>NC_137770.1:81161656-81761656 GCF_963455305.1 Plecotus auritus | reverse complement strand
GTAGCATCCTTGCATCCCCAGAATAAATCCCACTTGGTCATGGTGTATGATCTTTCTAATGTAATGCTGGATTTTTTAAAAAATATATTTTATTACTTTTTTTTTTTTTTTTTTTTTTTTACAGAGAGGAAGGGAGAGGGATAGAGAGTTAGAAACATTGATGAGAAAGAAACATCAATCAGCTGCCTCCTGCACACCTCCTACTGGGGATGTGCCTGCAACCAAGGTACATGTCCTTGACCAGAATTGAACCTGGGACCTTTCAGTCTGCAGGCCAACGCTCTATCCACTAAGCCAGACTGGTTAGGGCTGTAATGATGGATTTGATTTGCTAGAGTTTCGTTGAGAATTTTGGTGTCTCTATTCATGAGGGATATTGGCCTGCAATTCTCTTTCTTTGTATTTTCTTTATCTGGTTTGGGGATTAGGGTAATGCTTGCTTCGTAGAAAGAGCTTGGGAATGTTCCATCCTTTTGAAATTTTTTGAACAGTCTGAGGAAGATAGGTTTTATTTTTCTTTAAATGTTTGATAAAACTCCCCTGTGAAGTCATCTGGTCCAGGGCTTTTGTTTGTTGGAAGTTTTTTGATGAGTGCTTCAATTTCCTCCATAGTTATTGGCCTATTCAGATTTTTTTATTCTTCCTGGTTGTGTTTGGAAGGTCATATTTTTCTAGGAATATGTCCATTTCTTCTAGGTTGACCAGTTTGTTGGAATAGAGTTACTCAAAGTATTTTTTATGATTCTTTGTATGTCTGTGGGGTCTGTTGTTATTTCGCTTCCTTCACTTCTGATTTTGTTTATTTGGGTCCTCTCTCTTTGCTTCTTGGTGAGCCTGGCTAGAGGTTCCTCAGTCTTGTTTATCCTTTCAAAGAAATAGCTCTTGGTTTCATTGATCTTTTCTATTGTTGTTTTTTTCCCTCTACATCATTTATTTCCACTCTGATCTTTATTATTTCCTTCCTTCTGCCCACTCTGGGCTTTTCTTGTTACTCTCTTTCTAATTCTTCAAGTTACAGAGTTAGATGATTTGTTACCAGTTTTTCTTGTTTTTTTGAAGTAGGCCTGTAATGCTATGAACTTCCCTCTCAGGACTGCTTTCACTGTGTTCCATAGATTTTGGATTGTTGTGTTTTCACTGTCATTTGTTTCCAGGATGTTTTTTATTTTTTCTTTGATCTCTTTGGTAACCCAATCATATATATAATACAAACCAAGTGGTTGTAATGCCATGACGACCAAAGACAAGTCACCAGGAGGTGCTGGAGCACCTCTCGGTCCCATGGCCCACAGGCTCCGATCACAGCAAGGTGGGCAGTGGGCGGGTGGGGCCACATGGCAAAGAGGGCGCGGGGGATGGGTGCCAGGCAGGTAGGTGTGGGGAGTGGGTGTGGGTCCCCAATGGTGAACAGAGGTGATCCCACCACGGGAGGAGGGGCGGGGGCACATGTGGCCGGCAGCAGGGGGTGGTAGTGTGTGGAGGAAGGGCGCGAGCTGGAAGAGGAATGGAGGCAGAAGGTAAAAGCTGTTACTAAGAGAAAGATCAAATGGTTGGGACCAGCCAACGGCTCAGATACTCAGCACCAGGGAGAGAGGCATGTGGACCAGCCAGGCACAAATGAGCTTGTGAGGTCCACGGCAGCAGTGGCAGGTTCTGGGGTCCTGCCAGCACGGAGGGTCTGGGGTCCAGCTGGCACGCATGGCAGAGTCTGGGGTCTCACACTCCCCCCACCCCCCAACATGGGTGCTGGCAGTGTCGGCGGAGCATCGTGGGGCGCTGGCAGCATCCCAGGAGTGTCGCAGAGTGCCAGCAGTGTCCATGGAGCATGTGAGGCATTGTGGGACAGTGGACATGGCCCTGATGGCAGGCTAGGCCTAGGGGAACCTACACGCACACAATTTAATCATGCACTCAGCCTCTAATTGTTTATTAGTATGCTATTGAGCCTCCAAGTGTTTGAATTTTTGTGATTGTTTTTATTGTTGTTGATTTCTAATTTTATGCCATTGTGATCTGAGAAGATGCTTGATATGATTTCAATCTTCTCAAATTTGGAGAGACTTTGCCTGTGTCTCAATATGTCGTCTATCTTTCAAAAAGTCCCATGTGTGCTTGAGAAGAATCTATATTCTGTAGCTTTGGGGTAGAATGTTCTGAAGATGTCAATTAAGTACATCTGATCAAGTGAGTCATTTAGGATTGCTGTTTCTTTGCTGATATTTTGTCTAGAGGATTTATCCAGTGATGTTTATGGGGTATTAAAGTCTCCTACTATGATTGTATTGCTGTCAATCTCTCCCCTGATACCTTTCAGAAATTTTTTAAAAATTTATTTATCTGCTCCTGCATTGGGTGCATATATGATTACCAGAGTTATATCCTCTTGTTGAAGATATAATTATGAAGTGGCCTTTCTTGTCTCTTGTTATGGTCTTCACTTTGAGATCTCTTTTGTCAGATATAAGTATCGCAACCCCAGCTTTTTTTTCATTTCCATTTGCCTGAAAGATATTTTTCCATTCCTTCACTTTCAGTCTGTGTGAGTCCCTTGTTCTGAGGTGGGTCTCTTGTAGATAGCATATATATGGGTCATGTTTTCTTATCCATTCAGTCACTTGATGTCTTTTTATTGGAGTTTAATCCATTTATATTTAATGTTATTATTGACAGGTACTTTTTTGTAGTCATTTCTATTTTTTATGCCTGTGTTCCTTCCTCCCTTTTCTATTTCTTCTTTTTTCAGCATTCCCTTTAGCTTTTCTTGCATTGCTGGCTTGGTAGCGATAAACTCCCTTAGCCTTTTTTTTGTCTTCAAAGTTTCTGATTTCCCCCTCAATTTTGATTGATAGTCTTGCTGGATAGAGTATTCTTGGATTCAGTACTTTGCTTTGCATCATTTTGTATAATTCAATCTATTCCCTTCTGGCTTGATGTGTTTCTGTTGTGAAATCATTTGATAATCTGATGGGGGATCATTTGTAGATAATTCTTTGTCTCTCTCTTGCAGCCCTTAAGTTTCTCTACTTGTCAGTAACCTTTGCCATGTAAATATGATGTGCCTTGGTGTGGGTCTTTTGGGGTTCATGTTGCTTGGGACTCTCTGTACTTGTGTGTGATTTTTTCTTCCCCATATCAGGGAAGTTTTCTGTCATTATTTCTTCAAATAGATTCTCTTATCCTGGCTGCTCTTCTTGTCCTTCTGAAACCCCTATTATACATTTGTTACTTTGTTCCATGTTGTCCCAAAGCTCTCTTAGGCTCTCCTCCTACTGTTTAATTTTTTTCTCCAGTTGCTGTTCAGATTGGGCTTGTTTCTCTACCTTATCTTCTAATTCACTAATTTAGTCCTCTGCTTCTTCTAGTCTGCTGAAACCTTCCATCACATTTTTTATTGTAGCTATATCACTTTTAATTTCTTCCTGATTTTTGCATAGGTTGTTGATTTTCTCATCCGTCTGGTTTATGAACTGTATGACCATTACTCTGAATTCTTTTTCTGACATATTGCATGCCTCCATTTCACTTATTTCCTTTCTTGGTGATGCCTCTTCCCCCTGCCCACCTTTGGGGATTGTTTCATTGTCTCCCCATTCTAGCTATCACCAGAAAGTCCAAGTGCCAAGTTGCGGTGGCCTGAGCCATGTGCAGTGGAAGTGGTATGCCATCCAAGCGTCACTGAAGAGCTCAGACACTGAGACGTGTGAATGCCATGGTCGATGGGAGCCGCGTGCACTGAGAATCAGAGTCACGGCACTCAGTGCAGCCTCATACGTGCACTGAGAATCAGGGTCCCTGTGTGCACGCCAAGAATAAGGGTCCCTGTGAGCGCTGAGAATCAGAGTCACTGGCACTCTATATGACTGTGTGCACACCTCGAATGAGGGTTCCTGCATGCGCGTGCTGAGAAACAGAGTCCTTGTGTGCGTGCGCCAAGAATCAGAATCCTCCAGCGCATGCTGGGAATCAGAGCACCCGTGTGTGCATGCTGAGAATCGAGAATCGGAGTCTCTGGTGCTCAGTTTGGCCTCGCATGTGCTCCAAGTCTCAGGGTCCCTATGCACGCACAACAAAAAACAGAGTCCCTGCATGTACGTGCAGAGAATTAAAGTAACTGGCACTCACTGTAACCTTGCACGAGTGCCAAGAATTAGTCCACGCATGCCAATAATCAGAGTCCCCATGCTCACATGCGATGAGAAACAGTCCCTGCATGTGTGAGCTGAGAATCAAAGTCAGTGGTGCTTAGTGCAGCCTCACGCAGTACCAAAAATCAGTCCACGTGTGCTGATAATGACAGTCCCAGTGCAAGTGTGCGACAAGAAACAGAGTCTCCGCTTGTGCTTTCCAAGAATGAAAATCACTGGTGCTCAGTGCAGCCTTCAGTGAGCCTGCTGATAATCAGAGTCCTTGGCCTACTGGGGGGGCAGAGTTGCACAGCCACTACCCGGTGTCGGCGTGAGGCCCGCTCACATGACACTGGTCACACAGGCCCTATGCCGCTGAGTCTGGCTGGCGGGAAGGGGAATGCACACTGTGACTCACAGAAATCAGTGTCCAGGATGTCTGGAGTCCCAGTACCCCTGGGTCTGCAGCTGTGGTAACAGGTCTTTGTCCATGGTGGCTGTAAGGTCCCAGTTTGCATCTGAGGCCAGTCTGGGTGGTGGGGAGGCTAGAGTCCTAGTCACAGCAGTTCTGCCCTTCAAGATGGTGTGGTTTCTGTGCCCATGCCCATCAGCTGGGAGTGTTTGCAGCAACACCAGGGTCTCTTAGTCTAAGACTGCCTCGACTGCCAGCCCTGAATGTCCTGCAGGATCTAACTGTTCCTACCTCACACACACACTCACCACACACAACCACACACTCCCCTTTCACTCCTTCACTCTCTCACACTCTCTCTCTGCCTGCCTTCTTGCCGGTCATCTTCATCAGCCATTCTTTTCAAAACGACTGAACATCATAGCTTAGCCCAGCCAGTTTCTACTGATATTGCTTTCACACCATTTTAAAGGCAAAAATCATAAGCATGAACAATTATAAATAAAATTGTGAATCATTTTTGCTACACCATGTCACCAAACTAAAACTTAATAAATAACCATATTTTAGGTTCAGTCTCTTTCAGAGGTAGAATTTTAAACCAAACAATTTGGAATTTCCTGATCAGCACTGGTGAGGTAATCTGGCTGATAAGACCCCCTACCTTCCCCTGAATGAAGGTGTCCTTGATTAAAATAGTCTAGTCTTTTAACTTGGTAATCACTTCCTCTTTCTGCCTATAAAAACCTTCAAATTTGTATAACTCACCAAAGCACCTTTCTAGTGCTAGATGGCATGCTGCCCAATTCCTGAATTGCTTAATAAAGCCAATTAGATCTTCACACTTACTTGGCTGATTTTGTTCTTTAAATCTTGCCCCTAGGCCTTGTAATTTCTTTGTACCGAGAAGACTGTCTTTGCTGTATGACACAAAGAGCTCCAGGCTCTTCTCAGAGTGACCCCCAATGTTCCAGATGAGGAGATAAAAAGCTATACATAAGGCTGTCCTGTCTTCCCCTACCACCACTGCTAATCAGTTGGAACACTGCACCTCCCACATCCATTCCTTTCTTCACTGTCTCAGACTTCTTAGCTCTAAGGAAAGGGAAAGGACACTGACTCTGCTCTTTAGATTCACATACTAATTCCCATGGACCTGTGAGCATGAGTATGGAATCTGAATAGGGAAAATTAGAGTTAGAAGGGTTGGTATTGAGCATGGCTGGGGGAAAAGGCCCAGAAACACTGAACTTCTAGGTGGTAGAGTTGAGAATGCAGTGATCCAACTTGTAAGAAGCAAAGACCTCAATTTAACTCAGCATTACTAGTAATCTCACGAATTCAAACTCCCTTTCTCCCCAATATTTTTAAGCATAATACATCGAAGGACCTTGAATCTCGGTCTTCTCATCCTGTTTAGGCCATTTGAACTAGGGATAGGGTTCCATGAATGAGAACCTACCTATCCCTTTTTCTGTGCTTGATAGAGCACTAGAGACCCCCAAAGTGCTCTAGTGCAAATCTCATTAGACTCTCACAGGTCTGTAAAGGAGCTACTATTAGGCTCATTTGAGGACACCAATTATGAGATATTGAGAATCAGGTTAGAGTTTCTGTAGGGCTAGGTAACTCCTCATGCTAACTGAGGACAGGGAGCTGGTTTAAAGGGGAGACTGTTTCAAACATCTCTAGGCCCTGATTTTGACCAGAGTAGCTCCTGTGAGGGCAGTTTCAATCTTGGTACTTGGTTGCTTAGAACACTATTTCAAAACTTTATGATGGTATTCTTAATGGCAAATCAAGATCATTCAGCATGATGATAATTAGGGAAATGGCCTCTGAGAAGGCAAGTGGGCAGTCAGAAGTGCTACCATGTTTCAGGCAGGCATTGGGGAAGTGCTATGAGGTAGTCAAGATGAGATAAGCCCCACTTGCAGAGTCACTTTTAATTGCAGCCATGGATTTCAGGGAACCAAAGCCTTCCTGCTTGGAAAATGTTTCCCAAGTCTACTCATCTTCTACATTCCCTTAAGACTTTTCTATTTCACAGACATAAAATGTAAAATAAATTCTCTTTTAGACACACTCTCTTATGAGAAGCCATCTGGACTGTGAAACAGAGCTAGCTGGAATGCTCCTTGTTTTGGGTGAAGAGAAAGTGTTTGGAATTCTCAAAATAAACATCTATTTTCTACAATTTTGTGCTTGTCTCACTCAGGCTCTAGCATATTTTCAGTTCTTGTAAATTTTATTATCTCATGAGATTTATCATCTTCTAGTCTGGACCCAAATGGTAAAATTGAGCCTAAGTATCTACAACGGAATTTTAAGGTGGAGCTCAGCTCAGGGCCTGTTGCAGTTATGTTTTCCTCTCTCTTCCATGTAGACCCACAGGTGATCCTGGTGACTGAGATGTCCTCCTCTCTGAAGGTCCTAGGTGCTCTCTTGTTCCTGCTGTTCCCCTTATGTGGGCTCCATGTACACAGCCAGAACCTTTCCTGGAGGCAATTCATGAAACAGCACCCCCTGAGCACAAGCTGGGAATTCAATGAGTACAGATGCAATGATCTCATGAGAGGAAGAGAAGCTCCAAAAGACAGGAACTATCACATCTTCATCTATAATTTCTGGCACAAAATTGAGCATGTATGCATCAGGAACTGGAGAGATCGCTACAGAAATGTATATATATGGGCCCAGTATCCCTTCAAAATAATCCATGACACTGGGGGAATAACAAAAAGGGCTACCAAGAGCACAGGAGTCACAGCTACATTGAATTCCATTGTGGCATGAATGGGTTTGTTGATAGCATAGAGGACATCTGGTTGTTAGAGGTCATCAGTAACTAGAAAGTCTACCCACACCTCCAGGTTTTAGTAGAGTGATTGGTGTTTCCCAAGTGGTGGGGCCTGCTCACATCAATAGCCCTTTGCTAATCACTATTTTGCATTTATGTGCTAATATTTTCCAACTACTTAGAGTTATGTATCACATGGTTTCTTGATATCATAATTTTATCTATGTTTGTTCTCTGCCTGGAATACTCTTCTATTGTCATTTACCTGCTCTACTATTATATATATATATATATATATATATATATATATATATATATATGTATATATGTATATAATTTTTTAAAGATTCAGCTCACATGGCATATCTTTTTTACTAACCCAGAAATTTTCTTGATTTGATTCTTTACACCTACCCAAGTTGAAATGTTCCTCCCTTTACAATAAATTATAGCATTCTAATGTGTGTGACATTTATATATGTTATATGTGCAGAGTATGTGTAGTGATTGGTATAAGTATCCATTGATATGGATTATGCTTGGATGTGATTGGTGCTGTGTGTAGTTTAAGATGAGTGTTATATGTGTGAAATATGCTTATGTGTATGATGAGAATGTAAATGTTTAAGTACTAAGTTGAGGAAAAGTTGTGACCTAGGCATTGATTGTGTCGACATGCTGAATTTCACTCAGATTGGGAGTGTGGGGGTGGGCAGAGCTGATTTAATATAACATGTAGTATAATCCTAGCTCATAGTATGTGCTTAGTCTACATTGGCCTTCCTTTCCCACCATTTGTCTTGGTACTTTCATTTTGACTTTGATAAAACCAACATCACTAGTGCCCATCAGTCATCTCCTCTCCCTGGCTTCAGAAGATAGAGGTTTCTAATGCAAAAATGTAGGCTGTCATCTGTATGAAAGCTATAAGTTCCCAGGATTATAAATAACCTTCTCCATCAGCTACAGAAAGGTTCCTACTGGATTCATTTATTAAGAATATCTCTAAGGCCCAGCTTGCATTGTTCAGTGGTTGAGTGTCGACCCATGAACTAGGGAGGTCACGGTTCGATTTCTTCTCTAGATACATGCTCGGGTTTAAGGCTTAATCCCCAGTAGGGGGCCTACAGGTGGCAGCCAATTAGTGATTCTCTATCATCATTGATGTTTCTATTTTATTTCCTTCTTTCTTTAAAATCAATAAAAACATATTTTTAAAATATATCTCTAAGGAGGCCAATGAAATTTTGGGGGGTTAAGGCAGTATGTTTCCTGAGGAATGATATTAGACAATTGACTTTACCTGATAATAATCATTTTCACTTGGCAGAGAAATAGGTTAGGGTTGGAGAAATAGGGTGGAGTTGGCAACTCTTCTCAAGAATGAGGTTCAAGCCCTAGCAGGTTTGGCTCAGTGGATAGAGCATCGGCCTGAGGACCGAAAAATCCCAGGTTTGATTCTGGTCAAGGGCACATGCCCAGGTTGCGGGCTTGATGCCCAGTAGGGGGCATGCAGGAGGCAGTCGATCAATGATTCTCTCTCATTCTTGATGTTTCTATCTCTCGTCCTCTCCCTTCTTCTCTGAAATCAATAAAAATACATTTAAAAAAAAAGAAAAAAAGAATGAGGTTTAAGAGAGAAAAAGTGGTGACTGAATAGGCACACGTGTTTTGCATCTCATTCTGGGGCCAGACGGGAAAAACAGCTAAATCAGAGAACATCCACATGGAATTAACAAATTCAATACAGCTGAGGAGACAATTTACAACAGAGAAGGGCAGAGGATGCCTGGAGAATGGGGGGAACGGGGATCTGGGCTTGAGAGGGACAATCAGCCACCAGCTCGAGAGGATGAGGAGGAAGCTGCATTGCACCAAAGACGCCTTTCTTGGCAACAGGCACAACATCCAACTGTGGAAAGGAAAAGCCTCAGGGCTGATGTCAGCTGGGGAATCTGGACCTTAGACCATAGCCGCAAAAAGTTGCTCCACAAAAGATGGCCCAAAAGGCGGCCCAAGCAGCAAGGTGCTGGGGGAAGATAAACCCATAGCTTTGTGGTTATTTTGGTTTTGTTTTGTCCTTTCTTTTATTTGCTAAACCCAGAACACAGGACTTTTGGATTGCAAACACTTACCTGAGGCTTCGGTACAGGGATAGAGGCACAGACTTGAGGGGCCTGAGGAGAGGCTGGGGAGGGAAACAGGGCAGGGAGACTTGGCCAGTAACCCTGCATTGGGACATTCTTAAGCTTTCAACCTAAGCCTCCATTTCTCCTCAGAAGAGCTAGCCCTCCCCCCAGTAGCCTCAAGGCAGGTAATATAGCCTGCCATACCCGGGCTATATTTTGAGTTATACAAAGGAAACAAAGGCAGAGGCCAAGTTTACGGGTCTGAATGGGCCCAAAGAGCCCTCAGTAACTAGATTGGAAGATGGGCCAGTCTGCCCCGCTATTCTGCAAACCACTGATAAAAACTCCAGGTTGCCAGCCAACCCCATTGGTCTCCATACAAGGATCTCTGACCAACCAAGGCCAGAGTTATATTTTGGGCCATTTCTGGAGGAGTAGCTCTGGGTCAGGGAAAAAAAAAAACCCATCTTACTCCCTGAATGCGAAACAGCATCAACCTCACCTAAAGCCCTGTCAGAAACAGACACATGAGTGATTAAGACTGACAGCTGGCAGACAGGCAAAGAGGGCAGATTGGCCCCAGGTGCTTGCAGCCAAGGCCTTTGGAGACAGACACAAGCAGAGGACCTGTGCACTGCTTGGAGCTTCAAGCCAGGTGCTAAAAGCCAAAAGATAGTGCCTGACAGTAGCCAGCACCAGTACCCAACAGGAAGCCCAGAATTAGCAGACAGAGTGGGGTCCTAAACCAGTTCCCAAAGGGCATAAAAGATTGGCTGAAGTGAATGACACTTCACTTTTTAAAAATTTTTATTATCATTTTTCATTTTACTTTATTTTATTTTATTTTTCTTTGCACCTTTTCCTTCCTCACTTCTCTTTCTTTCCTCCTATTTCTCTTCTCCTATCTCTGTATTAGTTTTTTTTCTCTCCTTTCTTTTTAAAAAATGGATCTTCTTTATCTGCTTTATTGATGTGTCTCTGTTGGTTTATTCATATATCTAATTTTCTTTTACCTGCTCCTATTCCATTTCTCCTTCTCTTTTCTTTCTCCTCACTACTCAGTTTTATCTGTTTTCTCTCTCTTTTCTTACTCTTTTCTTCTCTTAATTTTTTTTAACTCATTTCACTTCCTAATTTCCTATCTGTTCTCTCCTCTACTCTCTGTTTAATTTTTTTTAATATTTATTTTTATTTGTTTTTCTCCTGCCCCTGTTCCAAACCATGATCCTGCTCCTATTCATCCAACTCCTCAACCTTATATTTTCTATTTAAGCTCTGCATCTACAGATTTTGCTCTCCCCTTTTTTCTGGGTGTTTTTTGTTTGTGCTTTTTTTGTTTATTTGTTTGCTTTGTTGTGTTTTCTCCCCATAGACTTCCTTGCTTTCTTCTTTCTAATTCACTATCATTCTTCTTCTCTTTTCTATTTTCTAAATCTGTTTTCTCTAGCTGTCACTTTTATTAGGGTTATAGGTGTCTTATGTACATTCATGTTCTGTTCCTTCTGTGTCACGTCTTGTCATATTGTATTATGTGCTGTTCAGTTAGCACCTCCAAATCATTGGCATGATGTGGTAGGAAGTGCGCCACATGATCAGACTCCTTGAGAGGCAACTCCATCCATGAGTGGGACAATAACATTAAAGACCCAACTATATCAGGAAAACCCAAATATTTCAAGTAGGGGGCCTCCCTAGCACTCCCTGCCCAGGATACCTGAGACACTGGGTCCCCCCAAATATCTACTACATAAAACCAATTCAAAAAATCTGGGTGGGCCCTAACCGGTTTGGCTCAGTGGAGAGAGCGTCAGCCTGCAGACTGAGGGGTCCCAGGTTCAATTCTGGTCATGGGCCTGTACCTTGGTTGTGGGCACATCCCTAGTAGGGAGTGTGCAGCAGGCAACTGACTGATGTTTCTCTCTCATTGATGTTTCTAACTCTCTACCCCTCTTCCTTCCTCTCTGTAAAAAATCAATAAAATAAAATAAAAATCTGGGCAGCATAGCAGTTTGATCTAATACATAGAAACAATTACAAAGAAACAGCAAAAAGGGGAAGACAAAGAAACAACTCCCAAATGAAAGAAAAGGAGGAATCACCAGAAAAGGAACAAAATGTAGTGGAGGCAAACAATTTGTCAGAGAAAGAATGCAGAGTAATGGTTACAAGGATGTTCAAATGTCTGGATCAGAAATGCACCAAAATGTATAAGAATTAAGATGAAAGAATGACATAGTAGCAATAAAGAACACAATGGAAAGTTTCAACAGTAGTCTAGTTAGAAGACAAGATAGAAAAAATAACAAAGCAGAACAAATGGGAAAAAAATTAAAGAGCAGGAGGAGGGTCTCAGGGAGCTCTGGGACAACATGAAACAAAACAACGTCCACATAACAGGCATGCCAGAAGGGGAAGAAGCTGAGCAAGGAATAGAAAACCTGTTCAAAGAAATAATAAGAGAAAACTTCCATGACTTTGAGAAGAAAAAAGTCATACATGTTCAAGAAGCACAGAGAGTCCTAAACAAGATGAATCCAAAAGGACACACACCAAGACATATCATAGTTAAATTGGTAAATGTCAATGACAAAGTAAGAACCTTAAAGGCTGCCAGAGAGAGACAGACAGTTACCTACCAGAGATCTCCCATAAGACTATAAACAGATTTCTCAACAGAAACACATTAGGCCAGAAGGAAATATAAAGAAGTACACAAAGTGATGAAATAAAAGGGACTGAATCTTAGAATACTCTATCCAGCAAGGCTATCATTCAAAAATGAAGATGAAATCAGGAGCTTCACTGACGAAAAAAGACTAAGGGACTTTATTACCATCAAGCCAGCAGTGCCAGAAATGCTAATGGGACTGTTGTAAAAAGAAGAAACAGAAAGGGAAAAAGGAACACAGGCATAAAGAATAAAAATGGCTACAACCAAGAACCTATCAATAATAACTTTAATGTAAATGGATTAAATGCTCCAATCAAAAGACATAGGATAGCTGAATGGATAAAAAAATATGACCCATACATATGCTATCTACAAGACATCCACCTCAGAACAAAGGACTCACACAGACTGAAAGTGAAGAAATGGAAAAAAATTTTTCAGGCATATGGAAAAAAAAAAAAAAAAGCTGGGGTAGCAATACTTATATCTGACAAACTTGACCTCAAAGTGAAGGCCATAACAAGAGATAAGGAAGGACACTTCATAATATGAAAGGGATTGATTCAACATGAGGCTATAATTCTGATAAATATATATGCAACCAATACATAAAAAAACTTCTGGAAGATATTACAGGAGATATTGACAGCAATACAATCATTTTACAGGACTTTAATACCCTATTGACATCACTGGATAAATCTTCTAGACAAAAAAATTAACAAAGAAACAGCAATCATAAACAACTCACTAGATCAGATGGAACTAATTGACAACTTCAGAACATACACTCCAAAGCTATGGAATATATATTCTTCTCAAGTGCATATAGGATATTTTCAAAGATAGAACACATATTAGGATACAGTCTAAGTGTCTACAAATGCAAGAAGGTTGAAATCATATCAAGTACCTTCTCAGATCACAATGGCATAAAATTAGAAATCAACTACAATAAAAACAATCAAACACATGGACGGTAAATAGCACACTATTAAACAAGGAATGGGTTACCAAAAAGATCAAAGAAGAAATAAAAAATACCCTGGACACAAATGAAAATGAAAACACAACAATCCAAAATCTATGAGACACAATGAAAGCAGTCCTGAGAGGGAAGTTCATAGCACTATAGGCCTACCTAGAAAAAAAAAAAGGAAAGCTGGTAATAAAATATCTAACTTTACAACTTAAAGAACTAGAAAGAGAGCAAGAAGAAAAGCCCAGAGTTAAGTAGAAGGAAGAAAATAATAAAGATCAGAGAGAGAATAAATGACATAGAGACCATAAAAACAATACAAAAGATCAATGAAACCAAGAGCTGGTTCTTGAAAGGATAAACAAGAATGATGAACCTCTAGCCCACTCACCAAAAAACAAAGAGAGAGGAGCCAAATAAACAAAATCATAAATGAAACTGTTGAAGTAACAACTGACCCCAAAGAAATACAACTGATTGTAAAAAAAATACTACAAACAACTCTTTTCCAACAAACTGGACAACCTTGACCAAATGGACATTTTCCTAGAAAAATATAGTATTCCAAAACTCAATCAGGGTGAATCAGAAAACCTGAACAGGCCAATAACTACCGATGAAATTAAGGCATAATCAAAAAACTTCCAGCAAACGAAAGCCCTGGTCCAGACAGCTTCACACAGGAGTTTTACCAAACATTGAAAGAAGAACTAATACTGATTCTCCACAGACTATTCCAAAAAATTCAAGTTCCTTCTATGAAGCCAGCATTACCCTAATCCCAAAACCAGATAAAGACACTACAAAAAAAAAAAAAAAAAAAAAAAAAAGAGAATTACTGGCCAATATCCCTGATGAACCTAGATGCTAAAATCCTCAACACAATATTATCAAATCACATCCAGCAATACATTAAAAAGATCACACACCATGACTAGTGGAATTTATTCCAGGGATGCAAAGCTGACACAATATCCACAAATTAATAAACTGATACATCATAAAAACAAATTGAAAGACTAAAACCACATGATCACATCAATTGATGCAGGAAAAGCATTTGACAAAATCTAATACCCCTTTTTGATAAAAACTCTCAGCAAAGTGGAAATAGGGGGATCATACCTCAACATAATAAAATCCTTATCTGACAAACCTATAGCCAACAACATACTCAATGGGCAAATGCTAAAACCATTTCCCCTAAGAACAGGAAAAAAATATGGATGCCCACTTTCACCACTCCTGTTCGACATAGTATTGGAAGTGTTTACCATAACAATCAGACAAGAAGAAGAAATAAAAGGTATACAAATTCGAGGACCGAGACAAGCCACTGCAGCTGTGAGGGCCAAGCCCTTTGCATGAATGTCATGCATCGGGCCTCTAGTGTCCAATATAAGCATTGGACATTTCCTGACATTCTTGGAGGAAGTAATCTGGTGAAAGACTGAATTTCCTTTAATCAAATAATTCAATTACATTCTTGTTATTTATACATTAAAAGGATTGAAGAAATATGTTCTATAGAAGTTTTGAATTGTTAAAAACATTAAAGAACATAAAATATTACTTTAAAATAGCAAAATTAAGTTTGAGATATACATTCTATTTCATCTTTTTCTGTATCCTTAAAAATCACTGCAAATATTTTTCCAAGAAAAAATTAAAAACAAAAATATGAGTGCCATATTTTAGATACTTCAGCAATACCTAATCCTCCTCTTTCCTCTTCAACTTCTCCCTCCTCCCACAGTTGTAGTCACTTTTTGTTTCTGATAAGGGAGGGAGTAAGAATGAGGGTAACTGGGACAATCTTTTATACCCAAACTCTTAGAAGGTGTTAGTTTTAGAAAAATGGACTAGACTGAGATGGAGACTCTCCCAGATTTGTTTTCTTTTCTACATGTAATTATGTATTGTGGGAGAGTCAAGATAATTGACTAAATTAGAAGTTCATTTAGCTGTATCCATAAATCAGCTTAAATAACCTGAAATACATTATAGAATAATCCCAAAAGTAGGGAAAGCTTAGAAACAAATTCAGCAAATGTTCCAGCAGCTCTCAACTCTGGTTTCATATTAAATTCACCTGGGGGCTTTTAGAAAAATATCAATGACTAGATCCCTGTGAGATAAATACATATATATATTGGTTTCTGCCCCCATCCCCATTTCTGGCACAAGGCTCCTAAAAGCCTTAAAAATTCCTAAGTGACAAGAGCACCCTTTTGTTTATCATCTTTAATTCAAATTAGGCTAGGGTGAACATCCTAAGATCTCCTTCCTGAAGCGGCTTTCTCTACCTGAATCTCTTGGGTTTGATTCCTGATCAGGGCACATACCCAGGTTTTGGGTTCAATCCCTGGTTGGGGCATGTATGGTAGGCGACTGGTCAATGTTTCTCTTGCTCTCCCTCCACTTCTCTCCTAGACTCAATGAAAAAAAAAATAAATCCTTAGATGAGGATGGAGCCCAGTATCCTTCATTCCATGGCCTGACACTATATCCATTAAGCCAAACCGGCCAGAGCTATTATTATTATTTTTAATCCTCACCTAAGGAATCAAACCCATGACTTTTAGGTGCGTGGGACAAAGCTCTAACCAACTGAGTCACACCAGCCAGGGCTAGAACATATGCCACAAAGCACACTGGCTCCAGGCCAGCCCCAGGGTCACTGAGTGCTCTCGGATCCCTTTAGAAGGGTGATAGGCAGTGATTGCAACATTAACATTTAACTAAGTAAGGGCTGCTCTCACAGTCACTGTCCAGGGATGAAAGACAGTAAGTTGGGAGTTGGATAGAAAGTGGGCTATTTGAGAATGTCTTGTTTTAGAGAAATAAAATAACTCTCCTCAAAGTTTTTAATCATTCAAGGGGACATGTAACTAACTTTATGATGTACCAGGAATTTTATTAAGCCCATTTTATATCTATATTTGTGTATTTAGGTCTTGAAACTGCCCTGACAATGAACATTAATCACTCTTTATTGAAAATTACAGTTTTCTTGTTTGTCTTTTGCATCAAAATGAAAGCTACTAGAGAACAGAAACCAGGCCTTTTTACCCTTGAATGGCTGGTGATTTGCAGGGTGCCAGACCAAGGAGAGTCTAGCAGATTTAATTAATCAAATATCCTGTAATTTATGAGGCAACTGATCATCTGCGAAGCTAGGTAACTTGCACAGATAGTAAATGTTTCATGATATGGCAAAGATGTAATGGCCATTATAATGAAAGGTATCTTCAGACTGGAGAATGATGCAGGCAACTCCATAGGATATAACCAAATTTATTGAAGGGCAATATCTTACAGGCATGTAGAATCACAGCAAACAAACAAACAAAAAAGCTAAGGGAGTTTATTACTACCAAGCCAACAATGCAGGAAATGCTAAGGGACTGTTGTGTAAAGAAGAAATAGGAAGGGAAGAAGGAATACAAGGCATAAAGAATCAAAATGGCAACAAACAAGTACCTATCAATAATAACCTTGAATGTAAATGGATTAAATGCTTCAATCAAAAGACATGGGGTGGCTGAATGGGTAAGAAAATATCACCCATATAGTTGATGTTCACAAGAGACCCACTTGAGAACAAGTGACTCACACAGACTGAAAGTGAAGGGATGGAAAATATTTTTCAGGCAAATGAAAAAAAAAAAAAGCTGGAGTAGCAATACTTATAGTGATAAAATTGACTTCAAAGTGAAGGCCATAACAAGAGATAAGGAAGGACACTTCATAAAACTAAAGAGATTGATACAACAAGAATGTACAACTCAGGTAAACATATATGCACCCAATGCAGGAGCATCCAAATACATAAAAAAATAAAAATAAAAATAAACTTCTGGAAGATATCGAGAAAGATTGACAGCAATACAATCATAGCAGGGGACTTTAATATCCCATTGACATCACAGGATAACTCTTCTAGACAAAAAATCAACAAGGAGAAAGCAATCCTAAATGACTCACTAGATCAGATGGACTTAATTGATATCTTCAGAACATTTCACCCCAAAGCCATGGAATATACATTCTTCTCAAGTGCACATGGGTCATTTTCCAAGATAGGCCACATATTAGGAGACAGGCTAAGTCTCTATAAATTCAAGAAGATTGAAATCAGGCATCTTCTCAGATCAAACAATGGCATAAAATTAAAAATCAACTACAATAAAAAATCAAACACTTGGAGGCTAAATAGCATGTAATTAAACAATGATTGGGTTACCAAAGAGATCAAAGAAGAAATAAAAAATTTCCTGGAAAAAAATGACAATGAAAACACAACAGTCCTAAATCTATGGGATACAGTGAAAACAGTTATGAAAGGGAAGTTCATAGCATTACATGCCTACCTCATAAAATAAGAAAAACTTGTAATAAATTATCTAACCATACATCTTAAGGAATTAGAAAGAGAGCAATAACAAAAGCCCAGAGTAAGCAGAAGGAAGGAAATAATAAAGACCAGAACAAAAGTAAATGACATAGAGACAAAAAAACAATACAAAAGATCAATAAAACCAAGAGCTGGTTCTTTGAAATGATAAACAAGATTGATGAACCTCTAGCAAAAAGAGAGGACCTAAATAAAGAAAATCAGAAATGAAAGAGGTAAAGTAAAAATCAATCCCACAGAAATACAAATGATTATTAAAAAATACTATAAACAACTCTACTCCAACAAACTGGACAACCTAGAAGAAATAGACATATTCCTAGAAAAATACAAGCTTCCAAAACACAACCAGGAAGAATAAAAAAATCTGAATAGGCCTATCACTATGGAGGAATTTGAAGCAGTAATAAAAAAACTTACAGCAAACAAAAGCCCTGGGCCAGACAGCTTCACAGGGGAGTTTAACCAAACATTCAAAGAAGAACTAAAATCTACCCTCCTCAGACTAGCCAAAACATTCAAGAGGAAGGAATACTTCAAAGCTCTTTCTATGAAGCCAGCATTATCCTAATCCCAAAACCAGTAAAGACACTACAAAGAAAGAGACTAACAGGCCAATATCCCTGATGTAGTAAGATGCTAAAGTCCTCAACAAAATTCTAGCAAATCAGATCTAGCATTACATTAGAAAGATCATACACCATGACCAAGTGGGATTTATACCGGGATGCAAGCCTGGTATAATATTCGCAAATAAAAAAATGTAATACATTACATAAAGAAATTGAGAGACAAAAATCACATAATCATATCAATTGATGCAGAAAACACATTTGATAAAATCCAACACCTTTCTTTATAAAAACTCTCAGCAAAGTGGGAATAGAGGGATCATACTTCAACAAATCCTTACCTAACAAACCTACAGCCAACATCATACTCAATGAGCAAAAACTAAAATAATTTCCCTTAAGAACAGGAACAAAATAGGGATGCCCACTTTCACCACTCCTGTTCAACATAATACTGGAAGTGCTAGCCATAGTGATCAGACAAGAAAAAGAAATAAAAGGCATCCAAGTTGGAAAAGAAGAAGCAAGACTGTCATTATTTGCAGATGACATGATATTGTACATAGAAACCCCTAAATACTCCATCAAAAAACTACTAGACTTAATAAATGAATTTGGCAATGTAGCAGGATACAAAATTAACACCGAGAAATTTATGGCTTGTTTATACACAAATAATGAACTTACAGAAAGAGAAACTAAAAAACAATCCCATATACCATTGCAACAAAATAATTAAGATACCTAAGAATAAACGTAACTAAAGAGGTAAAAGACCTGTACTTGGAAAATTACAGGACATTAAAAAAAGAGATTGAAGACATAAACAAATGGAAAAATATACTGTATTCATGGATTGGTACAATCAATATCATTACAATGTTCATACTACATAAAGCAATCTATAGATTCAATGCAATTCCCATTAAAATACCAATGGCATACTTCAAAAACCTAAAAAAAAACCTCCAAAAATTTATCTGAAATTAAAAAAGACCCTGAATAGCTGCAGCAATCCTGAGAAAGAAGAACTAAGTTGGAGGAATCCAGTAAAGACACAATACCAAATATAAAGCTATACTACAAAGCCACTGTTCTCAAAACTGCCTGGTACTGGCAAAAGAACAGACATATAGACCAATGGAACAGAACAGAGAACCCAGATAGACCCAAGCCATTATGCTCAATAATATTTGACAACAGGGGCAAGAGCATACAATGGAGTCAAGAGAGTCTTTTCAATAAATGGTGTTGGAAAAATTGGAGAGATACTTGCAAAAAAAGGAAACTAGACAACCAACTTACACCACAAACAAGAATAAACTCAAAATGGATAAAGCACTTAAATGTAAGATGGAAACCATAAAAATCTAAGAAGAATCCATAAGCAGAAAATATCAGACATATGTCATACTAATATCTTTACCACATAGCTCCCACAAAAATGGAAACTAAGGAGAAAATAAACAAATGAGACTACATCAAAATAAAATGCTTCTGCACAGCAAAAGAAACCATCAACAAAACAAGAAAACTCACTGCTTGGGAGAACATATTTGCCAATGTTATATCTGATAAGGGTTTAATCTCCAAAATTTATAAGGAACTCATATATCTTAACAAAAGGAAGATAAACAGTCCAATCAAGATTGGATAAAGGACCCAAATAGACACTTTTCGAAAGTGGACATATGGGAGGCCAAAAGACATATGAAAACACTAGTAGCCCTGCCCATGAATCCATGCGCCAGTAGCTCTCTGCGGTGCCTGGCTGCTCCACACCCGCTGCCCAGAGGCTCTCCATGGGCCAGAGGCCCATCCGTGGCCGGGTGCGGAATGCTTGCCTCATCACCGTGATGACAAAGCAAGCATTCCGCCAAGCTGCTCACTCTGCCTGCCCTCAGCGGCCGCGCTCCACACCCCCCTGGAACTGGGGAACTCCGGCTGAGCTGAGAGGACTGGGCACCGCCATCTTGTGGCTATGAGCGCTGCCATCTTTGTGGCAGAGTGATGGTTAATTTGCATATTACCCTTTTATTCGATAGGATGCTCAAAGTCACTAATCATCTGAGATATGGAAATCAAAACAACAGTGAGGTACCATCTCACACCTGTCAGAATGGCTATCATCAACAAATCAACAAATGAGAAGTGCTGGTGAGGATGTGGAGAAAAAGAAACCCTTGTGCACTGCTGGTGGGAATGCAGACTGGTATAGACACTGTGGAAAACAGAATGGAGTTTCCTAAAAAAAAATTAAAAATAGAACTCCCATTTGACCCAATAATCCTACTTCTAGGAATATATCCCAAGAAATCAGAAACGCCAGTCAGAAAGGATATATGCACCCTATGTTCATAGCAGCACAATTTACCATAGCTAAGATTTGGAAACAGCCTAAGTGCCCATCAGCAGATGAGTTTATTAAAAAATTGTGGTACATCTACACAATGTAATACTACACTCTTGTAGAAAAGAAAGAATTCTTACCATTCGCAATAGCATGGATGGACATGGAGAGCATTATGCTTAGCAAAATAAGCCAGCCTGAGAAAGATAAATATCACATGATCTCACTCATTTGTGGAATATAATGAACAACATAAACTAATGAACAAAAATAGATCCAGAGACATAGAAGCATGGAATACACAGTCAAACCTCAGAGGGAAGTCAGGGAAGGATGGGAAGGGGGTTGGTAAGAAATCAACTAAAGGACTTGTATGCATGCAGATAAGCAAAATCAATGGACACAGTCAGTAGGGGGAGGTGAGGACATGTGCTGGGGGTGGGAGTGGCTGGGGAGAGGTCAATGGAGGAAAAAGGAGACATATATAATACCTTAAACAATAAAGAATTTAAAACACACACACACACACACACACACACACACACACACAATATATATACTGTTTTTTAATGTTTGGTATTTCCTCTCCCCATACCTGCCTTTGGCATAATTCTATGAAGCGCATATTTCTCTTACGCTGTATCTTTCTCCCTCATTTAGCAAACAGAATTCTAGTGAACTATACTTACCATGTGCTTAGCATTTCATCCTGCAATTTACTTCCTCTGCCCTCCAACAAAATGTAAGTCTTGAGCCTCATTCTTAAGAAGAGTTGCATTTTAAAGTTCTCCAACCCCACCCTATTTCTCTGGCAAGTGAAAATGATTATTATCAGATAAACTCAATTATACTAATATCTTCTACAGAGTGTATTATTCCTTGGGAAACTACTGTTTAACCCAGCTAAATTGCATTAGCCTCCTTTGAGATATTTTTTAAATATGTTTTTATTGATTTTAGAGAGATAGGGAGAGGAAGAGAAAAAATAGAA
This sequence comes from Plecotus auritus, assembly GCF_963455305.1. NCBI lineage: Eukaryota > Metazoa > Chordata > Mammalia > Chiroptera > Vespertilionidae > Plecotus > Plecotus auritus. The sequence continues at coordinate 81,740,211 of NC_137770.1, read as the reverse complement.
ACATCAAAGATGGTAGAGAATTGTTGATTGGCTGCCTCCTCTAAGCCCCCTACTGGGGATCAAGCCTGAAACCCTGTCATGTGCCCTGAGTGGGAATCGAACCATGACCTCCTAGTTCATGGGTTGAAGGTCAATCACTGAGCAACACTAGCCAGGCCTTAGAGATATCTATATTAATAAAAGGGTAATATGCTAATTAGACCAGACATCTTCTGGACATCCTTCCAGAAAAAGCCACTGTGGTGGGGGTCAAGGCAGAGGTGGTTAGGGTGATCAGGCTAGCATGGGAGGGCAGCTAGAGGTGATCAGGCTGGTAGGGAAGGGCAGTAGGGGCGATCAGGCCAGCAGGGGAGCAGTTAGGAACCAGGGGTCCTGGACTGTGAGAGGGATGTCTGATTGGAGAGGGTGCAGACCGGCTGAGGGACCCCCCTCCTGGGCACGAATTTCATGCACCAGGCCTCTAGTTCTTAATAAATGAGTCCAGTAGGAACCTCCGTCTTTCTATAGCTGATGGAGGAGGTTCTTTATAATCCTGGGAACTTATAGCTTTCATACAGATAACAGAGTACTATATTTTCATATTAGAAACCTCTATCTTCTGACATCAGTGAGAGGATATGATTGATGGACACTTGTGATGTTGGTTTTATCAAAGTCATAATGAAAGTACCAAGACAAATATGGAAAAGGAAGAAGACCAATGTAGACTGAGCACATACTATGAGGTAAGACCACACTATATGTTATACTAAATCAGCTCAGCCCAACTCCCACTCCCAATCTGAGTGAAATTCAGCATGTCGACACAATTAATGTCTAGGTCACAACTTTCCCACAACTTGATACTTAAACATTTACATTCTCATCATATTCATAAGGATATTATACACGTATAACACTTACCTTAAACTACACACAGCACAAATCACATCCAAGCATAATCCATATAACACATACCTCTAATTCTTATACCAATCACCACACATACTCTTGCACATATAACATATATAAATGTCACACACATTGGAATGATATAATTTATTGTGAAGGAAGGATCATTCAGTTTGGGTAGGTGTAAGGAATCAATATCAGGAAAATTCCTGGGTTAGTCAAAAAGAGATGCCATGTAAGCTGAAACTTTAAAGATCTATATATATAAAAGCCTAAGCAACTGTCCGAACATTCAGCCGTTTAACCGTTCTACCGTCCAACCAGTAGCTATGACACGCAGTGACCAACAGGGGTCAGATGCTTAACACAGAAACTGCTGAGCTGTGGTGACTTGGTAGCTACAGTTCTTGGGTGATGCATTCAGAACCAGAGAGGAGGGAGCCCGATTCCTGGGTGCGTCACCTGAGAACCACCCTCTTGCAATCCAGGATCCCTCAAGGGATGTCAGAGAGCCAGTTATGGCCCAATCCTGCAGGCCAGGCCAAGGGACCCCACAGGTGCACAAATCCATTCACTGGGCCTCTAGTATATAAATACAAAATAGGAATAGAGCAGGTAAATGACAACAGAAGGGTATTCCAAACAGAGAACCAACGTAGGTAACATTCTGATATCAAGAAACCATGTGATACATAACTCTAGTTGGAAAACATTGGCACATAAATGCAAAATAGTGATTAGCAAGGGCTATTGATGTGGGCAGGGCCCACCACTTGGGAAACACTAATCACTCATTTTGTTGGCACTTTTGACAGTGGAAAATAAACATATGTTTTATAGAGTTTAAAAAAACAACAACAACATAAAAACTAAACAAAACCCTTCAGAGACACAACAAAGAAAGTATTGCCATATAGTGTCAGAGCATTGCTTCTGTTGACCAAGGAAAGAAAACCCAGACCTATCTGGCTTTAAAATCAGTGCTTTTTCTACATCTTCTACTGCCTCTCTCTTTCCACTTCCCAAATATTTGGGATATTCAAGACATTTATGTTCAGGGTTGCTTTTCTCTAGCAACAGAATTTAATCAGGGGTGAAATAGGGTAGCAGTGGAAGTGGGAATTGCTCACCAACACCAGCTAGCTAGATGCTGCCATCTGACAGTCACTCCTGGGACTGGCATGAACTCATGAACTGTGAATCTCCTTGACCCTGGCAATGAGGCACTAGAGTAGCAATGAGGCACTAGAGCAGCAATTTTTAACCTTTTTCATATCATGGCACTCATAAATTAATTATTAAATTCTGCAGCACACCAAAAAATATATTATTTGACAGTCTGACAAAATAAATAGGTATAATTTTGATTCATTCACACCAGGCAGCTATTGTGTTGGTTGTCATTTTTTAATTTGCCAATCTAAGGGAAAAGTGGTCAGCGCTCCTGACTGAATAGTCAGGTATTGCATGTTTTAAAAATTCTTGCGACATACCCATTGAAAGTCACTGTACTAGAGCAAATAAAATTAATCTCTGACTCAACAGGAAGTGAGCAACCCAAAACAGAAAGGACAGTTTTTTGAGGGTCACACAGGCCCATTTTTACATATGCAGTCCATGGGCTGATTGTACCTGAAGTCCTGGTTTGATGTATATGGGTACAACTGTCCTTTATTTTCAAAGATGCTGCTTCATGATAGCAGGTCACACTGTCTGGGTGACTGAAATGACTGATGAGGGACCTGCATATCAGTTTCAAACATAACTTCATTCTCTAAAATGCTGTCTCCTATAGTCACAGCCAACTTTTGCTTGTATACAAAAAGCTAGAAAGCTCTATGGCACATACCAGAGCCTATAGATGTAGATATAAGATATGAGAGCAGGGAGAAATGATGCTTGATTATCCCCTCATCTTTAGACTAATGGATAGAATTTTTGAAGGCACACTTAGCACTTGGGTAATAGCTTCATCACAACAAGGTAGTTTGGGTTATTTTCCCCAAATCTAATTTTGCATGGTTAATCTTTCACCTTCGATTTTGCATGGTTTTATCTACTTTTTCTCATCCTGCTTCTTTGTGTCCAAGATATCTATACGAATAAAAGGGTAATATGCTAATTAGACAGTGAGACCTTCCAGACATCCTTCAGGATAAAGCCATGGTGGCGGGGCAGAGGCAGAGGTGATTAGGGGTGATCAGGCCACCAGGGGAGAGCAGTTAGGAGGATCAGGTCAGCAGGGGAGAACAGTTAGGGGGATCAGCTGGCAGGGGAAAGCAGTTAGGGGCAATCAGGCCAGCAGGGAGCAGTTAGGGGGCAATCAGGCTGGCAGGCGGAGGCAGTTATGGGCGATCAGGCAGGCAGGTAGGCAAGTGGTTAGGAGCCAGCAGTCCCAGATTGTGAGAGGGATGTCCAACTGCCGGTTTAGGATTGGGACTAAACCAGCAGTCAGACATCCCCTGAGGGGTCCTGGATTGGAGAGGGTTCAGGCTGGGCTCAGGTATATCCTCCCGCTCCCATGCATGAATTTTGTGCACTGGGCCTCTAGTGATTTAGAAAGATAACTGGCTACAGAGAAGACCTAAACTATTCATACAAGAGCAAACCCACAGCCTCAGCCACAATAACCAACTAATTTAACAAGACATCAACAAATATTTACCAACAGAAGTTCAATGTAGACATCAATGAGTGTATCTTAAGGCTATAGCTACAACAGAAAATAAAATGATCCCCAAACCATCCCAACACATACTTTTTGGTCAAAGCTTGTCCCAAAGCCTCTCTCCACTCTACAACATTGATTCGCAATAAGAACTTCTTTTGATACTGTGATCCCAAAGACCTAGCTCTGCCACATTAAATATCTGATCTTGGGGAAATTACTTAACCTCTCTCAGCATTATTATTCTTAAGTAAGTGAGCATAATAATACCTTTCACTTAGGGATGTTAGGAAGAATAAATGATAAAATCAATGTTAAGTACTTATCATAATGCCAGGTACATGGTAGGTGCTCAGTGTAAGAAACATCCCTCTTATTCAAACTCTATAGAAAAGAAACATCATGTGGCCAGGCAGATACTGAATTTCCCCAGAGCAAACAGAATGTGGGCAGTGGGGAGAAGGTATGAGAGCTGTGCACGTGGCTGATAGCACATTTTCCCAAGAAGATTCCCCTAAACAAAGGGAGGTGGAATCAACTAGAAAGGTCTCAGCCAAAAAAAAAAAAAAAAAGAAAAAGAAAAAGAAAAGATCTCAGCCAATATTTTAAATGTCTCAATGAGAGACAGCAACACCTAGGCAATGTATGAAGAAACAGGTAACCTCATAGGACTCAGCCAATGAGGAACCAAATGAGGGACTAAATAAGTAGTCTAGCCCTGACTGGTTTGGCTCAGTGGATAGAGCATTGGCCTGCGGACTGAAGGGTCCCAGGTTCGATTCCCGTCAGGGGCATGTACCTTGGTTGCGGGCACATTCCCAGTGGGGCGCGTGCAGGAGGCAGCTGATCAATGATTCTAACTCTCTATGCTTCTCCCTTCCTGTCTGTAAAAAAATCAATGAAAAAAATAGTCTATGTTCCCTTCCCCACTTGTGTGCTGTACGATGGACACCTGCTCTTGAGAGTGTTATTAAAAGTCTCATTTTTGCCATGTTTCTGTTTCCCAGTCCATCATTTGAAATTTAGACAGGTGAGCGTTTTCTCAAAATTTGGGGGCGCGTCTGGGATTTCTGTGCCCAGACTAGGGAGGGTCCGTGGTTGAAGGGGAGGCATGTCCCACCCAATTATGTGTGGCCCTTCGCCTGGGCCCTGTCTCTTTGCAGGTGCCATAGATAAGTCTGAGACTGTTTTTCTTTGGAAGGTGGCGAAAATGATACCAGGCAAGTCTCATACATGGCCCAAGGTGGAAATACCATCTTGGTGGTTGGGTATCCTTGGCGGTCGGGTATATGTGATTGGGAAATGTCTTACATATAAAGCAAGTGTGAAGTTCTGATCTGTTCTTCCATTCTCTCACAAGGGAAATGGCCAGAGAGGGACAAAAAGAAATCTTGGGGAGTGCGAGACATCTCTAATATGGGGGATTGAGCAGAAACAGAGTCACAAGGGACTTTCTGAGTATGGGAAACAAAAATTTTAGACCTAGATAGAATTCTTCCCCAAATAGTCTATTTGGGAAAACGCGAGGTTCAGGGGAGGGATAGTCCCCGAACCAGGGACAGGAGATATTGCTCTGCTTCGGTGGTTTTTTAATGCAGGGCACTCTGTGGTATAAATTTTAGTGCATTGTGCGCATCTGTATAAGAATGTTTCTGTTGATGTTTTGTGTTTCTTTGTTGTTTGGTTTAATTTGTTTAAAGATGGGGCATGTCCTGCTTTGGGGAAGCCCAGTTATGTGTGTTGAGACTGAACATGAAACAGAGATTGTCAGAATGTACTCCTCTTGCTCTCCCTCTCAGGGTGTCAGTCACCAGAAACTCTTAGCTAGTAAGATTTCTGTCTGTGTGTCTAATGTAATTTTGGCTTTCTATCTTTTGGGGACTTTAGTTTGCTGTTCCCTGGTTTATGAATATAGGGACAAAGATTACATGGGGAAGTAGGGATTAAGGGCATGGGGAAGTAAGCAATGCAGTCTGGGTTGGGATTCCATTGTTTGGGCAACAAGGTTAATGTTTTCATGATAATGGGCAGTTCTTGAATAAAAATGTACCACATTCCAAGGAGAGAGGGAACATATGACTCCCAGCCAGGTGGTATGTCCTGGTTAGGCAATCTTGGCTAACAGATTAATATTTCCCATAACCATAACTAGTTCCCAATGTTCTATTTTTGCCCATAACACTGGGAGGAACAGCTCTGTAGAAAAACCCTCCAGGAAGGTGCAGAAATACCAGTGAAGGCAGGCAGGGGAGGGGGAACTCCTGTTTTTATAACGGAAAATAACATAAAATAGTACTTTCACATTAAAGCCACTGAAGGCCAGTGAGTTATCCCTGTTACAAAATCTGCCAAGAAAATGCCTTGGGTAAAAACAATTAGCTTTAAAATCACAACATTGTTAAAACATAATAAATAGATGTAACTAAAATAAAGGGTTTATGATAAAGCTTTTTCAGTGATATATATATATATACATATATACATATATATATATATATATGTCTAAACATAGTTTTCCATAATTTTTTGGTAATTTAAAACTTTGGAGTTTGCTGGGTTAAATAGTAAAAAAATTTAAATATCTAGGTATTTTGAAATAACGGGATATTGAAATATTAATTGAGTTTGCTTCTTATAGAGAATTTAGAGGAAAGGTTTGAATCCATTAATAAATATGCCTTGCGTTTTATTTGAAATATATCTTTAAAAATGTGAAAACTGAAGAGAGGTAAAGTTTTATTAATCTGTTGGTATTTAGTTCTAAACACTATTCCATAAAGTTTAACATTTGTAAAAGTAATATTGACTTATTTAACAGCAAAAATAATTTGCTCCTCCTGAAAATTCTTCTTAGCAGCCATGTGCCCTGGAATTTCCCACCTCTGCTGTAAGATGAATTTAACATCCTTACACTTACAAAAAGGGAAAATCTACCTCCCTATTGACTGAGAAGGAAGTAACTGATAGGGGAAAAGGCATTTGTATTCTGTGCCATCCTCTCCGGGGCAGCTGAGTAGAGAAAATGGGGGAAAATCAATAGGCCAAGAACTGATGAGAAGACTTTGATTACTACTGATTTCAGAGACATTTTTATTTATTAACATATTGTAAAACAGAAAACAAAAGATCCAGGCCGCTCATTTTCTGGGCCCCTGGCAATGAATGTGGCCACCCCTATTCTAGAGTATGTGGGGAAATGCCAGGAATAGAGAGCAGAGCCAACTCTGGGCTAGCGGCCTGCTGTTTATGGTCTGTAAAATGACTCATCAAAGTGGACAGGCAAGCCACCTTCACAGGCAATAACTATGTCTCTGGACCCTGATGTGGCTCTGTAGTAGCAGGGAGGCCGGGGAGACCCTCCTCTGTGCTTGCAAGTAGTGACCTGGAAAGGAGACTTGCTTATTCTGAAATTTGCCCCATAAGGCATTCCATTCTTGTCTTCACAGACAGCCTGGATGTTGTTACTGCTGCCATGAATAAAGGTGTTGGTGTCTTTGCAGGGTGAAGTCAAACCTCGTCTCCTCATCATGGTTTCACAGTATCTGTCATCGTGGCCACTTGGATTGGGATCATAGTGCTGGTCCAGGAAGTGTCTGTACCTCTCATTCTGAGCCAGGGTCGGTGGGGCCAGACAGGGCCCCAGCATGAAGACCAACAACAGGGAACCCAGGCCCAACATCATCTCTTCCAACAAGGCTCCTGCCAAGGGCAAAAGGTATGGTAGAACAAATTAGGCTAAAAGGGCAAATGAGACTAAAAGGACAGGGACTTACTGGACTAGTGACAGGGCATCATGAGTCCAGTATCCTCAGTCACCTAAATTATATCTTTTCTTTTCTCTTCCTCATTAATCTCACATTTCTTGTCAATCCATTCTTTTGGAAAATCAATCTAAGTTTTCTGAACACAACTTCCTGCCCCACCCATTCTTTCATATCCTTTATGACTCTGAGTAATTACCTATCAGTCATAGCATTAAAATATCCATTCACACTCTAATCTATTTATTAATTAATTGAATAACAAACATTACATAAGGTCTTCTGGGTACAAGGCACTGTGCTAGGTCCTGGCACACAGAGACCATTAAGACATACCAAGTCCTCCCTAAAAGGAGATGTAGCATCCATGGGGAAGGAATAGGAGCTCCAGTTCACTGAGATGAGACAGTAAGATAGGAGGCCTATGAAAAAGATGGACTTTTTAAAAAATATGTTTAATTTATTTTAGAGAGAAAGGAAGGGTGAGGGGGAAGAGAGAGAGAGAGAGAGAGAGAGAGAGAGAGAGAGAGAGAGAGAGAGAGAAACATTGATGTGGGACTGAAACATCTATTGGTTGCCTCCTGCATGCACCAAGACCAGAAATAAACCCACAACCTGGGTATATGCCCTGACCAGGTATCAAACTGGCAACCTTTTGGAGCATGGAATGACGCTCAACCAACTAAGCCACACTGGCCAGGGCAAAGAGGGTCTTTTGAGCCCAGAGAAGGGTCAATCAGAGGTTTGTTAAAGACAAGATTCTAAATATTCAAGTCAATAAATCAGCTGGCTATAAAGAGAGCAGTTGAGAGCAGTTTTGCCCTGAGGTGAATGGAGACTGACCTAATTTCCTAAGAATTAGTTGGTTTGTGGCTAACGGTGGAATTATTATATACTAGTTAGAGAAAAACAGAGAGGAGCACGGAAGAATTGATGCAATGATTGGAAGTGGGTCTGGGTCAACTTTTACAGAAGACTGGAGGAAGAGGAATTCAAGCTTATTCTTAGGAACAAGGTGGATTATTCTCAGAGAATACTAGTATTTTCTAGTTTCCCCAATAAATGTACATACACTGTGACACAATAGGCAAATGATGTTACTCTGTGATAAAACAACAACAACAAAGAAAGCCAAAGTCCTTACAATTTGCTGTAATGATTTTGTAACATCTTCCACAAAAGAAGAATGAGAAAGAGAAGGGGATTGCTGCCATCATCTCTCAAGAGTTTTCTGTCTAAACTGTGGGACTCACACTTCTCTGGGGCAGTGTGTCACACACATTCAAACATACCTCAAGTAAATAGAATGCTTCTTTCTGGAGTATGATTTTATGTCAATGATAGCTATTAAAAATGGAATTAAACAAGTATCCTATCTAATAAAAGAGTAATATGTATCAAATATATGTCAGTGTTTCTACATCCAATAATAAAAATGACTCTTCACTATAAATTTGAAACTGATTTTTATAACTTTGTTTTTCAAATTGTTTGTGAATGAGCAACTCATTTACTTTGATTGGCTATGATTTCCTAGCAACTATCACACATAATAAGAAATTCTTACAATGGAAGAAAAATTTGACCTTCAAGTTATTTTCAAGTGTGATGTAATTCATATAAATCCTAAATTAAAAGAAAACAAATGGTACATTTTCATAGACATTAAATTAAATAGTAATCTTTATTTTCAACTTTTCTTATATGTACATCAATAAACATTTTTATGTCAAATATTTCTATATCCTTAAAGATGCCACAGGTTCTAGCACTAAGCCTGTAGTATTACTAAACAGCCCTTGGAGAATGACTGTAAAACTAGAAAGACCAGGAAATCCAGGGTTCTGATGGTTTCCTGGGAAGGCATGTGAGAGAGAGACCAAAGTGAACACTCTTTCTCATCATCATTTGGCATTGATACACCTTGTCTGTTTCATAATAACGATACACAAATTTGGCACACAGTTGAAGAATACCAAATTATACAGTAAGAAAAATTTTGGTCATTCCACATTACTGAAATAAATAGCAGCTGAAAAAGTTTCCATTAGGAACATTAATTACAATTTATAATAGAATCAAGTGAAAGCATGTTCTTGGAACTTGAGCAAAAAAGTGGTTCATGACTGAAGAGAGAAGAGCCAGCCCTAAAAGAATAACAAGTATTCATACATGGCCACTGCTTCAACACAGCTGCTGGCCCGCCATGTTCCCCATTTGCCAAGCTCTTTACATTTACACTGTGCTTTTTAGTCTTCTGGGTGTGTTTTCTTTTTCTAGTTTTGGGGAAGACCTCATCAAAGGTTTATTGATTTGGATTCATTTAAGTTTCTTGCTCTTTAATAGACAAATATTGCCTTCTAAAGTCGAAGGCAATTATAGACTCTCAGGTTCCCAAGATGGAACAGGACCTTAGGGTCACCAAGTCAACACCTCTCTGCCTGGGGCCAGAAACCCAGAGTTCAAAATCAGGAAGCAGAACCAGAGCTGTAGTAGCCAAAAGAGTCATTAGGTGGCAGTGGTGGATAGAAATGTTGCCAACATCTTCCATACTGTAGTGGAGACCAGGGTTCCTTGTAGGAGGTGGCAGTGCTGTATAGGTTGTGGGGATATTGTTGTTCAAAGAAGGGGGTCTGAGCTGCTGGGCCTGTCTGGAGTTTCTGTCTAAACACTCTATGCTTAAATAATAAGAACAAGGAAACCCCATTAGATACAAGTTTCAAAGCAAAAGTCATAAATCTCAGGATCTGCCCACAAGAATATCGCAAAATAAAGATATACCTATTGCCAATTTCCAGGGGTGCCATTTCCAACCTTTTATCCAATGACCTGTCTCCATGTCAGTGTCTCCTACTGGTGTACACTCTACAGGAGGGCAGAGCCCATATTATTCATCTTAAATCACAGTGCCTGCCTCACAGTAGACCCTCAATATTTTTTATTTTTTTTTTAGTGATTGACTTAATTTTCCTCTTCAGGCTTAAGTTTGTTTATCTATAAAATGAGAGCGTTTCTAACTCTAAAGTCTGAAATTTCATGGTTCTCACTAAGCATAAGAGAATCTTTTCCAGTTTTACTAGCAAAAGTCTGGTGGAATTACAGCGACAAGGTTGTATAAGTTTAGTTGGTAGATAGCATAAGGCACCTTGTGAAAGAAATAGATGATAAGAAGACCTGTGATCCAATTTCACTGAAATGTATCATTTCTTAAGGCCCAGTGTATAAGACCATCCCACAGACCACCTTTAATGAAGGCCCTGGACTGATGCTACACAGGGGCTTCATATACTACAAAGCCACTTGCTGGCTGGAGGTTGAAGGCCTCCCATCCCAGTCTGGAGAGGTAAATGAAAATCTTTGCTTCTAATTTGCAGAATTTGCACATTAATTCTGTAAGAACTCAGCTAAATTTTGCTCATGTTTATTGTAATCTTGAATCCCTAAGACATCCAGAAACCAAAGCTCTGTAGGTACACACCATGGCCACCAGTATCTAATATCTACTCACCCACTCACAACTTGTTCACTCATATATTCAATCCTAAATTTCCCCAAAAGAGGTACAATCAATTTGGGAGAAAACAAGTATGAGACAGATTATTTGTGGTGGGTAAGTGAATCTGCCTAGGCCAAGGGTTTAGAGCCTCACATCTGGTCATTAAACTCACTCACACATAACCTTCCATATTCAAGCACATAAGTGTCAGTCAGCTTTTTGTCAATAAAATATGTCCTCATTGTTCTTCAGACTAACTTTATCATCTGTACCAAAGCAATTCTTTAGTCTTCACAAGAATTAATATTCTCTTCCTCTCTCCACAGGCAATGTTTTGTATTTAAGAGATTCATCTAACTTTTACACACTAGGGACTTAACTTACAGTTTATGATAAGTAACTATGGTTTTAATTTCCATACATGTAGCTTCACACTTTTATACACTGAGTGGCCAGATTATTATGTGTTCAGAGATCATAATAATCTGGCCACTCAGTAAATATATATATTAGAGGCTCGGTGCATGAATTCATGTATGGGTGGGGTCAGCCAGCCTGGCCAGGGGGAGGGGCAGTTGGCCGGCCTGTGTGCTGGTTGAACTCCTGGTCAAGGTGACAATTTGGGTATTAGCCTTTTATTATATAGGATATACACTGAGTGGCCAGATTATTATGAGTTCAGAGATCATAATAATCTGGCCACTCAGTGTATATTCAGAGATAATAATAATCTGGCCACTCAGTGTATATTCTAGGGCAATATCCCACAAAGTGAAAGCATAACACTCAAGGCATATTCCTCCTTTTATCTCTTTTCCTTCTTTCTTCCCTTCAACCTGCCAGTGTACCTTCTTTTCATCTTGGATGTGTTCCACTTGGCTCTTAAAGAGCAAGCAAAACTTTTTTAAGTAAAAAAGTTAGTAGGGAACATTAGAAGAAAAAAGAGCTAAAAGCATTCTTTTTGTTTGTTTCCTTGCTCTGCCACATTTAATGCCTATTCCCAGGGGGCATCCAGATGCCCTTCAGCAAATGACTTCCCCAGGACTTTGGGGACTTTTTCACAATTCAGGAATCCCTCCTAAACCTCCACTTGCTCCCAGTATCACTAATCTCCCTTCATCCACACCCACACCCACACACAATACCAAAAGAAATCTGCTTTCATTTTAAACTTTAGAATCTAGTTCATTTTTTCGTAGTTCATAAGGTGGGCCCATAAGCTTTAAAGGGGAAAATTGTCACATTGAAATAGCTAAATGCCTAGAAATAGTATGTATATATTAAAAAAATACAGCGATAGATTACCCAGGGGTAAGAATCTTACAAAAATCTGGAAGAGTCCCTCCAACTGAAGATGGTTTCCAGCTCTTTGTTCCTGGAGATGGGTTCCAGCTGTGTGCACTGGATCCCTCTGGTTCTGATTATATAGCGATCAAATGAACTGGGTGGGGAAACTAGTTCCAAAGAACTCTAATCCTGGCAGAGATATTAAAACTAAGGACACTGCTCCTGCACAACAATGAGAGTCATTCACCTTTTCTCTGGGCATGACTGGATCAAATATTTACCCTTTGGAGTAGATTAAAGATTTGTTCCAGGAGACAACGTTTAATATTGATAAGCATAGCCCTTTGTCCCAAAGCCACCCTTTTCTGATGTCTGTGGTTCTTACTCTTGCCCATGACAGGACCAAGGTTTCATTGTTCCCATACATGATCTGGATCAAGAAGAGGTTGTTTCTGATCTATGGGCCAACTCCAAGAACTGCCTTGGGAGAACCCCACAGAGTAAATGTGGTCTCCCAGCAGAATGCTGTTTCTGTGCACTGTCTATTTACCCACATAATTTGTTTTCATGAAAGATGCCATGCCAATAAGTAGGTTATTCATCGATTTCACAGAACCAGGAAAGCACTTGTAGAGAAGGTTATGTGACAGCTGTTAGTACCCAACTGCCCTTGACCTCAACCTCCCAGCTACTAACCCTCAGAACTATCCTTGCCATATTTCCTGGGCTTCTCCTTACTTCAACCTCAGCTGTTCACAAGAGACTAATCAGGAACCCCCAATATTCTGTTCCTTGTAGCACAGCTGGAAAACTGGTTATCTCCACTGATAAGCATCACTCCTGAGATTGTTAATTGATCTCATTGTCTCTCCATTGCATAGAACCCCTTTAATGAAGAATAATTGTCTTATCATCTCTAAAGTCTTAGTTTCAAAAACAGTGGCCGACACCCAGGTCCCAAGGTCTTTTTATTATCCCTCATGGTCTGAAAATGCATTCTCTGATCTCACTTTGGGGACCCCAACCATGCAAATTCTCCTGGTTTCTCTCAGGGTTCACCAGCACAACTGGGTTTGGTATTGGTTACCAAACAAGACAGGTAGAGTAGAAAGGCTTCCAAGAGTCCCAGGAAAGCTCTGCTTCTAGCTTACTGATAAATCCTAAAAACCCATGAATGTGCCTTCACTTTGGAGGTATTGGTCCCTGTTCCAAAGCACTCTCTCCTAGGAGAGATTAACTCTTTAAACAGCTGCCAGGGGGTTACACATGCTTGGGCATATGCTCTAGAGCAGCCGTGGGCAAACTACGGCCCATGGGCCAGATCCGGCCCGTTCGGCTGTTCTATCCGGCCTGCGGAGCCGAAAGAGCGGAGGGTTCTCTTGCTCTCCACTCTGCTCCTTTACTTTGAATTTATATTAGTTCACACAAACACTCCATCCATGCTTTTGTTCCGGCCCTCCGGTCCAGTTTAAGAACCCATTGTGGCCCTCGTGTCAAAAAATTTGCCCACCCCTGCTCTAGAGCCTATCTTAGGAACAGTTTTGGTAACTGGAAGGGCCTGAGGACTTAAGGAGGAAGAAAAGTGGATGAGGCAGGTTAATAAAAAACTAGGGAAATTCCCTGGCAAGTAGAATAAGGAAAACAGAGGCAAAATATTTAAACAAAGGGCCAAGCAATCAACAGCCAGCTAATCAGACATTAGACTCTATCTTCCCTAACCAAGGGCACTTAGGAGCAGGTGGTTTTTACCTCTACCCTCCAAACAGAGTGAGTAGCTAAAATCACCCTAGTCAGGGATATAGGTAACAGAGACCCAGTGATGCCATTAGTGCCAAACCCAAAAACGAATGAGGTCAGGAAAACAAACAAACAAACAAACAAACAAAAAAACAATTTGAGCCAGACAAATCCAAGATAGAGCTATAAATGACCAGAGAATGATCCCAAACCCCACTATACGCTCATTAGATACATAAGCATGTTAAAATACATGCCTAAAAAGCTGATGACTATTCTGATGGAGACCTCCCCTAAAATTCCCTTCTAGGGAAAACAGGTAAAATCCTCAAGACATGCTCTCCCCTGGGCACACCAATGCCTCCCTTTCCTCAGGTGTGTAATTTTACTTGCTTTCTCCTAAGCTCCCAGAGTCCTTCTCTTGCCTAACTTTGCAGTGAGCCAAAAGCAGTCCCCACTTGGCTCACTTTCGTCTCTCACACTTTTACTTCTCAGTGATCTAGCAGCCCAGCCTGGAGTCACATCTGTTGCTGTCTTCCTTTTCTGAGTTTAGGCAGTCCAGTCTAGGGTCACTTCTGATACTGTGATCTTGCTTCTTCTACCCAGAGCTCTTCCTTTGTGTCACTGTCCTAACCTTTAGTAAACATACTCTCAAAATCAGCTGGGCTTGTGACTTGAATTCTTTCCTGCAGAAGTCAAAAATCCACACATCCCAGTCCTGATGGCCTAGTCCTGTCCCTTTCTGGTGACATGGGCAGCATGGAGAACCCAAAAAGGGCAAATGTCATCTGCTTTTCATTGTGTTGGGACAGAGTCCTGCCTGAGCTTCACTTTCCCCCTGTCCTCTCCCTGCTTGCCTTCATCCCCAACCAAATCCTGAGCTGAAAGGGAAAAAAGTTGGGGGTAGTGAGAAGAGGACCAAGCACACTGCCATAAACACTTTCCCTCAGTACTTGGTGCCTCTGGGTTACTGAAGCCTCTGGAGAGGAAGGGACAGGCATGACTCTGACCAGAACATTTGTTCTGCCAAACACCAAAGCTCAATGTCTTTTAGGAGCAAAGAGAAGTAACAGGATATGGGGTCCTTAGAGTGGGGCCTCTACTGGCACCTAGCAGAGTGCCCAAATCCTCACTGTCCTTTGTGGGCAGACAAGCTATTTGAGAGTGGGACCTATATTAAATTAATCACATATCACCTTTTCAAGAGACACTGAGAAGTGAGTTCTAAAAAGCTATCAACCAGTCACTTGTTAGGGAAGGTGGCTGCCAGGCCCATTCCAACACCCTGAGTGCCTCAGCGGTCCCAGGAGACTGAGGCAGCAGCCACCTCCCACAGCCTTGGGGACAAGAAGACTCGATCAACACACCCTTCTCTGGGTTTAGTTTGGCGGTGATGGCGGGGGGCAGCCTCCAGCCTCTGACCACAGCCACATCCCTTCTCTGCCTGAGGATTTCACTGAGCAGCCTTGGGGAGATCCACAACCTGCCTACCTGGTTGACAGTGCAGAGTCAGGTGAATGGTGAATGGTTGCTTTCATTCTAATGGTTGTTTTATTTTCAGCTTGGCACATGAGGTTATGAGAAAATAGAAAATGAAGTTTTTTGAGAAGGAAGTTTTACAATTTTATTAAAGTGCATTTAAGTGCTAATCCATTTGTGTTTCAAAATATAATAGGAAATTATAGTCTATGATTAATAAACACTATATCTTTGCCAGTGATTCCAATAGATGTGAAACAATTGCCAATTGAAAAATATATTCATATATTTAAAAATGTTCTTCAGCTTGAACTTGAAAGTTATTCTTCTTTTACTAAAATGTTTTTCTATGTCTCTTCTTCAAGCCAGTAGTTTCCCTGCACAGAACAGGGTGGGTTCTCCTTCTAAGGACTCTGTTGCTGGTGTACTTTCCCCCTTTACACAGAGTACAGATGTTTAATTCTGTCCTTAAGACTAATAGTAAAATTGTGTGACGGAGGGAAGAGGTTAATCTGCACATTTCTTTATAAATCTTACATAGTTTGGGTCTATAGGCTGAAACTTACTTAAGAGGAGAAGTAATGGTTAAAGAGGATGATGCTCACATGAAAAGAAGGATCATGCCTCCACTTCCAGGAAGGGGAGACAGTTCTGCTAGAGGGAGAATGGGACACAGGCCTGCTGACATGGCTCTATTTCCAAACAGACAAACAGTAATCACTCACTTTTCAACAAACTCTGAGCTTTATGCCCATTCTCTCTTTCCCAAATATTTCAAGGTGTTCTTCTGAGAATAACTATTTACAGAGATTGCTTTTTGCTCAAATACAGTATGATGGAAACTCCTAAAGAGGGGTTTTGCCAGCCTGTTTTGGTCTACTTTCTTAGCCATCTACTTTCATTTGTGAATCACACTGGTAAATGCTTCCAACAATAACTTGACCAGCCTCTTACCTCTGCCTGCTTATAACCTGACATCTGCACTTTTGACAAAAGCCAGAGCCCTTCCTCTTTCCCTGGAATGGCTTTTCCTATCCTCTTTGCCAAATTATAGTTTTTCTCCTTATGACTGGAGTACCTTCTTTTTCTATGAGTCCTGTTACAATACCTGGCCACTCCATGCAGTCATAGAATAAGAGAGAGAGAGACCTCAGAGACCATTGTGTTAAATCCTCATTTTACAGATGAGGAAACTGAGGGACAGAGAAAGAGAACATGTATGGCCCAAGGAACATCCAGGGTTCCTAGATTAGAAGCTTCCCAATGCACTACACAGCTTTCAGGTTCTAACTAGTAATTTCTAGAAAATCGAAGCTAATTCTAAAGGTGCCTGTGAAAGTTGCTATTTAAGGGAAACCTATTTTGAGTATTTCCCTGAATTCAAAAAATATATTACTTTATTTTAAAAATTGCTTGAAATAAAGTGTAACACAATTATCATACTAGTGAGTAGCTGTGCCATTTAAGTAGCTCTATGAATACCTGAGGCTGCTTCTGGGAAGCTGGCCACCTGCTGTTCAGATAATTATATCACTTGGGTTCCAGTGATTACATTTATGACTTGATTATAAGGTTCTTAATGACACAAAGGGAGGGTCTTGGCTAATTGAAGATTGTCCTATGCCCCACAATGGTGCTGAGACTGTTTTTACTGTCCTTTGGAAACAAAGATGTCATGTCATGCCCATGTGCTGTTGTGTGTAGGTGTGCTGTGTCCCAGTAAGAAGGCTGAGGATCCCAATGGTGCAGTAAGAAAGCTTAAAGAGGAGGCTGTTGGCAGTGTCTCCAAGAATTTCACCGCACTGGCTGTGGGTGGGTTAGGGGTGAGGAAACAGAGGTGAAGAAACAGAAAATGAAAGCATCAAATGTCCTTTCCACTTGCAAGAACTGAACAAGTTCTGCTTCATAAATCTGGCGATCAACCTAGTAGCAAGCAAAGAATCCCTGGTTTGAGCAAGTGCGGGCCTCCCTGGGCTGCCCAGAGGGTGGTCCCTTCCAGTTCTACCTTCTAGGCTACAGGCATTGGCGCTGCCATCTCTGCCCAGCTGCGGGAAGTAAACATGGGGTGGGGATGTAGCACCGCTAACTCTACAAAACTGCACTTTGCCTCCTTCCATTCCTCAGCTCCCAGTCTGGTCCCACAAACTCCTCCCCAGTTACCTCCGCTAGGAAGGGACTACCCCGGCCAAAGCGCCCTGGTAAAGTGAGGACACGAAGCAGGAGGAGGAACAGAAATTGAACCCATCTGGGCCTGGGAACAAAGTTGCAGAAAGGGCAGGGCTAGAAAGAGAAGTTTTTGTTTCTCACCTGCTTCTTCCTCCTTTGTAAGAAAACGGGGAGCTGGTAGAAAACGCGAAGATGTTCTGACTCCTGCTTTGGATCTGTGTGGGGTCCTAGCGTGTGTGTGTGTGTGTGTGTGTGTGTGTGTGTGTGTGTGTGTGTGTGTGTACACTAACGGGAATTGAGGTGCAGCGTGAAGGGGAGACTCCGCGGGTGAGCCCTTGGTAATTGGTACCACGCCCAGTTTCTCGGAGGAGACCCCAAGAGTCCAGGTCCCGCCTTCGGAGCTGGCACCACAGCAGCCCCTGCCCCAGGCACAGTGGGAAAGTCCCTGCCCAGCCCTCAAGCGACCCTGGAGATCTGCTTTGGAGACACAAAGTCAGCGAAGACATATCTGGCGTGGACAGCAGGACTCGAGACAGCAGGATGCGGGACACCAGCCCTGCCTGCAGAAGCCCGAAGGGACACAGGAGCTGCTCCCAGGTGCAATGGGGCTCCCAGAGTCCTGGAAGCTAAACAATTACGTCTCCTATACAGGTCATCCGCCTCCCGTTAGTTCAGTGCCCCTCTTGTTTGCCAACAGTTTGGAACAGGCCCGGAACAGAACTTTTTGCAGTAGCCCCCAAAGGAGGAAAAGCAAATTTTAAAAGCTTGGACTGGGCTGGGATTTGAGCTTGGGACCCCTCGCACCCAAAGCAAGAATCATACCCTGAGTCCAAGAGTCCAGATGAGCACCTGCTCACACCCAAGATCCCTATGGACCCCTCAATAGGTATTGATCCCAAGCCCACTTCCCAGTAAACTTCCTGAACGCAAATCTTTACCAGTATCTCAGTGACTCTTCGCCAGGGAACCTGACTTATGACACAAGAATACAAATGCACACATGATATTTTATTGTTTCCTCACATGAGGATAGGTTTTATTGATTTTGATTTTTAGAGAGAGAAAAAGGGAGAGTATGTCTGAGAGAGAGAGAGAGAGAGAGAGAGAGAGAGAGAGAGAGAGAAACGTTGATGTGAGAGAGAAAATCCATTGGCTGACTCCTATAGGTGTCCCACCTGAGGAGTGGAACCCTCAACCTAGGTTTGTGCCCTGACTGGGAATCCAACCATGACCTTTTGGTGTGTGGGACAATGCTCCAACCAACAGCTACCCAGTCAAGGCCAGATGTTTTTTGTTTGTTTGTTTGTTTTTTCAATATGCTTTTATTGATTTTAGAGAGCACAGAAGGGAGAGGGACAGAGAGACAGAAACATCGATTGGCTGCCTCCTGCATGCCCCCCTATTGGGGATCAAGCCTGTGCCCTGAATGGAATCAAACCACGACCTTTTGGTTCATGGGTCCATGTTCAACCTCTGAATTATACCAGCTGAACTAGGTGGGTTTTTATTTTAGAACTAGAGGCCCGGTGCATGAAATTATGCACTTGCAGGGCGGGGGGGGGGGGGGTCTCTCGGTCTGGCCCGTGCCCTCTCGCAGTGTGGGACCCTCAGGAGATGTACGATTGCCAACCCGGGGGATCGGGCCTAAGCCAGCAATCAGACATCCCTCTTGCAGTCCAGGACCTCTTGGGGGATGTAGCAGTGTGCCAAGTGGCAGGTGGCCAGGGAGGAGCCCAAATTGTGGCTGGGTGCCTCACCACTCACAGTTATCCCGGCCCACTGTCCCGGCTCCAATAGTTCTGCTGTAACGCTCTCTTAGGCTTTTTTTATATAGGTGCATACATGTAAAAGATTGTAAATGTTATGAATGTCCAACAATAGAGAATTTGTGTGATGGATCATGCTACATCCCTAACATGAAATACTACAGAGCCTTCAGAATAATATAGGTATTTGTTGACTTGGAATAAATGTTTATGATGCATATTTTTAATAAGCTTTTTTGTTACTGTTATATGTAATATAACATGTATGCAGAAAAATGAACCAATTTTAACTATAAAACTCAATAACTTAATCCAAAGTGAGCATATCTTTGATCACTACTATGTAGGTTAAGAAACTGAATATTAACAGGAGCCCAGATACATTTTAAGAGAAAAAGCAGAATCTGAAGCAGTATATACATACTATACAATATCCCATCTATATCCCCCTATATAATAAAGAGGTAATATGCAAAGTAACCCTTAAGGCCTCACAAGATGGCTGCCTATGACCAGGCTGGCAGGGGGGTTAGTGAGGGATGACCAAACAACTGAACAACAGGTTGTGAGGGGCGACCAGGCTGGCAGGGTGGGCAGTTGGGGGCAACCAGGCTGGTGGGGGGGGGGCAGTTAGGGGCAATCAGACTGGCAGAGGGGTGCAGTTGTGGTGACCAGGCCAGCAGGGGGGGCAGTAAGAGGTGACCCGATCAGCAGTGGGGAGCAGTTAGGAGCAATCAGGCTGGCAGGGGGGGGGGTGCAGTTGGGGGTGACCAGGCCTGCAGTGTGGGCAGTTGGGAATTACTAGGCAGGCAGGGGGGGGCAATGAGGGGTGACTAGGCCGGTGGGGGGGGGCAGGTGGGGTTGGCCAGGCCAGCAGGGTGGGGAAGTTGGGGGTGACCTGGCCAGAAAGGGGGGCCGTTAAGGGGGAACAAGGCAGGCAGGCAGGTGAGCGATTAGGAGCCAGTGGTCTAGGATTGTGAGAGGGATATCCAACTGCCGGTTTAGGCCCAATCCCAGCCTAAACTGGCAGTCGGACATCCCCCAAGGGGTCCCAGATTAAAGAGGTTGCAGGCTGGGCTCAGGGGATGACGCAGGCCATGATGACGACACAGGCGTTCCACACCACCCCAGCTGCTCAGGGCCTCTGGGCAGTGTGGTAAGGCAGAAAGGTGGCTCCGGGCTGGAGCGAAAGTGGTGCCAGCAGCCAGGGGAAGGAAGGCCCATTCTTGCACTAATCTCCATGCATCGGGCCTCTAGTCCTATCTAATAAAAGAGAAACATGCAAATTGACCGTACCTCCGCTACACCCACAAGCCATGCCCACCAGCCAATCAGGAGTGAGTATGCAAATTAACCCAACCAAGATGGTGGTGGCCACAGAGCTGAAACAAGCAGGAGGCTTGGGTTGCCCCCAGCGATGGAGGAAGCCAAGCTTCCCACCGACCTGGCCTGCCCTAGCCTCTGCTCAAAGCTACAAAGTTTCAATTATAGAAGATAAATAAATCCCAAATACCAGCTTCCAGCCGGCCCTGGCCTATGCTTGGATGGCTGGGGGGCGTGGCCAGTCTGCAAACCACCACAGGCCCCTCGCCCAGGCCGCCCGATGCCCCAAGGGAACCCTGATCCAGGACACCCTTCAAGGCAAACCAGCCAGCCCCCACCCTTGAACCAGGCCTCTATCCTATCTAATAAAAGAGTAATATGCAAATTGTCACTCCAAAACACAAGATGGCTGCCCCCATGTGGGCACAAGATGGCTGCCACAAGATGGCCAGCAGGGGAAGGCAGTTGGGAGAGAGCAGGCCTGCAAGGAGGGCAGTTGGGGGTGATCAAGCCTGCAGGGGAGGGCAGTTAGGGGTGACCAGGCTAGCAGAGGAGGGAAGTTGGTGGCAACCAGGCCTACAGAGAAGGGCAGTTGTGGGGGACCCAGGCCTGCAGGGGAGAGCAGTTGGGGGGACCAGGCCTGCAGGACAGGGCAGTTAGGAGTGACCAGGCATGCAGGATAGGGCAGTTGGGAGGGACCAGACCAGCAGGGGAGAACAGTTAGGGGCAATGAGGCTGGCAGGGGAGGGCAGTTATGGGTGACCAGATCGGCAGAGGAGGGCAGTTGTGGGGGACCAGGCCTGCAGGGGAGGGCAGTTAGGGCCAACCAGGCTGGCAAGGGAGGGCAGTTAGGGGTGACCAGGCTGGCTGAAGAGGGCAGTTAGGGGCAATCAGGCTGGCAGGGGAGCAGTTAGGCATCAATCGGGCTGGCAGGGGAGTGGTTAGGGGGTGATCAGCTTGGCAGGCAGAAGCGATTAGGGGCAAACAGGAAGGCAGGCAGTTGGGAGCCAGCAGTCCTGGATTGTGAGAGGGATGCCCGACTGCCTGTTTAGGCCCTATCCCAGTAGGATCGAGCCTAAACGGGCAGTTGGACATCCCTCGAGGGGTCCCAGATTGAAGAGGGTGCAGGCTGGGCTGAGGGACACACACTCCCCCCCAGTGCACTAATTTCGTGCACCGGGCCTCTAGTATTATATAAAACGCTAATATGCAAATAGACCGAACAGCGGAACAACCGAACAACCGGTCGCTATGACTTGCTTTGACCACCAGGGGGCACATGCGGAACATGGTGGGGGTCAGCAGCAGGCTTCAGAGCATGGAACATGGCAGTCATTGGTGGCGCAGGTGAACGGGGGCACCAGACTAAGGCAGGGTGCCGGTCGTTGTCGTTGTGTCATCGGGGCGAGCCTCTGGTGGTTACTGAAAATTCTTTGCTCCCATGCACCATGGTCTTGCTGGGTGCTCACACCTGCTGTTACCCGGAGCCTCTGCTCGTACCTGCTGCCGGCTCTGGGGCCTCTGCTCACACCCTCTGCAGGTGCTGTCAGCAGGTGCGAGCAGTGGCTGCCAGCCCCGATTGCCCCTCAGGGCTTCTCCACCACCCCCTGATCTGAGGGGCAATCGGGGCTGGCAACTGCTGCTCGCACCTGCTGACGGTGCCAGCTCCACTCACACCCGCTGCTGGTGCTGGCCCCAATCACTCCATGCTGTCAGCGGGTGCAAGTGGGGCAAGCGCCATCAGCACGTGGGAGAGGCAGTGGGCTGCCGGCAGACTGGGGACCAAGGGCTGCAGTGGGAGGGGCTGGCAGGGGCTTGGAGGATGGGTTGAGACTGACCCCTGTACTCATCACAGCCTCATGGCCCACGGTTCCTTTCAAGGTGCACAAATTCATGCACTGGGCCCTAGTATGTTATAAAAACATGTACATAGCATAGACAAATATGTGGAGAATTATGCACTAAAGCATCAATGTTTTTATAGGTAAGGAGAATATAAGTAACATGTTTTTATTTGTTTATCAGGACTTGTATTATTTTGTTTCTTTCTCAATATTTACTACCCACTTGGTAACTTAGAGAAATATATACTGGAGCTTTCTTATGAATAATTACTTACTATTGGCTTATTTCCAAAGTTAATAAATGAGAGCCTCTAGTTCTATGAATGCTATTCCTAGGTTTATCTCTAATTTCTGTGTCTCTGATAAGACTGTATTCCTGAAATTTTCATTTACCCATTGAATTGATGATGGAACCACAGACAGGCTGACATTGTTTTTTCCTACTATAGAAATCAACATATAATAAATTAGTGTATTAAATTGCAATACTTATTTTTTGTGCCACCTCAGCTCTACAATAAAAGCTTTAAACTTCTATTTTGAAGACATTATGTCTTTTAAATTAAAAGATAGGAGTTTGTGCATTTTTTAAGTATGAAAACATACAAAATCCATATTGGAGTAAAAATTAATTTTTTTGCTGGTATTTTGACAGGAATTCAGGAGGGTGGGAGTGGAGGTAAATAATACATTTTCTCCCCTTTCTGTGTTTCTGTGTGAATGAATTTCTTTTTTATTTAAACTGAAGGCAGTTAATTGGTGAGTACTGCCACAAAAGCAACTTTGGCCCTTTGAAACACATAAAGGTCTTCTGGAAATAGACCTTATATGAGATCCAATCTTTCTTTCTGGGAAGTATTGAGAGGAAGTTCTTTAAAAACAGATAACACTGAAAAATTGTTTTAACCCAGTGCAATCTTAGAAATCATCTTTGTTCATGCTTTCATTTCTCAGAAAACTATTCTAAGGCTCAGAGAAGTCATATGGTTTGGCCACATTCACTGCATGACCTGCTGACAGAGGCCTTGTGTCCCAGCTGGTGGAGGGGGCTGGGTGTCCTGCACCAACACTTATGCTCACACACACACACACACACACACACACACACCCACACACACACACACACACACACACACACACACACACACACGCTTGCTGAGAGTGGGATACTCTCTCCTGCTCATGTAACACAACCATAGCACTGCTGAGGTCTGCTTTTCTGGATCCTCTGTGAGAGATAAACTGGGAAAAAGGGGGAAAGTAGAGTTGAGTTTGGGGCAGTACCAAGAATAGCAGAGAGGGATTAAGGATTAGCTTTTCTGGAGAAGTGAGACTCATATTCAGAGAGAGGGAACTCCTGCCAGATCAGATTGCAATGAAAGAAGGCATCAGGACTGTTTAATTCACACCTCAAAGCAGGTCAGCCAGTAGGTCAGAAGGGTGGACTTAATGAGTCAATAAAAGGCTCCACTTAATGAGATGTGAGACTTGTCCCCTGAACTGGTTAAAGCTGAACTCTCTTCACTTGATATGCCTGCATGGACTTCCTCGTCCACGTGGTTTGTTCTTGACACTATCTCCCAGCTTTGGGAAAAGAAGACTATTGTGCTCATTGTACCAGTCCCGGTGATTAACTCAAGGAGGAAAGCAGGAGATGGAAGATGTGAGACCCCAAATAGTTCTAAGCAAATGAGTGTTCTCAGGACTTTGCTTCCTTGATGGAGCCAGCATGTGAGGCTTCTTAAAGAGAGGGAGAGACACTGCTTGGAGCAGATATTCTCCTGGGGACCTCTTCCTCCTAAGCTGGCTCCCCTTGCTCCAGTGTCTCTAGTAGAATCAACCAATGCCCCCAGAGCCTGCAGCTGGGAGCCCCAAGCCACTCATTCCCTCCCTACCTCCTTCATCCCAGCTGCTGCAATGGAAGTACCCCTAAAAATACCTCAGTATGAGTCCCCAGCCCCTGGAACTCCACAGATGGGGGCAGCAGCAAAGCTATCCTGCCTTCTCCCACCACACTTCACAGCAAGAAGGCCAGTGGGAGAACTCTTGGGGAAATCAGAACTGGAAGAAGAGATCAATTTCACTAGATATTGCAGTCCTTTGGGTGCACATCCTGGGGGCATGTTCCCCACCCAGGGCACACCAGGCAGCACAGTGTAGTGAGGACGCTTCTCTGGAAGTTGGGGACCTGAGGCTGGTTTCTGTTTCTGCTGCCAAGGTGCTGTCTGACCTTGGGACTGCTGTGACCTTCAGTGTCCTTGTGTGTATAACGGGAAAACGATGGAAGTTCCTTTCCATTGCTTGTGTCCTTCCATTCTTTGAGTTCAAAGTAACTGTCTACATCTTTTACATATTGAAGTCTTTTGCTTGCTATTGAAGGTACTTCAATTTGGGCCTACAGTTTTTTTGTTTTGTTTTGTTTTTCTGTGTCATCCCTCACCTCTTCCCAGTCACATGGAGGAACTTGTTATTTCCTAAATAGACAGTGCTCTATCATGAGTGTCTAGTTTTCTTTCTGGCCTTTTTTTTTTTTTTTTTTTTTTTTTTTTTTAAATCTGAATTGCCCTTCCCGTATGCCTAGTAAAAAACACCTATTTATCTTTAGAAGTCCTCACAAGGTAACCTTTGCTCTGAAATCTTTTCCGATTTCCCCCACTCCACGTCTTTTCTCCAATTGCTTTCTTTTTTTTTTTCAGTTTTTCTTTCTTTCTTTTTTAATTTAATAAATCTTTAGTGTTCAGATTATTACAATTGTTTCTCCTTTTTCCCCCCATAGCTCCCCTCCACCCATTTCCCACCCCACCTTCTGCCCTTACCTACCCCCCACTGTCCTCATCCATAGGTGTATGATTTTTGTCCATTCTCTTCCCGTACCCCCCACACCCCTTTCCCCCTAAGAATTATCAATCCACTCCCATTCTATGCCCCTGATTCTATTATATTCACCAGTTTATTCTGTTCCTCAGATTTTTAATTCACTTGATTTTTAGATTCACTTGTTGATAGATATGTATTTGTTGTTCATAATTTTTATCTTTACTTTTTTCTTCTTCTTCCTCTTCTTAAAGAATAACTTTCAGCGTTTCATATAATACTGGTTTGGTGGTGATGAACTCCTTTAGCTTTTTCTTATCTGTGAAACTCTTTATCTGCCCTTCAATTCTGAATGATAGCTTTGCTGGGTAGAGTAATCTTGGTTGTAGGTTCTTGCTATTCATCACTTTGAATATTTCTTGCCACTCCCTTCTGGCCTGCATAGTTTCTGTTGAGAAAGCAGCTGACAGTCGTATGGGTGCTCCCTTGTAGGTAACTAACTGTCTTTCTCTTGCTGCTTTTAAGATTCTCTCTTTGTCTTTAACCCTTGGCATTTTAATTATGATGTGTCTTGGTGTGGTCCTCTTTGGATTCCTTTTGTTTGGAGTTCTGTGCGCTTCCTGGACTTGTAAGTCTATTTCTTTCACCAGGTGGGAGAAGTTTTCAGTCATTATTTCTTCAAATAGGTTTTCAGTATCTTGCTCTCTCTCTTCTTCTGGCACCCCCATAATTCTGATGTTGGTATGCTTGAAGTTGTCCCAGAGGCTTCTTACACTATCTTCAACTTTTTGGATTCTTTTTTCTTTTTGCTTTCCCGGTTGAGTGTTTTTTGCTTCTTTGTATTTCAAATCTTTGACTTGATTCTTGTGTTCCTCTAGTCTGCTGTTGGGTCTCTGTATAATATTTTTTATTTTAGTCAGTGTATGCTTAATTTCTAGTTGGTCCTTTTTCATATCCTCCAGGGTCTTGTTGAATTTATCGGCCTTTTCTAGGAAATTCTTGAAAAACCTTATAACTGTGGTTTTGAACTCTATATCCAATCGTTTGTTTTCCTCCATTTCTTTCATTTGTGATCTGTTTCTTTGTCTCCGCATTTTCACTGCTTCCCTGAGTTGGTAGGGTGGCTTTGTGTGCTAGGTGTCCTATATGGGCCAGTGGGTCAGCCTCCCAGTTACCTGAGGTGGAAACTCTTGGTGTACCCCTTTGTGGACTGTGTGTACGGCCTTGTTGTAGTTAAGTCTTGATTGTTGTTGGTATCACTGGGAGGAATTGACCTCCAGGCCAATTGGCTATGAGGACCCGCTGTGTCTATAATGGAAGAACTGCTGCGCTGGAGACACGCTTAGGGGGCAGGACTTGCTTCAGTGGGACTTTAGTGCTCACTGAGTCTGCCTCTTGAATGTGTCACTTATGGATGTGAGTAGTTGAAATCTGGTGTCATCTCACACTGACCCCTAGATACACTAGCTTCTGGATCTCCAATGGGATGCTGGTCAGCTACTGACTGAGGCCACCCAGCAGGAGGTACAGTGAGAACTACAGTTTTCTTCTCTTTGCTTGGGGTTTGGAGGTTTTGGAGCTGTCTGACCAGAGCTGCAGTTTGTTTGGTTAAGCTGCGATAGGGCAGGCCATTTATATGCAAAAGCCACTGCTCGGAGCTTGGGTGGGTTTGTAGATTGTGCGGGGCGGGGTCTCAGGGAGTCACTAGGCTAGGGCATGGCAAACAGCGATGGCTGCCAGTCAGCCGTCTCTGCATTTCCAAGTCCCCGCATCTCGCGCCCCAGCGCAGTAAACAATGATTGCTGGGCGCACCTCTGCAAGAAAGTCACCCTCACTTTCCGACCCTATGGTAGACAGTCCAGCTTCTCCCTGTAGGAGTTTGGGTCCTCAGCGTCTCGCTAGAAACTGGAGTTCGGTGTAATCGGAAACTTGTCTCCCTTCGGGTTGAAAGAAGCAGCGCACCCAGCCAAAACCAGTTTGGCTCAGTGGATAGAGCGTCAGCCTGCGGACTCAAGGGTCCCAGGTTCGAATCTGGTCAAGGGCATGTACCTTGGTTGCGGGCACATCCCCAGTAGGGGGCGTGCAAGAGGCAGCTGATCGATGTTTCTCTCTCATTGATGTTTCTAACTCTTTATCCCTCTTCCTTCCTCTCTGTAAAAAATCAATAAAATATATTTAAAAAAAAAAAAGAAGCAGCGCACCCAGACACCCGCCACCAGCCCAATTCACGTGCCTCCGTACCTCAGCTTTTCAGCGCTTGTGCACATCTCAATGCTCTTTTCTCTTTCCTTCTAGTTGTAGAACTTCCACTCAGCCAGCTTTCCCATGGTTCTGGGTGATAGATGTTTTGTCTTTTAGTTGTAGTTTTGAAATTGTTGTGCGAGGCAGCAGTTTAGATGTTTACCTATGCCGCCATCTTGGTTTCTCCCTCCATTGCTTTCTGATAACCCGGTCCACACCTGTACTGAGCTCGTATCAAGGTCTGGTTTGTATTACAACTGTAGTGGCTGCTTCTGCAGAGAGAATTCTCAGCACTTGGATCTAAAACAAAGTCCTTGAATTAACTGCTTAGCTCTTCTCAGGAAAAGACAAGGTCTGTGGCTGTGGTGGAGACTGTAGAGTTCAGGCTCCCAGCTCCCTCAGGTGTCCTGCTTTCCTCTCTTGTCAGAGTTCTTTCTTTCTTTCTTTCTTTCTTTCTTTCTTTCTTTCTCACCTGAAAATATGTGTTTATTGATTTTTTTTTTTTTTAGAGAGAGAGAGGAAGGGAGAGAAAGAGAGAGAGAAACATCAATATGAAAGAGAAACATCAATTGGCCACTTCCCCCATCTCTACCTCCCATACACACACCCCAATGAAGGACTGAACCCACAACCTCAGTATGTGCCCTGACCAGGCATTGAACTCACAAACTTTTGGTGCACGGGATGATGCTCCAACTGATCGAACCATCAGGCCAGGGCACCAGCACTTTTCTTTCACTCAGAAATCTGGGTCAATAATTAATGCCACTGTGATAAGCTATCACAAGAGCTGGCACAAATGGGTTACACTTAAATAGGGAAGGAGGCACTGGTGCTCATCTGACAAGGGAAGGGCAGGGAGACTCTCCTAAAATGGGTGGAACCAAGAGGACCATGAACTGCCTAGGCTGAAAGGAAATTAGATCTTCTCCCAAGTCTCTGTCTTCCCTCAAACACCTTGAGTAATATTTGACCTCCATTAAGAAGACTCAGGGTGGCACTCAGAGTGGGATAAGACATAGGGAAGATGCACTCTGTCTTTGGGGCTGAGGAAAACTGATAGTGTCGGGAGTCTTAGAGTGAGAGGGAGGACACTGGGGCCCTTCTCTGTGTGTTCTAGAGACCAGGCTGTTGACTGCACCTGGTGGGCTCACACACAGGTCAGAGCCGCCCTCTGGGAAAGTGCAACCTGTACCTGGTTGGCCGCAAACAAGGGCTCAGGTGTTGGAACCCCTTTCTTTCCCACTTCACACTGTTGGATGGATGGAAGTGAAATGGGCTTGGAAAGAGAAATGAGAAGTCTTATAAAATGGGAATCATCAACAGGAATGATAACCTGCACAGCCTTGAAAGCATTGTACTCTTTGTACTCTTTTCTCCTTGGCTCTAGGAGGATTTCAGAGATTAATTCCAGGCATCTATGAGAGGGGAAAAAATGTACTTCCCTTTACTTTCCCACCTGCACCTGGCATCAGGCCAGTCACTGATGTGGTTTCATAATGTCCTGTGGTCTTGGGAGCCTGCCTTGAACCCTCCAGTTTATCCTTTCTCCTCCCTTTTGTGCTTCTTCATCTGCACATGAATAAACTGTCTAGTGTGTCCTGTTAATCTGACTTTCATCAGTTAATTCATAGACTCCCAAACAGGAACCTAAATGGATAGGAAAATTTCTCCTCCCAACACCACTCAAGATGATAAGAATACTATCTAAGGACTAAGAGACAAACAAAACATGGCTGGAGGGTGAGGTGGTGTGTGAACTACAGAAACATGAAACTAAAAGCTTATGCTATGCCATCGCTTCCTTAGCCCCCTTGCTACTTCCAATCAAATACATGTTAGGTCTGATCAAATAATTGAATCAATACCCCTTCCACTGGGAACTTACATTTAGGCCACTTCACAATGGACATTTCCTTTGGCTTAGACCAGTGGTTGGCAAACCTCGGCTCGCGAGCCACATGCGGCTCGTTGGCCCCTTGAGTGTGGCTCTTCCACAAAATACCATGGCCTGGGCAAGTCTATTTTGAAGAAGTGGCGTTAGAAGAAGTTTAAGTTTAAAAAATTTGGCTCTCAAAAGAAATTTCAATCGTTGTATTGTTGATATTTGGCTTTGTTGACTAATGAGTTTGCTGACCACTGGCTTAGACCACATTCCACTTGCTAAGTGGAATGCAACCCTCTTGCTAAGTCCAATATCCATCCCCTCCATACCTTTCTAGAATCAGGACCAGCCCAGAGAACTCTCTACCCAGAAAAAGACTACCTAGAGTCCTTTAAAACCTCTGACTCCCTGTCCCTGGGTGCTGGCACCATTTTGGGGTTCAGCCCATTTGGTATCCAGATGACCTAATCTACAGTAATAAAAAAGAAAGATGCAAATTGATTGTACCTTCATGACACCCACCAGCCAATCAGGAGTGAGTATGCAAATTAACCCAACAAAGATGGAAAGTTAATTTGCATATGCAGGTACAGAGCGGCTGTGCGGTGGGGAGGGGGGGGCTTGCTCTGGGCCTCTGAGCAGTGTGGGAAAGTGGAAAGGCGGCTCTGGCCAGAGCAAATGCGATGCCGGCAACCAGGGGAAGGAAGGCCCATTCTTGCATGAATCTTTGTGCACTAGGCCTCTAGTGAATTTATAATCCCTTACCACTTTGGCTTTGTGCATTCCTCCTTCAATGACTAACATTTGGTGCTGAAAGCCAGGAGGATTCCAGGGAGAAGAGGAGCCATCATATTGGTTTGGTCACCCTAAGCTTGCTACTCAGAGAGCAGTAGGCAGTGTCAGCTTGTCCTGTGCTTACCTCCGAATCCTACTCAGGTAACTGGATTGCAGGCCTCAATTAGGCCTCCATCCCTTATGGACCCTCCTGAACCAGCCAAGGAGGATGCAGGATTGGGAATCTTTCTCCATTATTGACCTCCATTCCACACCAGCCAATCTTTTCTAGGTGAGTGACATTTCACAATTCCCCTCATTTCGTGTCTTCTGCCCACTCACTCTTGCTGATGCTTCGAAAGTCTCTCATCTCAAAAATCCTAGTGCTAGGCCCAAAGACTCCTTAGCCATTTGGCTTTGGATCCTTCTTGATTGGGTCCAGTCTGGAGGGTCACCCCTTGTTTCTCCTGGTGATTTGTTTACCAGTGGGGACACCTGCCCTAAACAGTAACCTTTGGATTTGTGGTCTGTCATTTACCCTTCCTCTCTCATGGGCCATGCTACACTCCCTATGCATACTCAAGAGGGAGATCATGCCCAAGCACCCCATGTTCTTTTGTAATACTGTTTGATCAGATATAAACTAGATGATAAATTTCAATGGCCTAAAAATTCAACTTCCAATTTTAACACATTGCATGATTAAATAATTGCTTTCACCACAATGGAAGATGGTCAGAGATTCCCTACATCCAGGCCTTGTTCACCCTCTGGTCCCAAACCTTTATCTGTCATTCCTTTACTCATCGGATCCTACTCCTTCACATAATACATCATACCCCCAACACTTCTGATTCTGAATCTATTTTGACCCAGAAGACCACTGATCTCCACCCCTTAAGTGTTCCCTCTCCATCATCTGCAGTAGATTAAAAAAATCTAGACCCTCCTAACTAGCAATCACCTTCACCCCTGGTCCCTGAGAGCTCAAATCCCAAGAACTCAAGCTTCAATACAACCCTTTCCCCACTTAACAGTGGCTCTCGGGCCAACCAAAGACCACCTTCCTCAACAGCCACTCTATTCCTGCACCCATTCTACCCTGAGAGAGATAGCAGGAACTGAGGGTACTGTATGAGTACACATCCCATTTTCCATGTCCAACCTTGCCAGGACTGACCAGCAGATCCTGAGTGACAGATGAATGATTATTCTGACACACATTTCTATGAAAGAGAGGGCTAAGGGAATGCCTGGTTAAAGGAACCAGGCAGCTCTGTTCTCCTGCCTCCTTAGGCTTTTATTGTAGTAACAGCTTGAACTAAAAGTAACCTCTAGATACTATCAGCAGGGTAAGTATCCTTGAGAAAACACTTGTAAAAACACTGTAGTGTCTTTAAAACAAAGACATTTTGAGGTCTAAACATAAAGATTCCAGTAAAACTCCCAGGGGCTCAGAAAAGTCAAGGCAGTGTCTGCTGCCTTTGGTAAGAATCTCCTAGAGCAAGCATGTCAAACTCAAAGGCTAACATGGGCCAAATAAACAAGGTTTAAGTTTATGTGGTCAGCAAAAAAACCAAAAGCTTCAATTTTCATAGAAATGTAGGTTTATTGCAATAGAGACATGCTGAATACAAAGAGCTGAAATAAGTGAGTAATCATTAACATAAAATAATAGAACATTTTAATAAAAATTAATATTTTTTCTTGAACAAAACTTACCAGACACTGAATAACCACACAAATTAATAAGCGTAATACAAATAAACCTATTTTTCTTGTTCTCCAAAAGTGAAATATTTCCTGTTGCACACACCAAGCAAGTCAGTCCAAGACCAATGACATGGCAATTGGCTGCTAAAATATCCACTGCTAGTATTAGTGGAGAGAAATGGTGTACCTGCACGTAAGGCATGTAAGGGAACCGAATGCAGCATGCTTATAGTAATTATTCATTAGCAAATGTTGTAGTTCATTATTAATAACTAGAGGTCCAGTGGACGAAATTCGTGCACGGGGGTGTGTGTTCCTCAGCCCAGCCTGCACCCTCTCCAATCTGGGACCCCTCGAGGGATGTCCGACTGCCCGTTTGCAGTCGGACATCCCTCTCACAATCCAGGACTGCTGGCTCCCAACTGCTCGCCTGCCTGCCTTCCTGATTGCCCCTAACTGCTTCTGCCTGCCAGCCTGATCACCCCCTAACCACTCCCCTGCCAGCCTGATTGATGCCTAACCGCTCCCCTGCCAGCCTGTTTTCCCCTAACTGCCCTCCCCTGCAGGCCTGGTCACCCCTAACTGCCCTCCCTTGCAGGCCTGGTCACCCCTAACTGCCCTCCTCTGCAAGCCTTGTCCCCCCCTAACTGCTCTCCCCTGCATGCCTGGGTCCCCCCCCCCAACTTCCCTCCTCTGCTGGCTTGATGGCCCCAACTGCCCTCCCTTGCAGGCCTGGTCCCTCCCAACTGCCCTCCCCTCCTGGCCTGATCACCCACAACTGCCCTCCCTTGCAGGCCTGGTCCCTCCCAAATGCCCTCCCCTGCTGGCCATCTTGTGGTGGCCATCTTGTGTCCACATGGGGGCAGCCATCTTGTGTGTTGCAGTGATGGTCAATCTGCATATTACTCTTCTATTAGATAGGATAGAGTCCTGGTGCACAGGTGGGGGCCAGCTGGTTTGCCCTGAAGGGTGTCCTGGATCAGAGTGGGGGTTCCCTTGGGGCATGGGGTGGCCTGGGCGAGGGGCCTGTAGTGGTTTGTAGGCCAGCCACGCCCCCTGGCGACCCAAGCAGAGGCCCTGGTATCTGGGGTTTATTTATCTTCTACAATTGAAACTTTGTAGCCTGGAGCGGAGCCAAGCCTTCTGCTTGCTCCGTGGCGGCAGCCATTTCTATTGGGATTTATGTATCTTCTATAATTGAAACTTTGTAGCCTTAAGTGAGGCCTGGGCCGGTCAGGGTGTGCAGAAAGCTTGGCTTCCTCCATCACCGGGGACAACCCTAGCCTCCTGCTCTTCCCAGCTCTGTGGCTGCCACCATTTCTGTTTGGGTTTATATATCTTCTATCATTGAAACTTTGTAGCCTTGAGTGGAGGCCCAGGCCGGCAAAGGCAGGCAGAAAGCCTGGCTTCCTCCATTGCTGGGGAAACCCAACCCTCCCTCCTGCTCTCTGTGGCCGTAGCCATCTTGGTTGGATTTATTTGCATATTTGTTCCTGATTGGCTGGTGGGCATGGCTTGTGAGTGTAGCGGAGTGATGGTTAATTTGCATATTACTCTTTCATTAGATAGGATTATGTATAACAGGATATTGTAAAAATTAAGTTGTGCAATTTTTATTAAAATGTTTCTTACATACTGTTACATTGGCTGGGCCACAAAAATATTCATTGTGGGCCACATGCGGCCCACGGGCCACAGGTTTGACATGCTTGGTGTAGAGTGATAGCTTCTTCCTCCCCCTTCCCCTCCGGTCACAGGTCTTATTAGACTATAACTTCCGCCATCGAAGATCAAATTATACACCCCAAATGCTTTTTCTTGGATGGTCCAGGCGTTAGTGGAAAACCATATCTTTATGAAGTTTTAATGTATTATATTAGAGGTCATGGTGCTACTGTTTTACCCACAGGAATTGCTGCAAATTTACTTCTCAGTGGAAGAATCTTTCATTCCTAATATAAATTACCAATTCCATTAAATGAAACTTCAATTTCTGGACTCGATATAAAGAGTGAAGTTGCTAAAACCATTAAAAAGACCCAATTCTCATCATTGATGAATGCATCCAATCATGCTATAAAAGCAATATAGATTACTAACAGAAATTATACATTTGAATGTTCTATTTGGTGGGAAAGTTCTCCTCCTCAGAGGGGATTTTTGACAATGTCTCAGTGTTGTGCCGCATGCTATGCGATCAGCCATAGTACAAACAAGTTTAAAGAACTGTAGTGTTTGGGGATGTTCAGACAGTTGTCTCTTAAAACAAATATGAGATCAGAGGATTCTGCTTATAGTGAATGGTTAGTAAAACTTGGAGATGGCAAACTTGATAGAAGTTTTCATTTAGGACTATTATTGAAATCCCCCATGAAATAATTTGTAATGGATCTATCATTGACGCTACCTTTGGAAATAGTATATCTAAACGTGCAGTTCTTTGTCCAAAAAATGAGCAAGTTCATAAATTAAATGAAGAAATTTTGGATATATTCAATGGAGATTTTCATACGTATTTGAGTGATGATTCCATCGATTCAATGGATGATGCCGAAAAGGAAAATTTTCCCATTGAATTTCTAAATAGTATTACTCCTTTGGGAATGCCATGTCATAAATTAAAATTGAAAGTGGGTGCAATTATCATGCTACTAAGAAATCTTAATAGTAATTGGGGTCTTTGTAATGGTACTCGATTTATTATCAAAAGATTTTGATCTAACATTATCAAAGCTGAAGTATTAACAGGATCTGCAGGAGGAGAGGTTATTCTGATTCCAAGATTTGATTTGTCCCCGTCTGACACTGGCCTCCCATTTAAATTAATTCGAAGAGTTTCCTGTGATGCCAGTATTTGTGATGACTATTACTAAATCACAAGGACAAACTCTAGACAGAGTAAGAATATTCCTACCTGAACCCATTTTTGGACACAGTCAGTTATATGTTGCTTTCTCTTGAGTTCAAAGAGCATGTGATGTTAAACTTAAAGTTGTAAATACTTCATCACAAGGGAAATTAGTCAAGCAATCTGCAAGTGTTTTTACTTTTAATGTGGTATACAGAAAGATATTAGAATAAGTTAAATTTATCAGTCATTGTTTGCATCAATGTTGTTTTCATATCATGTTTTTGCTGTTTTTATATCATGTTTTTGTTGTTTTTATATCATGTCTTTGTTATTGTTATATCATGTTGTTATTGTTTATTTAATAAATTTATATATTATTTTCATATATATTTTACTAATTTTCTTTCATCTCTGACACTTCTATTATAGAGAAAGGGCAAATAGCAATATTAAAATATTTCTTCTAATTAATTATCTTTCAATGTGCATGAATTCATGCACTGGGCCACTAGTATGCATATATGCATAGCCCATGGACACAGACAATAGAGTGGTGAAGATGCTGGAAATCATATCAAGCATCTTCTCAGGTCACAATGGCATAAAATTAGAAATAAACTATAATTAAAAACAGCCCCAAAATTCAAACACTCGGAGGCTATATAGCATTCTATTAAACAATGATTGGGTTACCAAAGAAATAAAAGAGAAAATAAAAAACATCCTGGAAACAAATGACAGTGAAAACACAACAATCCAAAATCTATGGGACACAGTGAAAGCAGTCCTGAGAGGGAAATTCATAGCATTACAGGCTTACCTGAAAAAAAACAAGAAAAACTGATAACAAATCATTTAACTCTGCAATTAAAAGAATTAGAAAGAGAGCAACAAGAAAAGCACAGAGTGCACAGAAGGAAGGAAATAATAAAGATGAGAGCAGAAATAAGTGACATAGAGACCAAAAAAGGGATACAAAACATCAATGAAACCAAGAGCTGGTTCTTTGAAAGGATAAACAAGACTGATGAACTCTAGCCAGGCTCACCAAGAAGCAAAGAGAGGGGACCCAAATAAACAAAATCAGAAATGAAGGAAGTGATATAACAACAGACCTCACAGACATACAAAGAATCATAAAAAATACTAGGAGCAACTCTATTCCAACAAACTGGTCAACCTAGAAGAAATGGACATATTGCTAGAAAAAATACGACCTTCCAAAACTCAACCAGGAAGAATAAACAAATCCGAATAAGCTGATAACTATGGAAGAAATCGAAGCAGTATCAAAAAACTTTCAACGAACAAAAGCCCTGGACCAGACAGCTTCACAGGGGAGTTTTATGAAACATTTAAAGAAGAAGTAAAACCCATCTTCCTTGGACTATTCAAAAAATTTCAAAAGTATGGAACATTTCCAAGCTCTTTCTACAAAGCAAGCATTACCCTAATCCCCAAACCAGATAAAGACAATACAAAGAAAGAGAACTGCAGGCCAATATCCCTCATGAACATAGATGCCAAAATCCTCAACAAAATTTTAGCAAATGAAATCCAGCATTACATTGGAAAGATCATACACCATGACCAAGTGGGATTTATTCTGGGGATGCAAGAATGCTACAATATCTGCAAATCAAAAAATGTGATACAGGACATAAAAAAAATGAGAGATAAAAACCATATAATCATATTCATTGATGCAGAAAAAGCATTTGACAAAATCCAACACCCTTCTTGATAAAAACTCTCAGCAAGGTGGGAATAGAAGGTTCATACCTCAGCATAATAAAAGCCTTTATGACAAACCTACAGCCAACATTATATTCAATGGGCAAAACTAAAACCATTTCCCCTAAGAACAGGAACAAGACAGGGATGCCCATTCCCACCATTCCTGTTCAACATAGTACTGGAGGTACTAGCCATGGCAATGAGACACGAAGAAGAAATAAAAGGCATCCACATTGGAAAAGAAGTAAAGTTGTCATTATTCGCAGATGACATGATACTGTACATAGAAACCCCTAAAAAACTCCATCAAAAAATTATGAGACTTAATAAATGAATTCAGCAATGTATCAAGATACAAAGTTAACACCCAGAACTCTATGGATTTTTTTATACACCAATAATAAACTCACAGAAAGAGAAACTAAAAAACAATCTCATTTACCATTGCAACAAAAAAATTAAGATACCTAGGAATAAATTTAACCAAGGAGGTAAAGGACCTGTACTTAGAAAATTACAGGATGCTGAAAAAAGAGATAGAGGAAGACATAAACAAATAGAAGAATATACCATGTTCATGGATTAGTAGAATCAACATCATTAACATGTCCATACTAGCCAAAGCAATCTATAAATTCAATGCATTCCCCATTAAAATACCAACTGGATACTTCAAACACCTAGAACAAACCCTTCAAAAATTCATCTGGAAAAAAAAGACCATGAATTGCTGCAACAATCTTGAGAAAGAAGAACAAAGTCTGAAGGATCACAATACCAGATATCAAGCTATGCCACAAAGTTACTGTTCTCAAAACTGCCTGGTACTGGCACAAGAACAGACATATAGACCAATGGAACAGAACAGAGAGCCCAGAAATCGACACAAGCCATTATGCTCAAATAATGTTTGACAAAGGAAGTAAGAGCATACAATGGAGTCAAGAAAGTCTCTTCAATAAATGGTGTTGGGAAAACTGGACAGATACATGCAAAAATATGAAACGAGACCACCAACTTACACCATTCACAAAAATAAACTCAAAATGGATACAGGACTTAAACGTAAGACGGGAAACCATAATGATCTTAGAAGAAGCCATAGGCAGCAAAATAGCAGACATTTGTCATAGCAATATCTTTTCTGACACTACTCCTAGGACAATGGAGTAGGGGGGGCGGGGAGGGCATGTCCCGGCGGGGGAGGGTAGAGGGAATGGGGAGGAGGTCAATGGGGAGAAAAGGAGACATATGTACCACTATTTGTAATACCTTAAACAATACAAAAGAAAAGGAAAAAAAAAAGAAAATGGTTGAAAACAGTCCTCAATGTAGTCACTTTTGGTAACCATGTGAGGTAACAGATACTTTAATTACCTTGATTGTAGTGATTCTTTCACAATGCATATTATACTGAATCAGGTTGCACACCTAAAATATAAACAATGTATATCCCCTTTAATTCAAATATTTTCAGGTTAGTCCTTTCACACAGGCACACAACATGGAGACGCCCACACTCACCCAGTCTCACATACATACTTCCCTTCTTTAGCTTCTTCATACATCTCTGATTCAAAATTTGTTTCAAAATATTCAAAGGGAGAAGGGAGGGGTGTGAGAATTGTCATTAATAAATGACACAAATGTTTCTGTGTCGTGGTCATTGATCCAATAGGCTTCTGCAATTGACCAGTTGATGAGGGTAATAAGGTGTTGGTGCATATTTATAAACTAGAAAATAATTAAGAGGGTAGAAGAAAAAAAAAAACACAACCCCACACAAGAACAATAGCACCATCTTCACAGATCTGTATTTGAGTTCTTTACTACACGAGAAACATGAAACACCTTTCCAGTCAGGAAGAGTGAGTGAGTCTTAATGATCTAGTGCACTGTTAATATTCCTACTTGCTACAGTGATTCAGAAGTTTGGGAAGAGAAAAAGAAAGTTTCTTGTATCATAATCTTAGACCCAAACATAACAAGGTTGCCATATTATACAGACAGAACTCTCATTTTCCCAGTTCATGTTTCCACATTTTTAATGCTTCCCCTAACAGCTGACTGCTGGGAATACCAAAAAGCAGTTACTTTCAAAACACTCCTTGTGATGAAGCAGAAAAAAGTCCTGGATTAGTAGCCAGTGTTAAAGGATTTTTTTGCTTCAGCTTTTCCACTAACTTCTTGGTCGTCAGCAAATCTTCTAACTTTGGGCTTCTATATGTAGCAACATCAGCATCACAGGGGTACATGGTATTAAAATGAGATAACTGAGATGAAAGTACCTTAAAATACTTGAAATGCTATAGCATACATATAATGACTAAATTCCAGAGGATATGACCTGAGAGAGCTAAGATGATCAGTATTATAAAAAGAAACAGAAGAGTTTATTTAAAATTTTATTATAGAAAAGCCCAGTCCCATTATAGATTTATGTCTCCATTTCTTTTTGGTGCATTTAACTGAATGGATTATATAGAGAAAAAGAAGTAGACATAAGCAGAGACAAAGCCTGAGATAGCTCAAATGCACTACACATTGCTATTCAAGGAGTAATTTGAAGCTCAACAACTGGGCCAAAACCCCTGCAGGGTAGCCACTAGCTGTCTAAGTGCACAGGCACCCGGGGGTTACCCTCACAGGCAATGACCACACGCCTAGTGCTGGCCTTGGCCTGATAATTGCATATGGGGGGCTGGTCACCTCCCATAATCGCCCTGTCTGAGCAGTAGGGGGCGGAAGAACTTCTTGTATATCTGCAGTCTGTGACTCTTACTACACCCTCATGGCAGTTCATCTTGCCATTCTTGCACTGGATATTTGGGGTGCTGCAGATATTATTAATGGTCCCGATGTCTTCATGGATGAAGGTGTTGAAATCCTTGCAACCATGGCGAGTCATTCCCCGGTTTTCCATCATCTTGTTGCAGTACAAGTTGGTGCCACCTGTCCCTGTAGAGTCCACATGTTGCCGCTGGAATCGTTCATTCCTGGTCTCGCCATAGAAGGGCTGGAGAGCCATCACTGCCTTGGAAGTGCCTGGAGAGAAACCAAGGGGAAGGAGAAAGGAAGGTAACAAATGGGCACCAGAGAGAGGTGTTGAGAATGGCAAATTGATATTTTCTCAACTCTATAGTCCACTCTTCCTCCCACTTCTCTGCTCACAACTTTTCTCATCACTGCTTCCCAAAGAGTATAAAGTTTGCAAACATGATCTTCTCTGAAAGCAAGAGCTTTTCTCTGATAGAGAGAGACACTGCTGTAGCCAGTACAATGACTCAGGGCAGAGACTAATGGGCTGGATGTCCAGGTGTATGTGTCCTGTATGGTCAGGGTGTGAAAAGGGAGAAAAGGCAGATCTAAATGAAACTGGAGTTGTCTATCTCTTGAGGAAATTCTCTAGTCATGTGATCTTTGGAGAGTGTTCGGTTCCCTGGAGACTCTGATTCCCAAAAGTTTGGATAGACAGGATATGCCAATGAGAGTTTATGAACTGGTTTTAATTCCTGAAATCTGGGAATTGAGGAAGGTGTGGAAAAAAGGATAGAGTAACGTTTAGGTTTAGCCTTTCCTCTCATGTGTCTACTCCTTTTTTAAATTAAAAAAACTTTCAATTACAGTTGACATATAATATTATATTAGTTTCAGGTGTACCACACAGTGATTACACATTTATATACCTTACTAAGTGATCACCCATAAGTCTAGCACCCATCTGACACCATACATGGTTATTACAATGCTATTGACTATATTCTCTATGCTGACTTGGCATCCCCATGGCTATTTTTAAAACTGGCCATTTGTATTCTTAATTTCTTCACCTTTTTTCACTCAGTTGACTTTCTTTTAATAGTATTAAAATCAAGTCTTTTTTGAAATCTTGCTAATCCTATTAAAAAAACAAAGTAAAAAATGGAGTATCCAGCTAAAGTGCTCCGAAGATAGTAAATATTGGTTGAGTGAACTAATAAACAAAACGAGGGAACTAATGAATAAATGAAATGATATGGGTATCGGGAATGAAGATGTTTCCCAGGCTTGTGGAATTGACTGATAAAAGAAATTTAAAAAATAAATGTCAACAGCACAGTCTCCACAAAAGATGACTTGTACTGTGCCTTTTTTCCTTGCTGTTTCTATGCACAACCAAAAACTAGGCCTTGGTGATGTATTTCATTATCATGCATGTATCCTTCATGCTATGTCTATCTTGTCAACAGCTATTACTAGTTTTCTGTCGCCTCTAGTTGCAGAATCATATTGTTGGCACTTTTGCAGTGGAAAATAAACATGTTTAATAGAGTTTATCAACAACACAAAAACTAAACAAAAACCTTCAGAGCCACAACAAAGAAAGCATTACTATACAGTGTCAGAACATTGCTTCTATTGGCCGAGGAAAGAACACCCAGACCTACCGGACTCTAAAATCAGCGCTTTTTCCACATCTTCTACTGCCTCTCTCTTTCCATTCCCCAAATATTCAGGATATTCAAGATATTTATGTTCAGAGTTGCTTCTATCGCAACAGTTTAATTTAGGGATAGAATAGCATAAGAGTGGAAGTGGGAATCCCTAACCAACACTAACTAACTAGATGGGCCATGTGACGGTCACTCCCGGGATTGGCATGAACTCATGAACTGTGATTCTCCTTGACCCTGGCAATGAAGCAGGGATAACTCACTAGAGCAGTGATTTCCAACCTTTTTCATCTCATGGCGCACATAAAGTAAATACTAAAATTCTGCAGCACACCAAAAAATATATTATTTTACAATATGACAAAATAAATAGGAATAATTTTGATTCATTCACAATAGGCAGCTATTCTGTTGGTTGTCATTTTTTAAATTTGACAATCTAAGGGAAAAGAGTCAGTGCTCCTGACTAACTAGTCGGGTATTGCATGTTTTAAAAATTCTTGTGGCAGAGGAGAGAAACCAAGATGGCGGCATAGGTAAATACCTGAACTTGCTGCCTTGCACAACCGCTTTAAAACTACAACGAAAAGACAAAACGGACATCATCCAGAACCACAGGAAGACTAGCTAAGTGGAAATTCTACAACTAGAAGGGAAGAGAAAAGCACACTGAGACTTAGAGGAGGTGCGGAAGTAAAGTGCAGAGGTACCGAGGCGCGCGTGCGCGGAGAGGGCTGGCAACTGAGTACGCTGCTGTCTTTTTCAAGCGGGAGGGAGACACAAGCTCCTGACTGCTCTGAACTCCAGTTCTGGGTGAGACTCTGGGGACCCAGACTCATTCGGGGAGAAACTGGACTGTCTGGCAGCAGGTGAAACTCGAGGGTGACTTTCTCTCAGAGGTGCTTACAGCAATTACTGAGGGACACTGAGATCCGGGGGCCTCTTAGGGCAGGGCTGATGGGAAGCCATTGCTGTTTGCTCTGCCCTGAGACTCCACCCCATCCAAGCGGTATGCAGAGGCTTTTGCATATGAATGGCCTGGTCCTTTGAAATCTAAACTTACCTAACAAACTGCAGCTGAGTCAGAGAGACCCAGAACATCCAAAAGAAGGCCTAAGGCCCCACAGAAGCTTGCATTGCTTCACAACTGGGCCTCATCTGGGCACCTCCAAAACCCAAACAAATAAGAAGAATGTGCAGATCTCTCCGTAGCTCCTGCTGGGTGGCCTCAGCCAGAGGCTAAATTAGCACCTCCTTAGAGATCCAAGAGCTAGTGTACCCAGGGATCAGAGTAGGACCATCCAGATTGCAACTCCTCAGATCCATAAAGGACACACTCAGTGGGCAGACTCAGTGAGTACCAAAGCCCCACTGAAGCAAGTCTTGCCTCATAAGGGTGTCCCCAGCACAGAAGTTCTCCCAGCGTAGACACAGCTGATTCTCACAGCCAATTGGCCTGGAGGTCAATTCCCCCCAGTGATGCCAACAACAATCAAGGCTTAACTACAACAAGGTTGTGCACACAACCCACAAAGGGGTGCACCAAGAGTGTCCACCTCAGGTAAATGGGGAGGCTGAGCCACTGGGCCCTATAGGACACCTAGCACACAAAGCCACTCTATCAACTCAGCGAAGCAGCCAAAATGTGGAGACAAAGAAACAGGTCACAAATGAAAGAAATGGAGGAAAGCAAATGACTGGATATAGAGTTCAAAACCGTGGTTATAAGGTTTTTCAAGAATTTTCTAGAAAAGGCCGATAAATTTAGTGAGACCCTCAAGGATATGAAAAAGGACCAACTAGAAATTAAACATACACTGACTGAAATAAAAAATAATATACAGAGATCCAACTGCAGACTAGAGGATCTCAAGAATCAAGTCAAAGATTTGAAATACAAAGAAGCAAAAAGAAAAAAGAATCCAAAAATATGAAGATAGTGTAAGGAGCCTCTGGGACAACTTCAAGCATACCAACATCAGAATTATGGGGGTGCCAGAAGAAGAGAGAGAGCAAGATACTGAAAACCTATTTGAAGAAATAATGACTGAAAACTTCCCCCACCTGGTGAAAGAAATAGACTTACAAGTCCAGGAAGTGCACAGAACCCCAAACAAAAGGAATCCAAAGAGGACCACACCAAGACACATCATAATTAAAATGCCAAGAGCAAAAGACAGAGAATCTTAAAAGCAGCAAGAGAAAGACAGTTAGTTACCTACAAGGGAGCACCCATATGATTGTCAGCTGATTTCTCAACAGAAACTATGCAGGCCAGAAGGGAGTGGCAAGAAATATCCAAAGTGATGAACAGCAAGAACCTACAACCAAGATTACTCTACCCAGCAAAGCTATCATTCAGAATTGAAGGGCAGATAAAGAGCTTCACAGACAAGAAAAGGCTAAAGGAGTTCATCACCGCCAAACCAGTATTATATGAAATGCTGAAAGGTATTCTTTAAGAAGAAGAAGAAGAAAAAGGTAAAGATAAAAATTATGAACAACAAATACATATCTATCAACAAGTGAATCTAAAAATCAAGTGAATAAAAACCTGATGAACAGAATAATCTGGTGAATATTATAGAATCAGGGGCAGAGAAAGGGAGTGGACTGAGAATCCTCGGGGGGAAAGAGGAGTAGGGGGTGCGGGAAGAAACTGGACAAAAATCATATACCTATGGATGAGGACAGTGGGGGGCGGGTAAGGGCATGGGGTGGGGTGGGAACCGGGTGGAGGGGAGCTATGGGGGGAAATAAGAAAAACAACTGTAATAATCTGAACAATAAAGATTAAAAAAAAATTCTTATGGCATACCAGTTGAAAATCGCTGTCCTAGAGCAAATAAATTTAATCTCTGACTCAACAGGAAGTGAGCAACCCAAAAAAGAAAGGACAGTTTTTTGAGGGTCATACAGGCCTATTCTACATATGCAGTCCAAGGGCTGATCGTAGCTGAAGTCCTGGTTTGATGTATATGGGTACTACTCTCCTTTGTTTTCAAAGATGCTGCTTCATTATGGCAGGTCACACTGTCTGGGTGACTGAAATGGCTGATGAAGGACCTGCATACCAGTTTCAAACATAACTTCATTCTCTAAAATGCTGTCTCCTATAGTCACAGCCACCTTTTGCTTATATACAAAAGGCTAGGAGGCTCTAGGTCACATTTCAGTGCCTGCAGCTATAGATATGAGATATGGACTTAGGAAGAGAGAGAAGGGAACAGTTGTGGGAAGAAGAGTAACTGGGATAAATGATGCTTGATTAACCTCTTATCCTTAGACTAATGAATAGAACTTCTCAC
This sequence comes from Plecotus auritus, assembly GCF_963455305.1. Taxonomy (NCBI): domain Eukaryota; kingdom Metazoa; phylum Chordata; class Mammalia; order Chiroptera; family Vespertilionidae; genus Plecotus; species Plecotus auritus. Next base: position 81,696,037 of record NC_137770.1, on the reverse strand, counting down.
GGCACACTTAGCACTTGGGTAATAGCTTCATCACAACAATGTACTTTGTTTTTTTCTCTCATATCTCATTTTTCATTATTAATCTTGCACCTCTGATTTTGCATGGTTTTGTCTAACTTTTTCTCATACTCCTTCTTTGTGTCCAAGATATGATTTAGAAAGATAACTGGCTACAGAGAAGACCTAAACGATTCATGCAAGAGCAAACCCACAGCCTCAGCCACATAACCAACTGATTTAACAAGACATCAACAAATATTTGCCAACAGAAGTCCAATGTAGCCATCAATGGGTGTATCTCAAGACTCTAGCTACAACAGAAAATGAAATGATCCCCAAACCATCCCCAGTTACATACCTTTTGGTCAGAGCTTGTCCCAAAAGCTTCCTCCACTCTACCACATTGATTCTCAATAAGAACTTCTTTTGATACTGTGACCCCAAAGAACTAGCTCTGCCACTTTAACTACATGATCTTGGGAAAATTACTTAACCTCTCTCAGCGTTATTCCTCATTAGTGAGTATAAGAATACCTACCTCTTAGGGATGTTATGAGGAATAAATGATAAAATCAATGTTAATTGCTTATCATAATGCCAGGTACATGTTAAGTGCTTGATAAGTGTCAGCAATGATCACTTTTGCAATTCCCATTTTTCTTGGTTTCCTTTGCTTCTTTCAATCTGGATAAAATAATAAATGACTACATAAATTTGTATATAATATTGCTCCCCTCTCCTTTATTTTGTGGACTACATGTACTCCTTCCAAATTAGAAGGCTGTTTTTAAGTTGAAATATCTCAGCTACTAGATTTTATGCTCTGTCCCTACAGAAAACTTTCCATGGCAAATTGAGTGGAATTTTTTTCCTTGCATATCAACATCTTCAAAGGACTTGGGCATTTTGAGGTTTTTGTATTCTTTTCCCTGCAAAGTCAACAAAACAAAGTTGACCAGGACTTTAATTCCTCAAATGATTCACTTGAGATACAGACTGACTTGCCTGTCACATGACATTTCATTTTAAGCAGCTTTGGGTTGTGAGAGAACAAGAGGCCCAGAGCAAAAAGTGCTAGGATTGGCTACCCAGCTGCTAGTTCCCTCAGCAGGTCAGTAAACAGCCCCAAACCATTGCCATGTGATTTCCAAGGAAACAGTCATTTGCCCTAACACCAGAGCAGAGAATGCAATGATAATACTCTAAGCAGATTTTTGGAGAAGATACGTGTTTTCACAGCTATGGCACACTCAATATAATAATGGTTCATACTTGTGGACTGCCCTATAAAGGCCTTGAGTAGGTCAATGATCTCTCTGGAAGTCGTCTTGCATCCTATCAGGGTGAAGGTACTGGTTGGAGAACCTGAGAAAAGGGTCCAAATATTCTGCCAACATCTGGACCTTTCTCACTTCCTAAGGGGTTTTTGAGATTTTACAATAAGGCAAATTTTCTATTAGGAGAGATTTGGAAAACTCTTCTTCCTACTTTCTTAGGAAATGATAATGATATCAAGTTGTTGAAATAGGTTAAGTCAAGGAAGAAAGATTCATGTGCTGAGTGTGCACCAGTAATTTACTTTTCCATTTCTTCCTGCATAGGTTTAAATACTTTCAGTGAGATTGGGCTCTCCCTGGTGGCACCTGGACACTGATCTATAACCTGGGTATTGAAAAAGCAAGGCTATTGGCCCATTTCAAGGCAATGTAGGCAGCAGGAGAGGGCACCATTGTGAATACCGTGACCAGCACAGTCATATGTTCACAAGACAGCAAAACTAGTGATTCATAATTGTAATTTATTGACAACTACTTTCTAAATAAAATATTCAGGCACCTGTTGGTAGAAATTAGGTAATGAGAGTTAACCATTAAATCTGTGAATTGTTTAGTATACTATATAATAAAGAGCTAATATGCTAATTAGACCTTCTGTAATAACCAGTGGGTGGGGGGTGGGGCCGCAAGGCAGCTGGGGGTGCATGGGCCTACCCTTGCACAAATTTCGTGCATCGAGCCTCTAGTATTTTATAAAGAGAGTTTACATGAAAACAAATCTAGATGAAGAAGAATAAGGGATAAGCTTGGAATCTTTCTATAAATTCCCAAAGACCTCACAGTTGCCTGAAATGCATTGATAAAGTAAAAGATTCAGGAGAAAATAATAGAAAGTAATCAAATTTTTTAACTTTATGTGAAATAACCACAAGAATACCCTGGGAGCAGTCTATTCAATGCAACTCAAAATTACCTCCTGCCTAAGACAAGAGGTGGGTACCATGAGTGAATTTTGGTATTCATGCAGGAGTGTGTGTTCATGTGTGTGTGTGTGTATGTGTCGGTGTGTTGGTGTATGTGAGAGAGAGAGAGAGAGAGAGAAACAGAGAGGAAAAAGAAAGTTTAAGAGAGAGGTAGATAGAAAGTTTAATTAATCTGTTGGTATTTAGTTCTAAACACTACTCCTTTTAGTTTAACTTTTGTAAAAGTAATATTGGCTTATTTGACAGCAAGAACAATTTGCCTCTCATGAAAATTTTGCTTAGCAGCCATGAGCCCTGGAATTTCTTAGCTCTCTCTCTAAGATGAATTTACATCCATCCTTCCACTCACAGGAAGGGGAAGTCTACCTCCCTATTGACTGAGAAGGCACTAACTGACAGGGAAAGGGGCATTTGTATCCCATGCCATCCTCTATGGGGGTAGCTGAATAAAGAAAATGGGGAAAAATCAATAGGCCAATAATTGATGAGAAGACTTTAATTCTTACTAATTTCAGAGATATTTTTATTTATTAACATACTAGAGGCCTGGTGCACAAAAATGGTGCACTGGAGGGGGATCCCTCAGCCCGGCCTGCACCCTCTCACAGTCCGGGAGACCTCGGGGGATGTCCGACTGTTGCGGAGCAGGAAGAGGCTCCTGCCACCACCGCTGCACTTGCTAGCCCTGAGCTGGATCAGGGCTTCTGGCTGAGAGGCGCAACCCCTGTGGCAGTGCACTGAACACCAGGGGGCAGCTCCTGCATTGAGCATCTGCCCCCTGGTGGTAAGTTCAAGTCATAGCTATCTATCATTCCACCGTTCGGTCAATTTGCATATTAGATTTTATTATATAGGATTGTAAAACCACTTTCTGGGCCCCTGGCAATGAATGTAGTCACCACTGTTTTGGAGTGTGTAGGGGAAGTGCCAGGAATGGAGAGCAGAGCCAACTCTGGGTCAGTGGTCTGCTGGTTATGGACAGTAAAATGACTAATCAAAGGGACAGGCAAGCCATGTTCACAGGCAACAACAATGTCTCTGGACCCTGATGTGGCTCTGTACCAGCAGGGAGGCCAGGGGGACCCTCTTTATGCCTGCAAGTAGTGCCCTGAAAGGAGACCTGCTTATTTTGAAATTTTTTCTGTAGGGCATTCCATTCTCATCTTCACAGATGACCTTGATGTTGTTACTGGTGTCCTTGCAGAGTGAAGTCAGCCCTCATCTCCTCATCATGGTTTCACAGTATCTGCCATTGTGTCCACTTGGATTGACATCATAGTGCTGGGCCAGGAAGTGTCTGTACCAGCCGTAGGCAAACTACGGCCCGCGGGCCGGATCCGGCCCGTTGGGCTGTTCTATCCTGCCCGCGGAGCCGAAAGAGCGGAGGGTTCTCTTGCTCTCCCCTCCGCTCCTTCACCAGCAGCAGTGTTAACATGGCAACGTCTGGAAACACGGCCGCAGCTCCTTCTTCTGAGTGGGCGCATGTAAATCGGTTGTTCATTCAGTAGAAGGAACAACCTCTCAATCTTCCAGAGGCTCCTTGTAATGCCCGCGGACGTGTCCCCGACATCACCCTGGGAATGCGTAGACACGTTATCGTGGTGATGTAGGGAGACACGTCCCTGGAGAGCACAGTATCAGAGCATTAGCTAAAAAGGAGACCAACAACACTGTTCCCACTGAAGTTGATGTTTTAAAGACCAAAAACCTTTCAACCCAGTCTACATTGCCATCTACATCTACGTCCTGGGCATAATTTGGAAGTTGCACTAAAGAAAATGTTTAATTTACTGTTTACACATTTTGTTCTTTTCTATTTGTTTTAGTTTTAAATTATTTTATTATATTTAAGTTTAATTTGAAAGGCTTTTGTACCTTTCCTTTTTTAGGCAATTTTATTTTGCCTTTGCCATCTTCAATATAAGGTATGTTATTGTGCTATGATTCCCCCATTTTTTGAAGTTTCAAATTATAATAATTAGTGTTTACATTCTTCTTGTTAAAATGTTTGAAATGAATAAAACTATTAAAATAAAATAAAAAAAGACAGTACCCTTTTATGTAATGATGTTCACTTTGAATTTATATTAGTTCACACAAACACTCCATCCATGCTTTTGTTCCGGCCCTCCGGTCCAGTTTAAGAACCCATTGTGGCCCTCAAGTCAAAAAGTTTGCCCACCCCTGGTCTGTACCTATCATCATTCTGAGCCAGGGTCACCGGGGTTAGACCCAGACCCAGCATGAAGATCAGCAACAGGGGACCCAATCCCATCATCAGCTCTACTAACAAAGGCTCCTGCCAAGGGAAAAAGGTATGCTGGGGCAAATTATGCTAAAAAGGCAAATTAGGCTAAAAGGACAGGGCATCATGAGTCAGGCATCCTCAGTCACCTAAATTACATATTTTTTTTTCTTCCTCATTAATCTCACATTTCTTGTCAATCCATTCCTTTGGAAAATTAATTTATGTTTCCTGAACACAACTTCCTGCCCAACCATTCTTTTCTATCCCTTAAGACTCACTGAGTACTTACCTTTCTATCAGTCATAGCATTACAATGTCCATTCACACTCTAATTCATTTATTCATTAATTGAATAACAAACATTACATAAGCTCCCCTGGGTTCAAGGCACTGTGCTAGGTCCTGGCACACAGAGACCATTAAGACATATCCAAATCTTCCCTAAAAGGAAATGTAGCATCCATGGGGAAGGAATAGGAGCTCCAGTTCACTGAGATGAAACAGTAAGATAAGAGACCTATAAAAAACATGGACTTTAAAAAATATGTTTAATTTATTTTAGACAGAAAGCAAGGGGGTGGGGGATAGAGATAGAGAGAAAAAGAAAGAGTGAATTGATGTGAGAGAAACATATATAGGTTGTCTCCCATAGGCACCCAGACCAGATATCAAACCAACACCAGGGTTTTGATCTGACTAGGAATCAAACCTGCAACCTTTTGGTGCATGGGATGACACTCAACCAACTGAGCCACACTGACCAGGTCAAAAAGAAACTTCTAAGGAACCCTGAGCTCAAGGAAGGGTAAATCAGAGGTTTGTTAAAGACAGGATTCCAGGTATTCAAGTCAATAAATCAGCTGGCTATAAGAAATGCAGCTTTGCTCTGAGACAGACCTAATTATCCAAGCATTAGTGGTATGTGGGTAAAGGTGGAATTATTATGTACTATTTAGAAAAAACAGAGAGGAGCATGGAAAATTCAATGCAATGTCTGGAAATGGATCTGAGGTCAACTTCTACAGAAGACTGGCGGAAGAGGAATTCAAGCTTATTCTTAGGAACAATGTGGATTATTCTCAGAGTATATTTTCTAGTTTCCCTTATAAATGTATATAGACTGTTATACAATAGGCAAATGATGTTACTATCTACACTAATAAAAGGGTAATATGCTAATTAGACCAGAAGTCCAGACATCTTCCTACCATCCGACTTCCTTTTGTACAAAGCCACGGTGGTGGGGGCCTAGGCAGAGGTAGTTAGGAGCAATCAGGCCAGCAGGGGAGGGCAGTTGGGGGCCATGAGGCTGGCCAGGTAGGGTAGTTGGGAGCCATGAGGTCAGCAGGGAGGGCAGTTAGGGGCCATGAGGCCAGCAAGGGAGCGGTTAGGCGGTGATCAAGCCGATAGGCAGGCAATTGGTTAGGAGCCAGTGGTCCCAGATTGCGAGGGATGTCCAACTGCGAGTTCGGACATTCCCCAAGGGGTCCCGGATTGGAGAGGGTGCAGGCTGGGCTGAGGTATCCCACCCCCATGCACAAATTTTGTGCACAGGGCCTCTAGTGTGATATAAAACAACAATAACAAAGAAAACCTCTTCAGAACTTTTCCTCAAGTCAAAGTTCTTACAATTTGCTGTAATGATTTAAAATCTTCCTCAAATGAAGAATAGGAAAGAGAAGGGGATTGCTGCCATCATCTCTCAAGCGTTTTCAGTCTAAACTGTAGAACTCACACTTCCCAGGGCAGTGTGTCACAGACACTCAGACACACCCATAAAGTAAATAGAATGCTTCTTCCTGGAGTATGAGTTTATCTCAATGGTTGATTATTAAAAATAGAATTAATCAAGTATAGATTATAACAAAATAGGAAACAAATTTCTTGAACTTTTAAAACTTTATGTGTTAAGAAATGTGACGATTTGAGAACTGAAAACTATTTGGTGTTTGCAGCAGGTAGTTTCTGACAATACTTTTAGTTCTTTGGAGAAAAATTTAAACAACATTCAGAGCCTTTAAGAACCATCATATCTTCCCCCACATTATATCAAATATATGTGAGTGTTCCCACATCCTATAATAAAAGTGACTTTTCACAAACATTTGAAACTTATTTATATAATTTTGTTTTTCAAATTGTTTGTGAATGAGGAACTTATTTACTTTATGATTGGCTATAATTTCTTAGCAACCATCACACTTAATGAGAAATTCTTACAATGGGAGAAAAATTTGGCCTTCAAGTTATTCTTATTTGTTATGTAATTCATATAAATCCTAAATTAAAAAGAACAAATGGTACATTTTCATAGACATTAAATTAATTAGTAATCTTTATTTTGTAGTTTTCTAAGTCAATAAACATTATTTTCATGTCAAGTATTTTTATACCCTTAAAGATGCCACAGGTTCTAGCACTAAGCCTGTAGTATTACTAAACAGCCCTTGGAGAATGACTGTAAATCTAGAAAGACCAGGAAATCCAGGGTTCTGATGGTTTCCTGGGAAGGCATGTGAGAGAGTGAGCAAAGTGAACACTCTTTCTCATCATCATTTGGCATTGATACACCTTGTCTGCTTCATAATAATGACACACAAATTTGGCACACTGTTGAAGAATACCAAATTATACACTAAGAAAACATTTTGGTCATTCCAGAATATTGAAATAAATAACTGCTGAAAAAGTTTCCATTAGGAACATTCATTACAATTTATAATAGAATCAAGTGAAAGCATGTTCTTGGAACTTGAGCAAAAACGTGGTTCATGACTGAAGAGAGAAGAGCCAGCCCTAAAAGAATAACAAGTATTCATACATGGCCACTGCTTCAACACAGCTGCTGGCCTGCCATGCTCCCCATTTGCCAAGCTCTTTACATTTGCACTGTGCTTTTTAGTCTTCTGGGTGTGTTTTCTTTTTCTAGTTTTGGGGAAGACCTCATCAAAGGTTTATTGATTTGGATTCATTTAGATCTCTTGATCTTCAATAGACAAATATTGCCTTATAAAGTCAAAGGCAATTATAGACTCTCAGGTTCCCAAGATGGAACAGGACCTTAGGGTCACCAAGTCAACACCTCTCTGCCTGGGGCCAGAAACCCAGAGTTCACAATCAGGAAGTAGAACCAGAGCTGTAGTAGCCAAAGGAGTGATTAGGTGGCAGTGGTGGATAGAAATGTTGCCAACATCTTCCATGCGGTAGTGGAGACCAGGGTTCCTTGTAGGAGGTGGCAGTGCTATATAGGTTGTGGGGATATTGTTGTTCAAAGAAGGGGGTCTGAGGTGCTGGGCCCGTCTAGAATCTGTCCAAACACTCTGTGCTTAGATATTGAGACCAAGGATACCATACTAGATACAAATGTCAAAGCAAAAGTCATAAATCTCAGGATCTGCCCACAAGGATATCCTATTGCCAATTTTCAGGGGTGCCATTTTCAAGCTGTTATCCAATCACCTGTTTCCATTTCAGTGTTTCCTACTGGTGTACACTCTACAGGACGGCAGAGCCCATACATTCACCTTGAATAACAGTGTCTGCCTCACAGGAGACCCTCAATAATTTTTAATTTTTTTTTTTTTTAGTCATTGACTTCATTTCCCTCTCAAGGCTTAAGTTTGTTCATCTACAGAATGAGAGAGTTGCCAACTCTAAAATATGAAATTCCATGGTTCTCTTTAAGCATAAGAGAATCTTTTCTGTTTTACTAGCAAAAGTCTGGTGGAATTACAGAGACAAGTTTGTATAAGTTCAGTTGGTAGCAGAAGGCAACTTGTGAAAGAAATAGATGATAAGAAGACATGAGACTCAATCTCACTGAGATGTATCATTTCTTTCTTTCTTTTTTTCTTTTTGTTTATTGATTTCAGAGAGGAAGGGAGAGACAAATAGAGATAGAAACATCAATGAAGAGAGAGCGTCATTGATCGGCTGGGTGCCCCACACTGGGGATTGAGCCCACAACCTGGGCATGTGCCCTAACCAGGAATCGCACCTTCACCTCCTGGTTCATAGTTCAATGCTCAACCACTCAACCATGCCAGCCGGGCAAGGTGTATCATTTCTTAAGGCTCAGTGAATAAGCCAAGCCCACACCAACTCTAATTAAGGTCCTGGACTGATGCCATACAGGAGCTTCATATCCTAACAAGCCACTTGCTGGTGAAGATTGAAGGCCTCCTATCCCAGCCTGGAGAGGTAAAGGAAAATCTTTGCTTCTAATTTGCAGAATTTGCACATTAATTTTGTAAGAACTTAGCTAAATTTTGCTCAGGCTTATTGTAATCTTGAATCCCTAAGACATCCAGAAACCAAAGCCCAGCCAGTACACACCATGGCCACCAGTTGCTAATATCTGCTCCCCCACTCACAACTTGCTCACTCAAATATTCAATCCTAATTGAATAGTTACCAAATCCTAATTGAATATTACCAAAGATGTAAAATCAATTTGGGAGAAAACAGGTATGAGACAGATTATTTGTGCTGCTGAAGTGAATCTGGCTAGGCCAAGGGTTTAGAACAGGGGTGGGCAAACTTTTTGACTCGAGGGCCACAATGAGTTCTTAAACTGGACCGGAGGGCCGGAACAAAAGCATGGATGGAGTGTTTGTGTGAACTAATATAAATTCAAAGTAAAGGAGCGGAGGGGAGAGCAAGAGAACCCTCCACTCTTTCAGCTCCACAGGCCGGATAGAACAGCCGAACGGGCCGGATCCGGCCCGCGGGCCATAGTTTGCCCACAGCTGGTTTAGAACCTCACATCTGGTGGTCAAACTAACTCACACATAACCTTCCATATTCAAGCATATAAATGTCAGTGAGCTTTTTTTCAGTGAAATATATCCCCACTGTTCTTCAGACTAACTTTATAATCTGTCTCAAATCCAGCCTTTAATCTTCACAAGAATTTATATTGTCTCCACAGGAATTGTTTTGTATTAAAGAGATCCATCCAACTTTACACACCAGGGAGTTAATTTGACAGTCTTTGATGAGTAACTATTCTTATAATTTCCATATATGTAGCTTCAAACTTTTATATATTCTTGGGCAATATGCCTCAAAGTGAAATCATAATGCCCAATGCATACTCCTCCCTTTATTTCTTTTCCTTCTGTCTTCCCTTCAACCTGGCAGTGTACCTTCTTTTGATCTTGGATATGTTCCACTTGGCTCTTAAAGAGTAATCAAAACTTTTTAAAGGAAAAAATTAGGAGGGAAGATTAGAAGAAAACAGAACTAAAAGCATACTTTTGGTTTCTTTCATCGCTCTGCCACATTTAATGCCTGTTCCCTGGGGGCATCAAGATGCCCTTCAGCAAATGGCTTCCCCAGGACTTTGGGGATTTTATCACAATTCAGGAATCCCTTCTAAACCTCCACTTGCTCCCAGTCTCACTAATCTCCCTTCATCCACACACATATAGACAATCCCAAAAGAAATCTTCTTTCATTTTAAACTTTAGAATCTGGTTCATTTTCTTCTTAATTTGTAGGTTGGCCCCAGGGGCTTTAAAAGGGGAAAATTTATTTTATTTAAATAGCTAAGTGGCTAGAAATAGTATCTATACTAATAACAGAGGAATATGCAAATTGTCTGGGATGCCACCACAGTAACAGTGATGACCAAACAGAAGGCTGCGTGGGGCAACCAGGCCAGCAGGGGGTAAGTGAGGGACGACCAAATGACTGAACAGCAGGCTGTGTGGAGCAACCAGGCCGACGTGGGAGGGGGGGGCATTTTGGGGCAACTAGGCCAGCGGGGGGGAGACCAGGCTGGTGGGGGGGCAGTTAGGGGTGACCAGGCTGGCAGAGGGAGGAAGTTGGGGGCAACCAGGCTGGTGGGGGGGGCAGTTAGGGGCTACCAGGCTGGCAGGGGAAGGAAGTTGGGGGTGACCAGGCTGGTGGGGGGGCAGGTGGCAGTTGAGTTGAGCAGGCCGGCGGAGGGAAGGCAGTTGGGGGCAATCAGGCTGGCAGGAAGGGCAGTTAGGGGTGATCAGGCAGGCAGGCAGGTGAGCAGTTAGGAGCCAGTGGTCCAGGATTATGAGAGGAATGTACAACTGCCAGTTTAGGCCCGATTCCGGCAGTCATACATCCCCTGAGGAGTCCCAGATTGGAGAGAGTGCAGGCTGGGCTGAGGGGACTCCCCACTTCAAACATGCATTTTGTGCACTGAGCCTCTAGTGTACAAATAAACAAACAGAGCAATAGATTACCCAGTGGTAAGAATCTTACAAAAATCTGGAAAAGCCCCTCCAAATGAAGATGGTTTTCACCTCTTTGTTACTGAAGATGGGTTCCAGTTGTGTGGACTGAGGTCCCTCTGGTTCTGATGATATAGCGATCCAATGAACTGGGTGGGGAAACTAGTTCCAAAGATCCCTAATCCTGGCAGATATATGGAAACCAAGGGCACTGCCCCTGGAAAACCAGGAAAGAAATTCACCTTTTTCCTGGGAATGACTATTTACCAATTGCACTGGATTAGAGGTTTGTTCCAGGAGGCAATTTTTATATTGATAAGCATGGCCCTTTGTCCCAAAGCTGCCCTTTTTCTGATGTCCGTGGTTCTTATTCTTGCCAATGAGAGGACCAAGGTTTCATTGTTCACATATATGATCTGGATCCGGAAGATGTTGTTTCTGATCTATGGGCCAACTCCAAGAACTGCCTTGGAAGAACCCCACAGAGTAAATGTGGTCTCCCAGCAGAATGCTGTTCCCCTGCACTGTCTATTTACCCACATAATTTGGTTTCATGAAAGGATGCCATGCCAATAAGTAGGTTATTCATAGATTTCACAGAACCAGGAAAGCACTTGTAGAGAAGGTTATGTGACAGCTGTTAGTATCCACTGCCCTTGACCTCAGCCTCCCAGCTACTAACCCTCAGAACTATCCTTGCCATATTTCCTGGGCTTCTCCTTACTTTCATGCTCAGCTGTTCACAAGAGACTAACCAGGAGCCCCCAATATTCTGTTCCTTGTAGCACAGCTGCAAAACTGATTATCTCCACTGATAAGCATCACTCCTGAGATTGTTAATTGATCTCATTGTCTCTCCATTGCATAGAACCCCTTTAATGAAGAATATTTGTCTTATCATCGCTACAGTCTTAGTTTCTAAAACAGTGGCTGACACCCAGGCCCCAATGTCTTTTTATTATCCCTCTTGGTCTAAAAATGCATTCTCTGCTCTCACTTTGGGGACTCCAACCATGCAAACTCTCCTGGCTTCTCTCAGGGCTCACCAGCACAACTGGGTTTCATAGTGGTTACCAAACAAGGCAGGTAGAGTAGGAAGGCTTCCAAGAGTCCCAGGAAAGCTCTGCTTCTAGCTTACTGATAAATCCTAAAAACCCACGGATATGCCTTCACTTTGGAGGTATTGGTCCCTGTTCCAAAGCACTCTCTCCTAGGAGAGATTAACTCTTTAAACAGCTGCCAGTGGGTTACACATGCTTGGGCACCTGCTCTAGAGCCTATCTTAGGAACAGTTTTGGTAACCAGAAGGGCCTGAGGACTTAAGGAGGAATAAAAGTGGATGAGGCAGGTTAATAAAAAACTAGGGAAATTCCCTAACAAGTAGAATAAGGAAAACAGAGGCAAAATATTTAAACAAAGGGCCAAGCAATCAACAGCCAGCTAATCAGACATTAGACTCTATCTTCCCTAACCAAGGGCACTTAGGAGCAGGTGGTTTACACCTCTACCCCCCAACCAGAAAGTGAGGAGCTAAAATCACCCTAGTCAGGGAGATAGCTAACAGAGACCCAGTGGTGCCATTAGTGCCAAACCCAAAAACGAATGAGGTCAGTGGAATAAACAACAACAACAACAACAAAAAAAACCCCACACAAAAAACAACAATTAGAACCAGGCAAATCCAAGATAGAGATAAAATATATGAAAAATATATTCATATATTTTAAAAATGTTCTGACAGTTTGAACTTGAAAGTTATTCTCCTTTTTCTAAAATGCTTTTCTATGTCTCGTCTTCAAAGTTGATGTCTTTCAGGAGCAAAGAGAGGTAACAGAATAGGGGGTCCATAGAGTGGGGCCTCTACTGACACCTAGCAGCATGCCCAAGTCCTCACTTTCCTCTTGTGGGCAGACAAGCTGTTTGAGAGTGGGACCTGTTTTAAATTAATCATATATCACTCTTTGAAAGAATTATCTCCGACCCCACTATAAGATCATTTGATACATAAGCATGTTAAAAGACATGCCCAAAAAGCTGATGACTACCATATTTTTTCATGTATAAGACACCCCCTTGTGTAAGATGCCCCCACTTTTCCAACCCCAAATTAAGAAATCAATATTTTAAACATAAAACAGAACACATTTTTATTTATTTATCTTTTTATTTTTGGCATCTTCATTGGCTCTGAACACTCTGGTCCTTGTTGCATCTGCACACTCTGACCAGGGGTCCTCAAACTTTTTAAACAGGGGGCCAGTTCACTGTCCCTCAGATTGTTGGAGGGCCGGACTATAGTTAAAAAAAAAAACTATGAACAAATTCCTATGCGCACTGCGGGCCCGGGACGAGTCCGCTGCTAAGCAGGACAGGCAGCAGCACCCGGCGGGCCAGATAAATGTCCTAGGCGGGCCACATGTGGCCCGCGGGCCCTTAGTTTGAGGACCCCTGCGTCTACACCTTCACCTCCAATCATGGCATCAGCTGATGTCAGTAACAATAAAGCTCGTGATTGGAGGAAGCCTGTTTGACAAGGAATGGGTAGCTACCCACCCACGCGGCTCCCTCCTTGTCTGACTTCCTTGTATAAGACGCCCCACGATTTCCAGTCTAACAATTTTAAGGGGAAAAAAATAGTGTCTTATACACGAAAACATACGGTATTCTGATTGACCTCCACTAAAATTCCTGTCTACGGAAAACACATAAAAATCCTCAAGACAAAGGACCCAGTGAATGCTCTCCCTTGAGCACACCCTTGCCTCCCTTTCCTCAGGCACATAATTTTACTTTCTTCCTCCTAAGCTCCCAGGGCCCTCCCCTTCTTTAACTTTTCAGTGAGCCAAAACAGTCCCTGCTTGGCTCACTTCTGTCACTCAGACTGAGAAGGCATGCCAATAGCAGATAACCCTCCCCTTACTTGCTCCACCATAACCACGCCCTTGGCTTCTGTAATCTCGCTTGCTTCTTGCATCAGCCAACCTCCCAGGCTGCCACGTGTGTGGAAAGACCCCTGAATACCCTGAAGCTTATCATGTATAAAAGAAAGTCGGAACCCAGATGCAGGGCTCAGCCTCTGGAGGGGACGCTGCTGAGACAGCATCAGTGCGAATAAAACAGTTCTTTTCTGAACCTCCAAGTGCCTATAGTTTGTCACTTCCCACAAGCCTGATATCTGCCATAACAAGATTTTTTCCTTCTCAGTGATCTAGCAGCCCAGCCTGGAGTCACATCTGTTGCTGTCTTCCTTTTCTGAGTTTACCCAGTCCAGTCTAGGGTCACTTCTGTTACTGTGATCTTGCTTCTTCTACCCAAAGCTCTTCCTTTGTGTCACTGTCCCAACCTTTAATAAACATACTCTCAAAATCAGCTGGGCTTGTGACTTGAATTCTTTCCTGCAGAAGTCAAAAATCCACACATCCCAGACCTGATGGCCTAGTCCTGTCCCTTTCTGGTGACATGGGCAGCATGGAGAACCCAAAAAGGACAAACTTCCCCTGCTTTTCAGTTGTGTTGGGACAGAGTCCTGCCTGAGCTTCACTTTCCCCTGTCCTCTCCCTGCTTGCCTTCATCCCCAACCAAATCCTGAGCTGAAAGGAAAAAAGTTGGGGGTAGTGAGAAGAGGACCAAGCACACTGCCATAAACACTTTCCCTCAGTAGTTGGTGCCTCAGGGTTACTGAAACCTCTGGAGAGGGAGGGACAGGCATGACTCTGACCAGAACATTTGTTCTGCCAAACACCAAAGATCAATGTCTTTTAGGAGCAAAGAGAAGTAACAGGATATGGGGTCCTTAGAGTGGGGCCTCTACTGGCACCTAGCAGAGTGCCTAAAATCCTCACTGCCCTTTGTGGGCAGACAAGCTATTTGTGAGTGGGACCTATTTTAAATTAATCACATATCACTTTTTCAAGAGACACTGAGAAGTGAGTTCTAAAAAGTTATCAACCAGTCACTTGCTAGGGAAGGTGGCTGCCAGGCCCATTCCAACACCCTGAGTGCCTCAGCTGTCCCAGGAGACTGAGGCAGCAGCCACCTCCCACAGCCTTGGGGACAAGACGACTTGATCCACACAACCCTTCTCTGATGAATCGCCTAACAACGGAGACAAGGGACTCCACTCCAATGTCACATTCACACACAAACAGTCCCATGGCCTGAAACACCAGTTCCAGCCCAGCTCACACTGACAGATCAGCCTCTGGGTTTAGTTTGGCGGTGATGGCGGGGAGCAGCCTCCAGCCTCTGACCACAGCCACATCCCTTCTCTGCCTGAGGATTTCACTGAGCAGCCTTGGGGAGATCCACAACCTGCCTACATGGTTGACAGAGCAGAGTCAGGTGAATGGTTGCTTTCATTCTAGTTGTGTTCTTTTCAGCTTGGCACAATGAGGTTATGAGGAAACAGAAAAAGCAGTCTTTTGAGAAGAAAGTTTTACAATTTTATTAAAGTGCATCTAAGTCTTATCCATTTGCGTTTCAAAATGTAACAAGAAATTATAGTCTATGATTAATAAACACTATATCTTCGACAGTGATTGCAATAGATGTGAAACAATTGCCAATAGAAAAATACACTCATATATTTAAAAATGTTCTGACAGCTTGAAATTGAAAGTTAGTAGCTGTGCAATTTAAGTAGCTCTATGAATACTTGAGGCTGCTTCTGGGAAGCTGGCCACCTGCTGTTCAGATAATTATATCACTTGTGTTTCTAGTGATTACATTTATGACTTGATTATAGGGTCCTTAATGACACAAAGGGAGGGTCCTGGCTAATTGAAGATTGTCCTAGTCCCCACAATGGTGCTGAGACTGTTTTTACTGTCCTTTGGAAACAAAGATGTCATGTCATGCCCATGTGCTGTTGTGTGTGGGTGTGCTGTCTCCCAGTAAGAAGGCTGAGGATCCCAATGGTGCAGTAAGAAAGCTTAAAGAGGAGGCTGTTGGCAGTGTCTCCAAGAATTTCACCGCGCTGGCTGTGGGTGGGTTAAGGGTGAGGAGACAGAGGTGAAGAAACAGAAAATGAAAGCATCAAAGGTCCTTTCCACTTGCAAGAACTGAACAAGTTCTGCTTCATAAATCTGGCGATCAACCTAGTAGCAAGCAAAGAATCCCTGGTTTGAGCAAGTGCGGGCCTCCCTGGGCCGCCCAGAGGGTGGTCCCTTCCAGTTCTGCCTTCTAGGCTACAGGCATTCGCGCTGCCATCTCTGCCCAGCTGCGGGAAGTAAACATGGGGTGGGGATGTAGCACCGCTAACTTTACAAAACTGCACGTTTGCCTCCTTCCCGTTCCTCAGCTCCCAGTCTGGTCCCACAAACTCCTCCCCAGTTACCTCCGCTAGGAAGGGACTACCCCGGCCAAAGCGCCCTGGTAAAGTGAGGACACGAAGCAGGAGGAGGAACAGAAATTGAACCCATCTGGGCCTGGGAACAAAGTTGCAGAAAAGGGCAGGGCTTAGAAAGAGAAGTTTTTGTTTCTCACCTGCTTCTTCCTCCTTTGTAAGAAAACGGGGAGCTGGTAGAAAACGCGAAGATGCTGTTTTGACTCCCGCTTTGGATCTGCGTGGAGTCCGCGTGCATGTACACTAACGGGATTGGGGTACTGTGTGGAGGGGAGACCCGGGGGCGAGCTCTTGGGTAGCTGGTACCACGCCCAGTTTCTCTGAGAAAACCCCAAGCGTCCGGGCCCCGCCTCCGGAGGTGGCGCCACAACAGCCCCCGCCCCAGGCGCAGTGGGAGAGACCCTGCCCAGCCCTCCAGCGACCCTGGAGATCTGCATTGGAGACACAGGGTCAGCGAAGAGGAGGCCGGCTGGGACTGCAAGTTGCAGGACACCCGCCCTGCCTGCAGAAGCCCGAAGGGTCCGGGGCTGCTGCTCCCAGGAGCAACCAGTCCCCCAGAACCCAGGAAGCCAGGCAATTTCGTCTCCAGTGCAAGTCATTAGCCCGCTTCCGCTTCGCGTTCAGTGCACCTCTCCTTTGCAGGACAGTTTGGCACAGAGAACTTTGGCAGGGAACAGAGCTTTTCGCAGAAGCTCCTAAAGGAGGAAAAGCAAGTTTTAAAAGCTGAGGCTACTCTGGGATTCGAACCTGGGACCTCTCGCACCCAAAGCAGGAATTATACCGCCTATACTAAAGTACCCAGTTAAGTAGTGACCCACACTTAGGTTCCCTTTGGACCCATCTATAGGTATTGATCCCAAGCCCACTTCTCAGTAAACTTCCTGAATGCAAATGTTTATCTCAGCGACTGTTTGCCAGGGAACCTGATTTATGACACAAGTCATATAAATGCAGCCCTAGCGGGTTCACCTCAGTAGATGGGGCGTCAGCCTGCGGACTGAAAGGTTCTAGGTTTGATTCTGGTCAAGGGCACATGCCAGGGTTGCAGGTTTGATCCCTAATAGGGGGCATGCAGGAGGCAGCCGATCAATGATTCGCTCTCATCATAGATGTTTCTCTCTATCCTCCTCCCTTCCTCTCTGAAATCAATAATAATTTATTTTTTAAAAGAATATAAATGCAAATGTGATGTTTTGTTGTTTTAATTCTCACCTGAGGATAGGTTTTATTGATTTTTAGAGAGAGGGAGAGAGAAAGAGAGAGAGAGAGAGAGAGAGAGAGAGAGAGAGAAACATTGATGTGAGAGAGAAACATCCATTGGCTGACTCCTATACGTGTCCGCCTGAGGAGTGGAACCCTCATCCTAGGTATGTGCCCTGACTGGGAATGCAACCCATGACCTTTTGGTGTGTGGGACAATGCTCCAACCAACAGCTACTCGGGTAAGGCTAGATGTCTTTTCTTTGTTTTTTCAGTTTTTTTTTTATTGATTTTAGAGAGTGTGGAAGGAGAGGATCAGAGAGATAGAAACATGAATTGGCTGCCTCCTGCATGCCCCCCACTGGGGATCCAGCCTGCAGCAATGCAGGCATGTGCCCTGAACGGAATAGACCAGGACCTCTTGGTTCATGGGTCTACGTTCAACCTCTGAGACACACTGGCAGGGCTAGATGGGTTTTTATTTTAGAATGCATACATGTAAAAAGTTGTAAATATTATGAATATCCAAAATAGGGGATTTGTTTGATGGATCATGCTACATCCCTAACAAGAAATACTACAGAGCCATTCAGAGTAATATAGATTTTTTTGACTTGGAATAAATAGGTTGCATATTTTTTATTAAGGTTTTTTTTTGTTATATATAATGTAACATACCAGCAGAAAATGAACAAAATTAAGTATAAAACTCAATAAATTAATCCAAAGTGAACATATCTTTGTGCACTACTATCTAGGTTAAGAAACTAAATTTTAACAGGAGCCCAGATGCATTTTAAGAGAAAAAGCAGAACCAGAAACCATATATATACATATATACATATATATATATATATATACACATTATATATATATATACACATATATATATACATATATACACATATATGTATATATGTATATATGTATATATGTATATATGTAGTATACAATTTCCTATAATGTATAAAAACATATACATAGCATAGATAAAATTGTGGAGAATTATGCACTAAAACATCAATGTTTTTATAGGTGATGAAAATACAAGTAACATATTTCTATTTGTTTATCAAGAATTTTATTATTTTGTGTCTTTCTCAATATTTACCACCCACTTGGTAACTTAGAGAAATATATAATTACTTTCTATTGAATTGTTCCCCAAATTAATTAATGAGAGCCTCTAGTTCTATAAACTCTATTCCTCAGTTTATCTCTAATTTATGGATCTCTGATAAGACTGTATTCCTGAACTTCTCATTTACTCAATGAATTGATGATGGAGCCACAGACAGGCTGACATTGTTTTTTTCTCACTATAGAAATCAACATATATTAAATTAGTGTATTAAATAGCGATACTTATTTTTGTGCCACCTCAGCTATACAATTAAAGCTTTAAACTTCTACTCTAAAGACATTTAATTTCTTTAAATTAAAAGATAGGAGTTTGTGCATCTCATTTAATATGAAAATATACAAATTCCGTATTGGGATAAAAATTCATCTTTTGCTGGCATTTTGACAGGAAATAAGGAGGGTGATAGTGGGGGTAAGTAAGTTTTCTCTTTCTTTCTGTGTGAATGAATGCTTTTTATTTAAATTGAAGGCAATTAATTGGTGAACACTGCCACAAAAGCAACTTTGAAAACTATGGAAATAGACCTTATATTGAAATCCAATCTCTCTTTCTGGGAAGCATTAAGCAGAAGATCTTTAGAAACAGAAAACACTGAAAAATTGTTTAACCCAGTGCAATCTTAGAAATCATCTTTCTTCACGCATTCATTTCTCAGAAATAAAATGTTTTCTTAGAAAACAATTCTAAGGCTCAGAGAAGTCACATGGTTTGGCCACAGTCACTGCATGACCTGCTGACAGAGACCTTGAGTCCCAGCTGGGGGAGGGGCTGGGTGCCCTGCACCAACACTTATGCTCACACACGTGCTTGCTGACTGGGATACTCTCTCCTGCTCATGTAACACAACCATAGCACTGCTGAGGTCTGCCTTTCTAGATCCTCTGTGAGGGATACACTGGCAAAAAGAAAAAAGTAGAGAACCAGAAAAGCAGAGAGGGATTAGGGATGATACTTTCTGGAGAAGTGAGACCCATATTCAGAGAGAAGGAACTCCTGCCAGATCAGATTGCAATGCAAGAAGGCATGCATGTAGACCTCCTGACCTTTCATATCTCTGGTCACGCAGTTCAGATTCTCCTCTCACCTTTCATCCCTTGGCATCTTATTAGTCATGGGGGAGATGCCATTAGAGGTGGAACAAGGGGGCCAGAGAATAGCATCATACAACTCCCATACAAGCTGTTTCATGACCATTCCCTTAAGCATTAAGCCCCAGAACAATGAGGTTCTGACCCTCATGAAAAACCTTATGAACAAAGTCTTGGATCTCTTGACCATAGAGAGAGTTTGGGTCAAACTAGATATGAAGGACCAGGTCTCTCTCTCTCTCTCTCTCTCTCTCTCTCTCTCTCTCTCTCTCTCTCTCTCTTTCTCTCTCTCTTCTCTCTCATACCCACACCTTTCCTTCCCCTTCTTTGCTCAGGTGCACTCTCTTTAGAGCATACCCAAGCCTTCCCATGCCCCTTTCTTCCCTTAGGAAAGTTATCTTTGCTTTCTTTCTCTTATGCTCCAGGGCCCTTATTTGCCTCTGTAACTTACTTCCTGAGTCCATGCAGCCTAGCTGGCTCATTTCTTCCATGACTCACTTCCTCTACCCCTGTGATGTTCTAAATAAACTTTTGCTTGTACTGGAGTTTCTTGGCTCTGAATTTTTTTTCTTAGCCCAACTCAAGGACCAAGGTTTAACATCTGCTGTAGTTCGCTGTTTACCTGTCAAAAAAATCATACGGTCTCTTCTGGCCTGCCAATTCTCTCCTGCCTCTCTTTGTGGTAAATTCTTCCTTCATTTCTAGTGGTCAATAGTTTCCCAGTCCTGTATTACATCCACAATTAAATTGAGTCCTTCACAATGGGGAAAAAAAGGAGACTTATGTAATACTTTCAACAATAAAGAATTTTAAAATAAAAAAATAAAAAAATAAAAAAATGAGTCCTTCAATTAACAGTATCAGATTCCTTCTTTCCAAGAGCTGCTGCATCAGTATTTGCATGTTGAACTTTCTCTATCTGAAATGAAGGCCTACTCCCAATCCCCACGCTTGCCCTCTTAGTCTGAGTCAGACCTCACAGAGCAAGTGGAATCACTAGGGGCTCTGAATCTATTCAGTCATGCCAGAAAGCACTTAAATATTGTTTTGGGGATTAAATCATGAATGTGGCACAGCTCTCCACATGCACAATTCATGATTTATGATGCTGGCCCTACCTAGAGAAAAAAAGGCCAATATTTAAAATCTCAGAGTTTGAAATAAGCAAAGTTCATTGACCAAATAGATCCAGTTCAAGAAGATGGGAGGTGAAAAAAATGGCGGCAGAATAGACAGACGTGTTCTGAGCCTTGTCCCGGAGTAGAAAGAAAGAACAGCTGAGGGTCGCACGAGGAGTGTTTGTTGGCAAGTTAAGGGACAGCTAAACTCCAGAAGAAGGTGAGGGACTGCTAGACGGGGTTCCCCTGACCTGGCAGCCCCCAGGGCGGCTGGGTCCCCTCTCGGAGCTGCGGGCTTGGACGCGGAATCTGCGCCATCTTGAACAGGAAAGTGGAGCTTATCGGAAGCCTGGGAATCCACAACTGTGGCACCCACAGAACAGCTGCGAGCCCAGAACACCGGTCCCCAATCGGCGCAAACATGCAGATTCAGAGGAGCTCTACACTCCACCACGGAAAGGTCAGATTTCGCCTGGGATAAGGAGAGAGAGAACTACATACCCAGACATCCAGAGAAGAGAGACCATGGGGAGACAAAGAAACAGCCTGCATATGAAAGAAAGCAGGCATCACCAGAAAAGGAAGTAAACGAAATGGAGGCAAGCAACCTTCCAGAGAAAGAATTCAGAGACATGGTCATAAGGTGTCTGAAAAGAATGGAAGACAAATTCGACAATATGAGCAAGAATCAAGAGGAAATGAAGAAGAACCAAGAAGAAATGAAAAATGACATCGCTGCTGTAAAGAACTCAATAGAAAGCATCAAGAGTAGACTAGAAGAAGCAGAGGACCACATCAGTGAGCTAGAAGACAAGATGGGAAAAAATACCCAAGTAGAGCAACTCCAAGAAAAAAAAAATTAAAAGGCAGGAGGAGAGCCTAAGGGAACTTTGGGACAACACGAAACAAAACAACATCCGCATAATAGGGGTTCCAGAAGGAAAGGAAGCTGAGCAAGGAATAGAAAACCTGTTTGAAGAAATAATGACAGAAAACTTCCCTGATATAGGGAAGAAAAACCCACACAAATCCAAGAAGCTCACAGAGTCCCAAACAAAATGAACCCCAAAAGACCGACGCCAAGGCACATCATAATTAAATTGGCAAACACCAACAACAAAGTAAGAATCTTAAAAGTGGCAATAGAGAGACAGAAAGTTACATACAAAGGAACCCCCATCAGACTAGCAACTGATTTCTCAACAGAAACTCATCAGGCCAGAAGGGAATGGAATGAAATATACAAAGTCATGCAAAGGAAGGGTCTGAATCCAAGAATACTGTACCCAGCAAGGCTATCAATCAAAATTGAAGGTGAAATCAGGAGCTTCACAGACAAAAAAGGACTAAGGGAATTTATTACCACCAAACCAGCAATGCAAGAAATGCTAAAGGGTCTGCTGTAAAAAAGAAAGAAATAGGAAGCAAAGAAGGAACACAGGGGTAAAGAATAAAAATGGCGACAAATAAGTACCTATCAATAATAACTTTAAATGTAAATGGATTAAATTCCCCAATCAAAAGACATAGGGTAACGGATTGGATAAGAAAACAAGACCCATATATCTGCTGTCTACAAGAAACCCACCTCAGAAAAAAAGACGCACACAGACTGAGGGTGAAGGGATGGAAAAAGGTTTCCAGGCAAATGGAACTGAAAAAAAAGCTGGGGTAGCAATACTTATATCTGACAAATTAGATCTCAAAGTGAAGGACATAACAAGAGATAAGGAAGGCCACTTCATAATACTAAAGGGAGCAATCCAACAAGAAGAAATAACTCTAGTAAACATATATGCACCCAATACAGGAGCACCCAAATACATAAAAAAAACTCCTGGAGGATATCAAGGGAGAGATTGACAGCAATACAATCATAGTATGAGACTTTAATACCCCACTATCACCAATGGACAAATCCTCTAAACAAAAAATCAGCAAAGAAATGTCAATCCTAAATGACTCACTAGACCAGATGAAATTAATTGACATCTTCAGAACATTTCACCCCAAAGCCACAGAATATACATTCTTCTCAAGTGCACATGGGTCATTTTCAAAGATAGACCATATATTGGGACATAGGCAAAGTCTCTTCAAATTCAAGAAGATAGAAATCATATCAAGCATCTTCTCAGACCACAGTGGCATAAAACTGGAAATCAACTACAATAAAAACAACCCAAAGAAATCAAACACATGGAGACTAAACAGCATGCTATTAAACAATGATTGGGTTACCAGAGAGATCAAGGAAGAAATAAAAAAACATCATGGCAACAAATGACAATGAAAACACTACAATTCAAAATCTATGGGACACAGCGAAAGCAGTCTTGAGGGGGAAGTTCATAGCTCTACAAGCCTACTGCAAAAAACAAGAAACAATGGTAATAAATTACCTAACCCCACAACTCAAGGAGTTAGAATGAGAGCAACAAGAAAAGCCCAGTGTAAGCAGAAGGAAGGAAATAATAAAGATCAGAGCACAGATAAACGACATAGAGACCAAAGAAACAATACAAAAGATCAACAAAACCAAGAGCTGGTTCTTTGAAAGGATAAACAAGATTGATGAACCTCTAGCCAGGCTCACCAAGAAGCAAAGATAGAGGACCCAAATAAACAAAATCAGAAATGAAAGAGGTGAGATAACAACAGATCCGGCCGAAATACAGAGGATTGTTAAAAAATACTACGAACAACTCTATTCCAACAAACTGGACAACCTGGAGGAAATGGACATATTTCTAGAAAGATATAACCTTCCAAAACTCAATCAGGAAGAATCTAAACAGCTCAATATGCCAGTAACTATGGAAGAAATTGAAGCAGTCATCAAAGAGCTTCCGGCAAACAAAAGCCCGGGGCCAGACAGCTTCACAGGAGAGTTTTACCAAACATTCAAGGAAGAACTAAAACCTATCCTCCTCAGACTATTCCAAAAAATTCAAGAGGAAGGAACACTTCCAAGCTCCTTCTATGAAGCCAGCATCACCCTAATACCAAAACCAGATAAAGACAACACAATGAAGAAGAATTACAGATCAATATCCCTCATAAATGTAGATGCCAAAATCCTCAACAAAATTCTAGCAAATTGGATCCAGCAGTACATCAGAAAGATCATACACCATGACCAAGTAGGGTTTATCCCAGGAATGCAAGGATGGTACAATATCCACAAATCAATAAATGTGATACATCACATAAACAAATTGAGAGATAAAAATCACATAGTCATATCAATTGATGCAGAAAAAGCATTTGACAAAATCCAACACCCTTTCTTGATAAAAACTCTCAACAAGGTGGGAATAGAAGGATCATACCTCAACATAATAAAAGCCATATATGATAAACCCACAGCCAAGATCATACTCAATGGGCAAAAACTAAAACCATTTCCCCTAAGAACAGGAACAAGACAGGGATGCCCACTCTCACCACTCCTGTTCAACATAGTACTGGAAGTATTAGCCATTGCAATTAGACAAGAAGAAGAAATAAAAGGCATCCAAATTGGAAAAGAAGAAGTAAAGCTGTCCTTATTTGCAGATGACATGATATCGTTCATAAAAAACCCGAAAGACTCCATCCAAAAACTAACAGACTTAATAAATGAATTTGGCAATGTAGCAGGATACAAAATTAACGCCAAGAAATCTATGGCATTTCTATACACCAACAGTGAACTTACAGAAAGAGACACTAAAGCAATTCCATTTTCCATCGCACCAAAAAAATTAAAATACTAAGGAATAAACCTAACCAGGGAGGTAAAAGACCTATACGCAGAAAACTACAGGACACTGAAAAAAGAGATAGAGGAAGATGTAAACAGATGGAAGAACATACCATGTTCATGGATTGGTAGAATCAACATCATTAAAATGTCCATACTACCCAAAGCAATCTATAGATTCAATGCACTCCCCATTAAAATACCAACGGCATATTTCACAGACCTAGAAAGAACTCTCCAAAAATTTATCTGGAATAAAAAAAGACCCCGAATAGCCACAGCAATCCTGAGAAAGAAGAATAAAGTAGGAGGAATCTCAATACCAGATTTCAAGCTGTATTACAAAGCCACTGTCCTCAAAACAGCCTGGTACTGGCACAAGAACAGACATATAGATCAATGGAATAGAATAGAGAATCCAGATATCGACCCAAACCACTATGCGCAATTAATATTTGACAAAGGAGGTATGAACATACAATTGAGTCAAGGCAGTCTCTTCAATAAATGGTGTTGGGATAATTGGACAGATACATGCAAAAAAATGAAACTAGATCACCAACTTACACCATACACAAAAATAAACTCAAAATGGATACAAGACTTAAATATAAGACGGGAAACCATAAAAATACTAGAGGAATCCACAGGCAGCAAAATCTCAGACATATGCCAAAAGAACTTCTTCACTGATACTGCCCCTAGGGCAACGGAAGCCAAAGAGAAAATAAACAAATGGGACTACATCAAAATAAAAAGCTTTTGCACAGCAAAAGAGACCATCAACAAAACAACAAGAAATCCCACTGTATGGGAGAACGTATTTGCAAATGTTATCACTGATAAAGGTTTAATCTCCAACATCTACAGGCAGCTTATACAACTTAATAAAAGGAAGATGAATGATCCAATAAAAAAATGGGCAACAGACCTAAATAGAATCTTTTCGAAAGAAGACAGAAGGAAGGCCAAGAGACACACGAAAACATGCTCAAAGTCACTAATTATCCAAGAGATGCAAATCAAAACGACAATGCGATACCATCTCACACCTGTCAGAATGGCTATCATCAACAAGTCAACAAACAACAAGTGCAGGCGAGGATGCGGAGAAAAAGGAACCCTCGTGCACTGCTGGTGGGAATGCAGACTGTGGAGAACAGTATGGAGTTTCCTCAAAAAACTGAAAATGGAACTCCCATTTGACCCAGTAATCCCACTCCTAGGAATATATCCTAAGAAACTAGAAACACCAATCAGAAAGGATATATGCACCCCTATGTTCATAGCAGCACAATTTGCAATAGCTAAGA
Source organism: Plecotus auritus (assembly GCF_963455305.1). Taxonomy (NCBI): domain Eukaryota; kingdom Metazoa; phylum Chordata; class Mammalia; order Chiroptera; family Vespertilionidae; genus Plecotus; species Plecotus auritus. The sequence goes on along the minus strand of NC_137770.1, from coordinate 81,670,368 downwards.
TTTGGAAACAGCCTAGGTGCCCGTCAGCAGATGACTGGATCAGAAAACTATGGTACATCTACACAATGGAATACTATGCTGCCATAAAAAAGAAGGAATTACTACCATTTGTAGGCACCTGGATGGAATTAGAGAACATTATGCTAAGTGAAATAAGCCAGTCAATGAAAGAAAAATACCACATGATCTCACTCATTTGGGGATAATGAAAAACAGTATGAACTGATGAACCAAAAGATAGATACAGAGGCAGTAAAGCATCAAACAGATTGTCAAATTACAGCGGGAAGGTTAGGGAGAGGTGGGGGAAATAAGACATCAACTGAAGGACTTGTATGCATGCATATAAGAGTAACCAACGGATGCAAAACATTGGGGGGTGAGGGCATGTATGGGAGTGGGGGGGGGCAATGGTAAGATATGTACACATATAATACCTTAATAAAAAAAATTAAAAATTAAAAAATTTAAAAAAACAAAAGAAGAAGATGGGAGGTGATTGATCCTCCCTTCCCCAACTGGTGGGTGGAATATGACGTAATCTGCAGCCCGGAAATAACTGAGTGACTAACCACACCTGCAGCCCAGAAATACCTGAGTGACTAACCATGTACTTTATATGGACTATACATTTAACCAGCAATCAACACTTGCCAAATACCCTAAGCCAGTGGTCCACAAACTCATTAGTCAACAGAGCCAAATATCAACAGTACAACGACTGAAATTTCTTTTGAGAGCCAAATTTTTTAAACTTAAACTCCTTCTAATGCCACTTCTTCAAAATAGACTCACCCAGGCTGTGGTATTTTGTGGAAGAGCCACACTCAAGGGGCCAAAGAGCCTCATGTGGCTCTCGAGCCGCAGTTTGCCGACCACGGCCCTAAGCCCTTGATCCTATATGTACCATACATTAAGTCACCAATCAGCACGTACTAAGTATTCTAAGCCCCCATTCCTTCCCATTCCTCCCCTCAAAAGGTGTGTTCACCTCTACTCGGGTTGCTGTTCTCCCCTTGCGAGATAGCCCTGCAGGTCTTTTTCCCTGAATAAAGCCTGTAATCCTGGTTTTCGGCTCCTGATTGGTCTCTCATTCTGGTGCTGAAACCCAGGAGAGGTGAACAGGAGAGTGGATGATCCTCGGACCTAGTCCTGAGTTTCTCTGGCTCAGCTTGGTGGTACAGTTCTGAATTGATTGGCCTGCCCCAGACCCTCTCTCAAACCCTGTGGGACCAGGACATGTGAGGATCTCGTTGCTTCCCTCCCATCGGTAGGCCTTCGGACCCAACTTATGCCCCCCAACCCCCACACCTTTATTCTCGCTCAGTGTGACCTGGAGGGGCATTAGGGTCTCAGAGTTTCCCGTCTACTCAGCTACTCATTCTACGAAAGCCCAGGTGCGCCTAGCCGGGAATTCTCGTCTACCCCACGGGACAGGTGTCTCAGGGTGACGATCTCGGAACCTTTTCTTGGCCCCCTCTCTCTACAGGTTGGTTGAGGGAACAGGAGGACGCTCCTTGTCCTTCCCCAACTGCCAATAGCCCTTCCCTCCAGTCATGGGGACCTCTCAATCCAAACCCCCTCGAAACACACCCTTAGGGTGTCTCCTCCCCAATCTCTCCACCCATGGTCTTTCTGGCTACATCAAACCAAAGAAGCTCTGCCTGGCCACAATATAAACTCGATAATGGCTCTCAGTGGCCTGAAAACAGCACTTCCGATTCCAATATCCTTCGAGACTTAGATAATTTTGCCACCAGACAGGGAAAGCTTCTGAAATCCCCTATGTAGGCTTTCTTTTTCCTCCGCTCTCGCCCCTCACTTGGCTCCTCATGTTCCACTCATCAGATCCTTCTCAGGAAGTCCTCTTTGCCCTCTCAAACTGGTCCTCAGCCCCTTTCTCTGTCTTCTGACTCTTTTGGCCCAGCTGATCATTCCTCTCCACCTCGCCCCCCACCCGCCCCTCCCTTACTACCCTGCCACGAAACCTGCACCCCACGCTCTACTGTGAGAACTCTAACCACCCGCTTTCCCCTGTGCACTCTCTGCCGAATCTCTGCCCCTGTGGCAGCCAGCACTGAATTCACGGGTGGCTGACCAGTTCCCTTTGCACGAGGTTGCAGGGGGGTAGGGTATTATCTGGGTAGCCATTCCTTTCTCACTTTCTGATCTTTCTCAAATTGAAAAACGCCTCGGCTCTTTCTCTTCAGACCCTCTTAACCAGCAGCCACCTTCTCCCCAGTCCCTGAGAGCCCAAATCCTGAGAACATGGGCTCCAAAACAGCCTTTCCCATCTAACACTCATTCTCAGGCCACCCAAAGACTGCCTTCTGCAAAGCCTCTTCTATTCCCACGTCCATTCTACCCCTGAGGGAGGAAGCAGGAACTGAGGGCATAGTCTGAGTCCATGTCCCATTCTCTATGTCCAGTCTCACAGATTAACAGGCATCTAAAGTTTTTTTTTTTTTTCCACTGACCTGACCACCTTTACTCCCCCAACATATGCCACAAACTTCAAAAAATAGATACAGGTCCACAAACCCCTCAAAAAAACCTCGTCAACCTGAACTTTAAGGTCTTTAATAATAGAGACGAGGAGACCCAAATCCAAAATCAAAAGAGAGATCAGGCCAAGGCTGAGGCCCAGAAGGAGGCCTTCCAGCTCCTAGCCACCGCTCTCATGAACCCCAAATGTAGTGCTGGTCCTCCAACCAAGGGTAAGTCAGGAACAAAGCCTCTTCTGGGCCCATGCTTCAAATGCAGCAAGGAAGGACACTGAGCCAAGTCCTACTCAAACCCGAGACCCCCGCCTGGGCCCTGCTCAAGGTGTGGAAGGGAAGGCCACTGGAAATCAGACTGTAGTCTGGCCCCTCCGGGTTCAGGCCTCAGCCAGTCCAACATGGCCACCCTCTGAATCTGGTTTGGAGCTCCCAGACCCCCTGGGACTGGCCAAAGAAGCTGCCCAGGCCCTGACAGGGCCCCACAGACTTACATCACCAGGACAGAGCCTTGGGTAAAGACTGTGGTGGTAGGCAAGCTGATCTCCTTTTTAATTGACACTAGGGCCATTTATTCTGCCCTCTCCGAATTGGCTAGGACCCTTGTCCACTCCTCAGTTTCTATTATGGGGGTTGACGGATTAGTCTCACAGCCATTAGCCACCTCACCTCTACACTGCATCTTACTAAATTCCCCCATTCTCTCTTTTCTCATTCTACCTCAGTGCCCAGCCAGGGCTACCATGCATCCCCTCATAAAACCCAGTTGTCCCAAACCACAGTCACCTACCTCAGTTTCACTCTCTCACCCCACAAGGCCAAGCCATTCCTTAGACTTTAAATGCCTTATCTCCTTACCTCCTCCATGACTGTCCCCTCCTCTGAACAAGAAATTTTCCCCTTTCTCAGGCTCACTGGGTACTCTCGCCTCCGGGTTCACAACTTCTGTCTTCTTGCAAAGCTCCTCTATGACATAACATGGCGAAGGGACCCCCTCACTTAGCCTTTAGATCCCAAGGCCAACATTCTCACCCCTTTAATGCTCTGTAAAATGCTCTGACCTCAGGACCTTCCCACTCCCACCCCCCTCCACCCTTCCCAAAGAACAACTTTTTTGGCTGCACAGGCTTACCTAACAGTCTGGCTATTATCAGAAACTGAGATCATTATCTCTTCAGAAAAACGTAGCAGTTTTAAATCCAAGCAACTAGCGGCCTGGGAACAGGCTTTGGGGCCTACTCCCTCCTCCCCCTGCCTTTTCTCCAGCCTCATCTTCCACTGCTCTTTTCCTTCCCTTTCTCTTTTCCTTTGGATAACAACCCATTCTAACATTCCCTCCCACTTTCACTGCAATACAATCTCATCACTCATCTGTCACCCCTTATTGGTAGTGCCATGGCGACTACCCTCTCAGCTTGGAGTGTGAAACTTGAAAAAGGAATCTCATACCCTTTAGTCCACCTCTTCTCCTTAAACCTTTCAGCTTGTCTCCATGATCAGGGATTTTTCTTTCTCTGTGGGGAAAGCACATACATCTGTCTCCCCATCAGCTGGACAGGAACCTGTACTCTCGACTATCTGTCACCCACGACATCATTCTCCGCTTTGGCTTTCCGATGTCTCTTCAATCTGATAATGGTCCTGCTTTCGTCTCTCAGATAACACAGCTGGTCTCTCAAATGCTAAACATCAAATGGAACCTCCACATCCCCTACCACCCTCAGTCTTCAGGGAAAATAGAAAAGGCCAATCATCTCTTAAAAACACATCTAACCAAGCTATCCTTAGAGCTCCATATGCCGTGGACTGAACTACTCCCCTGGCACTAATGAGACTGAGGGCCATGCCATGACAACCACTACTTCTAAACCCCTTGGGGATCATGTATGTGTGACCTTTTGTCCTCCAAACCCAGAGGACAATTCCCCTTCCCCGGGAGACTACTTCCCTGCTTTTGTCCATATGAGGGCAGTCTTACAACAACACGCTGATAATCTCCTCAGTCCCTTTCCTACAACTTCTACTCATCTCTCAGTCCCTGGGGACTTGGTCTATGTCAAGAAAAAAGGAAAGGCATCCTTAACACCCACATGGGAGGAGCCTTTCCCAGTCATACAATCTACTCTGACTGCAGCAAAGGTACAAGAAATACACCACTGGTATCACCTCTCACACATTAAGCCATACAAACCTCTACACAAAACACTACCTTCCTACACTTCTACTCCGACAGGACTTACCTCTCTCAGGCTCACCAAATGTCACCCCGCCATCCCCAAAGAGGACTCAGTGGCACCATCCAGGACCTGATGACCCCATCATTCCTCACAGGCTAAATTCTACTATTTCCCGCAATGTATCTTGAAGGACTGGTCCTGGTGGTGAACACAATCTGCTTCCCCAAAAGATTTACACTCAGTAGATCTTACCTGGCAAGGGACCCTCCAATTTTTAACTCTGGAAGAAGCTCAGGTTTTCTAATTCCCTTTTATATGTCTCATCTCCTCACCATAATCCTCCTATAGGCAGCTAACAATGAATGCACCAGTGAAGGTTTTTGGTCTTTTCAGGTGAAATGGACTTGGGATGATGAGGGAGTCATCAATTCTACTGTCTGCGATGGGAAATCTTCTACTGTCACTCTCTATTTCAATGCCAGCACAGCCATGGCCCCAGGGTGGTCTAGCTGCGGTGAGTGGCATCGGAGCTATGCCACCGACCACAAATATCTATGTATAAAATACCGCCAGAAAGGGGACTGTGAAGATGTAGGGGAGTTCTACTGTCCATATTGGCAGTGTTCTCACTACCACTCTGGTGCTTTACGTAGTCTGCTAGTAAACCTCCGACCCCCCTCAGACTATGGCCTCCTTACGTGTAAACCTCTCATCTTTACCATATCAAACCCAGCAGACCCACTCTGGAACCAGGCTCAGCCACCAGGAATTAGAATACATGGGGGAGGTAGGGACCCCGTGGGTATAATTGTCTCTATCAAAACCTATATTGAAAAGTGAGGAGCTCAAAAAATGGTGACCGGCAGGAAGGTAGGGAGGGATTGTGTGTGAGAGAGTGAGGGAACAATAGAGCAGTGTGTGGACCTGAGTGGGTGTGTGTGAGAGTGAAATAGGGACAGTAGGACCCTGAAGGTCCTCCAAGAGGCTGCCAATCCAGGCAGTCTTAGATGGAAGAACCCCGCTGCCGCTGCAAACACTCCGGGGAGAACACCAGTGCACAGAGACCACGCCATCTTGAAAACCAGAACTGCTTGAGACTAGGATCCTAGCCTCACCACCACCCAGTCTGCTCTTGGTAGCAAGCTGGGACCCTACAGCTGCTCTGGTAGAAGACCTGCAACCACAGCTCCAGACACCAAGACTCCAGGCACCCCGGCTGCAGATTTCTGGCAAGAGTGGACCTCCTGCCAACACAGTGTGACTGTGCAACCCGGTCTCCCAAGCAGATTGGAGACCCTGAATCTCCATGCAAGAGGCAGCAATGAGCACCAGTGACTAGACTCTGTTTCTCATTGCATGCGCTTGGGATCCGTGATTCCCAGTACATTCACACTAAGAGCCAGTGGCTCCAATTCTTGGCGCATGCGCACACAGGGACCCTGGTTCTCGGTGTAAGATAAGCACCAAGCAACAGAGACTTTGATACTCAATTCTCGGCGCGAACACAGGGAGCATCTGACTCCTGACATGCACTAGAGGACTTTGATTTTTGGCACACCTCAACAGGTTCTCTGTTTCAACGTGATGTAGGCAGGGCCCCAGATTCTAGGTGCACACACGAGGCAACAATCAGCGCTTGTGACTCTGACCCGGGAGGAGCATGGCTCCAACCACCCCAAAGCAGCCGCACATCATGGTGTCAGAGCTCTTCAGTGACACTTGTGGGGTGCAAAACTCCCACTGCACACTGCCCAGGCACCCACAACTCGACATTTGAACCCTCTGGTGATAGTCAGAATGGGGAGACAACAAAACAATTCCCAGAGGAAAGAAAAGGAGGAATCACCAAGAAAGGAAATATGTGAAACGGAAGCATGCAACATGACAGAAAAAGAATTCAGTGTAATGGTCATACAGTTCACACACCGGATGGACGAGAAAATCAACAACCTATGCAAAAATCAAGAAGAAATGAAAAATGATATAGCTACAATCAAAAACACCATGGAAAGCTTCAAGAGTAGACTGGAAGAAGCAGAAGACCCAATTAGTGAATTAGAAGATAAAGTACAAAAACAAGCCCAATCTGAACATCAACTTGAGAAAAAAATTAAAAAGCAGGAGGAGAGCCTAAGGGAGCATTGGGACAATGCAAAACAAAATAACGAACATATAATAGGGCTGCCAGAAGGACAAGATGAGCAGCAAGGATTAGAAAATTTATTTGAAGAAATAATGACAGAAAAATTCCCTGATATGGGGAAGAAAATAGTTACACAAGAATAGAGAGTCCCAAGCAAGATGAACCCCAAAAGACCCACACCAAGACACACCATAATTACAATGGCAAATGTTAATGACAAAGAGAGAATCTGAAAGGCTGCAAGAGAGAGACAGAGAGTTACTTACAAAGGATCCCCCATCAGATTATCAAATGATTTCTCAACAGAAACACATCAAGCTAGAAGGGAATGGAAGGAGATATTCAAAGTGATGCAAAGCAAGGGTCTGAATCCAAGAATACTCTATCCATCAAGACCATTAATCAAAATTGAAGGGGAAATCAGGAGCTTCGCAGTCAAAAAAAGGCTAAGGGAGTTTATCACTACCAAGCCAGCAATGCAAGAAATGCTAAAGGGAATGCTATAAAAAGAAGAAACAAAAAGGTAAGAAGGAACACAGGCTCAAAAAAATAAAAATGGCTACAAACAAGTACCTTTCAATAATAACTTTAAATGTAAATCGACTAAATGCTCCAATCAAAAGACACCGAGTGGCTGAATGGATAAAACCCATACATATGCTGTCTACAAGAGACCCACCTCAAAACAAGGGACTCATATAGACTGAAAGTGAAGGGATGGAAAAATATCTTTCTGGCAAATGGAAATGAAAAAAAAAAAAAAAAGCTGGGGTAGCAATACTTATATCAGACAAAATAGACCTCAAAGAGAAAGCCATAACAAGAGACAAGGAAGGCCCCTTCATAATACTAAAGGGATCGATACAACAAGAGGATATAATCCTGGTAAACATATGCACCCAATGCAGAAGCACGCAAATACATAAAAAAACTCCTGGAAGACATCAAGGGAGAGATCAACAACAATACAATCATAGTAGGAGAATTTAATACACCACTGACTTCACTGGATAAATCCTCTAGACAAAAAAATCAGCAAAGAAACAGCAATCCTAAATGACTCACTAGATCAGATGGACTTAATTGACATCTTCAGAACATTTCACCCCAAAGCCGCGGAATATACGTTCTTCTCAAGTACACATGGGACATTTTCAAAAATAGACAACATAGTGGGTCACAAGCAAAGTCTCCCCAAATTCAAGAACATTGAAATCATACCAAGCATCTTCTCAGATCACAATGGCATAATATTGGAAATAAACTACAATAAAAACAATCCAAAACACTCAAACACTTGGCAGCTGAATAACATGTTATTTAATATTGATTGGGTTACTAATGAGATCAAAGAAAAAATTGAAAACATCCTGGAAACTAATGAAAATAAAAACACAACAATCCAAAACCTGTGGGACACAATGAAAGCAGTCCTGAGTGGGAAGTTTATACTGCTTCAGGCCTACCTCAAAAAACAAGAAAAAATGGTAGTAAATCATCTAACTCTACAACTGAAAGAATTAGAAAGAGAGCAACAAGAAAACCCCAGAGTGAGCAGAAGGAAGGAGACAATAAAGATTAGAGCAGAAATAAATGACATAGAGACAAAAAAATACAAAAGATGAATGAAACCAAGAGCTGGTTCCTTGAAAGGATAAACAAGATTGATGAACCTCTAACCAGGCTCACCAAGAAGCGGAGAGAGAGGACCCAAATAAACAAAATCAGAAATGAAAGAGGAAAAAAACAACAGACCCCACAGAAATACAAAGGATTGTTAAAAAATACTATGAACAACTCTATTGTGACAACCTGGAGGAAATGGACATATTCCTAGAAAAATTCAACCTTTCAAAACTCAATTAGGAAGATTCTAAAAATCTCAATAAGCCAATAACTATGGACGAAATTGAAGCAGTCATCAAAAAGCTTCCAGCAAACAAAAGCCCAGGGCCAGACGGCTTCACAGGGGAGTTTTACCAAACATTCAATGAAGAACTAAAACCTATCCTCCTCAGACTATTCCAAAATTTCAAGAGGAAGGAACACTTCCAAGCTCATTCTATGAAGCCAGCATCATCCTAATACCAAAATCAGATAAAGACGACACAATGAAAGAGAATTACAGGCCAATATCCCTCATGAACATAGATGCCAAAATCCTCAACAAAATTCTAGCAAATCAGATCCAGCAGTACATCAGAAAGATCATACACCATGACCAAGTAGGATTTATCCCAGGGATGCAAAAATGGTATAATATCCACAAATCAATAAATGTGATACATCGGATAAACAAATTGAGGGAGAAAAATCACATAGTCATATCAATTGATGCAGAAAAAGCATTTGACAAAATCCAACACCCTTTCTTGATAAAAACTCTCAGCAAGGTGGGAATAGAAGGATCATACCTCAACATAATAAAAGCCATATATGACAAACCCACAGCCAACATCATACTCAATGGGCAAAAACTAAAACCATTTCCCCTAAGAGCAGGAACAAGACATGGATGCCCACTCTCACCACTCCTATTCAACATAGTAATGCAAGTACTAGCCATTGCTATCAGACAAGAAGAAGAAATAAAAGGCATCCAAATCAGCAAAGAAGAAGTAAACTGCCCTTATTCGCAGATGACATGATACTGTACTTAGAAAACCCAAAAGACTCCATCAAAAAATTATTAGACTTAATAAATGAATTCGGTAAGGTAGCAGGATACAAAATTAATGCCAAGAAATCTATGGCATTTCTATACACTAATAGTGAATTTACAGAAAGAGAGACTAAAAAATCAATCTCATTAACCATCACACCAAAAAAATTAAGATACCTAGGAATAAACTTAACTAAGGAGGTAAAAGACCTATATGTGGGCAACTTCAGGACACTGAAAAAAGAGATAGAGGAAGACATAAACACATGGAACAACATACCGTGTTCATGGATTGGTAGAATCAACATCATCAAAATGTCCATTCTACCCAAAGCAATCTATAGGTTCAATGCAATCCCCATTAAAATACCAATGGCATATTTCACAAACCTAGAACGAACTCTCCAAAAATTCATCTGGAATAAGAAAAAAAGACCCCGAATTGCCACAGCAATCCTGAGAAAGAAGAACCAACTAGGTGGGATCTCAATACCAGATTTCAAGCTGTACTACAAAGCCACTGTTCTCAAAACTGACTGGTATTGGCACAAGAACAGACATATAGATCAATGGAATAGAATAGGGAACCCAGAAATCAACCCAAACCACTATGCCCAATTAATATTCGACAAAGGAGGAATGAACATACAATGGAGTCAAGACAGTCTCCTCAATAATTGGTGTTGGGAAAATTGGACAGATACATTAAAAAAAATGAAACTAGACCACCAACTTACACCATACACAAAAATAAACTCTAAATGGATAAAGGACTTAAACATAAGACGGCAAACCATAAAAATACTAGAGGAATCCACAGGCAGCAAAATCTCAGACATACGTCGAAGCAATTTCTTCACTGATAATGCTCCTAAGGCAGTGGAAAATAAAGAGAAAATAAACAAATGGGACTACATCAAAATAAAAAGCTTTTGCACAGCAAAAGAAACCATCAACAAAACAACAAGAAAGCTCACTACATGGGAAACCATATTTGCCAATGTTATTACCGATAAGGGTTCAATCTCCAACATTTACAGGGAACTCATACAGCTTAACAAAAGGAAGATGAACAACTCAAACAAAAAATGGGCGACGGACCTAAATAGAAACTTTTCAAAAGAAGAAAGAAAGAAGTCCAAGAAACATACGAAAACATGCTCACAGTCACTAATAATCTGAGAGATGTAAATCAAAATGACAATGTGGTACCATCTCACACCTGTCAGAATGGCAAGCATCAACAAATCAGCAAATGACAAGTGCTGGCGAGGATGCGGAGAAAAAGGAACCCTCGTGCACTGCTGATGGGAATGCAGACTGGTGCAGCCACTGTGGAGAACAGTATGGAGTTTCCTCAAAAAACTAAAAAGGGAACTCCCATTTGACCCAGTGATCCCACTTCTAGGAATATATCCCAAGAAACTAGAAACACCAATCAGAAAGGATATATGAATCACTATGTTCATAGCAGCACAATTTACCATAGCTAAGATCTGGAAACAGCCTAAGTGCCCATCATCTGATGAGTGGATTAAAAAACTGTGGTACATCTACACAATGAAATACTATGCTGTGCTAAAAAAGAAGGAATTTCTACCATTTACAACAACATGGATGGAGCTGGAGAGCATTATGCTAAGTGAAATAAGTCAGTTAGAGAAAGATAAACATCACATGATCTCACTCATCTATGGGAAATAATGAACAACATAAACTAATGAACAAAAAGAGATCCAGAAACAGGGAAGCATCGATCAGACTGTCAAACCTCAGAGGGAAGGAAGGGGAGAGTGGGGGTAAGGGGGAAAGTTCAACCAAAGGACTTGTATGCATGCATATAAGCCTAACTAGTGGTCACAGACAACAGGCGGATGTGGGCATGAGTGTGTGTGTGTGTGTGGGGGGGGGTTGGGAAGGTAATGGGGGCATGAAGACAAATATGTAATACCTTAATCAATAAAGCAATTTTAAAAAAAGGAATATTCAAAGTGATGAATAGCAAGAACCTACAACCAAGATTACTCTACCCAGCAAAGCTATCATTCAGAATTGAAGGTCAGATAAAGAGTTTCACAGACAAGAAAAAGCTAAAGAAGTTCATCACCACCAAACCAGTATTATATGAAATGCTGAAATGTATTCTTTAAGAAGAGGAAGAAGAAAAAGGTAAAGATAAAAATTATGAACAACAAATACATATCTATCAACAAGTGAATCTAAAAATCAAGTGAATAAAAAATCTGAGGAAGAGAATAAACTGGTGAATATAATAGAATCAGGGGCATTGAAAGGGAGTGGACTGACAATTCTCAGGGAAAGGGGTGTGGGGGGTGCAGGAAGAGACTGGACAAAAATTGTACACCTATGGATGAGGACAGTGTGGGGGCGGGTAAAGACAGAGGGTGAGGTGTGAACCAGGTGGAGGAGAGCTATGGGGGAAAAAAAAGAGGAACAATTGTAATAATGTGAACAATAAAGATTTATTTTTTAAAAAAAAACCTATAGTAATGCCCGACCTATCCCTCCCCCACTAAAGGACATTCTTTCTCGCCCTACGAACTCTGGACCTACTCCTTTGTCAACCCTCCCCAACACAACTTTCCATCTACTCTCTAACATCAATCCCTCCTTCTCTACACCCTGCTGGATTTGTCTGTCACTGGCTCCAACCCTCATCATAGCCACTCCAATCCCAACCTATTGGACCACTAACTTAACTCTTACCTATACCAAACCTCAACACACTCTATACAATATCATTCTCTTTAATACAGAAAACACTACCTGTTTAACAAAAACCTCTCAAACCACTACCTCAACTACTCCTAAACCTTACTACTGTGCACAATCTATAAATTTACCCCCTCCTTTAGCCTGCCCTCCACAGGGTATTTTTCTCCTCTGTGGGACTACAGCCTACACCTGTGTTCCCCAGGACCTGTCACACTCACTCTGCCTTTATGTCTTCCTAACCCCCAATCTTTCTATCAGAACAGAGGGAGAACTCGAATCCTCTCTTGGTCTTCTCAGACCTCGCCACAAAAGGGCAGCCCTTGTTCCGCTCTTAGTGGGTATGGGAGTCCTCACTGCAGTATGGATAGGAGTAGGAGGCATTTCCTCCTCTGTTCATTTCTACCCCAAATTGTGTGCTTAATTTTCAGACGATATCTCCATCATTAGCAAATCCCTTGAATCCCTTCAAAGGCAGGTAGACTCCTTACCAGCGGTAGCCCTACAGAACTAGCGCGCTTTAGATCTCTTGACAGCAGAAAAAGGGGGTACCTTTGTCTTTCTTGGGGAAGAATGCTTCTACTTTGTAAATGAATCAGGAATTGTCAAAGATCACATTAAATCCCTCCAGGACAGGATTGACCAAAGAAGATGTAACCAGCTAGAAGAGGGGTATGCCATCTTTGGCTCACTTACCCCATGGCTCCTCCCACTATTAAGCCCACTGGTATTTATTCTTTTAATTTTGCTCTTTGGCCCCTGTCTTATGCGCTGTTTCACTAGTTTTTTTTTTTTTTTTGCAGAACAGAATGCAGGCACTTGCCAACCAGAAAGTGGGAGAAATCTATCTGGCCTTGAATTCAGAACCAAGAGACACCTATGAACCCAGAATCTTTGAGACCCTGGGTAGATGTCCCTGACGATGCCCCCTCTCCGCAGGAAGTAGCTACAAAAGACGGACCTTCACCCCCTGACCTTGCCCGGACTCTCAATTTTTTTATTATTATTACCCAAAGCCTGAAATGATAGATCCTACCTTCCCCCAACTGGTGGGCGGAGTATGCCATAAACTGCAGCCTGGATATACCTGAATGACTAACCATGTACCTTATATGGACTATACATTGAACCACCAATCAACACCTGCCAAATACCCTAAGCCCTTATTCCTATATGGACCATACATTAAGCCACCAATCAGAAAGTGCTGAGTATTCTAAGCCCCCATTCCTCTCCTCAAAAGGTGTGTTCACCTCTGCACGGGTTGCTGTTCTCCCCTTGCGAGACAGCCCGGCAGGTCTTTTTCCCCTAATAAGGCCTGTAATACTTGTTTTCGGCTTCTGATTATTCTCTCAGGATGTGGGGGTGGGAGATGGTGCCTTATGTTAGGGTCGTCAAAGGAGGAGCACACGAGGCCAAAAGGGGTAAAGAATTATGAATTGATTAAGTCATCTGGAAAACCAGGTGGGCTGAGCCCCAAAATGGCACCAGTACCCAGGGACAGGGAGTCAGAGATTTTGAAGAACTCTTGGTGGGCTTTTTCTGGGCAGAGAATTCTCTGGGTGGGTCCTGGGGGGAAAGATAATGGTCTTCACAAGAGGAAAGTGGTCTTAGCAAGTGGAATGTGGACAGCAAAAAGAATATTGGTTGTGATGTAGTCTAAAGGTCAGTTCTAGTGGGGGGATAGCAGGGAGGGAGGGGCTAAGAGGGGGCTTGATTAAATTATTTGATCAGACTTAACACCTTATAGCTTCCAGAAATCCATGTTAAGAGAACCCAGAATTAAAGTGTCTTTATGTCAATGAATGAAAGAATGATGCAGTTGGTGAGGGTCTTACACAGTTAGGCATGACAAGGATCCAACAAAGCAAAAAATTTCTAAATCCTTTTGTTCCCATCTGTCTCCTGACCCCCAGCTGAACTGAGTCCAGTCAGGAGATTCTTGTAAATCTTTGATAAACTGTCATTACTTTGTATATACTTCCTCACCTCTTTGGAAAAGGCTCCATCTAACAAGTGGCTGCTCTTATAAAAACTCAAGCCTTAAGCAGAATTCCTCCAGTTGATTAGCATATCTGTAGTGGGAGCTATTAGCCTGAAGGCCATGGGAGAAATGCAGGTTAGAATTAAGATAGTCAGCGAGAAAGCATTTCACTGTTTCAGGTACAAAATGAAAGTGCATCTCTTAAAGACTAGACAGTGGCACTCATGGAAGCATCTCAATACTGTGTGGGGGACAAATCCCATAAGTACCTCTGCAAATCATTCAGTGAATTCACATGTACTTTGGGTTTCTTTGTGGCTTGCAGAAAGTGGAAGTGGAAAGGTGTTTTATCACCTTCCTCCCTCCATGCTTATCTTCTATCTCACTTCCCTTTTGTAAAAAATGGACCTTTGTGATCCATCTCCAGCAAGGTCTGCTTCTGATGAAATTTGCTGAATTTCCCCAGGTTAAGCAGAATGTGGGGAGAAGGGAAGAGGATGTTGGAACAAAGAACTGCACACTGGCCAGCATCATGGTGGAAACCATCCCAGGCATCTGCCTCAGGAAGACAGGGGTGGGGGAGTCAGCTAGAAAGGCCTCAGCCCAATTTTTTTAATGGCCCAGTGGGAAACAGCAAGACCTAGGCAATGTATGAGGAAACAGATGATCTCATAGTACTCAGCCAATGAGGAACTAGAGGAGGGACTAAATAAATAGGCTATGTTCCCTGCCCCACTTGTGCCTGTACAATAGTTGTCCGCTCTCTGGAGAGTGTATTAAAAGTGTCATTTCCCCCATACTTCTTTTTCCAAGTCCATCATTTGAAATTCAGACATGTGAGTCATTTCTCACACTTACTGTCTTCTTAATTAACAGCAAATTAGACATCATTCATCTGAATGGACATAGTCAGTCTCACTGTTACCTACCTTAAATGCCAGGTTCTTGAGTCTCAAGGTCATTGAAATAAGTACTGAACTCTGTACAAGATCAGGCATATAAATTTCTTGCAGACTGCTTGTACATAAGTGGCGGGGGCGGGGGGGTGACGAGTAAAGAGAAGTTGAGCTCTCTGAGGGGTTCTTGTGGATGGCTTTGGGGCCTTGGTGTGGATGTAGGACTTGGGAGTGAGGATGAGATCAGTTGTCCCATAATCATAGTCACTTGGGGCCCATTGATTCTGGGGAACCACAAGAAATTTTCCATGGTCAGTGGACAGCTTGAAGGGACTGTAAAATAATGCTTGCACAAATATTCTAGTTACTGATTCAGGATGTGGGTCTGAGAATCTAAGGATCTGAGACCCACTGTGTGTTCCTGACTTCACACAGGAAAGAATTCAAAGACAAGCCAGCATAGAGTTTAACGTGAAAGTGAGTTTACTGGTGAAGCCATGAGACAAAATGGATTCCTTTCACAGACAGAATAGCCCCCTTTAGAAGAATTGCTTCCTTTATTAATCAGGGTTTGGGTATTCAATAAGGGGGTGGGGAGATATTCAGGATATTCTTGGGAAAAGGGTGGAGATTTCTCAGAGGAGCTCTGTCAGCCATTTTGTGTTCTTTTATGGGCTTTCCATTTCTGTTCAGGGTGGCTCAGGGTGTGTTGTTCAGCATGGTAATGTATTCAAATGATTGCATAATGTGGTGAAACTAGTCATCATGTTGTGATACCATTGTCATAATCTGGTTATTAGGTAACAGAAAAGGAGTAAAGGTAAGACTAGATAATATAGGCATGCCCTTTATACAGCCTTGCTAGATAGCTGTAATTTAACATTCTCCAAGTCGGTTCCCCACAGTTCAATGGGGGAAGGCACTGGACAAAGGCAGTTTGGACGAATGTCCAGTAAGTTCTGAGTGACATGGAAAAGTACTTATCTGTCAGTCACACCTTAGAACAAGTCAGTGGCCAGAGAATATTTAAACTTCTGAACAAAGGAGCCCTCTCTCTGGGGCCTTGGCACTTAGCCCTCAGCTTTCTTGGGACTGCTGTTCTGGGGGTACATTCTCCTACATTCGCCCGTGTGGCCCATGGCCATGTGGACTCCACACAATGGATTAATAGACTGAATCTCCTTGATCCTGAACTGTGCCTGGCTGCAACATGGAACAGAGGCTCTGGACACTTGCCCTGCTTTTGGGTCTGTTGAACCACCAGCTAAACCTCTTTCAGGACTGTGTCAAGGAACATGGGACTTTGCAACCTGAGAAATATAATTCCAATAAAAACAATTTATCCTCCTGTGGAGCCTTAGAAAATTCATTTTCTGAAGCTATAGCAAGAACCACCCTATGCCCACTAGTGTTGGGAAAATCTTACCCACTAATTTCACCCAGAACAATTGGATTAAGCTGGTCTCTGCGGGTTTTAAGCCATAATCTGGTGGAAGGTGACAGTTCCTACAGCTTTTATTGATTATAGCTGTTTTGCCACATACATTATCTCATTACCATTTAATTGACAAAACATCTATTTTGCAGAACATGATGTTAAAAAACGAAGTGTGGTTGTTGTACATTCTTTCTTTTTGTTAACTTGGGCCTGATGCTTCAAAACAAAAGCCAATATTCAATACATCAGAGTTAGGACCAAGGAAAGATTTATAGAACTTATTCGCAAACCCAACATAAAAGAGTCAGTAATCCAGGCAGCTTTTACAGTTAAAGGACGGAAGAAAAGGAGAGACAAGAGGTGGGTGCTGGCCTCAGACAGGTAGGCATCTACAGGGATTCTAGGAAGAGTGTGAAATTTCTCAGTGCCTTTGTTCCTGGCTCCTCCATTGACCCACTGAGTCCAGTTATGGATACTCCTGTGAAATCTCTGAAAATCAGTCATTACTTTGTGCATTTTCCTCACCTCTGCCTACAAAGGAGCTGCTTAAGCCTCAAGCAGAATTCCTGTAATTAATTGAGATATCTATCGCAGGTGCTATTAGCCTGCAGACCATCAGAGAGAAGCATTTCATTCTATTACTTGGTAAGGATGTGGTTAGGTTAATTTCAACTGTGGAATTTTACTGAAAGCAAGGAGTCATAGTCAGGCCTCTCAGTGGGAGTCCTTTCAGTCAAGATGGAGCCTAGATGTTACTCCTATACTGTCTCATCACTAGGCATGTTTTACAAGTGAGTGTGGTGACTGCCCTTTAAAGCTCATTACTTCTATGGTCATTCTCTAGTTTCTTCTTGTTATATGTCTGGGCAAAGTGACTCTGAAGGCCAATTTCCTTCCTCTTCTGCATTCCCTGCCTATATGGCTGGGTAGATTGTTGTTCAATATTCTTATTGTGGTGATTATTTTTATTTATATGTCAAAACTCATCAGACTGCTCAATTTAAATATGTATGTTTTAAAATATGCAATTATACCTCAATAAAACTATTTTTGAAATGTGATTTCAATACCACCATCCCATCCCCTTCTCCACCAAGGGAAAACATAGTTTCCTCTGTGCATATGGAGACTTTTCATAGTTCCCAGAATACATGAGTAGGTTTGGTAATAAGTAAGAGAAAATCAAGAAAAAGATTACTTTAAAAAACTTATTAAACACCGTTGGTTACCACAGCAGTTTTCGTAAAGGCAAACTAGCTCAATCCCTTGGGGACAGAGGGATCCATGACTACAGACTGTAGGGAAAACCCTGAGTCTCTCCACTTCCCTCCTTACAGATGATTTTGGCTGGCTCTTCACTCAGGCTCCTTGCCTGCCACACCAGAATCCAGTGTTGTCATCCTTCAACTCTCAGTCTGAATACAGTCCAGGAATGGCTGTAGATATTGTAAAAATTAGGTCACTGGAAGCACAATTGCCTAGCACTTTAGAAGAAAAAAGATTGATACTCAAAAATATAACTTGAGACTTTTGAATTCGTTATTTAGCTTTTTGGGTGTTACAGGTGCCAATTAGGTTAATTAACAAGATCATTTTTTCAAATGCAGAAGGAAAAGCTAGAGACTTCCCAATAAGGTGGAAATTTTCGAAAGGTTACTTGAGATAAAAAGAGTATGAGAATATATTGAACTGGTTTTAAAGGATTCAATAACTGACCAGAAACTTAACAAAGTTGGAAGCTAATTTTTCAAAGACTAATAGGAATATTTTGAAAGTTTCAACAGGTCTTCCTGCTGGGTAAACACAGCTCACTAGGGCCTGAGGCTGAGGAAATCAAAGGAAAAAAAAACTGGCACTATTAAAAACAGGTGGCATTTGACATGGTGCAATATAGAGATCTTGTAACATAGAAACCCACACCTGAAACCCACATGTTCATGCTGACCAAGGTCACCTCAATAAATTTAACAAAGATAAAAAGTAAACACAAGTGGCTAAAGTCACATGCCTGATATTCCCCCCTCCCATGTCCAGGTTCCTTAAAAGTTATCGAGTGCAAATGAGAAATCTTGTCTTCTTACAATTATTCATAATTCTGTTTATGTGTATGATCTGTTGGTGATATTTGTGTTTCTATATGGTGTACTTTCTGTCTCCGGCTGATATTATTAGGTTGTAATAATTTATTGGCTTAAAGGAATTAAATACTTACCTAAATTAAGAAATAGAAGTGCCCTAATAGGTTTGTCTCAGTGGATAGAGGTAGGCCCATGGACTAAAGGTCCCAGGTTCCATTCCAATCTTGGGCATGTACCTTGGTTGCAGGCTCAATCCCAGGCCCCGGTCTGGGCACCTGGGGGAGGTAACCAATGGATGTGTTTCTCTCACATGGATGTTTCTTTCTCATTGTTGCTACTTGGCGCTCCCAATATTTATAAAAATCAATGGAAAAATATCCTGTGGAGGGGAATAACAACAAGAAAAAAAAATAAATTAAAAAAATAGAAGCCATCCCAAGTATCTTTCAGAATCCTATAATGTAAAAAAAAAAAAAATTGATATTAAAGCTAATTTAAGGTTGGTTTAATTAAATAGACATGTATTTTAGTTATTAATATTGAATACGGTATTTTTGTTTTACCTGGGTTTACAAAAATTAGTTCATATTTGTTGCATAATTTGTCAAGAAAATAGCTTGGGTGATAATCAACTTTGAAATCACATAGGATTGTTAAGAACTAATAAATGGATATAAATAAAATAAAAATATTTTAGGTAAAATGTTTTAGTAATAATGTATACTTATGTAAAAATAGTGTTCTAGCCCTGGCTGGTGTGGCTCAGTTGGTTAGAGTGTTGTCCCATGCACCGAAGGGTCATGGGTTTGATTCCTTAGGTGAGGATTAAAAATAATAATAATAATAGCTCTGCCTGGTTTGGCTTAATGGATATAGTGTCAGGTCATGGAATGAAGGATACTGGCTTCCATCCTCATCGAAGGATTTTTTTTTTTTTCATTGAGTCTAGGAGAGAAGGGGAGGGAGAGCAAGAGAAACATTGACCAGTTGCCCACCATACATGCCCCAAACAGGGATTGAACCCAAAACCTGGGTATGTGCCCTGATCAGGAATTAAACCCAAGAGATTCAGGCAGAGAAAGCTACTTCAGGAAGGAGATCTTAGGATGTTCACCCGATGATAAACAAGAGGGCTTCGGGCAGGTGCTCTTGTCACTTAGGACTTTTTAAGGCTTTTACGATCCTTGTGCCTGAAATGGGGATGGGGGTGGAAACCAATATATATACATTTATCTCACAGGGATCTAGTCATTGATGTTTTTCTAAAACCCGCCAGTTGACTTTAATATGAAAGCAGAGTTGAGAGATGCTGGAACATTTGCTGAATTTGTTCCTAAGCTTTCCCTACTTTTGGGATTATTCTATAATGTATGTCAGGTTATTTAAGCTGATTTATGGATACAGCTAAATGAACTTCTAATTTAGTCAATTATCTTGACTCTCCCACAATACATAATTGCATGTAGAAAAGGAAACAAATCTGGGAGAGTCTCCAACTCAGTCTAGTCCATTTTTCTAAAACTAACACCTTCTAAGAGTTTGGCATGAAAGGTAGTCTCAGTTACCCTCATTCTTACTCCCTCCCTTATCAGAAACAAAAAGTGACTACAACTGTGGGAGGAGGGAGAAGTTGGAGAGGAGGATTAGGTATTGCTGAAGGGTCTAAAAGATGGCACCATATTTTTGCCTTTAATTTTTTCTTGGAAAAATATTTGCAGTGATTTTTAAGGACACAGAAAAAGATGAAATAAAATGTAAATCTCACACTTAATTTTGCTATTTTAAAGTAATATTTTATGTTCTTTAATGTTTTTCACAATTCAAAACTTCTATAGTACCTATTTCTTCAATCCTTTTAATGTATAAATAACAAGAATATAATTGAATTGTTTGATTACAGGAAATTCAGTCTTTCACCAGATTACTTTCTCCAAGAATGTCAGGAAATGTCCAATGTTTATATAGTGCACTAGAGGCCTGATGCACAAAATTCATGCAAGGGGCTCGGCCCTCGCAGCTGCAGCAGCTTGCCTTGGCCCTTGAATTTGCATACCTTTTATTTCTTCTTCTTGTCTGATTGTTATGGTAAACACTTCCAATACTATGTGGAACAGGAGTGTGAAACTGGGCATGCATATTTTTTTCCTGTTCTTAGGGGAAATGGTTTTAGAATTTGCCCATTGAGTATGTTGTTGGCTGTAGGTTTGCCAAATAAGGGTTTTATTATGTTGAGGTATGATCCCTCTATTTCCACTTTGCTGAGAGATTTTATAAAATGCTTTTAGATTTTATCAAATGCTTTTCCTGCATCAATTGATGTGATCATGTGGTTTTTGTCTTTCAATTTGTTTGTGTGATGTATCAATTTATTGATTTGCGGATATTGTGTCAGCTTTGCATCCCCAGAATAAATTCCACTTGGTCATGGTCTTTTTAATATATTGCTGGATACAATTTGCTAATATTGTGTTGAGGTTTTTAGTATCTAGGAGGTTCATCAGGGATATTGGCCTGTAATTCTCTTTCTTTGTAGTGTCTTTATCTGGTTTTGGGATTAGGGTAATGCTGGATTCAGAGAAGGAGCTTGGAAGTGTTCCTTCCTCTTAAATTTTTTGGATTAGTCTGAGGAGGATCAGTATTAGTTCTTCTTTGAAAGTTTGTAAAACTCCAGTGTGAAGCTGTCCGGAACAGGGCTTTAGTTTGCTGAAAGTTTTTTTTATTACTGCTTCAATTTCATCAGTAGTTATTAGCCTATTCAGGTTTTCTGATTCATCCTGATTGAGTTCTGGAATACTATATTTTTCTAGGAAAATGTCCATGTGGTCAAGGTTGTCCAGTTTGTTGGAATAGAGTTGTTCACAGTGTTTTTTTTTTACATTCATTTGTATTTCTGTGGGATCGGTTGTTACTTCATCGGTTTCATTTCTGATTTTGTTTATTTGGGTCCTCTCTCTTTGTTTCTTGGTGAGCCGGGCTAGAGGTTCATCATTCCTGTTTATCCTTTCAAAGGACCAGCTCTTGGTTTCATTGATCTTTTGTATTGTTTTTTATGGTCTCAATATCATTTCTTCTCTCTCTGATCTTCATTATTTCCTTCCTTCAACTTACTCTGGGTTTTTCTTCTTGCTCTCTTTCTAGTTCTTTAAGTTGAGGGTTAGATATCTTATTAACAGTTTTTCTTGTGTAGTTTGTTTGTTTGTTTGTTTGTTTGTTTTTGGTAGGCCTGTATTGCTATGAACTTCCCTCTCAGCACTCAGAACTTCCCTTTCATTGTGTCTCATAGATTTTGGATTGTTGTGTTTTTATTTTCATTTGTTTCCAATTTATTTTTTATTTCTTCTTTCATCTCTTTGGTAACCCATTCATTGTTTAATAGCATGCTATTTACCCTCCATGTGTTTGATTGTTTTTATTGTAGTTGATTTCTAACTTCATGCCACTGTGATCTGAGAAGATGCTTGATATGATTTCAACCTTCTTGCATTTGTAGACACTTAGACTGTGTCCTAATATGTGTTGTAACTTTGAAAATACCCTATGTGCACTTGAGAAGTATGTATACTCCGTAGCTTTGCAGTGCATGTTCTGAAGATGTCAAATAGTTCCATGTGATCTAGTGAGTTGTTTAGGATTGCTGTTTTTTTGTTAATTTTTTTGTCTAGAAGATTTATCCAGTGATGTCAATGGGGTATTAAAATACCATACAATTATTGTGTTGCTGTTGATCTCTTCCTTAATATCTTCCAGAAGTATTTTTATGTATTGGTTGCATATATGTTTATCAGAGTTATAACCTCATGTTGAATTGATTCCTTTCATATTATGAAGTAGCCTTTCTTATCTCTTGTTATGGCCTTCACTTTGAGGTCAAGTTTGTCAGATATAAGTATTACTACCCCAGCTTTTATTTTTTTCATTTCCAAATGCCTGAAAAAATGTTTTTCCATTTCTTCACTTTCATTCTGTGTGAGTCCTTTGTTCTGAGGTGGGTGTCTTATAGATAGCATATACATGGGTAATGTTTTCTTATCCATTAGCTACCCTATGTCTTTTGATTGGAGCATTTAATCCATTTACAATTGAGGTTATTATGGATAGGTTCTTGTTTGTAGCCATTTTTATTATTTATACCTGTGTTCCTTCTTCCCTTTCTATTTCTTCTTTTTACAACAGTCCCATTAGCATTTCTGGCACTGCTGGCTTGGTGGTAATAAAGTCCCTTAGTCTTTTTTCATCTGTGAAGCTCCTGATTTCATCTTCACTTTTGAATGATAGCCTTACTGGATAGAGTATTCTAAGTTTCAATCCCTTTCATTTCATAACTTTGTGTACTTCTTTATATTTCCTTCTGGCCTAATGTGTTTCTGTTGAGAAATCTGTTTATAGTCTTATGGGAGATCTCTGGTAGGTAACTGTCTGTCTCTCTCTGGCAGCCTTTAAGATTCTTACTTTGTCATTGACATTTACCAATTTAACTATGATATGTCTTGGTGTGTGTCCTTTTGGATTCATCTTGTTTAGGACTCTCTGTGCTTCTTGAACATGTATGACTTTTTTCTTCCCAAAGTCATGGAAGTTTTCTCTTATTATTTCTTTGAACAGGTTTTCTATTCCTTGCTCAGCTTCTTCCCCTTCTGGCATGCCTGTTATGTGGATGTTGTTTTGTTTCATGTTGTCCCAGAGGTCCCTGAGACCCTCCTCCTACTCTTTAATTTTTTTTTCCATTTGTTCTGCTTTGTTATTTTTCTATCTTGTCTTCTAACTAGACTACTGTTGAAACATTCCATTGTGTTCTTTATTGCTGCTATATCATTCTTTCATCTTAATTCTTATATATCTTGGTGAATTTCTGATTCAGACATTTGAACATCCTTATAGCCCTTACTCTGAATTCTTTCTTTGACATATTGCTTGCCCCCATTGCATTTCATTCCTTTTCTGTGATTCCTCCTTTTCTTTCACTTGGGAATTGTTTCTTTGTCTCCCCATTTTTGCTATTGCTTTGTAATTGTTTCTATGTATTAGATCAAACTGCTATGCCACCCAGATTTTTTCAATTGGTTTTATGTAGTAGAAATTTTGGGAGATCTAGTGGTTAAGTGTCTCAGATCTCTTGGGCTGGGATTCTAGGGAGACCCTCTACTTGAAATATTTGGGTTTTCCTGATAGAGTTCAGTCTTTAATGTTATCGTCTCACTCATGGATGGAGTCGCCTCTTAAGGTGTCTGATCATATGGCTCACTTCCTACCACATCATGCCAAGGTTTTGGAGGCACTGACTGAATGGCACATAATACAATACGACAAGACACAACAGAGGAGGAACAGAACATGAATGTATACAAGACACCTATAACTCTAATAAAAGTGACAGCTAGAGAAAAGAGATTTAGAAAATAGAACAAGAATGATAGTGAGAGCCGAAACCAGTTTGGCTCAGTGGATAGAGTGTCATCCTGCGGACTGAAAGGACCCAGGTTCGATTCCGGTCAAGGGCATGTACCTTGGTTGCGGGCACATCCCCAGTAGGGGGTGTGCAGGAGGCAGCTGATCGATGTTTCTCTCACATCGATGTTTCTAACTCTCTATCCCTCTCCCTTCCTCTCTGTAAAATATCAATAAAATATATTTAAAAAGAAAAAAGAATGATAGTGAGAAAGAAAAAAGAAAGAAAGGAAGTCTATGGGGAGAAAACACAACAAAGCAAACAAATAAATAAAACAAAAAAGCACAAACAAAAAACACCCAGGAAAAAAAAGGGGGAGAGCAGAATCTGTAGATGTAGAGCTTAAATAGAAAATATAAGGTTGAGGAATTGGATGAATAGGAGAAGGATCATGGTTTGGGATAGAGGCAGGAGAAAAAGAAATAAAAAGAAATATTAAAAAAAATGTTTGAAACAGAGAATAGAGAGCAGATAGGAATTTAGAAAGTGAAAGAAGTTAAAAAAAAATTAAGAGAAGAAAAGAGTAAGAGACGAGAGAGAAAACAGATAAAACTGAGTAGCGAGGAGAAAGAAAAGAGAAGGAGAAATGAAATAGGAGCAGGTAAGAGGAAAATTAGATATATGAATAAACCAACTGAGATACATCAATAAAGCAGATAAAGAAGGTCCATTTTTAGAAAGGATAAAAAGGAAAGGAAAGGAAAAAACTAATAGAGATAGGAGAAGAGAAATGGGAGGAAAGAAAGAGAAGTGAGGAAGGAAAAGGTGCAAAGAAAAATAAAATAAGGTAAAATGAAAAATGATAATAAAAAATTTTTAAATAAGAATTAAAAAAAGAAGTGAAGTGTCATCCACTTCAGCCGAGTTTTAATGCCCTTTGGGAGCTGGTTGAGGACCCCACTCTTCTGTTCTGTCTGCTAATTCTGGGCTTCCTGTTGGGTACTAGGTGCTGGCCACTGTCAGGCACTATCTTTTGGCTTTTAGCACCTGGCTTGAAGCTCCAAGCAGTGCACAGGTCCTCTGCTTATGTCTTTCTCCACAGGCCTTGGCTGCAAGCACATGGGGCCAATCTGCCCTCTTTGCCTGTCTGCCAGCTGTCTTTCTTAGTCACTCATTTGTCTGTTTCTGACAGGGCTTTAGGTGAGGTTGGTGCTGTTTCACATTCAGGGAGTAAGATGAGTGTTTTTTCCCTGACCCATAGCTACCCCTCCATGAGTGGCCAAAAATATAACTCTGGCCTTGGTTGGTCAGAGATCCTTGTATGGAGACCAATGGAGTTGGCTGGCGACCTGGAGTTTTTATCAGTCTGGTTTGCAGAATAGCGGGGCAGACTGGCCCATCTTCCAATCCAGTTACTGAGGGCTCTTTGGGCCCATTCAGACCCGTAAACTTGGCCTCTGCCTTTGTTTCCTTTGTGTAACTCAAAATATAGGCAGGGTATGGCAGGCTGTATTACCTGCTTAGAGGCTACTGGGGGGAGGGCTAGCTCTTCTGGGGAGAAATGGAGGCTAAGGTTGGAAGCTTAAGAATGTCCCAATGCAGGGTTACTGGCCAAGTCTCCCTGCCCTGTTTCCCTCCCCAGCCTCTCCTCAGGCCCCTCAAGTCTGTGCCTCTATCCCTGCACCGAAGCCTCAGGTAAGTGTTTGCAATCCAAAAGTCCTGTGTTCTGGGTTTAGCAAATAAAAGAAAGGACAAAACAAAACCAAAACAACCACAAAGCTGTGGGTTTATCTTCCCCCAGCACCTTGCTGCTTGGGCCGCCTTTTGGGCCATCTTTTGTGGAGCAACTTTTTGCGGCTATGGTCTAAGGTCCAGATTCCCCAGCTGCCAGCAGCCCTGAGGCTTTTCCTTTCCACAGTTGGATGTTGTGCCTGTTGCCAAGAAATGCGGCTTTGGAGCAATGCAGCTTCCTCCTCACCCTCTCGGCCTAGTGGCTGGGTGTCCCTCTCAAGCCCAGATCCCCGTTCCTACCATTCTTCAGGCATGCTCTTCCCTTCCCTGTTATAAATTGTCTTCTCAGCTGTGTCAAATTTGTTAATTCCAAGTGGATGTTCTCTGATTTAGCTGTTTTCCAGTATGGCCCCGGGATGAGGTGCACAACATGCGTGCCTATTCAGCCACCATTTTCTCTCTCCGTTGAACCTCATTCTTTTTTAAAAAATATGTTTTTATTGATTTCAGAGAGGAAGGGAGATGGAGAGAGAGAAACCTCAATGATGAGAATCATTGATCGGCTGCCTCCTGCACACCTCCAACTGGGGATCGAGCCCGCAACCTGGCATGTTCCCTTGGCCAGAATCAAACCTTTCAGTCTGCAGGCCAATGCTCTATCCACTAAGCCAAACCAGCTAGGGCTTGAACCTCATTCTTGAGAAGAGTTGCCAACCCCACCCTATTTCTCCAAACCCAACCTATTTCTCTGCTAAGTGAATTGTGCTAGTACCTTCTACATAATGTATCATTTATCAGGAAACATACTGCCTTAACCACCCTAAATTGCATTGGCCTCCTTAGAAATATTTTTTTAAAAATTTGTTTTTATAATTTTAGAGAAAGGAAATGAAATAGAAACATCAATGATGATAGAGAATCGCTGATTGGCTGCCGCTGCAGGCCCCCTATTGGGAATTAAGTGTGAAACCCTGGCATGTGCCCAGAGTGGAAATCAAACCATGACCTCTCTGGCTCATGGGTCTACACTCAACCACTGAACAGTGCAAGCTGGGCCTTAGAGATAATCTTAATAAATGAGTCCAGTAGGAACCTTTCTGTAGCTGATGGAGAAGGTTATTTATAATCCTGGGAACTTATAGCCTTCATACAGATGACAGCCTACATTTTTGCATTAGAAACCTCTATCTTCTGAAGCTAGAAAGAGGAGATGATTGATGGGCACTAGTGATGTTGGCTTTATCAAAGTCAAAATGAAAGTACCAAGCCAAAAGATGGGAAAGGAAGGCCAATGTAGACTAAGCACATACTATGAGCTAGGATTATACTACATGTTATATTAAATCAGCTCTGCCCACCCCCACACTCCCAATCTGAGTGAAATTCAGCATGTCGACACAATCAATGCCTAGGTCACAACTCTTTTCCTCAACTTAGTACTTAAACATTTACATTCTTATCACCCACATAAGCATATTACACACATGTAACACTCATCTTAAACTACACATAGCACAAATCACATTCAAGCATAATCCATGTCAATGGATACTTATACCAATCACCACATATACTCTGCACATATAACATATATAAATGTCACACACATTAGAATGATATAATTCATTGTAAAGGGAGGATCATTCAGCTTGGGTAGATGTAAGGAATCAAATCGAGAAAATTCCTGGGTTAGTAAAGAAGAGATGCCACGTGAGATGAATCTTTAAAAAAATTATATATATGTAGGTATAAAATAGTAGAGCAGGTAAATGACAAAGAGGGTATCCAGGCAGAGAACCAATACAGGTAAAGTTATGATATCAAGAAACCATGTGATACATAACTCTAAGTAAATGGAAAATATTAGCACATAAATGCAAAATAGTGATTAGCAAGGGCTATTAATGTGGGCAAGGTTCACCACTTGGGAAATACTCATCACTTTACTAGAACAAGGGGGTGCTGGTAGAGGTTACTGATAACCTCTAACAATTAGATGTCCTCTATTCTGTCAACAAACTCATTTGTACCACAATGGAATTCAATGCAGCTGTGGCTCCTGTGCTCTTTGTAGCCCTTTTTGTTATTCACCGAGTAACACCGATTATTTTGAAGGGATTTGGGGCCCATATATACTAGTATACATTTCTGTAGCGATCTCTCCAGTTCCTGATGCATATATGCTTGATTTTGTGCCAGAAGGTATAGATGAAGATGTGATAGTTCCTGTCTTTTGAAGCTTCTCTTCCTCTCATGAGATCATTGCATCTGTACTCATTGAATTCCCAGCTTGTGCTCAGGTGGTGCTGTTTCATGAATTGCCTCCAGGAAAGGTTCTGGCTGTGTACATGGAGCCCACATAAGGGGAACAGCAGGAACAAGAGAGCACGTAGGACCTTCAGAGAGGAGGACATCTCAGTCACCAGGATCACCTGTGCGTCTCCATGGAAGAGAGAGGAAAACATAACTGCAACACGCCCTTAGCTGAGCTCCACCTTAAAATTCCTTTCCCTGCCAATGTAGATACTTAGGCTCAATTTTACCATTTGGTTCCAGACCAGAAGATGATAAATCTCATGAGATAATAAAATTTTCAAGAACTGAAAATATGCTAGAGCCTGAGTGAGACAAGCACAAAATTGTAAAAAATAGATGAAGTTTATTTTGAGAATTCCAAACACCTTCTCTTCACCCAAAACAAGGAGCTTTCCAGCTAGCTCTGTTTTACAGGCCAGATGGCTTCTCATAAGAGTGTGTCTGAAAGAGAATGGGACTTTAAGTTTTATGCCTGTGAAGTAGAAAAGGTTTAAGGGAATGTAGAAGATGAGTAGACTTGGGAAACATTTTCCAAGCAGGAAGGCTTTGGCTCCCTGAAATCCCAGGCTGCAATTAAAACGGACTCTGCAAGTGGGGCTTATCTCATCTTGACTTCCTCATAGCACTTCCCCAATGTCTGCCTGAAACATGGTAGCACTTCTGACTGCCCACTTGCCTTCTCAGAGGCCATTTCCCTAATTATCATCATGCTGAATGATCTTGATTTGCCATTAAGAATACCATCATAAAGTTTTGAAATAGTGTTTTAAGCAACCAAGTACCAAGATTGAAACTGCTCTCACAGGAGCTACTCTGGTGAAGATCAGGGCCTAGAGATGTTTGAAACAGTCTCCCCTTTAAACCAGCTCCCTGTCCTCAGTTAGCACAAGGAGTTACCTAGCCCTACAGAAGCTCTAACCTGATTCTCAATATCTCACAATTGGTGTCCTCAAATGAGCCTAATAGTAGCTCCCTTACTGACCTGTGAGAGACTAATGGGATTTGCACGAGAGCACTTTTGGGGGTCTCGAGTGCTCTATCAGGCACAGAACAAGAGATAGGCAGGTTCTCATTTGTGGCACCCTATCCCTAGTTCAAATGGCCTAAAAGGATGAGAAGACCACGATTCAAGCTACTTCAATGTATTATGCTTGAACATATTGGAGAGGGAGGGAGGTTTAATTAGTGAGATTAATGCTGAGTTAAATTCGGGTCTTTGTTTTTTACAGGTTAGGTCACTGCATTCTCAACTCTACCACCTAGCAGGTCAAGCAAGCCCTTCCAGTGTTCCTGGGCCTTTCCCCAGCCATGCTCAGTACCAACCCTTCTAACTCTAACTTCCCTTTTCAGATCCCATACTCACGTTCACAGGTCCGTGGGGATTAGTGCGTGAATCTACAGAGCAGAGTCAGTGTCCTTTCCCTTTTCTTAGAGCTAAGAAGTCTGAGGCAGTGAGAAAGGAAAAGATGTGGAGGGGCAGTGTTCCAACTGATTGGCAGTGGTGGTGGGGGAAGGGGAGGCAGCCTTACTATGTGCACCTGTTCATCTCCTCATCTAGAACACTGGGGGTCACTCTGAGAAGAGCCTGGAGCAAAGGGGTCATACATCAAAGACAGTCTTCTGGGTACAAAGGCATGACAAGGGCCAGGGTGCAAGAGTTAAAGAACAAAATTCAACCAAGTAAGTTTGAAGATCTAATTGGCTTTATTGAGCAATTCAGGAATTGGGCAGCATGCCATCTTGCAACTAGAAAGGTGCTTTGGTGAGTTGTACAAAATGCAGGAGGATTTTTAAAGGCAGAAAAAGAGTGGGACTACTAAATTAAAGTCTGGATTATTTTAAGCAAGGGCACCTTCATTCAGGGGAAGGCAGAGGGTTTTATCAGCCAGATTACCTCACCAGGGCTGATCAGGTAATTCTAAATTGATTGGTTTAAAATTTCACCTGTGGAAGAGGCTGAAATTTTGTTAGTTGTTAAGTTTTAGTTTGGTGACACGGATTAGCAAAAATGATCCACAATTTTTTTTATGAACTAGAGGCTAGGTCACGAAATCCATGCACTGGTATGGTCGTTAGCAGCTGCGGCTGCCAACGGGGTACTCCCACCCTTCCCCCAGCCACCTGCTGCCACAGGCCAGGGTCTCCTTCCCTTGCCCCAGCTGGCCCCACCCCCTGGTCAAACTCTCTGTCGAGGGGACAATTTGCATACTGCTCTTTTATTATATAGGATTTTCATGCCTAGGATTTCTTTTTAAAAAATATATTTTATTGGTATTTTTACAGAGAGGAAGGGAGAAGGATAGAGAGTTAGAAACATCGATGAGAGAGAAACATCGATCAGCTGCCTCCTGCACACCCCAACTGGGGATGTGCCCTTGACCGGAATCGAACCTGGGACCTTTCAGTCTGCAGGATGATACTCTATCCACTGAGCCAAACCGGTTTTGGCAAGGATTTTTTAACTTTACAATGGTGTGAAAGCAATATGTAGTCAGAAGAAACTGGTGGGCTAAGCTATGATGTTCAGTAGTGTTGAAAAGAATGAAGTAGACAGCAGTCCAAAATGGGGTCACTTTTGGTAACCATGTGAAGTACCTTGATTGTAGTGATTCTTTCACAATGCATATGTACTAGTATACTGAATGAGGTTGCACACCTTAAACATAAACAATGTATATTTGCTTTAATTCAAATATTTTCAGTTTAGTCCTTTCACATGCACACACACACACACACACACACACACACACACACTCATATACATACTTCCATTTTTAGCTGCTAGTGTCTTCATACATCTCTGTTCCCCAATTTGTTTCAAAATAATCAAGGGGAAAAGGGAAGGGTGTAAGAATTGTCTTTAGTAAACGACACAAATGTTTCTGTGTCATGGTCATTGATCCAATAGGTTTTAATCATGGACCAGTTTATGAGGGTATTAAGGTGTTGGTGCATGTTTATAAACCAGAAAATAATTAAAAGAGGATAAAAGAAAAGAAATCCCACGCAAGAACCATAGCACCATCTTCACAGATATCTGTAGTTTGAGTTCTTTATTACAAAGAAAACATGAAAAATCTTTCCAGTCAGGAAGGGAGAATGAGTCTTAAAGATCTAGTATATTGTTAATACTCTGACTTACTACTATGATTCAAAAGTTTGTGAAGAGAAAAAGAAAGTTCCTGTATAATTTCTTAACCTTATTAGATACAAACATAACAAGATTGCCAAATTATACAGACAGAGCTCTCATTTTGCCTGTTCATATTTCTAAATGTTTAATGCTTCCCCCTACAGCTGACTTTTGAGAATATCAAAAAGCAGTTACTTTTAAAGCACTCCCTGTGATGAAGTAGGAAAAGCCCTGGATTAGTAGCCAGTTGAAATGGATTTTTTTTGTTTTGAAATGGATTTTTTGTATCAGCTTTTCCACTATCTTCATGTTCTTCAGCAAATCCTTTAATTTTGGGCCCCTTTTGTAGCAACATGAGCATCACAGGGGTGCAGTGGTATTAAAATGAGATAACTGAGATGGAAATACCTTAAAATACGTGGAATGCTTTCTCATACATATTAATGACGAAATTCCAGAGGATAGGATTTGAGAGAGCTAAGCTGATCAGTATTATAAAAGGAAGCAGGAGTTTATAGAAAATTTTATTATAGAAAGCCCATTCCCATTATATGTTTATGTCTCCATTTCTCTTTAATGCATTTAACAGAATGGATTATATAGAGAAAAAGAAGTAGGCATAAGCAGAAGAGGCAGAGCCTGAGATAGCTCAAATGCATTACTCATTGCTATGCAGGGAATAAGTAAAAGGTCAACCACGGGGCCATAATCCCTTCAGGGTAGCATCTATCCGTCAAAGTGCACAGGCACCAGGGGGTCACCATCACAGGCGATGACAACATGCCTAGAGCTGCCCTGGCCCTGATATCTGCAGTTTCGCGGAGAACTTGCTGTAAGCTTGCAGTCTGTGACTCTCACTACACCCTCATGGCAGTTCATCTTGCCATTCTTGCACTGGATATTTTGGGCCTCGCAGATGTCATTAATGGCCCCAATGTCTGCATGGATGAAGGTGTTGAATTGCTTGCACCTAGGCCTAGTCATCCCCCGTGTTTGCATCATCTTGTTGCAGTACGAGCTGGTGCCACCTTTCTGTGTAGAGTCCACATGTTGCCGCAGGAATCGTTGGTACATGGTCTCGCCATAGGAGGGCTGGACCAGCCCCAGCCCCAGCAGGGTCAGCAACAAGAGCAGGAGCAATGAAAGGGTCTTCTGGAGAGCCATCATTACCTTGGAGGTGCCTGGAGAGAAACCAAAGGGAAGGAGAAAGAAAGGTAACAAATGAGCACCAGAGAGGTGTTGAGAATGGCAAGTTGATATTTCCTCAGCTCTATAGTTCACTCTTTCCTCCCACTTCTCTGCTCACAACTT
This sequence comes from Plecotus auritus, assembly GCF_963455305.1. Lineage (NCBI taxonomy): Eukaryota > Metazoa > Chordata > Mammalia > Chiroptera > Vespertilionidae > Plecotus > Plecotus auritus. Next base: position 81,637,882 of record NC_137770.1, on the reverse strand, counting down.
TTCTCATCACTGCTTCCCAAAGAGTAAAAAGTTTGCAAACACGATCTTCTCTGAAAGCAAGAGCTTTTCTCTGATAGAGAGAGACACTGCTGTAGCCAGTACAATGACTTAGGGCACAGACTGAACAGGTGGAAGCCCAGGTGTATATGTCCTGTATGGCCAGGGTGTGAAAAGGCAGATCTAAATGACACTGGAGTTGTCTGTCTATTGAGGAAATTCTCTAATAATGTGATCTTTGGAGAGTGTTCGGTTCCCTGGAGACTCTGATTCCCAAAGGTTTGGATAGACAGGATATGCCAATGAGTTTGTGAACTGATTTTAATTCCTGACATCTGGGAGTTGAGGAAGGTGTAGAAAAAAGGATAGAGTAACCTTTAGGGTTAGCCTTTCCTCTCATGTGTCTATTCTTTTTTTAAATTAAAAAAAATTTAATTGCAGTTGATATACTGTACTACAGGTGTACTACATACTGATTTATATAGCTTAAGAAGTGGTCATTACATAAGTCTAGCACCCATCTGACACCATACATCATTATTACAATGCTATTGACTGTATTTCCTATGCTGACTTGGCATCCCCATTGTTATTTCTAAAACTGGCCATTTGTACTTCTTAATTCCTTCACCTTTTTCACCCAGTTGGCATTATTTTAATGATATTAAATCAAGTCTTTTTTGAAATCTGGCTAATCCTATTTTTAAAAAAGTAAAAAAACAGAGTATCCAACCAAAGTGCTCTGAAGATAGGAAATACTGGTTGAGTGAACTAATAAACAAAATGAGGGAACTAGTGAACGAATGAAACAAAATGACTTGTAGAACTGACTGATGAAAGAAATTTTAAAAATAAATCTCAACAACACAATTGCTACAAAAGAGGACTTAGACTGTCTTTTTTCCTTGCTGCTATGCACAACCAAAAACTATGGCCCTGGTGATATATTTCATCATCATGTATGTGTCCTTGATGCTGTCTCTGTCTTGTCAATACCTATTGCTAGTTTTCTGTTGTCTCTACTTGCAGAATCCTTTTGTTGGCACTTTTGGCAGTAGAAAACAACATATGTTTAATAGAGTTTAAAAACAACACAAACACTAAACAAAAACTTTCAAAGCCACAACAAAGAAAGCATTGCCATATAGTGTCAGAACATTGCTTCTGTCAACCAAGAAGAGAAAGGAACCCAGACTTATCTGACTCTAAAATCAGTGCTTTTCCCACATCTTCTGCTGCCTTTCTGTTTCCACTCCCCAAATATTCAGGATATTCAAGACATTTATGTTCAGAGTTGCTTTTCTCTAGCAACAGAGTTTAATCAGGGGTGGAATAGGGTAAGAGTGGAAGGGGGAATCCCTCACGAATACCAACTAGCTAGATGCTGCCATCTGACACTCACTCCTGGGATTGGCATGAACTCATGAACTGTGAATCTCCTTGACCCTGACTCACTAGAACAGTGATTTTCAACCTTTTTCATCTCATGGCACACATAAACTAATTATTAAATTCTGTATCTCCAAAAAATATATTATTTGTCAATCTGACAAAATAAATAGGTATAATTTTGATTCATTCACACCAGGCAGTTATTGTGTTGGTTGTCATTTTTTATTTTGACAGTCTAAGAGAAAAGAGGTCATTGCTCCTGACTAAATAGTCAGATTATTGCAGGTCTTAAAAATTATTGTGGTATACCAGTTGAAAATCACTGTACTGGAGCAAATAAAATTTATCTCTGACTCAATAGGAAGTGAGCAACCCCAAACAGAAAGGACAGTTTTTGAGGGTCATACAGGCCCATTTCTACATATGCATATGGGAAATGTATATGGGTCCTACTGTCCTTTTGATGTATATGGGTACTACTGTCCTTTGTTTTCAAACATGCTGCTTCATGATGGCAGGTCACACTCTGAAGTGGCTGATGAGAGACCTGCATACCAGTTTCAAACGTAACTTCATTATTTAAAATACTTTCTCCTATAGTCACAGCCACCTTTTGCTTGTATACAAAAAGGTAGAAAACTCTAGGTCACATTTGAGTGCCTACAGCTATAGATATGAGATATGGACTTAGGAAGAGAGAGAAGGGAACAGTTGTGGGAAGAAGAGTAACAGGGAGAAATGATGCTTGATTAACTCCTCATCCTTAGACTAATGGATAGAATTTCTGAAGGTACACTTAGCACTTAGCACTTGGGTAATAGCTTCATCACAACAATGTACTTTGGGTTATTTCCCCAAAATCTAAATCTTGCATGGTTAATCTTGCACTTCTTATTTTGCCTGGTACTATCTAACTTTTTCTCATCCTGCTTCTTTGTGTCCAAGATATGATTTAGAATGATAACTGGCTACGGAGAAGACCTAAACTATTCATCAAGAGCAAACCCACAGCCTCAGCCACAATAACCAACTGATTTAACAAGACATCAACAAATATTTGCAAACAAGTCCAATGTAGCCATCAATGGGTGTATCTCAAGACTCTAGCTACAACAGAAAATGAAATGATCCCCAAACCATCCCAACACATACTTTTTGGTCAGAGCTTGCCCCAAAGGTTTTCTCCACTCTACCACATTGATTCTCAATAAGAACTTCTTTTGATACTGTGACCCCAAAGAACTAGCTCTGCCACTTTAACTACATGATCTTGGGGAAATTACTTAACCTCCCTCAGCGTTATTCCTCATTAGTAAGTGAGTATAATAATACCTACCTCTTAGGGAGGTTATGAGGAATAAATGATAAAATCAATGTTAAGTGCTTATCATAATGCCAGGTACACGGTAAGTGCTCAGTGTTGGCAATGATCACTTTTGCAATTTCCATTTTTCTTGGTTTCCTTTGCTTCCTTCAATCTGGGTAAAATAATGAATGACTACACCAAGTTGTGTATATTATTATTCCCCTCTCTCTTATTGTGTAGAGTATATGTATTCCTTCTAAATTAGAAGGCTGTTTTTAAGTTGAAATATCTCAGCTAATAGAATTTATGCTGTGTCCCTACAGAAAATTTTCCTTGGCACATTGCGTGGAATTTTCTTCCTTGCATATCACCATTCTTCAAAGGGCTTGGGCATTTTTAGGTTTTTGTTTTCTTTTCCCTGAAAAGTTTACAAAAACAGTTGACTAGGATTTCAATTCCTCAAATGATTCACTTGAGATACAGACTGACTTGCCTGTCACATGACATTTCATTTTAAGCAGCTTTAGGTTGTGAGAGAACAAGAGACCCAGAGCAAAAAGGGCTAGGCTTGGCTACCCAGCTGCTACTTCCATCGGCAGGTCAGCAAGCAGCCCCATCCCATTGCCATGTGATTTCCTAGGAAACAGTCATTTGCCCTAACACCAGAGCAGAGAATGCAATGATAATCCTCTAAGCAGATTTTTGGAGAAGATATGTATTTTCACAGCTATGGCACACTCAATATAATAATGGTCCATACATTTGGCCTTTCCTATCAAGGCCTGGAGTAGGTCAATGATCTCTATGGAGGTCATTTTGCATCATATCAGGGTGAAGGGACTGGTTGGAGAACCTGAGAAAAGGGTCTAAATATTCTACCAACATCTGGACCTTTCTGACTTCCTAAGGGTTTTGGAGGATTTTAAATAAGGCATATTTTCTATTGAGAGGTTTGGAAAACTCTTCTTCCTACTTGCTTAGGAAATGACAGTGATACCAAGTTTGAAATAGGTTAACTCAAGGAAGAAAGATTCATGTGCTGAGTGTGCACCAGTAATTTACTTCCCCATTTCCTCCTGCATAAGTTTAAATACTTTCAGTGAGTCTGGGCTCTCCCAGGTGGCACCTGGACACTGATGTATAACCTGGGTATAGAAGAAGTAAGGCTTTTGGCCCATTTCAAGGCAATGTAGGCAGCTGGAGAGGGCACCATTGTGAATACCGTGACCAGCACAGTCATATGTTCACAAGACAGCAAAACTAGTGATTCATAACTTTAATTTATTAATAACCACTTTATAAATAAAATATTCAGGCACCTCTTGATAGAAATTAGGTAAGGGGAAGTTAACCATTAAATCTGTGAGTTGATTAGTATATTTTATAAAGAAATTGTCTATTCAACTAAGTATGTGTTTCATTGAAAACAAATCTAGATGAAGAAGAATAAGGGATAAGCTTGGAATCTTTCTATAAATTCCCAAAGACCACACAGTTGCCTGACATCTGTTGATAAAGAAAATAATGAAAAGTAATCAAATTTTTAATCTTTATATGAAATAACCAGGAGAATACCGTGGGATCAGTGTAGTCACAGCAACTCAAAATTACCTCCTGCCTAAGACAAGAGGTGGGTACCAGGAGTGAATTTTGGTATTCATGCAGGAGTGTGTGTTGGTGTGAGTGTGTGTGTGTGTGTGTGTGTGTGTGTGTTGGTGTATGTGTTGCGGGGGGCGGGGAGAGAGAGAGAGAGAGAGAGAGAGAGAGAGAGAGAGAGAGAGAGAGAGAGAGAGAGAGAGAGAAACAGAGAGGAAAGAGAAAGTTTAAGAGAGAGGTAGATAAAAAGTTTAATTAATCTATTGGCATTTAGTTCTAAACACTACTCCTTTTAATTTAACTTTTGTAAAAGTAATATAGGCTTATTTGACAGCAAGAACAATTTGCCTCTCATGAAAACTTTGCTAAGCAGCCATGAGCCCTGGAATTTCCCAGCTCTCTCTGTAAGATGAATTTATATCCATCCTTCCACTCACAGGAAGGGGAAGTCTACCTCCCTATTGACTGATAGGGAAAAGGGCATTTGTATTCCATGCCATCCTCTCTGGGGCAGCTGAGTAGAGAAAATGTGGAAAAATCAATAGGTCAAGAATTGATGAGAAGACATTGATTCTTACTGATTTCAGAGACATTTTTATTTATTACATATTGTAAAACAGAAAACAAAAGATCCAGGCAGCTCATTTTCTGGGCCCCTGTCAATGAATGTAGTCACCACTGTTTTGGAGTGTGTGGGGAAGTGCCAGGAATGGAGAGCAGAACCAACTCTGGACCAGGGGCTTGCTGGTTATAGATGGTAAAATGACTAATCAAAGGGACAGGCAAGCCATGTTCACAGGCAACAACTATGTCTCTGGACCCTGATATGACTCTGTACCAGCAGGGAGGCCAGGGGGACCCTCTTTATGCCTGCAAGTAGTGACCTGGAAAGGAGACCTGCTTATTCTAAAATTTTTTCTCTAAGGCATTCCATTCTAATCTTGTTGTTGTTACTAGTATCTTTGCAGAGTGAAGTTAGGCCTCATCTCCTCATCATGGTTTCACAGCACCTGCCATTGTGGCCACTTGGATTGGCATCATAGTGCTGGGCCAGGAACAGTCTGTACCTGTACTCATTCTGAGCCAGGGTCAGTAGGGTCAGACCCAGACCCAGCATGAAGACCAGCAACAGGGAACTCAGGCCCATCATCATCTCTACTAACAAAGGCTCCTGCCAAGGGAAAAAGGTATGCTGGGGCAAATTATGCTAAAAAGGGAAATTAGGCTAAAAGGACAGGGCACCATGAGTCAGGTACCCTCTGTCACCTAAATTGCATATTTTCTTTTCCTCACTAATCTCACATTTCTTGTCAAGCCATTCCTTTAGAAAAATCTATCTAAGTTTCCTGAACACAACTTCCAGCCCCAAACATTCTTTCCTATCCCTTAAGACTCACTGAGTACTTACCTTTCTATCAGTTATAGCATTGCAATATCCATTCACACTCTAATTCATTTATTAATTAATTGAATAACAAACACTACATAAGGTCTTCTGGGTACAAGGCACTGTGCTAGGCCCTGGCACACAGAGACCATTAAGACATACCAGTCCTCCCTAAAAGGCGATGTAGCATCCATGGGGAAGGAATAGGAGTTCCAGTTCACTGAGATGAGGCAGTAAGATAGGAGACATATCAAAAAGATGGACTTGGAAAAAACTATGTTTAATTTATTTTAGAGAGAAAGGAAGTGGGGGGAGGGAGAGAGAGAGAGAGAGAGAGAGAGAGAGAGAGAGAGAGAGAGAGAAACATTGATATGAGAGAGAAACATCTTATTCGTTGCCTCCTATTGGCACCTAGACCAAAGATCAAACCAACACCAGGGGTTTGCTCTGACCAGGAATCAAACCGGCAACCTTTTGGTGCATGGGATGATGCTTAAACAACTGAGCTATACTGACCAAAGAGGTCAAAGAGGGACTTCTAATGAACCCTAAACCCAGGAAAGGGTGAATCAGAGGATAGTTAAAGTCAGGATTCCAGTTATTCAAGTTAATAAACCAGCTGGCTATAAGGAGAGCAGTTGAGAACAATTTTGCCCTAAGGTGAAGGAGCACAGACCTAATTCCACAAGAATTAGTTGGTTTGTGGCTAAAGGTGGAATTATTATGTACTCTTTAGAAAAAACAGAGAGGAGCACGGAAGAGTCAATGCAATTCCTGGAAGTAGGTCTGGGGTCAACTTTTCCAGAAGACTGCAGAATGAGGAATTCAAGCTTATTCTTAGGAACAATGTGGATTATTCTCAGAGACTATTTTCTAGTTTTCTTACAAATGTACATAGACTGTTACACAACAGGCATGTGATGTTACTATGTGATAAAAAAAACAACCTCTTCAGAACTTTTCCTCAAGCTGAAGTCTTTATAATTGGCTGTAATGATTTCTTAACATCTTCATGAAAAGAAGAATAAGCCCTAGCCAGTTTGGCTCAGTGAATAGAGTGTCAGCCTGTGAACCAAAGAACTGTTTGATTCAGGTCAAGGGCATGTGCCTAGATTGCAGACTCCTCCCTGGCCAGGGCCCTGGTTGGGGCTCCTTACAGCAGCCAATCAATGAATGTGTTTCTCTCACATCCACATTTCTCTCTGTCTTTCCTTCGCTCTTCCACTCTCTCTAAAAATATCAATGGAAATATATCCTGGGTTGAGGATTTAAAAATTAAATTAATAAAGTATTTAAAAAAAAGAATAAGGAAGAGAAGAGAATTGCTACCATCATCTCTCAAGAGTTTTCAGTCTAAACTGTAGAACTCACACTTCCCAGGGGCAGTGTGTCACAGACAAATAAACCCATAAAGTAAATATAATGCTTCTACCTGGAGTATGATTTTATCTCAATGATAGCTATTAAAATAGAATTAAACAAGTATAGATTGTAACAAAATAGAAAACAAATTTCTTATGAACTTTTAAAACTTTGTGTGTTAAGAAATGTGAAGATGTGAGAACTGAAAACTATTTGGTGTTTGCAGCAGGAGGTTTCTGACAATATCTTTAGTTCTTTGGAGAAAAATTTAAAGAACATTCAGAATCTTTAAAAACCATCATATCTTCCCCCACATTATATCAAATTTATGTGAATATTCCCATATCCAATAATAAAAGTGACTTTTCACAAAAACTTGAAACTGATTTTTATAATTTTGTTTTTCAAATGGTTTGTGAATGAGCAACTTATTTACTTTATGACTGGCTATGATTTCTTAGCAACCATCACACTTAATGAGAAATTCTTACAATAGGAGAAAAAAATTGGACCTTCAATTTATTCTTAATTGTGATGTGATTCATGTAAATCCTAAATGTAAAAAAAATGGTAGATTTTCATAGACATTAAATTAATTAGTAATCTTTATTTTGTACTTTTCTAAGTGAATAAACATTATTTTCATGTCAAATATTTTTATACCCTTAAAGATGCCACAGGTTCTAGCCCTAAGCCTGTAGTATTACTAAACAGCCCTTGGAGTATGTCTGTGAATCTAGAAAGACCAGGAAATCCAGGGTTCTGATGGTTTCATGGGAAGGCATGTGAGAGAGAGAGCAAAGTGAACACTCTTTCTCATCATCATTTGGCATTGATACATCTTGTCTGCTTCATAATAATGATACACAAATTTGGTACACTGTTAAAGAATACCAAATTATACACTAAGAAAAATGTTGTTCATTCCACAATACTGAAGTAAATAACAGCTGGAAAATTTTCCATTAAGAACATCAATTATAATTTGTAATAGAATCAAGTGAAAGCATGTTCTTGGGACTTGAGCAAAAATGTGGTACATGACTGAAGAGAGAAGTGCCAGCCCTAAAAGAATAACAAGTATTCATACATGGCCACTGCTTCAACACAGCTGCTGGCCTGCCATGCTCCCCATTTGCCAAGCTCTTTACATTTACACTGTGCTTTTTAGTCTTCTGGGTGTGTTTTCTTTTTCTAGTTTGTGGAAGACCTCATCAAAGTTTTATTGATTTGGATTCATTTAGGTCTCTTGTTCTTCAATAGACAAATATTGTCTTCTAAGGTTCCCAAGATAGAACAGGACGTTAGGGTCACCAAGTCAACACCTCTCTGCCTTGGGCCAGAAACCCAGAGTTCACAATCACCAAGTAGAGCCAGAGCTGTAGTAGCTAAAAGAGTCATTAGGTGGCAGTGGTGGATAGAAATCTTGCCAACATCTTCCATGCTGTAGTGGAGACCATGGATTCTTGTAAGATGTACCAGTGGTCTACAGGTTGTGGGGATATCTTTGTTCAAAGAAGGTAGTGTGAGCTGCTGGGCCTGTCTAAACACTCTGTGCTTAGTTACTGAGACCAAGGACACCCCATTAGATACAAGTGTCAAAGCAAAAGTCACAAAGCTCAGGATCTGCTCGCAAGGATATCACAAAGTAAAGATATATCTATTGCAAATTTCCATTTCTAAGCTGTTATCCAATCACCTGTCTCCTTGTCAGTGTTTCCTACTGGGGTACACTCTACAGGAAGGCAGAGCCCATGTTATTCACCTTGAATCACAGTACTTGCCTCACAGTAGACCCTCAATTTAAAAAAAAAAATTTTTAGTGATTGACTTCATTTTTCTCTCCAGGCTTAAGTTTGTTCATCTATAGAATGAGAGTTCCCAACTCTAAAATATGAAATTCTATGGTTCTCTTTAAGCATAAGAGAATATTTTCCTGTTTTAGTAGCAAAAGTCTAGTGGAATTACAGAGACAAGTTTGTATAAGTTTAGTTGATAGCAGAAGGCACCTTGTGAAAGAAATATTTGATAAGAAGACCTGTGACCCAATCTCACTGAGATGTATCATTTCTTAAGGCCCAGCATATAAGGAAAACCCGTAGACCACCTTTAATTAAGGGCCTGGACTGATGCCACACAGGGGCTTTACATCCTACAAAGCCACTTGCTGGTGGAGATTGAAGGCCTCCCATCCCAGCCTGGAGAGGTAAAGGAAAATCTTTGCTTCGAACTTGCAGAATTTGCACATTAATTCTGTAAGAACTTAGCTAAATTTTTCTCAGGCTTATTGTTATCTTGAATCCCTAACATCCAGAAAGCAAAGCCCAACCAGTACACACCATGGCCACCAGTATCGAATATCTACTCCCCCACTCAAACTTTCTCACTCATATATTCAATCCTAAATTTCCCCAAAAGAGGTAAAATGAATTTGGGAGAAGAAAAGTATGAGACAGATTATTTGTGCTACTGAAGTGAATCTACCTAGGTCAAGGGTTTAGAGCCTCATGTCTGGTGGTCAAACTCCCTCACACATAACCTTCCATATTCAAGCACATAACTGTCAGTCAGCTTTTTGTCAGTGAAATATATCCCCACTGTTCTTCAGACTAACTTTATCATCTGTCTCAAACCAATCCTTTAATCTTCACAAGAATGACTATTCTCTTCCTCTCTCCACAGGTAATGTTTTGTATTCAAGATATTTGTCCAACTTTATACACAAATAACTTAACTTACCGTCTATGATGAGTAACTATGGTTATAATTTCCATACACATGGCTTCACAATTTTATATATTCTTGGGCAATATCCCTCAAAGCGGAAAGCATAACACCAAATGCATACTCCTCCCTTTATCTCTTTTCCTTCTTTCTTCCCTTCAGCCTGCCAGTGTACCTTCTTTTGATCTTGGATGTGTTCCACTTGGCTCTTAAAGAGCAATCAAAACTTTTTTTTTTTCTTTCCCTGACCATTTTGGCTCAGTGGACAGAGAGTCAGACTGTGGACTGAAGGGTCCTAGGTTTGATTCCAGTCAAGGGCATGTACTTTGGTTGCGGGTACATCCCCAGTAGGAGGTGTGCAGGAGGCATCTGATCTATGTTCCCTCTCTATCCCTCTCCCTTCCTCTCTGTAAAAAAAAAAAAAAAAAAAAAAAAAAAAAATCATTAAAAAAATATATTTTTTTTAAGTAAAAAAAATTAGTAGAGAATATTAGAAGGGCTAAAGCATTCTTTTTGTTTCTTTCCTTGCTCTGCCACATTTAATGCCTGTTCCCTAGGGGCATCCAGATGCCCTTCAGCAAATGGCTTCCCCAGGTCTTTAGGGATTTTATCACAATTCAGGAATCCCTTCTAACCCTTTACTTGCTCCCACTCTCACTAATCTCCCTTCATCCACACATACACCCACACACAATACCAAAAGAAATCTGCTTTCATTTTAAACTTTAGAATCTGGTTCATTTTTTCTTAGTTCATAAGGTGGGCCCATAAGCTTTAAAGGGGGGGAAATTGTTTCATTGAAATAGCTAAGTGGCTAGAAATAGTATGTATATATTAAAAAAATACAGTGATAGATTACCCAGGGGTAAGAATCTTACAAAAATCTGGAAGAGTCCCTCCAACTGAAGATGGTTTCCAGCTCTTTGTTCCTGGAGATGGGTTCCAGCTGTGTGCACTGGATCCCTCTGGTTCTCATTATATAGCGATCAAATGAACTGGGTGGGGACACTAGTTCAAAAGAACTCTAATCCTGGCAGAGATAAGGTAGCCAAGGGCCCTGCCCTTGACAAACAAGGAAATTCACCTTTTTCTTAGGAATGACTAGATCAAATATTTACCCACTGGAGTGGATTAAAGAGTTGTTCTGAGAGGCAATGTTTGATGTTGGTAAGCATGGCCCTTTGTTCCAAAGCTGCCCTTTTTCTGATGTCCATGGTTCTTACTCTTGCCCATGACAGGACCAAGGTTTCTTTGTTCACATATATGATCTGGATCCAGAAGATGTTGTTTCTGATCCATGGGCCAACTCTAAGAACTGCCTTGTAGGAACCCCACAGAGTAAATGTGGCCTCCCAGCAGAATGCTGTTCCCCTGAACTGTCTATTTACCCACATAATTTGGTTTCAGGAAAGGATGCCATGCCGATAAGTATGTTATTCATAGATTTCACAGAACCAGGAAAGCACTTGTAGAGAAGGTTATGTGACAGCTGTTAGTACCCACTTACTTGACCTCAACCTCCCAGTTACTAACCCTCAGAAATATCTGCCATATTTCCTGGGCTTCTCCTTACTTTATCTTCAGCTGTCCACAAGAGACTAACCAGGAGCCCCCAATATTCTGTTCCTTGTAGCACAGCTGCAAAACTGATTATCTCCACTGATAAGCATCACTCCTTAGATGGTTAACTGATCTCATTGTCTCTCCACTGGATAGAACCCTTTGAAAGAATAATTGTTTTATGATCTCTACAGTCTTAGTTTCTAAAACAGTGACTGACACCTAGGCCCCAAGGTCTTTTTATTATCCCTCTTGGTCTAAAAATGCATTCTCTGATCTCACTTTGGGGACCCCAACCATGCAGATTCTCTAGCCTTCTCTCAGGGCTCACCAGCACAACTGGGTTTGGTAGTAGTTACCAAACAAGGCAGGTAGAGTAGGAAGGCTTCCAAGAGTCCCAGGAAAGCCCTGCTTCTAGCTTACTGATAAATCCTAAAAACCCACGATTGCCTTCACTTTGGAGGTATGGTCCCTGTTCCAAAGCACTCTCTCCTAGAGAGATTAACTCTTTAAACAGCTGCCAGGGGGTTACACATGCTTGGGCACGTGCTCTAGAGCCTATCTTAGGAACAGTTTTGGTAACTGGAAGGGCCTGAGGACTTAACGAGGAAGAAAAGTGGATGAGGCAGGTTAATAAAAAACTAGGGAAATTATCTGGCAAGTAGAATGAGGAAAACAGAGAAAAATATTTAAACAAAGGGCCAAACAATTAACAGCCAGCTAATAAATCATAAGACTCTGTCTAAAGCATCCATCTTATATAAAAACTGCTGTTTGAAAATTTAACCCCACTATTTTGGCTTCTGTAAATGCTTGCTTGCTTGAATAATAAGGAAAATAAGACTACTCCCATTCCAGAGAGGCCAAAACCTTCCCCAGATGAAGTTATCAGTGCTGGCACCAGGCCAAGCCTTTGTTTGAGGTCTCAAAGCCCCAGCACATAGGGCTCTTTAAGAACTTGCAAAGGGGACCAGAAAAACCCCATATTTGGGAGACCAAGAAGGTAAAAAAAATATAATAGGGAAAGTTCCTTCATGTTGGGGCCCAGAATTTGAAATACAGTTTTCTCTCGGCCCACGCGTAATAATAATAAAGTGTAACTCTATCTCTCTAAACGTTGTTTGGTTTTTCTCTGGTCTTCTGTAACATATCATCCCTAACCAGGACACTTAGGAGCAGGTGTCCTTGGTTAGGGAAGGACACCTAACCAACCAGAGAGTAGCTAAAATCACCCTAGTCAGGGAGATAGGTAACAGAGACCCAGTGGTGCCATTAGTGCCAAACCCAAGTATGAATGAGGTCAGAGGAATAAATAACAACAACAACAACAACAACAACAACAACAAACAAAACACACAATTACAGCCAGACAAATCCAAGATAGAGATAAAATATATAAAAAATATATTCATATATTTTTTAAATGTTCTGACAACTTGAACTTGAAAGTTATTCTCCTTTTTCTAAAATGTTTTTCTATGTCTCTTCTTCAAAGTTGATGTCTTTTAGGAGCAAAGAGAGGTAACAGGATATGGGGTCCATAGAGTGGGGCCTTGATTTCTGGTCTAACAGTTTCAGAAAAAAATAATGTCTTATATATGGAAAAATACAGTATTCTGATTGACCTCCAGAAAATTCCTGTCTATAGAAAACACATAAATATCCTCAAGACAAAGGACCCAGTGAATGCTCTCCCTTGAGCACACCCTTGCCTTCTTTTCCTCAGGCAAATAATTTTACTTTCTTCCTCCTAAGCTCCCAGGGCCCTCCCCTTCTTTAACTTTTCAGTGAGCCAAAACAGGCCCTGCTTGGCTCACTTCTGTCACTCAGACTGAGAAGGCAAACCAATAGCAGATAACTCTCCCCTTACTTGCTCCACCATAACCACGCCCTTGGCTTCTGTAATCTCGCTTGCTTCTTCCATCAGCCAACCTCCCAGGCTGCCATCCTGGTATATAATAAAGATGTAATATGCAAATGGTCATTATGACCAAATGCATAATGACCCTATCACGAATCAGCAGGAGGGTGGAGCAGTGAGCTACAAGCGGGTGGCAGAGAGCTACGGGATGGAGCAGGGCACCAAGCTGTAAGGGAGAGTCGGGGGAGGGGGCGGGGGGAGCTACAGGAGGGCAGGGCAGTGGGCAGAGAGCTACTGGAGGGCAGCAGCGAGCTACTGGCGAGCTACTGACACACGGATTCATGCGCAGGGCTACTAGTCACGTATAAAAGTAGATCAGAACCCAGACCCAGGCCTCAGCCTCTAGAGGGGACTCTGCTAAGGCAGCATCAGTGTGAATAAAACAGTTCTTTTCTGAACCTCTAAGTGTGTATGGTTTGTTGCTTCCCACCAGTCTGATATCTGTGATAATAAGATATTTCCTTCTCAGTGATCTAGCAGCCCAGTCTAGGCTCACATCTGTTGCTGTGTCTTCCTTTTCTGAGTTTACCCAGCCCAGTCTAGGGTCACTTCTGTTACTGTGATCTTGCTTCTTCTATCCAAAGCTCTTCCTTTGTGTCACTCTCCCAACCTTTAATAAACATACTCTCAAAATCAGCTGGGCTTGTGACTTGAATTCTTTCCTGCAGAAGTCAAAAACCCACACATCCCAGACCTGATGGCCTAGTCCTGTCCCTTTCTGGTGACATGGGCAGCATGGAGAACCCAAAAAGGACAAACTATCCCTGCTTTACAGTTGTGTTGGGACAGAGTCCTGACTGAGCTTCACTTTCCCCTGTCCTCTCCCTGCTTGCCTTCATCCCCAAACAAATCCTGAGCTAAATGGAAAAAAGTTGGGGGTAGTGAGAAGAGGACCAAGCAAACTGCCATAAACAGCTTTCCCTCAGTACTTGGTCCCTCTGGGTTACTGAAGCCTCTGGAGAGGGAGGGACAGGCATGTCTCTGACCAGAATATTTGTTCTGCCAAACACCAAAGCTCAATGTCTTTTAGGAGCAAAGAGAGGTAACAGGATATGGGGTCCTTAGAGTGGGGCCTCTACTGGCACCTAGCAGAGTGCCTAAATCCTCACTGCTCTTTGTGGGCAAACAAGCTACTTGGGAGTGGGACCTATTTTAAATTAATCACATATGACCTTTTCAAGAGACACTGAGAAGTGAGTTCTAAAAAGCTATTAACCAGTCACTTGTTAGGGAAGATGGCTGCCAGGCCCATTCCAACACCCTGAGTGCCTCAGCAGTCCCAGGAGACTGAGGCAGCAGCCACCTCCCACAGCCTTGGGGACAAGACAACTTGATCAACACAACCCTTCTGTGATGAATCGCCCAACAACAGAGACAAGGGACTCCACTCCAATGTCACATTCACACACAAACAGTCCCATGGCCTGAAACACCAGTTCCAGCCCAGCTCACACTGACAGGTCAGCCTCCGGGTTTAGTTTGGCAGTGATGGCGGAGAGCAGCCTCCAGCCTCTGACCACAGCCACATCCCTTCTCTGCCTGAGGATTTCACTGAGAAGCCTTGGGGAGATCTACAACCTGCCTACACCAGTGGTCAGCAAACCGCGGCTCGTGAGCCACATGCGGCTCGCGAGCCGCGGTTTGCCACTCTGTTGACTAATGAGTTTGCCAACAACTGACCTAAGCATTTAAAAGAGGAGCACTGTGGCTCAGTAGCTGAACTTCGATCTATGAACTAGGACAGTGGTCAGCCGACCACTGGCCTACACAGTTGACAATGTAGAGTAATGCGAATGGTGAATGGTTGCTTTCATTCTAATTGTTTTATTTTCAGCTTGGCACAATGAGGTAATGAGGAAACAGAAAATGAGGTTTTTTTGAGAAGAAAGTTTTACAATTTTATTAAAGTGCATCTAAGTCTTACCCATTTGTGTTTCAAAATGTAACAAGAAATTATAGTCTATGATTAATAAACACCATATCTTCACCAGTGATTGTAATAGATGTGAAACAATTGCCAATAGAAAAATACACTCATATATTTAAAAATGTTCTGACAGCTTGAACTTGAAAGTTAGTAGCTGTGCAGTTTAAGAAGCTCTATGAATACCTGCGGCTGCTTCTGGGAAGCTGGCCACCTGCTGTTCAGATAATTATATCACTTGGGTTTCCAGTGATTACATTTATGACTTGATTATAAGGTTCTTAATGACACAAACGGAGGGTCTTGGCTAATTGAAGATTGTCCTAGTCCCCACAATGGTGCTGAGACTGTTTTTACTGTCCTTTGGAAACAGAGATGTCATGTCATGCCCATGTGCTGTGGTGTGGGTGTGCTGTCTCCCAGTAAGAAGGCTGAGGATCCCAATGGTGCAGTAAGAAAGCTTAAAGAGGAGGCTGTTGGCAGAGTCTCCAAGAATTTCACTGCTCTGGCTGTGGGTGGGTTAAGGGTGAGGAGGCAGAGGTGAAGAAACAGAAAATGAAAGCATCAAATGTCCTTTCCACTTGCAAGAACTGAACAAGTTCTGCTTCATAAATCTGGCGATCAACCTAGTAGCAAGCAAAGAATCCCTGGTTTGAGCAAGTGCGGGTCTCCCTGGGCCGCCCAGACCGTGGTCCCTTCCAGTTCTACCTTCTAGGCTACAGGCATTCGCGCTGCCATCTCTGCCCAGCTGCTGGAAGTAAACATGGGGTGGGGATGTAGCACCGCTAACTCTACAAAACTGCACTTTTGCCTCCTTCCCGTTCCTCAGCTCCCAGTCTGGTCCCACAAACTCCTCCCCAGTTACCTCCGATAGGAAGGGACCTCCCCGGCCAAAGCGCCCTGGTAAAGTGAGGACACGAAGCAGGAGGAGGAACAGAAATTGAACCCATCTGGGCCTGGGAACAAAGTTGCAGAAAGGGCAGGGCTAGAAAGAGAAGTTTTTGTTTCTCACCTGCTTCTTCCTCCTTTGTAAGAAAACGGGGAGCTGGTAGAAAACGGGAAGATGCTGTTTTGACTCCTGCTTTGGATCTGCGTGGGGTCCGCGTGCGTGTGTGTACACTAATGGGATTGGGGTGCTGTGTGTAGGAGAGACCCGGGGGTGAGCTCTTGGGTAGCTGGTACCACGCCCAGTTTCTCTGAGAAAACCCCAAGCGTCCGGGCCCCGCCTCCGGAGGTGGCGCCACAGCAGCCCCCGCCCCAGGCGCAGTGGGAGAGTCCCTGCCCAGCCCTCCAGCGACCCTGGAGATCTGCATTGGAGACACGGGGTCAGCGAAGAGGAGGCCGGCTGGGACTGCAGGTTGCAGGACACCCGCCCTGCCTGCAGAAGCCCGAAGGGTCCGGGACTGCTGCTCCCAGGAGCAACCAGGCCCCCAGAACCCAGAAGCCAGGCAATTTCGTCTCCAATGCAAGTCATTAGCCCGCTTCCGCTTCGCGTTCAGTGCACCTCTCCTTTGCAGGACAGTTTGGCACAGAGAACTTTGGCAGGGAGCAGAGCTTTTCGCTGAAGCTCCTAAAGGAGGAAAAGCAAGTTTTAAAACCTGAGGCTACTCTGGGATTCGAACCCAGAACCTCTCGCACCTAAAGCAGGAATTATACCACCTACACTAAAGCACCCAGTTAAGTAGTGACCCACACTTAGGTTCCCTTTGGACCCATCTATAGGTATTGATCCCAAGCTCACTTCTCAGTAAACTTCCTGAATGCAAATGTTTATCTCAGCGACTGTTAGCCAGGGAACCTGACTTATGACACAAGTCATATAAATACAGCCCTAGCTGGTTTGCCTCAGTAGACAGACCCTCAGCCTGTGGACTGATGGGTTCTGGGTTTGGTTCTGGTCAAGGGCACATGCCAGGGTTGCAAGTTTGATCCCTAATAGGGGGCATGCAGGAGGCAGCCGATAAATGATTCGCTCTCATCATAGATGTTTCTCTCTCTCTATCCTTCTCCCTTCCTCTCTGAAATCAATAATTTATTTTAAAAAAAGAATATAAATGCAAATGTGATGTTTGGTTGTTTTAATTCTTACCTGAGGATAGGTTTTATTGATTTTTAGAGAGAGAAGGGGGGAGAGAGAGAGAGAGAGAGAGAAACATTGGAAACATTGATGTGAGAGAGAAGCATCTATTGGCTGACTCCTATAGGTGTCCAGCCTGAGGAGTGGAACCCTCAACCTAGGTATGTGCCTGACTGGGAATCCAACCATGACCTCTTGGTGTGTGGGACGATGCTCCAACCAACAGCTTACCCTGGCAGGGCTAGATGGTTTTTGTTGTTGTTTTTTTCAATATATTTTTTATTGATTTTCGAGAGAGTGGAGGAGAGGATCAGAGAGATTGAAACATGGATTGGCTGCCTCCTGCATGCCCCCCTAGCCTGCAATGCAGGCATGTGCCCTGAGCGGAATAGACCAGGACCTCTTGGTTCTTGGCTCCACGTTCAAACTCTGAGCCACACCGGCAGGGCTAGATGGGTTTTTATTTTAGAATGTATACATGTAAAAAGTTGTAAATGTTATGAATATCCAAAACAGGGAATTTGTTTGATGGATCATGCTACATCCCTAACAAGAAATACTACAGAGCCATTCAAAGTAATATAGATTTTTTGACTTGGAATAAATAGGATGCATATTTTTTATTAAGTTTTTTTGTCATCCTATCTAATAAAAGAGTGATATGCAAATTAACCACCACTCTGCTACACCCACAAGCCACGCCCACAAGCCAATAAGGAGCGAGTATACAAATTAATCCAACCACGATGGCTATGGCCATGGAGAGAGCAGGAGGAAGGCTTGGGTTTTCCCGGCCATGGAGGAAGCCAAGCTTTCTGCACACCCTGGCTGGCCTAGGCCTGCACTCCAGGCTACAAAGTTTCAATTATAGAAGATAAATAAATCCCAACTGAAATGGCTACCACCACGGAGCGAGCAGAAGGCTTAGCTCTGCTCCAGGCTACAAAGTTTCAATTGTAGAAGATAAATACATCACAGATACCAGGGCCTCCGCTTGGGTCGCCAAGGGGCATGGCCGGCCTGCAAACCACCACAGGCCCCTTGCCGAGGCCACCCCATGCCCCAAGGGAACCCCAACCCTGATCCGGGACACCCTTCAGAGCAAACCAGCCGGCCCCCACCCATGCACCAGGCCTCTATCCTATCTGATAAAAGAGTAATATGCAGATTGACCATCACTCCAACACAAAAGATGGCTGCCCCCATGTGGTCAAAGATGGTTGCCCCCATGTGGACACAAGATGGCCTCCACAAAATGGCCAGCAGGGGAGGGCAGTTGGGAGGGACCAGGCCTGCAAAGGAGGGCAGTTGGGGGCGATCAAGCCTGCAGGACAGGGCAGTTAGGGGTGACCAGGCCGGCAGAGGAGGGAAGTTGGGGGTGACCAGGCCTGCAGGAAAGGGCAGTTGGGGGGGACCCAGGCCTGCAGGGGAGAGCAGTTGGGGGGGACCAGGCCTGCAGGAGAGGGCAGTTAGGGGAAAACAGGCTGGCAGGGGAGCAGTTAGGCATCAATCAGGCTGGCAGAGTGGTTAATGGGGTGATCAGGCTGGCAGGCAGAAGCAGTCAGGGGCAATCAGGAAGGCAGGCAGGCAGGTGAGCAGTTGGGAGCCAGCAGTCCTGGATTTTGAGAGGGATGTCTGACTGCCCAGTGGGATCAGGCCTAAACAGACAGTTAGACATCCCTCAAGGGGTCCCAGATTGGAGAGGGTGCAGGCTGGGCTGAGGGACACCCCCCTCCCCCGTGCACGAATTTCGTGCACCGGGCCTCTAGTATATAACATACAAGCAGAAAACGATCAAAATTAAATATAAAACTCAATAAATTAATCCAAAGTGGACATATCTTTGTTCACTACTATCTAGGTTAAGAAACTAAATTTTAACAGGAGCCCAGATGCATTTTAAGAAAAAAAAGCAGAACCAGAAGCCGTGTGTGTGTGTGTGTGTGTGTGTGTGTGTGTGTATACACACACTAGAGGCCCGGTGCATGACCATCATGCACTGGGGGGGGAGGGGAGCGGGGTCGGTGTTCCTCTGCTTGTCCCAGGACCTCTCAGGGGATGTCCACCTGCCACAGAGGCAGGAGAGGCTCCCGCCAATGCCACTACTCTTTCCAGCCATGAGCCCAGCTTCTAACTGAGCAGCGCTCCCCCTGAGGGAGTGCACTGACCAACAGGGGGCAGCTCCTGCATTGGGCATCTTCCCCCTTGTGGTCAGTGTACGTCATAGCAACCAGTTGTTGTGCCGTTCTGTCAATTTGCATATTAGGGTTTTATTATATAGGATATTATACAATTTCCTATATTTTATAAAAACATATACATAACATAGATAAAAGTGGGGAGAATTATGCACTAAAACATCAATGTTTTTATAGGTGATGAAAATACAAGTAACGTATTTGTATTTGTTTATCAAGAATTTTATTTTTGTGTCTTTCTCAATATTTACCACCCACTTGGTAACTTAGAGAAATATATACCAGGACTTTCTAATTGAATAGTTACTTTCTATTGAATTGTTCCCAAAATTAATTAATGAGAGCCTCTAGTTCTATGAACTCTATTCCTTGGTTTATCTCTAATTTATGGATCTCTGATAAGACTGTATTCCTGAAATTTTCATTTACTCAATGAATTGATGATGGAGCCACAGACAGGCTGACATTGTTTTTTCCTACTATAGAAATCAACATATAATAAATTAGTGTATTAAATAGCAATGCTTATTTTTGAGCCACCTCAGCTATACAATTAAAGCTTTAAACTTTTATCTAAAGACATTTAACTTCTTTAAATTAAAAGATAGGAGTTTGTGCATTTCATTTAATATGAAAATATACAAATTCCGTATTGGGATAAAAATTCATCTTTTGCTGGCATTTTGACTGGAAATCACGAGGGTGATTTGAAAACTATGGAAATAGACCTTATATTGAAATCCAATCTTTCTTTGTGGTAAGTATTATGAGGAAGATCTTTAGAAACAGAAAACACCGAAAAATTATTTTAACTGAGTGCAATCTTAGAAATCATCTTTCTTCACGCATTCATTTCTCAGAAACAAAATGTTTTCTTAGAAAGCAATTCTAGAGAAGAAACCAAGATGGCAGCATAGGTAAGCACCTAGACTGCTGCCTCGCACAACAATTACAAAACTACAACTAAAAGACAGAACGGACACCATCCAGAACCACAGGAAGGCTGGCTGAGTGGAAATTCTACAGCTAGAAGGAAAGAGAAAAGCTCACGGAGAATCAGAGAAGTGGAAAAGGCCTGCGGTACAGAGACACGCGCTTAGAGAGGAAGGGCAGCTGAGTGCCTGGCTGACTTTCTCTGGCGGGAGGGGGAAGGAAGCCCCCAACTGCACTGAACCCCAGTTTCAACTGCACTGAACCCCAGTTCCAGGTGAAACCCCATGGACCCAGGCTCATACAGGGGGAGTCTGGACTGTCAGGTAGAGAGAAAAGCACACGGAGACTCAAAGACTCGGGGGAGCTGCAGCAGGCAGGGGTCTGGAGGTGCGTGTGTGTGCAAGTGCTCGCAGAGAAGACTGACTGTGGAGGTTGCCGCAGGCTATCCCTAGCGGAAGGGAGTCGGAATCTCCTGACTGCACTGAACCCCAGTTCTGACTGCACTGAACCACAGTTCCAGGAGAGCCCCTGGAGACCCACGCTCTTACAGGGGGAATCTGGACTGTCAGGCAGCAACTCAGGGGAGCCGAGGAAGGCAGAGGTCTGGAAGTACGTGCACAAGGGCAGGGCTGACGGGAAGCCAAGACTGTCTGCTCCGCCCTGAGACTCCGCCCCATCCAAGCTGAGCACAGAGGCTTTTGCAATTTTGCAAGTGTGATCCTATAAGGCTGTGTCCAGCACCGAACTTCTCCCAGCGTAGACACAGCTGATCCTCACAGCCAACTGGCCTGGAGGTCAATTCCTCCTAGTGATACCAACAACAATCAAGACTTAACTACAACAAGGCTGTACACACAGTCCACAAAGGGGTGCACCAAGAGTGTCCACCTCAGGTTAACTGGGGAGGCCGACCCAATGGGCCATATAGGAAACCTAGCACACAAAGCTACCCTACCAACTCAGGGAAGCAGCAAAAATGTGGAGGCAAAGAAACAGGTCACGAATGAAAGAAATGGAGGAAAACAAACGACTGGATATAGAATTCAAAACCACGGTTATAAGGCTTTTCAAGAATATCCTAGAAAATGCTGATAAATTTAGCGAGACCCTCGAAGATATGAAAAAGGACCAACTAGAAATTAAACATACACTGACTGAAATAAAAAATATACAGAGACCCAACAGCAGACTAGAGGAACACAAGAATCAAGTCAAAGAATTGAAATACAAAGAAGCAAAAAACACTCAACCGAAAAAGCAAAAAGAAAAAAGAATCCAAAAAATTGAAGATAGTGTAAGAAGCCTCTGGGACAACCTCAAGCATACCAACATCAGAATTATGGGGGTGCCAGGAGAAGAGAGAGAGCAAGATACTGAAAACCTATTTGAAGAAATAATGACCAAAAACTTCCCCCACCTGGTGAAAGAAATAGACTTACAAGTCCAAGAAGTGCACAGAACCCCAAACAAAAGGAATCCAAAGAGGACCACACCAAGACACATCATAATTAAAATGCCAAGAGCAAAAGACAAAGAGAGAATATTAAAAGCGGCACAAGAAAAACAGTTAATTACCTACAAGGGAGCACCCATACGACTGTCAGCTGATTTCTCAACAGAAACTATGCAGGCCAGATAGGAGTGGCAAGAAATATTCAAAGTGATGAATAGCAAGAACCTACAGCCAAGATTACTCTACACAGCAAAGCTATCATTCAGAATTGAAGGGCAGATAAAGAGCTTCATAGACAAGAAAAAGCTAAAGGAGTTCATCACCACCAAACCAGTATTATATGAAACGCTGAAAGGTATTCTTTAAGAAGAGGAAGAAGAAGAAAAAAGTAAAGATAAAAATTATGAAAAACAAATATATATCTATCAACAAGTGAATCTAAAAATCAAGTGAATTAAAAATCTGAGGAAGATAATAAACTGGTGAATATAATAGAATCAGGGGCATAGAAAGGGAGTGGATTGACAATTCTCAGGGGAAAGGGGTGTGGGAGGTGCAGGAAGATACTGGACAAAAATCGTACACCTATGGATGAGGACAGTGGGGGGGAGGTAAAGGCAGAGGGTGGGGTGGGAACCAGGTGGAGGGGAGCTATGGGGGGAAAAAGGAGAAACAATTGTAATAATCTGAACAATAAAGATTTATTAAATTTAAAATAATAATAATAATGGCAGGGCAAAGAGCACGGCTCACTGAGAAGTAAAGGGAGGTTCCTGGTGGAGGTGTGGTTATGACATTGTTATGGAACCATGGTGAGAACATTCAGTTAGAGAAATATTGCTGGTCTGATCTCAACTAGGAAGACATCAACACACATTCATTTCCCAGAACCAGGTGAAAATCACTTGGAGTTCTCTTTCTTCTTGCCTTCTGTATTTGTTTTTTAATGTGAAAAAAAAGCAAAAAATACCTCAAGAACTACAATCAGTTTATTCTGAACAACCCTTGGAAAATCAGAAAATCTTTTATGTAAAGTGAGTGTGACTAGCTAAAGCAAAGGACTGATGTGCAAGAAACAGACTGATGCCACACAGGCCACTAATTTAAGGACCTCCTCCTGGATCCCCCCATAAAACTGTACTGAACTCTTCATCTAACAGCAGTACACAGATCTATAGGTTTGGTGAGTATATGGCATTCAGCAATGTATTTGTTTTCACTGTGCTGCTTTAGACCCTGATTCAGTAATCAAACTGGGAAGCAGAGGAGAGTAATTCTTTTAAATTCTGAGATATTGGACTTGATAAAACATATATGTTTTAAAAAAAAAAAAGAAAACAATTCTAAGGCTCAGAGAAGTCACATGGTTTGGCCACAGTCACTGCATGACCTGCTGACATAGGCCTTGTGTCCCAGCTGAGGGAGAGGGCTGGGTGCCCTGCACCAACACTTATGCTCACACACGTTCTTACTTAGACTGGGATACTCTCTCCTGCTCATGTAACACAACCATAGCACTGCTGAGGTCTGCCTTTCTAGATTCTCTGTGAGGGATAAACTGGGAAAAAGAAAAAAAGTAGAGAACCAGAAAAGCAGAGAGGGATTAAGGATGATACTTTCGGGAGAAGTGAGACTCATATTCAGAGAGAGGGAACTCCTGCCAGATCAGATTGCAATGCAAGAAGGCATGCATGTAGACCTCCTGACCTTTCATATCTCTGGTCACGCAGTTCAGATTCTCCTCTCACCTTTCATCCCTTGGCATCTTATTAGTCATGGGGGAGACGCGATTAGAGGAAGAACAAGAGGGCCAGAGAATAGCATCATACAATTCCCATACAAGCCGTTTCATGACCATTCTCTTAAGCATTAAGCCCCCAGAACAATAAGGTTCTGACCCGCATGAAAAACCTTATGAACAAAGTCTTGGATCTGTTGACCATAGAGAGAGTTTGGGTCAAATTAGATATGAAGGACTAGGTCTCTCTCTCTCTCTCTCTCTCTCTCTCTCTTTCTCTCTCATAACCACACCTTTCCTTATCCCCTTCTTTGCTCAGGTGCACTCTCTCTCTAGAGCATACCCAAGTCTTTCCTTCCCCATTTCTTCCCTTAGGAAAGTTATCTTTGCTTTCTTCCTCTTATGCTCCAGGGCCCTCTTTGCCTCTGTAACTTGCATCCTGAGTCCATGCAGCTTAGCTGGCTCACTTCTTCCATGACTCACTTCCTCTACCCCTGTGACTTTCTAAATAAACTTTTGCTTGTATTGGAGTTTCTTGGCTCTGAATTGTTTTTCTTAGCCCAACTCAAGGACCAAGGTTTAACATCCGCTGTAGTTCCCTGTTTACCTGTCAAAAAAAATCATACGGTCTTCTGCTCTTCTGGCCTGCCAATTCTCTCCTGCCTCTCTCTATGGTAAATTCTTCCTTCATTTCTAGTGGTCAATAGTTCCCCAGTCCTGTATTACATCCACAGTTAAAATGAGTCCTTCACAATGGGAAAAAAAAGGAAATATATGTAATACTTTCAATAATAAAGAATTTTTAAAAATAAAAATAAATAATTGAAATGATTCCTTTGATTAACAGTATCAGATCCTGCTTTCCAAGAGCTGCTGCATCAGTATTTGCATGTTGATCTTTCTCTCTTTGAAATGAAGGCCTGCTCCCAATCCCCACGCTTGCCCTCTTATTCTGAGTCGGACCTCACAGAGCAAGTCGGATCACTAGGGGCTCTGAATCTATTCAGTCATGCCAGAAAGCACTTTAATATTGTTTTGGGGATTTGATCATGAATGTGGGACTGCTCTCCACATGCACAATTCATGATTTATGATGCTGGTCCTACCTAGAAAAAAAAAAGGCCAATATTTAAAATCTCAGAGTTGAAATAAGCAAAGATTCATTGACCAAAAAGATCCAGTTCAAGCCGAAACTGGTTTGGCTCAGTGGATAGAGCATCGGCCTGTGGACTGAAGGGTCCCGGGTTCGATTCCGGTCAAGGGCATGTACCTTGGTTGCGGGCACATCCCCAGTGGGAGGTGTGCAGGAGGCAGCTGATCGATGTTTCTCTCTCATCGATGTTTCCAGCTCTCTACCCCTCTCCCTTCCTCTCTCTAAAATATCAATAATAATAATTTAAAAAAATCCAGTTCAAGAAGATGGGAGGTGATAGATCCTCCCTTCCCCCAACTAGTGAGTGGCATATGACGTAATATGCAGCCCGGAAATACCTGAGTGACTAACCACACCTGCAACCTGGAAATACCTGAGTGACTAAACATGTACTTTATATGGACTATGCATTTAACCACCATTCAACACCTGCCAAATACGTAAGCCCTTGTTCCTATATGTACCATACATTAAGTCACCAATCAGCACGTACCGAGTATTCTAAGCCCCCATTCCTTCCCATTCCTCCCCTCAAAAGGTGTGTTCACCTCTACTCGGGTTGCTGTTCTCCCCTTGCAAGATAGCCCCGCAGGTCTTTTTCCCTGAATAAAGCCTGTAATCCTGGTTTTCAGCTCCTGATTGGTCTCTCATTCTGGTGCCAAAACCCGGGAGAGGTGAACAGGAGAGTGGATGATCCTCGGACCTAGTTCTGGGTTTCTCTGGCTCTACTTGGTGGTACACTTCTGAGTTGATTGGCCTGCCCCAGACCCTCTCTCAAATCCTGTGGGACCAGGACATGTGGGGATCTCATTGCTTCCCTCCCATAGGTAGGCCTTCGGACCCAACTTACACCCCCCAACCCCCGCACCTTTATTCTCGCTCTCTGTGACCTGGAGGGGCATTAGGGTCTCAGAGTTTCCCGTCTACTCAGCTACTCATTCTACGAAAGCCCAGGTGCGCCTGGCCGGGAATTCTCATCTACTCCACGGGACAGGTGTCTCAGGGTGATTATCTCGGAACCTTTTCTTGGCCCCCTCTCTCTACAGGTTGGTTGAGGGAACAGGAGGACGCTCCTTGTCCTTCCCCTACTTCCGATAGCCCTTCCCTCCAGTCATGGGGACCTCTCAATCCAAACCCCCTTGAAACACACCCTTAGGGTGTCTCCTCGCCAATCTCTCCACCCTTGGTCTTTCTGGCTACATCAAACCAAAGAAGCTCTGCCTGGCCACAATATAAACTCGATAATGGCTCTCAGTGGCCTGAAAACAGCACTTCCGATTCCAATATCCTTCGAGACTTAGATAATTTTGCCACCAGACAGGGAAAGCTTCTGAAATCCCCTATGTAGGCTTTCTTTGTCCTCCGCTCTCGCCCCTCACTTTGCTCCTCATGTTCCACTCATCAGATCCTTCTCAGGAAGTCCTCTTTGCCCTCTCAAACTGGTCCTCAGCCCCTTTCTCTGTCTTCTGACTCTTTTGGCCCAGCTGATCATTCCTCTCCACCTCGCCCCCCCCCCGCCCCTCCCTTACAACCCTGCCAGGAAACCTGCACCCCACGCTCTACTGTGAGAACTCTAACCACCAGCTATTCCCTGTGCGCTCTCTGCCGAATCTCCGCCCCTGTGGCAGCCAGCACTGAATTCACAGGTGGCTGACCAGTTCCCTTTGCACGAGGTTGCAGGGGGGTAGGGTATTATCTGGGTAGCCATTCCCTTCTCTCTTTCTGATCTTTCTCAAATTGAAAAACGCCTCGGCTCTTTCTCTTCAGACCCTCTTAACCAGCAGCCACCTTCTCCCCAGTCCCTGAGAGCCCAAATCCTGAGAACATGGGCTCCAAAACAGCCTTTCCCATCTAACACTCATTCTCAGGCCACCCAAAGACTGCCTTCTGCAACAGCCTCTTCTATTCCCACGTCCGTTCTACCCCTGAGGGAGGAAGCAGGAACTGAGGGCATAGTCTGAGTCCATGTCCCATTCTCTATGTCCAGTCTCACAGATTAACAGGCATCTAAAGTTTTTTTTTTTTTCCCACTGACCTGACCACATTTACTCCCCCAACATATGTCGCAAACTTCAAAAAATAGATACAGGTCCACAAACCCCTCAAAAAGACCTCGTTAACCTGACCTTTAAGGTCTTTAATAATAGAGACGAGGAGAACCAAATCCAAAATCAAAAGGGAGATCAGACCAAGGCTGAGGCCCAGAAGGAGGCCTTCCAGCTCCTAGCCACTGCTCTCATTAACCCCAAATGTAGTGCTGGTCCTCCAACCAAGGGTAAGTCAGGAACAAAGCCTCTTCCGGGCCCATGCTTCAAATGCAGCAAGGAAGGACACTGAGCCAAGTCCTGCTCAAACCCGAGACCCCTGCCTGGGCCCTGCTCAAGGTGTGGAAGGGAAGGCCACTGGAAATCAGACTGTAGTCTGGCCCCTCCGGGTTCAGGCCACAGCCAGCCCAGCATGGCCGCCCTCTGGATCCGGTTTGGAGCTCCCAGACCCCCTAGGACTGGCCAAAGAAGCTGCCCAGGCCCTGACAGGGCCCCACAGACTTACATCACCAGGACAGAGCCTTGGGTAAAGACTGTGGTGGTAGGTAAGCCGATCTCCTTTTTAATTGACACTAGGGCCATTTATTCTGCCCTCCGAATTGGCTAGGACCCTTGTCCACTCCTCAGTCTCTATTATGGGGGTTGACAGATTAGTCTCACAGCCATTAGCCACCTCACCTCTACACTGCATCTTACTAAATCCCCCCATTCTCTCTTTTCTCATTCTACCTCGGTGCCTGGCCAGGGCTACCATGCATCCCCTCATAAAACCCAGTTGTCCCAAACCACAGTCACCTACCTGAGTTTCACTCTCTCACCCCACAAGGCCGAGCCATTCCTTAGACTTTAAATGCCTTATCTCCTTACCTCCTCCATGACTGTCCCCTCCTCTGAACAAGAAATTTTCCCCTTTCTCAGGCTCACTGGGTACTCTTGCCTCCAGGTTCACAACTTTAGTCTTCTTGCAAAGCTCCTCTATGACATAACATGGTGAAGGGACCCCCTCACTTAGCCTTTAGATTCCAAGGCCAACATTCTCTCCCCTTTAATGCTCTGTAAAATGCTCTGACCTCAGGATCTTCCCACTTCCACCCCCCTCCACACTTCCCAAAGAACAACTCTTTTGGCTGCACAGGCTTACCTAACAGTCTGGCTATTATCAGAAACTGAGATCATTATCTATTCAGAAAAACATGGCAGTTTTAAATCCAAGCAACTAGCGGCCAGGGAACAGGCTTTGGGACCTACTCCCTCCTCCCCCTGCCTTTTCTCCAGCCTCATCTTCCACTGCTCTTTTCCTTCCCTTTCTCTTTTCCTATGGATAACAACCCATTCTAACATTCCCTCCCACTTTCACTGCAATACAATCTCATCACTCATCTGTCACCCCTTATTGGTAGTGCCATGGCGATTACCCTCTCAGCTTGGAGTGTGAAACTTGAAAAAGGAATCTCATACCCTTTAGTCCACCTCTTCTCCTTACACCTTTCAGCTTGTCTCCATGATCAGGGATTTTTCTTTCTCTGTGGGGAAAGCACATGCATCTGTCTCCCCATCAGCTGGACAGGAACCTGTACTCTCGACTATCTCTCACCCACGACATCATTCTCCGCTTTGGCTTTCCGATGTCTCTTCTATCTGATAATGGCCCCGCTTTCGTCTCTCAGATAACACAGCCGGTCTCTCAAATGCTAAACATCAAATGGAACCTCCACATCCCCTACCACCCTTAGTCTTCAGGTAAAGTAGAAAAGGCCAATCATCTCTTAAAAACACATCTAACCAAGCTATCCTTAGAGCTCCATATGCCTTGGACTGAACTACTCCCCCTGGCACTAATGAGACTGAGGGCCATGCCACGACAACCACTACTTCTAAACCCCTTGGGGATCATGTATGTGTGACCTTTTGTCCTCCAAACCCCGGAGGACAATTCCCCTTCCCCAGGAGACTACTTCCCTGCTTTTGCCCATATGAGGGCACTCTTACAACAACACGCTGATAATCTTCTCCCCCGACCCTTTCCTACAACTTCTACTCATCTCTCAGTCCCTGGGGACGTGGTCTATGTCAAGAAAAAAGGAAAGGCATCCTTAACACCCACATGGGAGGAGCCTTTCCCAGTCATACAATCTACTCTGACTGCAGCAAAGGTACAAGAAATACACCACTGGTACCACCTCTCACACATTAAGCCATACAAACCTCTACACAAAACACTACCTTCCTACACTTCTACCCCGACAAGACCTACCTCTCTCAGGCTCACCAAATGTCACCCCGCCATCCCCAAAGAGGACTCAGCGGCACCATCCAGGACCTGATGACCCATCATTCCTCACAGGTTAAATTCTACTATTTCCTGCAGTGTATCTTGAAGGACTGGTCCTGGTGGTGAACACGATCTGCTTCCCCAAAAGATTTACACTCAGTAGATCTTACCTGGCAAGGGACCCTCCAGTTTTTTACTCTGGAAGAAGCTCAGGTTTTCTAATTCCCTTTCATATGTCTCATCTCCTCACCATAATCCTCATATAGGCAGCTAACAATGAATGCACCAATGAAGGTTTTTGGTCTTTTCAGGTGAAATGGACTTGGGATGATGAGGGAGTCATCAATTCCACTGTCTGGGTTGGGAAATCTTTTAGTGTCACTCTCTATTTCAATGCCAGCATGGCCATGGCCCTGGGGTGGTCTAGCTGCGGTGGGTGGCATCGGAGCTATGCTATCGAACACAAATATCTATGTATAAAATACCACCAGAAGGGGGACTGTGACAATGTAGGGGAGTTCTACTGTCCATATTGGCAGTGTTCTCCCTACCACTCTGGTGCTTTAAGTATTCTGCTAGTAAACCTCCAACCCCCCTCAGACTGTGGCTTCCTTATGTGTAATCCTCTCAGCTTTACCATATCAAACCCAGCAGACCCACTCTGTAACCAGGCTCAGCCAGCAGGAATTAGAATACATGGGAGAGGTAGGGGCCCCGGGGGTATAATTGTCTTTATCAACACCTATACTGAAAAGTGAGGAGCTCAAAAAATGGCGACTGGCAGGAAGATAAGGAGGGATCCTGTGTGAGAGAGTGAGGGAGCGATAGAGCAGTGCGTGGACCTGAGTGGGTGTGTGTGAGAGTGAAATAGGGACAGTAGGACCCTGCAGTTCCTCCAAGAGGCTGCCAATCCAGGCAGTCTTAGATGGCAGAACCCCACTGCCACTGCAAACACTCGAGGGAGAACACCAGTGCACAAAGATCACGCCATCTTGAAAACCAGAACTGCTTGAGACTAGGATCCTAGCCTCACCACCACCCAGTCTGGTCTTGGTAGCAAGCCAGGACCCTACAGCTGCTCTGGTAGAAGACCTGCAACCACAGCTCCAGACACCAATACTCCAGGCACCCTGGCTGCAGATTTCTGGCAAGAGTGGACCTCCTGCCAACACAGTGTGACTGTGCAACCCGGTCTCCCAAGCAGATTGGGGACCCTGAATCTCCATGCAAGAGGCAGCAATGAGCACCAGTGACTAGACTCTGTTTCTCACTGCATGCGCTTGGGATCCCTGATTCCCAGTACATTCACACTAAGAGCCAGTGACTCCAATTCTTGGCGCATGTGCACACAGGGACCCTGGTTCTCGGTGTAAGATAAGCACCAAGCAACAGAGACTTTGATACTCAATTCTCGGCGCGAACAAGAGAGCATTTGACTCCTGACATGCACTAGAGGACTTTGATTTTTGGCACACCTCAACAGGTTCTCTGTTTCAACGTGATGTAGGCAGGGCCCCAGATTCTAGGTTCACACAAGAGGCAACACTCAGCGCTTGTGACTCTGACCCGGGAGGAGCATGGCTCCAACCACCCCATAGCAGCCGCACATCATGGTGTCAGAGCTCTTCAGTGACACTTGTGGGGTGCAAAACTCCCACTGCACACGGCCCAGGCGCCCGCAACTCGACATTTGAACCCTCTGGTGATAGTCAGAATGGGGAGACAACAAAACAATTCCCAGAGGAAAGAAAAGGAGGAATCACCAAGAAAGGAAATAAGTGAAACAGAAGCATGCAACATGACAGAAAAAGAATTAAGTGTAATGGTCATACAATTCATAGACAGGATGGACGAGAAAATCAACAACCTATGCAAAAATCAAGAAGAAATTAAAAAATTATATAGGTACAATCAAAAACACCATGGAAGGCTTCAAGAGTAGACTGGAAGAAGCAGAAGACCGAATTAGTGAATTAGAAGATAAAGTACAAAAACAAGCCCAATCTGAACATCAACTTGAGAAAAAAATTAAAAAGCAGGAGGAGAGCCTAAGGGAGCATTGGGATAATGCAAAACAAAATAACGAATATATAATAGGGCTGCCAGAAGGACAAGATGAGCAGCAAGGATTAGAAAATTTATTTGAAGAAATTATGACAGAAAACTTCCCTAATATGGGGAAGAAAATAGTTACACAAGAATAGAGAGTCCCAAGCAAGATGAACCCCAAAAGACCCACACCAAGACACACCATAATTACAATGGCAAATGTTAATGACAAAGAGAGAATCTGAAAGGCTGCAAGAGAGAGACAGAGAGTTACTTACAAAGGATCCCCCATCAGATTATCAAATGATTTCTCAACAGAAACACATCAAGCTAGAAGGGAATGGAAGGAGATATTCAAAGTGATGCAAAGCAAGGGTCTGAATCCAAGAATACTCTATCCAGCAAGACCATTAATCAAAATTGAAGGGGAAATCAGGAGCTTCGCAGTCAAAAAAAGGCTAAGGGAGTTTATCACTACCAAGCCAGCAATGCAAGAAATGCTAAAGGGAATGCTATAAAAAGAAGAAACAAAAAGGTAAGAAGGAACACAGGCTCAAAAAAATAAAAATGGCTACAAACAAGTACCTTTCAATAATAACTTTAAATGTAAATGGACTAAATGCTCCAATCAAAAGACACCGAGTGGCTGAATGGATAAAACCCATACATATGCTGTCTACAAGAGACCCACCTCAAAACAAGAAACTCATACAGACTGAAAGTGAAGGGATGGAAAAATATCTTTCTGGCAAATGGAAATGAAAAAAAAAAGCTGGGGTAGCAATACTTATATCAGACAAAATAGACCTCAAAGAGAAAGCCATAATAAGAGACAAGGAAGGCCCCTTCATAATACTAAAGGAATTGATACAACAAGAGGATATAATCCTGGTAAACATATGCACCCAATGCAGGAGCACCCAAATACATAAAAAAAAAACTCCTGGAAGACATCAAGGGAGAGATCAACAACAATACAATCATAGTAGGGGAATTTAATACACCACTGACTTCACTGGATAAATCCTCTAGACAAAAAAACAAGCAAAGAAACAGCAATCCTAAATGACTCACTAGATCAGATGGACTTAATTGACATCTTCAGAACATTTCACCCCAAAGCCGCGGAATATAAGTTCTTCTCAAGTACACATGGGACATTTTCAAAAATAGACAACATAGTGGGTCACAAGCAAAGTCTCCCCAAATTCAAGAACATTGAAATCATACCAAGCATCTTCTCAGATCACAATGGCATAATATTGGAAATAAACTACAATAAAAGCAATCCAAAACACTCAAACACTTGGCAGCTGAATAACATGTTATTTAATATTGATTGGGTTACTAATGAGATCAAAGAAGAAATTGAAAACATCCTGGAAACTAATGAAAATAAAAACACAACAATCCAAAACCTATGGGACACAATGAAAGCAGTCCTGAGAGGGAAGTTTATACCGCTTCAGGCCTACCTCAAAAAACAAGAAAAAATGGGAGTAAATCATCTAACTCTACAACTGAAAGAATTAGAAAGAGAGCAACAAGAAAACCCCAGAGTGAGCAGAAGGAAGGAGACAATAAAGATTAGAGCAGAAATAAATAACATAGAGACAAAAAAAATACAAAAGATGAATGAAACCAAGAGCTGGTTCCTTGAAAGGATAAACAAGATTGATGAACCTCCAACCAGGCTCACCAAGAAGCAAAGAGAGAGGACCCAAATAAACAAAATCAGAAATGAAAGAGGAAAAAAACAACAGACCCCACAGATATACAAAGGATTGTTAAAAAATACTACGAACAACTCTATTGCGACAACCTCGAGGAAATGGACATATTCCTAGAAAAATTCAACCTATCAAAACATAATTAGGAAGATTCTAAAAATCTCAATAAGCCAATAACTATGGAAGAAATTGAAGCAGTCATCAAAAAGCTTCCAGCAAACAAAAGCCCAGGGCCGGACGGCTTCACAGGGGAGTTTTACCAAATATTCAAGGAAGAGCTAAATCCTATCCTCCTCAGACTATTCCAAAATTTCAAGAGGAAGGAACACTTCCAAGCTCATTCTATGAAGCCAGCATCATCCTAATACCAAAACCAGATAAAGACGACACAATGAAAGAGAATTACAGCCGAAACCGGTTTGGCTCAGTGGATAGAGCGTCGGCCTGTGGACTGAAGGGTCCCGGGTTCGATTCCGGTCAAGGGCATGTACCTGGGTTGCGGGCACATCCCCAGTAGGAGGTGTGCAGGAGGCAGCTGATCAATGTTTCTCTCTCATCAATGTTTCTAACTCTCTATCCCTCTCCCTTCCTCTCTGTAAAATATCAATAAAATTTATTAAAAAAAAAAAAAAAAAAGAAAGAGAATTACAGGCCAATATCCCTCATGAACATAGATGCCAAAATCCTCAACAAAATTCTAGCAAATTGGATCCAGCAGTACATCAGAAAGATCATACAGCATGACCAAGTAGGATTTATCCCAGGGATGCAAGGATGGTATAATATCCGCAAATCAATACACGTGATACATTAGATAAACAAATTGAGGGAGAAAAATCACATAGTCATATCAATTGATGCAGAAAAAGCATTTGACAAAATCCAACACCCTTTCTTGATAAAAACTCTCAGCAAGGTGGGAATAGAAGGTTCATACCTCAACATCATAAAAGCCATATATGACAAACCCACAGCCAACATCATACTCAATGGGCAAAAACTAAAACCATTTCCCCTAAGAGCAGGAACAAGACATGGATGCCCACTATCACCACTCCTATTCAACATAGTAATGCAAGTACTAGCCATTGCTATCAGACAAGAAGAAGAAATAAAAGGCATCCAAATCGGCAAAGAAGAAGTAAACTGCCCTTATTCGCAGATGACATGATACTGTACTTAGAAAACCCAAAAGACTCCATCAAAAAATTATTAGACTTAATAAATGAATTCGGTAAGGTAGCAGGATACAAAATTAATGCCTAGAAATCTATGGCATTTCTATACCACCAATAGTGAATTTACAGAGAGACTAAAAAAGCAATCACATTAACCATCACACCAAAAAAAATTAAGATACCTAGGAATAAACTTAACTAAGGAGGTAAAAGACCTATATGCAAAAAACTACAGGACACTGAAAAAAGAGATAGAGGAAGACATAAACACATGGAACAACATACCATGTTCATGGATTGGTAGAATCAACATCATCAAAATGTCCATTCTACCCAAAGCAATCTATAGGTTCAATGCAATCCCCATTAAAATACCAATGGCATATTTCACAGACCTAGAACGAACTCTCCAAAAATTCATCTGGAATAAAAAAAAGACCCCGAATCGCCACAGCAATCCTGAGAAAGAAGAACCAACTAGGTGGGATCTCAATACCAGATTTCAAGCTGTACTACAAAGCCACTGTTCTCAAAACTGACTGGTATTGGCACAAGAACAGACATATAGATCAATGGAATAGAATAGGGAACCCAGAAATCAACCCAAACCACTATGCCCAATTAATATTTGACAAAGGAGGCATGAACATACAATGGAGTCAAGACAGTCTCCTCAATAATTTGTGTTGGGAAAATTGGACAGATACATGCAAAAATATGAAACTAGACCACCAACTTACACCATACACGAAAATAAACTCTAAATGGATAAAGGACTTAAACATAAGATGGGAAACCATAAAAATACTAGAGCAATCCACAGGCAGCAAAATCTCAGACATACGTCGAAGCAATTTCTTCACTGATAATGCTCCTAAGGCAATGGAAAATAAAGAGAAAATAAACAAATGGGACTACATCAAAATAAAAAGCTTTTGCACAGCAAAAGAAACCATCAACAAAACAACAAGAAAGCTCACTACATGGGAGACCATATTTGCCAATGTTATGACCGATAAGGGTTCAATCTCCAACATTTACAGGGAACTCATACAGCTTAACAAAAGGAAGATAAACAACCCAATCAAAAATGGGCGACGGACCTAAATAGAAACTTTTCAAAAGAAGACAGAAAGAAGTCCAAGAAACATACGAAAACATGCTCAAAGTCACTAATAATCTGAGAGATGCAAATCAAAATGACAATGCGGTACCATCTCACACCTGTCAGAATGGCAATCATCAACAAATCAGCGGAGAAACCAAGATGGCGGCATAGGTAAACACCTAAACTGCTGCCTCGCACAACAATTTCAAAACTACAACTAAAAGACAGAACGGACACCATCCAGAACCACAGGAAAGCTGGCTGAGTGAAAATTCTACAACTAGAAGGAAAGAGAAAAACTCACAGAGAATTGGAGGTACGGCAAAGGGGCTTTGTGCGCGCAGAGAGGAAGGGCGGCTAAGAGCCTGGCTGACTTTCTCTGGCGGAAGGGGGAAGGAAGCCTCCGACCGCACTGAACCCCAGTTCTGACTGCACTGAACCCCAGTTCCGGGCGAACCCCTGGGGACCCACGCTCTTACGGGGGGAGTCTGGACTCTCAGGCAAAGACTCGGGAGCCAGGGAAGGCGGAGGAGACTCGAGCTGGGAAAGGCAGAAGTCTGAAGGCGCACGCGGGCCAGTGCACACAAAGGCTGCGGAGGTTGCCACAGGCTTTCCCTAGTGGAAGGGAGTCAGAGGATCCTGACTGCACTGAGCCCCAGTTCTGACTGCAGTGAACCCCAGTTCCAGGCGAGCCCCTGGGGACCCACGCTCTTGTGGGGGGAGTCTGGACTCTCGGGCGGAGACTCAGGAGCCGGGGAAGGCGGAGGACTGAAAGTGCGCACGCGCGCGCGTGCCAGTGCGCACAAAGGTTGTGGAGGTTGCCACAGGCTTTCCCTAGTGAAAGGGAGTCAGAGGCTCCTGACGGCACTGAGCCCCAGTTCTGACTGCAGTGAACCCCAGTTCCAGGCGAGCCCCTGGGGACCCACGCTCTTGTGGGGGGAGTCTGGACTCTCAGGCAGAGACTCGAGCTGGGGAAGGCGGAGGACTGAAAGCACACATGCGCGCAAGGGCAAGGCTGACAGGAAGCCAAGACTGAGACTCCACCCCATCCAAGCTGAGCACAGAGGCTATTGCAATTTGGCAAGTCTAATCCTATAAGGCTGTCACCAGCACCGAACTTCTCCCAGCATAGACACAGCTGATCCTTACAGCCAACTGGCCCGGAGGTCAATTCTTCCCAGTGATACCAACAACAATAAAGACTTAATTACAACAAGGCTGTACACACAGTCCACAAAGGGGTGCACCAAGAGTGTCCACCTCAGGTTAACTGGGGAAGCAGACCCACTAGGCCATATTGGAAACCTAGCACAAATATCTACCTTTCCAACTCAGGGAATCAGTGAAAACGCGGGGTCAAAGAATCAGATCACAAACGAAAGAAATGGAGGAAAACAAACGACTGGATATAGAATTCAAAACCACGGTTATAAGACTTTTTAAGAATATCCTAGAAAAGGCCGATAAATATAACGAGACCCTCGAAGATATGAAAAAGGACCAACTAGAAATTAAACATACACTGACTGAAATAAAAAATATTATACAGAGACCCAGAAACAGAATAGAGGAACACAAGAATCAAGTCAAAGAATTGAAATACAAAGAAGCAAAAAACACTCAACCGAAAAAGCAAAAAGCAAAAAAAAAAAAAAATCCAAAAAGTTGAAGATAATGTAAGAAGACTCTGGGACAACTTCAAGCGTACCAACATCAGAATTATGGGGGTGCCAGAAGAAGAGAGAGAGCAAGATACTGAAAACCTATTTGAAGAAATAATGACCGAAAACTTCCCCCACCTGGTGAAAGAAATAGACTTACAAGTCCAGGAAGCCCACAGAACCCCAAACAAAAGGAATCCAAAGAGGACCACACCAAGACACATCATCATTAAAATGCCAAGAGAAAAAGACAAAGAGAGAATATTAAAAGCAGCAAGAGAAAAACAGTTAATTACCTACAAGGGAGCACCCATACGACTGTCAGCTGACTTCTCAACAGAAACTATGCAGGCCAGACGGGAGTGGCAAGAAATTTTCAATGTGATGAATAGCAAGAACCTACAACCAAGATTACTCTACCCAGCAAAGCTATCATTCAGAATTGAAGGGCAGATAAAGAGCTTCACAGATAAGAAAAAGCTGAAGGAGTTCATCACCACCAAACCAGTATTATATGAAATGCTGAAAGGTATTCTTAAAGAAGAGGAAGAAGAAAAAAGTAAAGAGAAAAATAATGAACAACAAATACATATCTATCAACAAGCGAACCTAAAAATCAAGTGAATTAAAAACCTGAGGAACAGAATAATCTGGTGAATATAATAGAATCAGGGGCATAGAAAGGGAGTGGACTGATAATTCTCAGGGGGAAAGGGGTATGGGGGGTTCATGAAGAGAATGGACAAAAATCATACACCTATGGATGAGGACAGTGTGGGGGAGGTAAGGGCAGAAGGTGGGGTGGGAAATGGGTGGAGGGGAGCTATGGGGGGAAAAAGGAGAAATAATTGTAATAATCTGAATAAAGATTTATTTTAAAAAATAAATAAATAAAACAATAATACAGCACTTTAAAAAAAAAAACAAATCAGCAAACGACAAGTGCTGACGAGGATGCGGAGAAAAAGGCACCCTCGTGCACTGCTGATGGGAATGCAGACTGGTGCAGCCACTGTGGAGAACAGTATGGAGTTTCCTCAAAAAACTAAAATGGAACTCCCATTTGACCCAGTGATCCCACTTCTAGGAATATATCCCAAGAAACTAGAAACAACAATCAGAAAGGATATATGAATCCCTAGGTTCATAGCAGCACAATTTGCCATAGCTAAGATCTGGAAACAGCCTAAGTGCCCATCAGCAGATGAGTGGATTAAAATACTGTGATACAACTACACAATGGAATACTATGCTGCGCTAAAAAAGAAGGAATTCCTACCATTTGCAACAACATGGATGGAGCTGGAGAGCATTATGCTAAGTGAAATAAGTCAGTCAGAGAAAGATAAACATCACATGATCTCACTCATCTATGGGAAATAATGAACAACATAAACTGATGAACAAAAAGAGATACAGAGACAAAGAAGCATCGATCAGACTGTCAAACCTCAGAGGGAAGGTAGGGGAGAGTGGGGGTAAGGGTGAGAGTTCAACCAAAGGACTTGTATGCATGCATATAAGCCTAACTAGTGGTCACAGACAACAGGCAGGTGTGGGCATGAGTGTGTGTGTGTGTGTGGCGGGGGGGGGGGAGATAATGGGGGGATGAAGACAAATATGTAATACCTTAATCAATAAAGAAATTTAAAAAAAAGAAATATTCAAAGTGATGAATAGCAAGAACCTACAACCAAGATTACTCTACCCAGCAAAGCTATCATTCAGAATTGAAGGTCAGATAAAGAGTTTCACAGACAAGAAAAAGCTAAAGAAGTTCATCACCACCAAACCAGTATTAAATGAAATGCTGAAAGGTATTCTTTAAGAAGAGGAAGAAGAAAAAGGTAAAGATAAAAATTATGAACAACAAATACATATCTATCAACAAGTAAATCTAAAAAGAGAATAAACTGGTGAATATAATAGAATCAGGGGCATTGAAAGGGAGTGGACTGACAATTCTCAAAGAAAGGGGTGTGGGGGTGCAGGAAGAGACTGGACAAAAATCGTACACCTATGGATGAGGACAGTGTGGGGGCGGGTAAAGACAGAGGGTGAGGTGTGAACCAGGTGGAGGAGAGCTATGGGGGAAAAAAAGAGGAACAATTGTAATAATCTGAACAATAAAGATTTATTTTTTTAAAAAACCTATAGTAATGCCCGACCTATCCCTCCCCCACTAAAGGACATTCTCTCTCGCCCTACGAACTCTGGACCTACTCCTTTGTCCACCCTCTCCAACACAACTTTCCATCTACTCTCTAACATCAATCCCTCCTTCTCTACACCCTGCTGGATTTGTCTGTCACTGGCTCCAACCCTCATCATAGCCACTCCAATCCCAACCTATTGGACCACTAACTTAACTCTTACCTATACCAAACCTCAACACACTCTATACAATATCTTTCTCTTTAATATGGAAAACACTACCTGTTTAACAAAAACCGCTCAAACCACTACCTCAACTACTCCTAAACCTTACTACTGTGCACAATCTATAAATTTACCCTCTCCTTTAGCCTGCCCTCCACAGGGTATTTTTCTCCTCTGTGGAACTACAGCCTACACCTGTGTTCCCCAGGACCTGTCACACTCACTCTGCCTTTAGGTCTTCCTAACCCCCAATCTTTCTGTCAGAACAGAGGGAGAACTCGAATCCTCTCTTGGTCTTCTCAGACCTCGCCACAAAAGCTCAGCCCTTGTTCCCCTCTTAGTGGGTACGGGAGTCCTCACTGCAGTAGGGATAGGAGTAGGAGGCATTTCCTCCTCTGTTCATTTCTACCACAAATTGTGTGCTTAATTTTCAGACGATATCTCCATCATTAGCAAATCCCTTGAATCCCTTCAAAGGCAGGTAGACTCCGTAGCAGCGGTAGCCCTACAGAACTAGCGTGCTTTAGATCTCTTGACAGCAGTAAATGGGGCTACCTGTGTCTTTCTTGGGGGAAAATGCTTCTATTTTGTAAATGAATCAGGAATTGGCAAAGATCACATTAAATCCCTCCGGGACAGGATTGACCAAAGATGTAACCAGCTAGAAGGGGGGTATGCCATCTTTGGCTCACATACCCCATGGCTCCTCCCACTATTAGGCCCACTGGTATTTATTCTTTTAATTTTGCTCTTTGGCTCCTGTCTCATGCGCTGTTTCACTAGTTTTTTTTGCAGAACAGAATGAGGCGTTTGCCAACCAGAAAGTGGGAGAGATCTATCTGGCCTTGAATACAGAACCTAGAGACACGTATGTGACCAGAATCTTTGAGACCTTGGGTAAATGTCCCTGATGATGCCTCCTCTCAGCAGGAAGTAGCTACGAAAGACGAACCTTCACCCCCTGACCTTGCCTGGTTTCTCAATTTTTTTTTATTATTACCCAAAGCCTGGAATGATAGATCCTACCTTCCCCCAACTGGTGGGCGGAGTATGCCATAACCTGCAGCCCAGAAATACCTGAGTGACTAACCATACCTGCAGCCCGGAAATACCTGAATGACTAACCATGTACCTTATATGAACTATACATTGAATCACTAATCAACACCTGCCAAATACCCTAAGCCCTTGTTCCTATATGGACCATACATTAAGCCACCAATCAGAACGTGCTGAGTATTCTAAGCCCCCATTCCTCTCCTCAAAAGGTGTGTTAACCTCTGCACGGGTTGCTGTTCTCCCTTTGGGAGACAGCCCAGCAGGTCTTTTTCCCCTAATAAAGCCTGTAATCCTGGTTTTTGGCTTCCGATTATTCTCTCAGGAGGTGGGGGTGGGAGAGAGTGCCTTATGTTAGGGTCGTCAAAGGAGGAGCACACAAGGCCAAAAGGGGTAAAGAATTATGAATTTATTATGTCATCTGGAAAACCAGGTGGGCTGAGCCCCAAAATGGCACCAGTACCCAGGGACAGGGAGTCAGAGATTTTGAAGAACTCTTGGTGGGCTTTTTCTGGGCAGAGAATTCTCTGGGTGGGTCCTGGGGGGAAAGATAATGGTCTTCACAAGAGCAAAGTGGTCTTAGCAAGTGGAATGTGGACAGCAAAAGGAATATTGGTTGTGATGTAGTCTAAAGGTCAGTTCTGGTGTAGGGGTGGCAGGGAGGGAGGGGCCAAGAGGGGGCTTGATTCAATTATTTGATCAGACTTAACACCTTATAGCTTCCAGAAATCCATGTTAAGAGAACCCAGAATTAAAGTGTCTTTATGTCAATGAATGAAAGAATGATGTGGTTGGTGAGGGTCTTAGACAGTTTGGCATGACAGGGATCCAACAAAGCCAAAAATTTTTAAATCCTTTTGTTCCCATCTGTCTCCTGACCCCCAGCTGAACTGAGTCCAGTCAGGAGATTCTTGTAAATCTTTGATAAACTGTCATTACTTTGTATATACTTCCTCACCTCTTTGGGAAAGGCTCCATCTGACAAGTGGCTGCTCTTATAAAAACTCAAGCCTTAAGAAGAATTCCTCCAGTTAATTAGCATACCTGTAGTGGGAGCTATTAGCCTGAAGGCCATGGGAGAAATGTAGGTTAGAATTAAGATAGTCAGAGAGAAAGCATTTCACTGTTTCAGGTACAAAATGAAAGTGCATCTCTTAAAGACTAGACAGTGGCACTCATGGAAGCATCTCAATACTGTGTGGGGGACAAATCCCATAAGTACCTCTGCAAATCATTCAGTGAATTCACATGTACTTTGGGTTTGTTAGTGGCTTGCAGAAAGTGGAAGTGGAAAGGTGTTTTCTCACCTTCTTCCCTCCATGCTTATCTTCTATCTCACTTCCCTTTTGTAAAAAATGGACCTTTGTGATCCATCTCCAGCAAGGTCTGCTTCTGATGAAATTTGCTGAATTTCCCCAGGGCAAGCAGAATGTGGGGAGAAGGGAAGAGGATGTTGGAACAAAGAACTGCACACTGGCCAGCATCATGGTGGAGAGCATCCCAGGCATCTGCCTCAGGGAGACAGGGGTGGGGGAGTCAGCTAGAAAGGCCTCAGCCCAATTTTTTTAATGGCCCAGTGGGAAACAGCAAGACCTAGGCAATGTACGAGGAAACAGCTGATCTCATAGTACTCAGCCAATGAGGAACTAGAGGAGGGACTAAATAAATAGGCTATGTTCCCTGCCCCACTTGTGCCTGTACAATAGATGTCCGCTCTCTGGAGAGTGTATTAAAAGTCTCATTTCCCCCATACTTCTTTTTTTTTTTTTTTTTTAAATATATTTTATTGATATTTTACAGAGAGGAAGGAAGGAAGAGGGATAGAGAGCTAGAAACATCGATGAGAGAGAAACATCGATCAGCTGCCTCCCGCACACCTCCCACTGGGGATGTGCCCGCAACTAATGTACATGCCCTTGACCGGAATCGAACCCGGGACCCTTCAGTCCGCAGGCCGACGCTCTATCCACTGAGCCAAACCGGTTTTGGCTCCCCCATACTTCTTTTTCCAAGTCCATCATTTGAAATTCAGACATGTGAGTCATTTCTCACACTTACTGTCTTCCTAATTAACAATTAACAGCAAATTAGACATCATTCATCTGAATGGACATAGTCAGTCTCACTGTTACCTACCTTAACTGCCAGGTTCTTGAGTCTCAAGGTCATTGAAATAAGTACTGAACTCTGTACAAGATCAGGCATATAAATTTCTTGCAGACAGCTTGTACCTAAGTGGCGGGGGCGGGGGGTGACGAGTAAAGAGAAGTTGAGCTCTCTGAGGGGTTCTTGTGGATGGCTTTGGGGCCTTGGTGTGGATGTAGGACTTGGGAGTGAGGATGAGATCAGTTGTCCTATAATCATAGTCACTTGGGGCCCATTGATTCTGGGGAACCACAAGAAATTTTCCATGGTCAGTGGACAGCTTGAAGGGACAGTAAAATAAAGCTTCCACAAATATTCTATTTACTGATTCAGGATGTGGGTCTGAGAATCTAAGGATCTGACTTCACACAGGGAAGAATTGAAAGACAAGCCAGCATAGAGTTTAACGTGAAAGTGAGTTTACTGGTGAAGCCATGAGACAAAATGGATTCCTTTCACAGACAGAATAGCCCCCTTTAGAAGAATTGCTTCCTTTATTAATCAGGGTGTGGGTATTCAATAAGGGGGTGGGGGAATATTCAGGATATTCTTGGGAAAAGGGTGGAGATTTCTCAGAGGAGCTCTGTCAGCCATTTTGTGTTCTTTTATGGGCTTTCCATTTCTGTTCAGGGTGGCTCAGGGTGTGTTATTCAGCACAGTAATGTATTCAAATGATGCATAATGTGGTGCAACTAGTCATCATGTTGTGATACCATTGTCATAATCTGGTTATTAGGTAACAAAAAAGGAGTAAAGGTAAGACTAGATAATATAAGCATGCCCTTTATACAGCCTTGCTAGAGAGCTGTAATTTAACATTCTCCAAGTCTGTTCCCCACAGTTCAATGGGGGAAGGCACTGGACAAAGGCAGTTTGGACGAATGTCCAGTAAGTTCTGAGTGACATGAAAAAGTACTTATCTGTCAGTCACACCTTAGAACAAGTCAGTGGCCAGAGAATATTTAAACTCCTGGACAAAGGAGCCCTCTCTCTGGGGCCTTGGCACTTAGCCCTCAGCTTTCTTGGGACTGCTGTTCAGGGGGTACATTCTCCTACATTCGTCCGTGTGCCCCATGGCCAGGTGGACTCCCCACAATAGATTAATAGACTGAATCTCCTTGATCCTGAACTGTGCCTGGCTGCAACATGGAACAGAGGCTCTGGACACTTGCCCTGCTTTTGGGTCTGTTGAACTGCCAGCTAAACCTCTTTCAGGACTGTGTTAAGAAACATGGGACTTTGCAACCTGAGAAATATAATTCCAATAAAAACAATTTATCCTCCTGTGGAGCCTTAGAAAATTCATTTTCTGAAGCTATAGCAAGAACCACCCTATGCCCACTTGTGTTGGGGAAATCTTACCCACTAATTTCACCCAGAGCATTTGGATTAAGCTGGTCTCTGCTGGTTTTAAGCCATAATCTGGTGGAAGGTGACAGTTCCTACAGCTTTTATTGATTATAGCTGTTTTGCCACATACATTATCTCATTACCATTTAATTGACAAAACA
This sequence comes from Plecotus auritus, assembly GCF_963455305.1. Taxonomy (NCBI): domain Eukaryota; kingdom Metazoa; phylum Chordata; class Mammalia; order Chiroptera; family Vespertilionidae; genus Plecotus; species Plecotus auritus. The sequence continues at coordinate 81,594,027 of NC_137770.1, read as the reverse complement.
TCTATTTTGCAGAACATGATGTTAAAAAACGAAGTGTGGTTGTTGTACATTCTTTCTTTTTGTTACCTTGGGCCTGATGCTTCAAAACAAAAGCCAATATTCAATACATCAGAGTTAGGACCAAGGAAAGATTTATAGAACTTATTCGCAAACCCAACATAAAAGAGTCAGTAATCCAGGCAGCTTTTACAGTTAATGGAAGGAAGGAAAGGAGAGACAAGAGGTGGGTGCTGGCCTCAGACAGGTAGGCATCTACAGGGATTCTAGGAAGAGTGTGAAATTTCTCAGTGCCTTTGTTCCTGGCTCCTCTGTTGACTCACTGAGTCCAGTTATGGATACTCCTGTGAAATCTCTGAAAATCAGTCATTACTTTGTGCATTTTCCTCACCTCTGCCTACAAAGGGGCTGCTTAAGCCTCAAGCAGAATTCCTGTAATTAATTGAGATATCTATCGCAGGTGCTATTAGCCTGCAGACCATCAGAGAGAAGCATTTCATTCTATTACTTGGTAAGGATGTGGTTAGGTTAATTTCAACTGTGGAATTTTACTGAAAGCAAGGAGTCATAGTCAGGCCTCTCAGTGGGAGTGCTTTCAGTCAAGATGGAGCCTAGATGTTACTCCTATACTGTCTCATCACTAGGCATGTAATACAAGTGAGTGTGGTGACTGCCCTTTAAAGCTCATTACTTCTATGGTCATTCTCTAGTTTCTTCTTGTTATATGTCTGGGCAAAGTGACTCTGAAGGCCAATTTCCTTCCTCTTCTGCATTCCCTGCCTATATGGCTGGGTAGATTGTTGTTCAATATTCTTTTTGTGGTGATTATTTTTATTTATATGTCAAAACTCATCAGACTGCTAAATTTAAATATGTATGTTTTAAAATATGCAATTATACCTCAATAAAACTATTTTTGAAATGTGATTTCGATACCACCATCCCATCCCCTTCTCCACCAAGGGAAAACATAGTTTCCTCTGTGCATATGGAGACTTTTCATAGTTCCCAGAATACATGAGTAGGTTTGGTAATAAGTAAGAGAAAATCAAGAAAAAGATTACTTTAAAAAACTTACTAAACACCGTTGGTTACCACAGCAGTTTTCGTAAAGGCAAACTAGCTCAATCCCTTGGGGACAGAGGGATCCATGACTACAGACTGTAGGGAAAACCCTGAGTCTCTCCACTTCCCTCCTTCCAGATGATTTTGGCTGGCTCTTCACTCAGGCTCCTTGCCTGCCACACCAGAATCCAGTGTTGTCATCCTTCAACTCTCAGTCTGAATACAGTCCAGGAATGGCTGTAGATATTGTAAAAATTAGGTCACTGGAAGCACAATTGCCTAGCACTTTAGAAGAAAAGAGATTGATACTCAAAAAGTATAACTTGAGACTTTTGAATTCGTTATTTAGCTTTTTGGGTGTTACAGGTACTAATTAGGTTAATTAACAAGATCATTTTTTCAAATGCAGAAGGAAAAGCTAGAGACTTCCCAATAAGGTGGAAATTTTCGAAAGGTTACTTGAGATAAAAAGAGTATGAGAATATATTGAACTGGTTTTAAAGGATTCAATAACTGACCAGAAACTTAACAAAGTTGGAAGCTAATTTTTCAAAGACTATTAGGAATATTTTGCAAGTTTCAACAGGTCTTCCTGCTGGGTAAACACAGCTCACTAGGGCCTGAGGCTGAGGAAATCAAAGGAAAAAAAAACTGGCACTTTTAAAAACAGGTGGCATTTGACATGGTGCAATATAGAGATCTTGTAACATAGAAACCCACACCTGAAACCCACATGTTCATGCTGACCAAGGTCACCTCAATAAATTTAAGAAAGATAAAAAGTAAAAACAAGTGGCTAAAGTCACATGCCTGATATTCCCCCCTCCCATGTCCAGGTTCCTTAAAAGTTATCGAGTGCAAATGAGAAATCTTGTCTTCTTACAATTATTCATAATTCTGTTTATGTGTATGATCTGTTGGTGATATTTGTGTTTATATATGGTGTATTTTCTGTCTCTGGCTGATATTATTAGGTTGTAATAATTTATTGGCTTAAAGGAATTAAATACTTACCTAAATTAAGAAATAGAAGTGCCCTAATAGGTTTGTCTCAGTGGATAGAGGTAGGCCCATGGACTGAAGGTCCCAGGTTCCATTCCAATCTTGGGCATGTACCTTGGTTGCAGGCTCAATCCCAGGCCCCGGTCTGGGCACCTGGGGGAGGTAACCAATGGATGTGTTTCTCTCACATGGATGTTTCTTTCTCATTGTTGCTACTTGGCGCTCCCAATATTTATAAAAATCAATGGAAAAATATCCTGTGGAGGGGAATAACAACAAGAAAAAAAATAAATTAAAAAAATAGAAGCCATCCCAAGTATCTTTCAGAATCCTATAATCTAAAAAAAAAAAAAAAAAAAAAAAATTGATATTAAAGCTAATTTAAGGTTGGTTTAATTAAATAGACATGTATTTTAGTTATTAATATTGAATATGGTATTTTTGTTTTACCTGGGTTTACAAAAATAAGTTCATATTTGTTGCATAATTTGTCAAGAAAATAGCTTGGGTGATAATTAACTTTGAAATCACATAGGATTGTTAAGAACTAATAAATGTATATAAATAAAATAAAAATATTTTAGGTAAAATGTTTTAGTAATAATGTATACTTATGTAAAAATAGTATTCTAGCCCTGGCTGATGTGGCCTAGTTGGTTAGAGTGTTGTCCCATGCACCGAAGGGTCATGGGTTTGATTCCTTAGGTGAGGATTAAAAATAATAATAATAATAGCTCTGCCTGGTTTGGTTTAATGGATATAGTGTCAGGCCATGGAATGAAGGATACTGGGTTTCATCCTCATCGAAGGATTTTTTTTTTTTCATTGAGTCTAGGAGAGAAGGGGAGGGAGAGCAAGAGAAACATTGATCAGTTGCCCACCATACATGCCCCAACCAGGGATTGAACCCCAAACCTGGGTATGTGCCCTGATCAGGGATCAAACCCAAGAGATTCAGGCAGAGAAAGCTGCTTCAGGAAGGAGATCTTAGGACGTTCACCCGATGATAAACAAGAGGGCTTCGGGCAGGTGCTCTTGTCACTTAGGACTTTTTAAGGCTTTTACGATCCTTGTGCCTGAAATGGGGATGGGGGCGGAAACCAATATATATACATTTATCTCACAGGGATCTAGTCATTGATGTTTTTCTAAAAGCCCCCAGTTGACTTTATATGAAACCAGAGTTGAGAGATGCTGGAACATTTGCTGAATTTGTTCCTAAGCTTTCCCTAGTTTGGGGATTATTCTGTAATGTATGTCAGGTTATTTAATCTCATTTATGGATACAGCTAAATGAACTTCTAATTTAGTCAATTATCTTGACTCTCCCACAATGCATAATTGCATGCAGAAAAGGAAACAAATCTGGGAGAGTCTCCTACTCAGTCTAGTCCATTTTTCTAAAACTAACACCTTCTAAGAGTTTGGGTATAAAAGATTGTCCCAGTTACCCTCATTCTTACTCCCTCCCTTATCAGAAACAAAAAGTGACTACAACTGTGGGAGGAGGGAGAAGTTGGAGAGGAGGATTAGGTATTGCTGAAGTGTCTAAAAGATGGCACCATATTTTTGCCTTTAATTTTTTCTTGGAAAAATATTTGCAGTGATTTTTAAGGACACAGAAAAAGATGACATAAAATGTAAATCTCACACTTAATTTTGCTATTTTAAAGTAATATTTTATGTTCTTTAATGATTTTCACAATTCAAAACTTCTATAGTACATATTTCTTCAATCCTTTTAATGTATAAATAACAAGAATATAATTGAATTGTTTGATTACAGGAAATTCAGTCTTTCACCAGATTACTTTCTCCAAGAATGTCAGGAAATGTCCAATGCTTATATAGTGCATTAGAGGCCTGATGCACGAAATTCATGCAAAAGGCTCGGCCCTCGCAGCTTCAGCGGCTTGCCTTGGCCCTTGAATTTGCGTACCTTTTATTTCTTCTTCTTGTCTGATTGTTATGGTAAACACTTCCAATACTATGTCGAACAGGAGTGGTGAAACTGGGCATCCATATTTTTTTCCTGTTCTTAGGGGAAATGGTTTTAGAATTTGCCCATTGAGTATGTTGTTGGCTGTAGGTTTGCCAGATAAGGGTTTTATTATGTTGAGGTATGATCCCTCTATTTCCACTTTGCTGAGAGATTTTATCAAATGCTTTTAGATTTTATCAAATGCTTTCCCTGCATCAATTGATGTGATCATGTGGTTTTTGTCTTTCAGTTTGTTTGTGTGATGTATCAATTTATTGATTTGCGGATATTGTGTCAGCTTTGCATCCCCAGAATAAATTCCACTTGGTCATGGTCTTTTTAATGTATTTCTGGATGCAATTTGCTAATATTGTGTTGAGGTTTTGAGTATCTAGGAGGTTCATCAGGGATATTGGCCTGTAATTCTCTTTCTTTGTAGTGTCTTTATCTGGTTTTGGCATTAGGGTAATGCTGGATTCAGAGAAGGAGCTTGGAAGTGTTCCTTCCTCTTGAATTTTTTGGATTAGTCTGAGGAGGATCAGTATTAGTTCTTCTTTGAAAGTTTGGTAAAACTCCAGTGTGAAGCTGTCCGGAACAGGGCTTTAGTTTGCTGAAAGTTTTTTTATTACTGCTTCAATTTCATCAGTAGTTATTGGCCTATTCAGGTTTTCTGATTCATCCTGATTGAGTTCTGGAATACTATATTTTTCTAGGAAAATGTCCATGTGGTCAAGGTTGTCCAGTTTGTTGGAATAGAGTTGTTCACACTGTTTTTTATACATTCATTTGTATTTCTGTGGGATCGGTTGTTACTTCATCGGTTTCCTTTCTGATTTTGTTTATTTGGGTCCTCTCTCTTTGTTTCTTGGTGAGCCGGGCTAGAGGTTCATCATTCTTGTTTATCCTTTCAAAGGACCAGCTCTTGGTTTCATTGATCTTTTGTATTGTTTTTTATGGTCTCAATATCATTTATTCTCTCTCTGATCTTCATTATTTCCTTCCTTCAACTTACTCTGGGTTTTTCTTCTTGCTCTCTTTCTAGTTCTTTAAGTTGTATGGTTAGATATCTTATTAGCAGTTTTTCTTGTGTAGTTTGTTTGTTTGTTTGTTTGTTTTTGGTAGGCCTGTATTGCTATGAACTTCCCTCTCAGCACTCAGAACTTCCCTTTCATTGTGTCTCATAGATTTTAGATTGTTGTGTTTTTATTTTCATTTGTTTCCAGGTTATTTTTTATTTATTCTTTCATCTCTTTGGTAACCCATTCATTGTTTAATAGCATGCTATTTACCCTCCATGTGTTTGATTGTTTTTATTGTAGTTGATTTCTAACTTTATGCCACTGTGATCTGAGAAGATGCTTGATATGATTTCAACCTTCTTGCATTTGTAGACACTTAGATTGTGTCCTAATATGTGTTGTAACTTTGAAAATACCCTATGTGCACTTGAGAAGTATGTATACTCCGTAGCTTTGGAGTGCATGTTCTGAAGATGTCAATTAGTTCTATGTGATCTAGTGAGTTGTTTAGGATTGCTGTTTCTTTGTTAATTTTTTTGTCTAGAAGATTTATCCAGTGATGTCAATGGGGTATTAAAATACAATACAATTATTGTGTTGCTGTTGATGTCTTCCTTAATATCTTCCAGAAGTATTTTTATGTATTGGTTGCATATATGTTTATCAGAGTTATAACCTCATGTTGAATTGATTCCTTTCATATTATGAAGTAGCCTTTCTTATCTCTTGTTATGGCCTTCACTTTGAGGTCAAGTTTGTCAGATATAAGTATTACTACCCCAGGTTTTATTTTTTTCATTTCCAAATGCCTGAAAAAATGTTTTTCCATTTCTTCACTTTCAGTCTCTGTGAGTCCTTTGTTCTGAGGTGGGTGTCTTATAGATAGAATATACATGGGTAATGTTTTCTTATCCATTAGCTACCCTATGTCTTTTGATTGGAGCATTTAATCCATTTACAATTGAGGTTATTATGGATAGGTTCTTGTTTGTAGCCATTTTTATTCTTTATACCTGTGTTCCTTCTTCCCTTTCTATTTCTTCTTTTTACAACAGTCCCATTAGCATTTCTGGCACTGCTGGCTTGGTGGTAATAAAGTCCCTTAGTCTTTTTTCGTCTGTGAAGCTCCTGATTTCATCTTCATTTTTGAATGATAGCCTTACTGGATAGAGTATTCTAGGATTCAGTCCCTTTCATTTCATCACTTTGTGTACTTCTTTATATTTCCTTCTGGCCTACTGTGTTTCCGTTGAGAAATCTGTTTATAGTATTATGGGAGATCTCTGGTAGGTAACTGTCTGTCTCTGGCAGCATTTAAGATTCTTACTTTGTCATTGACATTTACCAATTTAACTATGATATGTCTTGGTGTGTGTCCTTTTGGATTCATCTTGTTTAGGACTCTCTGTGCTTCTTGAACATGTATGACTTTTTTCTTTCCAAAGTCATGGAAGTTTTCTCTTATTATTTCTTTGAACAGGTTTTCTATTCCTTGCTCAGCGTCTTCCCCTTCTGGCATTCCTGTTATGTGGATGTTGTTTTGTTTCATGTTGTCCCAGAGGTCCCTGAGACCCTCCTCCTACTCTTTAATTTTTTTTCCATTTGTTCTGCTTTGTTATTTTTTCTATCTTGTCTTCTAACTAGACTACTGTTGAAACTTTCCATTGTGTTCTTTATTGCTGCTATGTCATTCTTTCATCTTAATTCTTATATATCTTGGTGAATTTCTGATTCAGACATTTGAACATCCTTATAGCCCTTACTCTGAATTCTTTCTTTGACATATTGCTTGCCCCCATTGCATTTCATTCCTTTTCTGTGATTCCTCCTTTTCTTTCACTTGGGAATTGTTTCTTTGTCTCCCCATTTTTGCTATTGCTTTGTAATTGTTTCTATGTATTAGATCAAACTGCTATGCCACCCAGATTTTTTCAATTGGTTTTATGTAGTAGAAATTTTGGGAGATCTAGTGGTTCAGTGTCTCAGATCTCTTGGGCCGGGATTCTAGGGAGACCCTCTACTTGAAATATTTGGGTTTTCCTGATAGAGTTCAGTCTTTAATGTTATCGTCTCACTCATGGATGGAGTCGCCTCTCAAGGTGTCTGATCATGTGGCTCACTTCCTACCACGTCATGCCAACATTTTGGAGGCACTGACTGAATGGCACATAATACAATACGACAAGACACAACACAGGAGGAACAGAACATGAATGTATACAAGACACCTATAACTCTAATAAAAGTGACAGCTAGAGAAAAGAGATTTAGAAAATAGAACAAGAATGATAGTGAGAGCCGAAACCGGTTTGGCTCAGTGGATAGAGCGTCATCCTGCGGACTGAAAGGACCCAGGTTCGCTTCCGGTCAAGGGCATGTATCTTGGTTGCGGGCACATCTGCAGTAGGGGTGTGCAGGAGGCAGCTGATCGATGTTTCTCTCATCGATGTTTCTAACTCTCTATCCCTCTCCCTTCCTCTTTGTAAAATATCAATAAAATATATTTAAAAAGAAAAAAGAATGATAGTGAGAAAGAAAAAAGAAAGAAAGGAAGTCTATGGGGAGAAAACACAACAAAGCAAACAAATAAACAAAACAAAAAAGCACAAACAAAAAACACCCAGGAAAAAAAAGGGGGAGAGCAGAATCTGTAGATGCAGAGCTTAAATAGAAACTATAAGGTTGAGGAATTGGATGAATAGGAGAAGGATCATGGTTTGGGATAGAGGCAGGAGAAAAAGAAATAAAAATAAATATTAAAAAATGTTTAAAACAGAGAATAGAGAGCAGATAGGAATTTAGAAAGTGAAAGAAGTTAAAAAAATTAAGAGAAGAAAAGAGTAAGAGACGAGAGAGAAAACAGATAAAACTGAGTAGCGAGGAGAAAGAAAAGAGAAGGAGAAATGGAATAGGAGCAGGTAAGAGGAAAATTAGGTATCTGAATAAACCAACTGAGACACATCAATAAAGCAGATAAAGAAGGTCCATTTTTAGAAAGGATAAAAAGGAAAGGAAAGGAAAAAACTAATAGAGATAGGAGAAGAGAAATGGGAGGAAAGAAAGAGAAGTGAGGAAGGAAAAGGTGCAAAGAAAAATAAAATAAGGTAAAATGAAAAATTATAATAAAAAATTTTTAAATAATAAGAATTAAAAAAAGAAGTGAAGTGTCATCCACTTCAGCCGAGTTTTAATGCCCTTTGGGAGCTGGTTGAGGACCCCACTCTTCTGTTCTGTCTGCTAATTCTGGGCTTCCTGTTGGGGACTAGGTGCTGGCCACTGTCAGGCACTATCTTTTGGCTTTTAGCACCTGGCTCGAAGCTCCAAGCAGTGCACAGGTCCTCTGCTTATGTCTTTCTCCACAGGCCTTGGCTGCAAGCACATGGGGCCAATCTGCCCTCTTTGCCTGTCTGCCAGCTGTCTTTCATAATCACTCATTTGTCTGTTTCTGACAGGGCTTTAGGTGAGGTTGGTGCTGTTTCACATTCAGGGAGTAAGATGAGTGTTTTTTCCCTGACCCATAGCTACCCCTCCAAGAGTGGCCAAAAATATAACTCTGGCCTTGGTTGGTCAGAGATCCTTGTATGGAGACCAATGGAGTTGGCTGGCGACCTGGAGTTTTTATCAGTCTGGTTTGCAGAATAGCGGGGCAGACTGGCCCATCTTCCAATCCAGTTACTGAGGGCTCTTTGGGCCCATTCAGACCCGTAAACTTGGCCTCTGCCTTTGTTTCCTTTGTGTAACTCAAAATATAGGCAGGGTATGGCAGGCTGTATTACCTGCTTAGAGGCTACTAGGGGGAGGGCTAGCTCTTCTGGGGAGAAATGGAGGCTTAGGTTGGAAGCTTAAGAATGTCCCAATGCAGGGTTACTGGCCAAGTCTCCCTGCCCTGTTTCCCTCCCCAGCCTCTCCTCAGGCCCCTCAGGTCTGTGCCTCTATCCCTGTATCGAAGCCTCAGGTAAGTGTTTGCAATCCAAAAGTCCTGTGTTCTGGGTTTAGCAAATAAAAGAAAGGACAAAACAAAACCAAAACAACCACAAAGCTGTGGGTTTATCTTCCCCCAGCACCTTGCTGCTTGGGCCGCCTTTTGGGCCATCTTTTGTGGAGCAACTTTTTGCGGCTATGGTCTAAGGTCCAGATTCCCCAGCTGCCAGCAGCCCTGAGGCTTTTCCTTTCCACAGTTGGATGTTGTGCCTGTTGCCAAGAAATGCGGCTTTGGTGCAATGCAGCTTCCTCCTCACCCTCTCGGCCTAGTGGCTGGGTGTACCTATCAAGCCCAGATCCCAGTTCCTACCATTCTTCAGGCATGCTCTTCCCTTCCCTGTTGTAAATTGTCTTCTCAGCTGTGTCAAATTTGTTAATTCCAAGTGGATGTTCTCTGATTTAGCTGTTTTCCAGTATGTCCCCGGGATGAGGTGCACAACACGCGTGCCTATTCAGCCACCATTTTCTCTCTCCGTTGAACCTCATTCTTTTTTAAAAAATATATTTTTATTGATTTCAGAGAGGAAGGGAGATGGAGAGAGAGAAACCTCAATGATGAGAATCATTGATCGGCTGCCTCCTGCACACCTCCAACTGGGGATCGAGCCCACAACCTGGCATGTTCCCTTGGCCAGAATCAAACCTTTCAGTCTGCAGGCCAATGCTCTATCCACTAAGCCAAGCCAGCTAGGGCTTGAACCTCATTCTTGAGAAGAGTTGCCAACCCCACCCTATTTCTCCAACCCCAACCTATTTCTCTGCCAAGTGAATTGTGCTAGTATCTTCTACATAATGTATCATTCCTCAGGAAACATACTGCCTTAACCCCCCTAAATTGCATTGGCCTCCTTAGAAATATTTTTTAAAAATTTGTTTTTATAATTTTAGAGAAAGGAAATGAAATAGAAACATCAATGATGATAGAGAATCTCTGATTGGCTGCCGCTGCAGGCCCCCTATTGGGAATTAAGTGTGAAACCCTGGCATGTGCCCAGAGTGGAAATCAAACCATGACCTCCCTGGCTCATGGGTCGACACTCAACCACTGAACAATGCAAGCTGGGCCTTAGAGATATTCTTAATAAATGAGTCCAGTAGGAACCTTTCTGTAGCTGATGGAGAAGGTTATTTATAATCCTGGGAACTTATAGCCTTCATACAGATGACAGCCTACATTTTTGCATTAGAAACCTCTATCTTCTGAAGCTAGAAAGAGGAGATGATTGATGGGCACTAGTGATGTTGGCTTTATCAAAGTCAAAATGAAAGTACCAAGCCAAAAGATGGGAAAGGAAGGCCAATGTAGACTAAGCACATACTATGAGCTAGGATTATACTACATGTTATATTAAATCAGCTCTGCCCACCCCCACACTCCCAATCTGAGTGAAATTCAGCATGTCGACACAATCAATGCCTAGGTCACAACTCTTTTCCTCAACTTAGTACTTAAACATTTACATTATTATCACCCACAGAAGCATATTACATACATGTAACACTCATCTTAAACTACACATAGCACAAATCACATTCAAGCATAATCCATGTCAATGGATACTTATACCAATCACCACATATACTCTGCACATATAACATATATAAATGTCACACACATTAGAATGATATAATTCATTGTAAAGGGAGGATCATTCAGCTTGGGTAGATGTAAGGAATCAAATCGAGAAAATTCCTGGGTTAGTAAAAAAGAGATGCCACGTGAGGTGAATCTTTAAAAAAAAATTATATATATATATATATATATATATATATATATATATATATATATATATAAAATAGTAGAGCAGGTAAATGACAAAGAGGGTATCCAGGCAGAGAACCAATATAGGTAAAGTTATGATATCAAGAAACCATGTGATACATAACTCTAAGTAAATGGAAAATATTAGCACATAAATGCAAAGTAGTGATTAGCAAGGGCTATTAATGTGGGCAAGGTCCACCACTTGGGAAACACTCATCACTCTACTAGAACAAGGGGGTGGTGGTAGAGGTTACTGATAACCTCTAACAATTAGATGTCCTCTATTCTGTCAACAAACCCATTTGTACCACAATGGAATTCAATGCAGCTGTGGCTCCTGTGCTCTTTGTAGCCCTTTTTGTTATTCACCGAGTAACACCGATTATTTTGAAGGGATTTGGGGCCCATATATACTAGTATACATTTCTGTAGCGATCTCTCCAGTTCCTGATGCATACATGCTTGATTTTGTGCCAGAAGGTATAGATGAAGATGTGATAGTTCCTGTCTTTTGAAGCTTCTCTTCCTCTCATGAGATCATTGCATCTGTACTCATTGAATTCCCAGCTTGTGCTCAGGTGGTGCTGTTTCATGAATTGCCTCCAGGAAAGGTTCTGGCTGTGTACATGGAGCCCACATAAGGGGAACAGCAGGAACAAGAGAGCACCTAGGACCTTCAGAGAGGAGGACATCTCAGTCACCAGGATCACCTGTGGGTCTCCATGGAAGAGAGAGGAAAACATAACTGCCACACTGCCCTGAGCTGAGCTCCACCTTAAAATTCCTTTCCCTGCCGATGTAGATACTTAGGCTCAATTTTACTATTTGGTTCCAGACTAGAAGATGATAAATCTCATGAGATAATAAAATTTACAAGAATTGAAAATATGCTAGAGCCTGAGTGAGACAAGCACAAAATTGTAAAAAATAGACGAAGTTTATTTTGAGAATTCCAAACACCTTCTCTTCACCCAAAACAAGGAGCTTTCCAGCTAGTTCTGTTTTACTGTCCAGATGTGTTCTCATAAGAGTGTGTCTGAAAGAGAATGGTATTTTAAATTTTATGTCTGTGAAGTAGAAAAAGTCTTAAGGGAATGTAGAAGATGAGTAGACTTGGGAAACATTTTCCAAGCAGGAAGGCTTTGGCTCCCTGAAATCCCAGGCTGCAATTAAAACGGACTCTGCAAGTGGGGCTTATCTCATCTTGACTTCCTCATAGCACTTCCCCAATGCCTGCCTGAAACATGGTAGCACTTCTGACAGCCCACTTGCCTTCTCAGAGGCCATTTCCCTAATTATCATCATGCTGAATGATCTTGATTTGTCATTAAGAATACCATCATAAAGTTTTGAAATAGTGTTCTAAGCAACCAAGTACCAAGTTCGAAACTGCCCTCACAGGAGCTACTCTGGTCAAAATCAGGGCCTAGAGATGTTTGAAACAGTCTCCCCTTTAAACCAGCTCCCTGTCCTCAGTTAGCATGAGGAGTTACCTAGCCCTACAGAAGCTCTAACCTGATTCTCAATATCTCACAATTGGTGTCCTCAACTGAGCCTAATAGTAGCTCCTTTACTGACCTGTGAGAGTCTAATGGGATTTGCACGAGAACACTTTTGGGGGTCTCGAGTGCTCTATCAGGCACAGAACAAGAGATAGGCAGGTTCTCATTTGTGGCACCCTATCCCTAGTTCAAATGGCCTAAAAGAATGAGAAGACCGCAATTCAAGCTACTTCAATGTATTATGCTTGAACGTATTGGAGAGGGAGGGAGGTTTAATTAGTGAGATTAATGCTGAGTTAAATTCGGGTCTTTGTTTTTTACAGGTTGGGTCACTGCATTCTCAACTCTACAACCTCAAGCAATCCCCTTCCAGTGTTCCTGGGCCTTTTTCCCAGCCATGCTCAGTACCAACCCTTCTAACTCTAACTTGCCCTATTCAGATCCCATACTCACGTTCACAGGTCCGTGGGGATTAGTGTGTGAATCTAAAGAGCAGAGTCAGTGTCCTTTCACTTTTCTTAGACCTAAGAAGTCTGAGGCAGTGAAGAAAGGAAAAGATGTGGGAGGGGCAGTGTTCCAATTGATTGGCAGTGGTGGTGGGGGAAGAGGGGACAGCCTTACTATGTGCACCTGTTCATCTTTTCATCTAGAACACTGGGGGTCACTCTGAGAAGAGCCTGGAGCAAAGGAGTCATACATCAAAGACAGTCTTCTGGGTACAAAGGCATGACAAGGGCCAGGGTGCAAGAGTTAAAGAACAAAATTCAACCAAGTAAGTTTGAAGATCTAATTGGCTTTATTAAGCAATTCAGGAATTGGGCAGCATGCCATCTAGCAACTTGAAAGGTGCTTTGGTGAGTTGTACAAAATGGAGGGTTTTTACAGGCAGAAAGAGGGTGGGACTATGTAGTTAAAAGACTGGATTATTTTAAGCAAGGGCACCTTCATTCAGGGGAAGGCAAAGGGTTTTATCAGCCAGATTACCTCACCAGTGCTGATCAGGTAATTCTAAATTGATTGGTTTAAAATTTCACCTGTGGAAGAGGCTGAAATTTTGTTAGTTGTTAAGTTTTAGTTTGGTGACATGGATTAGCAAAAATGATTCACAATTTTATTTATGAACTAGAGGTCCAGATCACAAAATTCGTGCACTGGTAGGGTCCTTAGCGGCTGCCGGCTGCTGACAGAGTACTCCCTCCCTTTTCCCAGTTGCCTGCTGCCACAGGCCAGGGCCTCCTTCCCTTCCCCCAACCGGGCCCGCCCCCTGGTCGAACTCCCGGTCGAGGGGACTATTTGCTTACTATGCTTTTATTATATAGGATTTTCATGCCTCTGATTTTTTTTTACTTTACAATGGTGTGAAAGCAATATGTAGTCAGAAGAAACTGGTGGGCTAAGCTATGATGTTCAGTAGTGCTGAAAAGAATGCAGCAGAAAGCAGTCCAAAATGGGGTCACTTTTGGTAACCATGTAAAGTAACAGATAAGTTAATTACATTGATTGTAGTGATTTTTTCACAATGTATGAGGTTGCACACCTTAAACATAAACAATATATATTTGCTTTAATTTAAATATTTTCAGTTTAGTCCTTTCACGTGCACACCGACACACACACACACACACACACACTCATATACATACTTCCATTTTTAGCTGCTTGTGTCTTCATACATCTCTGTTCCCCAATTCGTTTCAAAATAATCAAAGGGAAAAGGGAAGGGTGTAAGAATTGTCTTTAGTAAATGACACAAATGTTTCTGTGTCATGGTCATTGATCCTACAGGTTTTAATCATGGACCAGTTTATGAGGGTATTAAGGTGTTGGTGCATGTTTATAAACTAGAAAATAATTAAAAGAGGATAAAAGAAAAGAAATCCCACACAAGAACCATAGCACCATCTTCACAGATATCTGTAGTTTGAGTTCTTTATTACAAAAAAAAACATGAAAAATCTTTCTAGTCAGGAAAAGAGAATGAGTCTTATTGATCTAGTACAGTGGTCGGCAAATTCATTAGTCAACAGAGCGGCAAACTGCGGCTCGCGCTTACTACTATGATTCAAAAGTTTGTGAAGAGAAAAAGGAAGTTCCTGTATAATTTCTTAACCTTAATAGACCCAAACATAACAAGGTTGACAAATTATACAGAAAGAGCTCTCATTTTTCCAGTTCATATTTCTAAATTTTTTTAAAATATATTTTATTGATTTTTTACAGAGAGGAAAGGAGAGGGATAGAGAGTTAGAAACATCGATGAGAAAGAAACATCGATCAGCTGCCTCCTGCACACCTCCTACTGGGGATGTGCCCGCAACCAAGTTACGTGCCCTTGACCGGAATCAAACCCGGGACCTTTCAGTCCGCAGGCCGACACTCTATCCACTGAGCCAAACCGGTTTTGGCAATATTTCTAAATGTTTAATGCTTCCTCCAACAGCTGACTTTTGAGAATATCAAAAAGGAGTTACTTTTAAAGCACTCCCTGTGATGGAGTAGAAAAATTCCTGGATTAATAGCCAGTTGAAATGGATTGTTGGTTTCAGCTTTTCCACTGTCTTCATGTTCTTCAGCAAATCCTTTAACTTTGGGTCTTGTTTGTAGCAACATGAGCATCACAGGGGTGCGTGGTATTAAAATGAGATCACTGAGATGGGAGCATCTTAAAATATTTGAAATGCTATATCATACATATAATGACGAAATTCCAGAGGATAGGATCTGAGAGGGTTACGTTGACTAGTATTATAAAAGGAAGCAGAAGAGTTTATAGAAAATTTTATTACAGAAAGCCCAGTGCCATTATATGTTTATGTCTCCATTTCTTTTGATGCATTTAAGAGAATGGATTATATAGAGAAAAAGAAGTAGGCATAAGCAGAGGAGGCAGAGCCTGAGATAGCTCAAATGCATTACTCATTGCTATTCAAGAAATAAGTAAAAGGTCAACCACGGGGCCATAATCCCTTCAGGGTAGCATCTATCCGTCAAAGTGCACAGGCACCAGGGGGTTACCCTCACAGGCGATGACAACACGCCTAGAGCTGGCCCTGCCCTGATATCTGCAGTTTCACGGGGAACCTGCTGTAAGCCTGCAGTCTGTGACTCTCACTACATCCTCATGGCAGTTCATCTTGCCATTCTTGCACCGGATATTTTGGGTCCTGCAGATGTTATTAATGGTTCCGATGTTTGCATGGATGAAGGTGTTGAATTGCTTGCACCAAGGCCTAGTCATCCCCCGTGTTTGCATCATCGTGTTGCAGTGCAAGTTGGTGCCACCTGTCCCTGTAGAGTCCACATGTTGCCGCTGGAATCGTTGGTACATGGACTGGCCATAGGAGGGCTGCACCAGTTCTAACCCCAGCAGGGTCAGCAGCAAGAGCAGGAGCAATGAAAGTGTCTTCTGGAGAGCCATCACTACCTTGGAGGTGCCTGGAGAGAAACCAAGGGGTAGGAGAAAGGAAGGTAACAAATGGGCACCAGAGAGGTGTTGAGAATGGAAAGTTGGTATTTTCCAAGTCTATAGTCTACTCTTTCCTCCCCACTTCTCTGTTCACAACTTTTCTCATCACTGCTTCACCAAGATTTAAAAGTTTGCAAAACATGATCTTCTCTGAAAGCAAGAACTTTTCTCTTTTATAGAGAGATGATGCAGTAGCCAGTACAATGACTCAGGGCAGAGACTGACAGGCTGGATGTCCAGGTGTATGTGTCCTGTATGGTCAGGGTGTGAAAAGGGAGAAAAGGCAGATTTAAATGAAACTGGAGTTGTCTGTCTCTTGAGGAAATTTTCTGACATGTGATCTTTGGAGAGTGTTCAGTTCCCTGGAGACTCTGATTCCCGAAGGTTTGGATAGACAGGATATGCCAAAGAGAGTTTGTGAACTGATTTTAATTCCTTGACATCTGGGAGTTGAGGAAGGTGTAGGGAAAAAAAAGGACAGAGTAACGTTTAGGGTTACCCTTTCCTCTCATGTGTGTATTCTTTTTTTAAATTAAAAAACATTTCAATTACAATTGACATATATTAGTTTCAGGTGTACTACATAGTGATTTATATAGCTTAAGAAGTGATCACCACATAAGTCTAGCACCCATCTGACACCATACATCGTTATTACAATGCTACTGACTATATTCTCTACGCTGACTTGGCATCCCCATGGCTATTTTTAAAACTGGCCTGTAGAGAGCTCCTGGGAAGGCACGTGAGCATTTCCTTAATTATTGTCAGCTGAATCCAGTGGCGTTGGTAGAGCCACGTCCTGGAGACGTACTGTGCCAGAGGCAGGTACGTCATCAGCCTGACCCTTAGCTCAGGTGCCAGGGGGTGGGTTTCATTATCTAAGTTCAGCCAGGCGCAAGGAACGGATGCAATTACCTGGGCTTAACCAGAAGTGACGATTACAAAGAAGCCACAAAGAATGGATCCAGCTGGATCTTTAACCATGATTTCACATAATTTTCTTTGTTTTAAACTCTAGTAAAACTTCCTGGGATTATCCTATCTAATAAAATAGTAATATGCAAATTGACCATCACTCCAACACTAGATGGCTGCCCCCATGTGGACACAAGATGGCTGCCACAAGATGGCCAGCAGGGGAGGGCAGTTGGGAGGGACCAGGACTGCAAGGGAGGGCAGTTGGGGGTGATCAAGCCTGCAGGAGAGGGCAGTTAGGGGTGACCAGGCTGGCAGAGGAGGGAAGTTGGAGGCGACCAGGCCTGCAGGGAAGGGCAGTTGGGTGGGACCAGGCCTGCAGGGGAGGGCAGTTAGGGGTAACCAGGCCTGCAGGGAAGGGCAGTTAGGGGTGACCAGGCCTGCAGGGGAGGGCAGTTAGGGACAAACAGGCTGTCAGGGGAGCAGTTAGGCATCAATCAGGCTGGCAGGGGAGTGGTTAGGGCAGCCTTGGGCAAACTACGGCCCGCGGGCCGGATCTGGCTGTTCTATTCAGTTCTCTTGCTCTCCCCTCCGCTCCTTTACTTTGAATTTATATTAGTTCACACAAACACTCCATCCATGCTTTTGTTCCGGCCCTCCGGTCCAGTTTAAGAACCCATTGTGGCCCTCGAGTCAAAAAGTTTGCCCACCCCTGGGTTAGGGGGTGGTCAGGCTGGCAGGCAGAAGTGGTTAGGGGCAATCAGGAAGGCAGGCAGGTGAGCAGTTGGGAGCCAGCAGTCCTAGATTGTGAGAGGGATATCCAACTGCCCGTTTAGGCCCGATCCTGGGATGTCGGGCAGTCGAACATCCCTCAAGGGGGTCTCATATTGGAGAGGGTGCAGGCTGGGCTGAGGGACACAACCCCCCATGCATGAATTTCGTGCACCGGGCCTCTAGTACTGTATATAATAAACACACTGCACTGGCTCTGAGTCACTGTCTTTCCATCAGAGGACAGCTGTCCCACCCGGTCCCAGTTTTCCCTACTGTCTCTGTGTCTGTCTCTTTCATTTTCTCAATCCCCCATCACCCCTACTCAGGACTCCTACCCTCTCTCTAGCCACGCTGGATGTGGTAAATAGAGAAATACTTTATACTGGCCATTTGTGCTTCTTAGTTCCTTCACCTTTTTCACCCAGTTGGCATTCTTTTAATGGTATCAAAAGAAGTTCTGTTTTCATAGCTATGGCACACTGAAGTCTTTTTTGGAAATCTTGCTAATCCTATATATATATTTTAAAAAAGTAAAAAAACAGAGTATCCAGCCAAAGTGCTCTGAAGATAGTAAATATTGGTTGAGTGAACTAGTAATCAAAAAGAGGGAATTAGTGAACGAATGAAATGAAATGGCTTGTGGAATTGACTGATAAAAGAACTTTTAAAAATAAATCTCATCAGCACAATTGTCACAAAAGAGGACTTATACTGTCTTTTTTCCTTGCTGTTTCTATGCACAACCAAAAACTAGGCCCTGGTGATATATTCCATCATCATGTATGTATCCTTGATGCTGTCTCTGTCTTGTTAATAGCGGTTGCTAGTTTTCTGTTGTCTCTACTTGCAGAATCATGTTGTTGGCACTTTTGGCAGTGGAAAATAAACATATGTTTAATAGAGTTTAAAAATAACATAAACACTAAAAAAAACAAACACACCCTTCAGAGCCACAACAAAGAAAGCATTGCCATATTGTGTCAGAACATTGCTTCTGTTGACTGAAGAAAGGAAGAACCCAGACCTATCTGACTCCAAAATCAGTGCTTTTTCCACATCTTCTACTGCCTCTCTCTTTCCACTCCCTAGATATTCAGGATATGCAAGACATTTATGTTCAGAGTTGCTTCTCTCTAGCAACAGAGTTTAATCAGGGGTGGAAAAGGGTAAGAGTGGAAGTGGGAATCGCTCACCAACACCAACTAGCTAGATGGTGCCATCTGACGGTCACTCCTGGGATTGGCATGAACTCATGAATGTGAATCTCCTTGACCCTGGTAATGAGTCAGGGCTGACTCATTAGAGCAGCAATTTTCAACCTCTTTCATCTCATGGCACACATAAATTAAATACTAAAATTCTCTAGTACACCAAAAAATATATTATTTTACAATCTGCCAAAATAAATAGGTATAATTTTGATTCATTCATACCAGGCCGCTATTGTGTTGGTTGTCATTTTTTAATTTGACAACCTAAATAGTCAGGTATTGCATGTTTTAAAAATTCTTGTGGCATACCAGTTGAAAATCGCTGTACTAGAGCAAATAAAATTAATCTCTGACTCAACAGGAAGTGAGCAACCCAAAACAGAAAGGGCAGTTTTTTGAGGGTCATACAGGCCCATTTCTACATATGCAGTCCATGGGCTGATTGTACCTGAAGTCCTGGTTTGATGTATATGGGTACAACTGTCCTTTGTTTTCAAAGATGCTGCTTCATGATGGCAGGTCACAGAGTCTGGGTGACTGAAATGGCTGATGAGGGACCTGCATACCAGTTTCAAACATAACTTCATTCTCTAAAATGCTGTCTCCTATAGTCACAGCCACCTTTTGCTTATATACAACAGGCTAGAAGGCTCTAGGTCACATTTCAGTGCCTGCAGCTATAGATATGAGATATGGAGTTAGGAAGAGAGAAAAGTGAACAGTTGTGGGAAGAAGAGTAACTGGGAGAAATGATGCTTGATTAACTCCTCATCCTTAGACTAATGAATAGAACTTCTGAAGGTACACTTAGCACTTGGATAATAGCTTTATCACAACAATGTACTTTGGATTATTTTCCCCAAATCTAATCTTTCATGGTAATCTTGCACCTCTGATTTTGCATGGTTTTGTCTAACCTTTTCTCATCCTGCTTCTTTGTGTCCAAGATATGATTTAGAAAAATAACTGGCTACAGAGAAGACCTAAACTATTCATCAAGAGCAAACCCACAGCCTCAGCCACAATAACCAACTGATTAAACAAGACATCAACAAATATTTGCCAACAAGTCCAATGTAGCCATCAATGGGTGTATCTCAAGTCTCTAGCTACAACAGAAAATGAAATGATCCCCAAACCATCCCAACACATACTTTTTGGTCAGAGCTTGTCCCAAAGGCTTTCTCCACTTTACCACAGTGATTCTCAATGAGAACTTCTTTTGATACTGTGACCCCAAAGAACTAGCTCAGCCACTTTAACAATACGATCTTGGGAAAATTACTTAACCTCTCTCAGCATTATTCCTCATTAGTGAGTATAATAATATCTACCTCTTAGGGATGTTATGCGGAATAAATGATAAAATCAATGTTAACTGCTTATCATAATGCCAGGTACATGGTAAGTGCTCAGTAACTGTTGGCAATGATCATTTTTGCGATTTCCATTTTTCTTAGTTACCTTTGCTTCCTTCAATCTGGATAAAATAATGAATGACTATACCAAGTTGTGTGTATTATTATTCCTCTCTCTCTTATTGTGTAGAGCACCTGTATTTTTTCAAAATTAGAAGGCTATTTTTAAGTTGAAATATCTCAGCTACCAGAATTTATCCTGTGTCCCTACAGAAAATTTTCCTCTTCACATTGAGTGGAATTCTCTTCCTTGCATATCACCATTCTTCAAAGGGTTTGGGCATTTTGAGGGTTTTGTTTTCTTTTCCTTGCAAAGTTGACCAGGACTTCAATTCCTCAAATGATTCACTTGAGATACAGACTGACTTGCCTGTCACATGACATTTCATTTTAAGCAGCTTTAGGTTGTAAGAGAACAAGAGACCCAGAGCAAAAAGTGCTAGGATTGGCTACCCAGCTGCTAGTTCCCTCAGCAGGTCAGTAAACAGCCCCAAACCATTGCCATGTGATTTCCAAGGAAACAGTCATTTGCCCTAACACCAGAGCAGAGAATGCAATGATAATACTCTAAGCCGATTTTTGGGAAGATATGTGTTTTCACAGCTATGGCACACTCAATATAATAATGGTCCATACTTGTGGCCTTCCCTACCAAGGCCTGGAGTAGGTCAATGATCTCTATGGAGGTCGTCTTGCATCATATCAGGGTGAAGGTACTGGCTGGAGAACCTGAGAAAAGGGTCTAAATATTCTACCAACATCTGGACCTTTCTGACTTACTAAGGGTTTTGGGGGATTTTAAATAAGGCAAATTTTCTATTAAGAAAGATTTGGAAACTCTTCTTCCTACTTGCTTAGGAAATGACAGTGATATCAAGTTTTAAATAGGTTAACTCAAGGAAGAAAGATTCATGTGCTGAGTGTGCACCAGTAATTTACTTCCCCATTTCCTCCTGCATAAGTTTAAATACTTTCAGTGAGTCTAGGCTCTCTCAGGCAGCACCTGGACTCTGATCTATAACCTGGGTATTGAAAAAGCAAGGCTTTTGGCCCATTTCAGGGCAATGTAGGCAGCAGGAGAGGGTACCCTTGTGAATACTGTGACCACTACAGCCATATGTTCACAAGACAGCAAAACTAGTGATTCATAACTTTAATTTATTAACAACCACTTTATAAATAAAATATTCAGGCAACTGTTGATAGAAATCAGGTAAGGGGAAGTTAACAATTAAATCTGTGAATTGTTTAGTATATTTTATAAAGAATGTGCCTATTCACCTAAGTATGTGTTTACTTGAAAACAAATCTAGATGAAGAAGAATAAGGTATAAGCTTGGAATCTTTCTATAAATTCCCAAAGACCTCACAGTTGCCTGACATCCATTGGTAAAGTAAAAGTTTAGAGACAAAATAATGTAAAGTAATCAAATTTTTAATCTTTATATGAAATAACCAGGAGAATACCGTGGGAGCAGTCTAGTCAAAGCAACTCAAAATTACCTCTTGCCTAAGACAAGAGGTGCGTACTAGGAGTGAATTTTAGTGTTCGTGCAGGTGTGTGTGTGTGTGTGTGTGTGTGTGTGTGTGTGTATGTGTGTGTGTGTGTGTGTGTTTATGTGTTAGGGAGAAAGAGAGAGGGGAGAGAGAGAGAGAGAGAGAGAGAGAGAGAGAGAGAGAGAGAGAGAGAGAGAGAAAGTTTAACAGGGAGGTAGATAGAAAGTTTAATTGATCTGTTGGTATTTAGTTCTAAACACCACTTCTCAAAGTTTAACTTTCGTAAAAGTACTATTGGCTTATTTGACAGCAAGAACAATTTGCCTCTCATGAAAATTTTGCTTAGCAGCCATGAGCCCTGGAATTTCCCAACTCTCTCTGTAAGATGAATTTACATCCATCCTTCCACTCACAGGAAGGGGAAGTCTACCTCCCTATTGACTGAGAAGGCACTAACTGATAGGGAAAAGGGCATTTGTATTCCATGCCATCCTCTCTGGGGCAGCTGAGTAAAGAAAATGGGGAAAAATCAATAGGCCAAGAATTGATGAGAAGACTTTGATTCTTACTGATTTTAGAGACATTTTTATTTATTACAGGTTGTAAAACAGAAAACAAAAGGTCCAGGCTGCTCATTTTCCGGGCCCCTGGCAACAAATATAGTCACCACTGTTTTGGAGTATGTAGGGAAAATGCCAGGAATGGAGAGCAGAGCCAACTCTGCAGGCCTGGGTCCACCCCCAGCTGCCCTCCTCTGCTGACCCAGTCACCCCTAACTGTTTTCCCCTGCTGGCCCGATTGCCCACAATGGCCCTCCCCTGCAGACCATCTTGTGGTGGCCATCTTGTGTCCACATGAGGGCAGCCATCTTTGACCACATGGGGCGGCCATCTTGTGTGTTGGAGTGACAGTTGATTTGCATATTACTCTTTTATTAGATAGGATAACATACTAGAGGCCCGGTGCACAAAATTTGTGCATGGGGGGAGGTGTGTGTCCCTCAGCCCAGCCTGTGTCCTCTCCAATCTGGGATTCCTTGAGGGATGACCGACTGCTTGTTTAGGATTGGGTCTAAATGGGCAGTCGGACATCACTCACAATCCAGGACTGCTGGCTCCCAACCACTCCCCTGCCTGCCTGCCCAATTGCCCCTAACCACTTCTGCCTGCCAGCCTGATCACCCCCTAACCACTACCCTGCTAGCCTGATTGACACCTAACTGCTCCCCTGCCAGCCTGATTGCCCCTAACTGCCCTCCCCTGCTGGCCAGGTCACCCCCAACAGCTCTCCCCTGCAAACCTGGTCCCACCCAACTGCCCTCCCCTGCAGGCCTTGTCCCTCCCAACTGCCCTCCCCTGCAGGCCTGATCCCCCCCAACTGCCATACCCTGCTGGCCTGGTCACCCCCAACAGCTCTCCCCTGCAAACCTGGTCCCACCCAACTGCCCTCCCCTGCAGGCCTGGTTGCCCCTAACTGCCCTCCCCTGCAGACCTTATCCCTCCCAACTGCCCTCCTCTGCAGGTCTGGTCCTCCCCACTGCCCTCCCTTGCAGACCTGGTCCCCCCCAACTGCCCTCCCCTGCAGGCATGGTTGCCCCTGATTGCCCTCCCCTACTGGCCCGGAAACCCCTAACTGCCTTCCCCTGCTGGCCTGGTCACCCCTAACTGCCCTCTTCTGCAGGCCTGGTCCCCCCCCCCCACTTCCCTCCACTGCAGGCCTGCTTCCCCACAACTGCCCTCCCCTGCAGGCCTAGTCCCCCCCCCCAGTTGCCCTCTTCTTCTGGCCATCTTGTGCTGGCCATCTTGTGTCTACATGGGGGTGGTCATCTTTGACCACATGGGGATGCCCATCTTGTGTGTTGCAGCGATGGTCAATTTGCATATTACTCTTTTATTAGATAGGATAGAGGCCTGTTGCATGGTTGGGTGTCAGCTGCTTTGCCCTGAAGGGTGTCTCGGATCAGGGCTGGGGTTCCCTTGTGGCATGGGGCGGCCTGGGAGAGGGGCCTGTGGTGGTTTGCAGGCCGGCCACACTCCCCAGCAACCCAAGTGGAGGCCCTGGTATCTGGGATTTATTTATTTTCTATAATTGAAACTTTGTAGCCTTGACTGGAGGCCAAGGCCGGCCAGAGCAGGAAGGTTGGCTTCCTCCATCGCCAGGGGAAACCCAGGCCTCCTGGTCTCTCCAGCTCTGTGACCACCGCCATATTTGTTCGGTTAATTTGCAAACTCACTCCTGATTGGCTGGTGGGCGTGGCTTGTGGGCAAAGCAGAGGTACGTTCAAATTGCATGTTTCTCTTTTATTATATAGGATTGTCCTAAGGTAAGGTGGAGCTATACACTTCAAAGGGGAGGGTTTCGTCTACAGAGTCCATTGTCAGAATGGGGAATAGCCTACGGCTATTTAGGTGTTTGGCCAGTAGGAGGCAATAACATGTATATTAAGATGCCCTGAGCTGTCTGGCAGCAAATGATCATCCTATTCAGGTTTGGGGGAAATGCCTTTAGCCATTCCAACAGGCTAAAACATATGTGATTCAGCCCTTGTTGAGTCCCCAAGTTCCATTAAGCTTTTGCTGAAACTCCTGCAATTATGACATGCTGGCATTGGCTTCTGGCAATCCCAGATGCATTTTAAGAGAAAAAGCAGAATCTGAAGCAGTATATACATAGTATACAATATCCCATAGGTTATAAAAACATATACATAGCATAGACAAAAGTGTGGAGAATTATGCACTAAAACATCAATGTTTTTATAGGTGATGAAAATAAAAATAACATATTTGTATTTGTTTATCAGGTATTTGATTATTTTGTGCCTTTTCAATATCTACCACCCACTTGGTAACTTAGAGAAATATATACTGGAGCTTTCTTATGAATAATTACTTATTATTGGCTTATTCCCAAAATTAATCAATGAGAGCTTCCAGGTCTATGAACGCTATTCCTAGATTTACCTCTAATTTCTGGGTCTCTGATAAGACTATATTCTTGAAATTGTCATTTACCCATCAAATTGATGATGGAACCACAGAGAGGCTGACATTGTTTTTTCTTACTATAGAAATCAACATGTAATAAATTAGTGTATTAAATTGCAATACTTATTTTTTGTGCAACTCAGCTATACAGTTAAAGCTTTAAACGTCTATTCTGAAGACATTGTATGGTTTTTTTTAATAAAAGATCAGAGTTTGTGCCTTTTTAAAAATATTAAAAGTACAAGATCCATATTGGGGTAAAAATTCATTTTTTGCTGGTATTTTGACAGGAATTCAGGAGGATGGGAGTGGGGGAAAATAAGAAATTTTCTCACGCTTTCTGCATTTCTGTGTGAATGAATTTCTTTTTTATTTAAGCTGAAGGCAATTAATTGGTGAGTACTGCCACAAAAGCAACTTTGCATCTTTGAAAAACATAAAGGTCTTATGGAAATAGATGTAATATTGAGACCCAATCTTTCTTTCTGGGAAGTATTGAGAGGAAGATCTTTAAAAACAGAAAACACTGAAAAATTGTTTTGACTGAGTGCAATCTTAGAAATCATCTTTCTTCACACTTTCATTTCTCAGAAAACGATTCTAAGGCTCAGAGAAGTCACATGGTTTGGCCACAGTCACTGCATGACCTGCTGACAGAGGCCTTGTGTCCCAGCTGGTGGAGGGGGCTGGGTGTCCTGCACCAACACTTATGCTCACACACGTGCTTGCTGACAGTGGGATATTCTCTCCTGCTCATGTAACACAACCATAGCACTGCTGAGGTCTGCTTTTCTGGATCCTCTGTGAGAGATAAACTGGGAAAAAGGGGGAAAGTAGAGTTGAGTTTGGGGCAGTACCAAGAATAGCAGAGAGGGATTAAGGATTAGCCTTTCTGGAGAAGTGAGACTCATATTCAGAGAGAGGGAACTCCTGCCAGATCAGATTGCAATGAAAGAAGGCATCAGGACTGTTTAATTCACACCTCAAAGCAGGTCAGCCAGTAGGTCAGAAGAGTGGACTTAATGAGTCAATAAAAGGCTCCACTTAATGAGATGTGAGACTTGTCCCCTGAACTGGTTAAAGCTGAACTCTCTTCACTTGATATGCCTGCATGGACTTCCTCGTCCACGTGGTTTGTTCTTGACACTATCTCCCAGCTTTGGGAAAAGAAGACTATTGTGCTCATTGTACCAGTCCTGGTGATTAACTCAAGGAGGAAAGCAGGAGATGGAAGATGTGAGACCCCAAATAGTTCTAAGCAAATGAGTGTTCTCAAGACTTTGCTTCCTTGATGGAGCCAGCATGTGAGGCTTCTTAAAGAGAGCGAGAGACACTGCTTGGAGCAGATATTCTCCTGGGGACCGCTTCCTCCTAAGCTGGCTCCCCTTGCTCCAGCGTCTCTAGTAGAATCAACCAATGCCCCCAGAGCCTGGAGCTGGGAGCCCCGGGACACTCATTCCCTTCCTGCCTCCACTTCCCTCACCCCAGCTGCTGCAATGGAAGTACCCCTTAAAATACCTCAGTATGAGTCCCCAGCCCCTGGAACTCCACAGATGGGGGCAGCAGCAAAGCTATCCTGCCTTCTCCCACCACACTTCACAGCAAGAAGGCCAGTGGGAGAACTCTTGGGGAAATCAGAACTAGAAGAAGAGATCAATTTCACTAGATATTGCAGTCCTTTGGGTGCACATCCTGGGGCATGTTCCCCACCCAGGGCACACCAGGCAGCACAGTGTAGTGAGTACGCTGCTCTGGAAGTTGGGGACCTGAGGCTGGTTTCTGTTTCTGCTGCCAAGGTGCTGTCTGACCTTGGGACTGCTGTGACCTTCAGTCTCCTTGTGTGTATAATGGGAAAACGATGGAAGTTCCTTTCCATTGCTTGTGTCCTTCCATTCCTTGAGTTCAAAGTAACTGTCTATATCTTTTACAGATTGAAGTCTTTTGCTTGGTATTGAAGGTACTTCTATTTGGGCCTACAGTTTTCTTTCTGTGTCATCCCTCACCCCTCCCAGTCACATGGAATAACTTGTTATTTTCGAAATACACAGTGCTCTACCATGAGCGTCTACTTCTCTTTCTGGACTTTTTTTTAAAAATCCGAATTGCCCTTCCGGTATGCCTAATAAAAAACACCTATTTATCTTTAAAAGTCCTCCCAAGGTAAACTTTGCTCTGAAATATTCCCCTATTTCCCCCACTCCACTCCTTTTCTCCCATTGCTTTCTGATAACCCCATCTTTACCTGTACCGAGCTCTTATCAAGGTCAGGTTTGTATTACAACTCTAGGGGCTGCTTCTGCGGAGAGAATTCTCAGCACTTGGATCTAAAACAAAGTCCTTGAATTACTGCTTAGCTCTTCTCAGGAGAAGACAAGGTCTGTGGCTCTGGTGGAGACGGCAGAGTTCAGGCTCCCAGCTCCCTCAGGTGTCCTGCTTTCCTCTCTTGTCAGTTGTTTTCTTTCTCTCTTTCTTTCCTCACCTGAAAATATGTGTGTATTGATTTTTTTAGAGAGAGAGGAAGGGAGACGAAGAGAAGGAAAGAGAGAATCATCTATGTGAGAGAGAAACATCTATTGGCTGACTTTTATACCTGTCCTGCCTGAGGAATAGAATCCTCAACCTAGGTATGTGCCCTGACTGGGAGGGAATCCAACCCATGACCTTTTGGTGTGTGGGACGGCACTTCAACCAACAGCTATCTGGGGAGGGCTAGATGTTTTTTTCTTGTTTGTTTTTCAATATCTTTTTATTGATTTTAGAGAGATTATTAGTAGAAGGGAGAGGAACAGAGAGATAGAAACATTGATTGGCTGCCTCGTATATGCTCTCAGCTGGGTATCCAGCCTGCAAAATGTGGCCTTGAACAAAATCAAACCATGACCTCTTGTTCATGGGTCCATGTTCAATCTCTAAGCTATACCAGCGGGACTAGATGGGTTTTTATTTTACAATGCATACAGGTAAAATTTTGTAAATGTTATAAATGTCCAACAGTAGAGAAATTATTTGATTGATCATGCTACATCCTTAACATGAAATACTATAGACCCTTCAGAATAATATAGGTATTTGTTGACTTGGAATAAATGTTTATGATGCATATTTTTGACTAAGCTTTTTTGCTGTTATATGTAATATAACATATTTGCAGAAAAACAAATTTTAAGTATAAAACTCAATAAATTAATCCAAAGTGAACATATCTTTGTTCACTACTATCTAAGTTAAGAAACTGAATATTAACAAAAGCCCAGATGCATTTTAAGAGAAAAATCAGAATCTGAAGCAGTATATACATAGTATACAATATCCTACATGTTATAAAAACATATACATAGCATAGACAAAAGTGTGGAGAATTATGCACTAAAACATCAATGTTTTTATAAGTGATGAAAATACAAATAATATATTTATATTTGTTTATCAGATATTTTATTATTATGTACCTTTTCAATATTTACCACCCACTTGGTAACATAGAGAAATATATACTGGAGCTTTCTTATGAATAATTACTTACTATTGGCTTATTCCCAAAATTAATTAATGAGAGTCTCTAGTTCTATGAATGCTATTCCTAGATTTATCTCTATTTTCTGGGTCTCTGATAAGACTGTATTCTTGAAATTTTCATTTACCCAACAAATTGATGATGGAACCACAGAGAGGCTGACATTGTTTTTTCTTACTATAGAAATCAACATGTAATAAATTAGTGTATTAAATTGCAATACTTATTTTTTGTGCAACTCAGTTATACAATTAAAGCTTTAAACGTCTATTCTGAAGACATTGTATGGTTTTTTAAATAAAAGATCAAGGGAGAAACCAAGATGGCGGCATAGGTAAACACCTAAACTGCTGCCTCGCACAACAATTTCAAAACTACAACTAAAAGACAGACGGACACCATCCAGAACCACAGGAAAGCTGGCTGAGTGAAAATTCTACAACTAGAAGGAAAGAGAAAAGCTCACAGAGAATTGGAGGTACGGCAAAGGGGCTTTGTGCGCGCAGAGAGGAAGGGCGGCTGAGAGCCTGGCTGACTTCCTCTGGCGGAAGGGGGAAGGAAGCCTCTGACCGCACTGAACCCCAGTTCTGACTGCACTGAACCCCAGTTCCGGGCGAACCCCTGGTGGGGGGGAGTCTGGACTCTCGGGCGGAGACTCGAGCTGGGAAAGGCAGAAGTCTGAAGGCGCACGCGGGCCAGTGCACACAAAGGCTGCGGAGGTTGCCACAGGCTTTCCCTAGTGGAAGGGAGTCAGAGGATTCTGACTGCACTGAGCCCCAGTTCTGACTGCAGTGAACCCCAGTTCCAGGCGAGCCCCTGGGGACCCACGCTCTTGTGGGGGGAGTCTGGACTCTCGGGCGGAGACTCGGGAGCCGGGGAAGGCAGAGGACTGAAAGCGCACATGCGCGCAAGGGCAAGGCTGACAGGAAGCCAAGACTGAGACTCCACCCCATCCAAGCTGAGCACAGAGGCTATTGCAATTTGGCAAGTCTAATCCTATAAGGCTGTCTCCAGCACCGAACTTCTCCCAGCATAGACACAGCTGATCCTTACAGCCAACTGGCCCGGAGGTCAATTCTTCCCAGTGATACCAACAACAATAAAGACTTAATTACAACAAGGCTGTACACACAGTCCACAAAGGGGTACACCAAGAGTGTCCACCTCAGGTTAACTGGGGAAGCAGACCCACTGGGCCATATTGGAAACCTAGCACAAATATCTACCTTACCAACTCAGGGAATCAGTAAAAATGCGGAGTCAAAGAATCAGATCACAAACGAAAGTAATGGAGGAAAACAAACGACTGGATATAGAATTCAAAACCACGGTTATAAGGCTTTTTAAGAATATCCTAGAAAAGGCCGATAAATATAACGAGACCCTCGAAGATATGAAAAAGGACCAACTAGAAATTAAACATACACTGACTGAAATAAAAAATATTATACAGAGACCCAAAAACAGACAAGAGGAACACAAAAATCAAGTCAAAGAATTGAATTACAAAGAAGCAAAAAACACTCAACCGAAAAAGCAAAAAGCAAAAAAAAAAATCCAAAAAGTTGAAGGTAATGTAAGAAGACTCTGGGACAACTTCAAGCGTACCAACATCAGAATTATGGGGGTGCCAGAAGAATAGAGAGAGCAAGATACTGAAAACCTATTTGAAGAAATAATGACCGAAAACTTCCCCCACCTGGTGAAAGAAATAGACTTACAAGTCCAGGAAGCCCACAGAACCCCAAACAAAAGGAATCCAAAGAGGACCACACCAAGACACATCATAATTAAAATGCCAAGAGCAAAAGACAAAGAGAGAATATTAAAAGCAGCAAGAGAAAAACAGTTAGTTACCTACAAGGGAGCACCCATACGACTGTCAGCTGACTTTTCAACAGAAACTATGCAGGCCAGACGGGAGTGGCAAGAAATTTTCAATGTGATGAATAGCAAGAACCTACAACCAAGAGTACTCTACCCAGCAAAGCTATCATTCAGAATTGAAGGGCAGATAAAGAGCTTCACAGATAAGAAAAAGCTGAAGGAGTTCATCACCACCAAACCAGTATTATATGAAATGCTGAAAGGTATTCTTAAAGAAGAGGAAGAAGAAAAAAGTAAAGAGAAAAATTATGAACAACAAATACATATCTATCAACAAGCGAACCTAAAAATCAAGTGAATTAAAAACCTGAGGAACAGAATAATCTGGTGAATATAATAGAATCAGGGGCAAAGAAAGGGAGTGGACTGATAATTCTCAGGGGGAAAGGGGTATGGGGGGTTCATGAAGAGAATGGACAAAAATCATACACCTATGGATGAGGACAGTGGGGGGGAAGTAAGGGCAGAAGGTAGGGTGGGAAATGGGTGGAGGGGAGCTATGGTGGGAAAAAGGAGAAATAATTGTAATAATCTGAATAAAGATTTATTTAAAAAATAAATAAATAAATAAATAAATAAATAAATAAATAAATAAAAGATCAGAGTTTGTGCCTTTTTAAAAATATTAAAAAGTACAAGATCCATATTGGGGTAAAAATTCATTTTTTGCTGGTATTTTGACAGGAATTCAGGAGGATGGGAGTGGGGGAAAATAAGAAATTTTCTCACGCTTTCTGCATTTCTGTGTGAATGAATTTCTTTTTTATTTAAGCTGAAGGCAATTAATTGGTGAGTACTGCCACAAAAGCAACTTTGCATCTTTGAAAAACATAAAGGTCTTATGGAAATAGATGTAATATTGAGACCCAATCTTTCTTTCTGGGAAGTATTGAGAGGAAGATCTTTAAAAACAGAAAACACTGAAAAATTGTTTTGACTGAGTGCAATCTTAGAAATCATCTTTCTTCACACTTTCATTTCTCAGAAAACGATTCTAAGGCTCAGAGAAGTCACATGGTTTGGCCACAGTCACTGCATGACCTGCTGACAGAGGCCTTGTGTCCCAGCTGGTGGAGGGGGCTGGGTGTCCTGCACCAACACTTATGCTCACACACGTGCTTGCTGACAGTGGGATATTCTCTCCTGCTCATGTAACACAACCATAGCACTGCTGAGGTCTGCTTTTCTAGATCCTCTGTGAGAGATAAACTGGGAAAAAGGGGGTAGAGTTGAGTTTGGGGCAGTACCAAGAATAGCAGAGAGGGATTAAGGATTAGCCTTTCTGGAGAAGTGAGACTCATATTCAGAGAGAGGGAACTCCTGCCAGATCAGATTGCAATGAAAGAAGGCATCAGGACTGTTTAATTCACACCTCAAAGCAGGTCAGCCAGTAGGTCAGAAGGTTGGACTTAAAGAGTCAATAAAAGGCTCCACTTAATGAGATGTGAGACTTGTCCCCTGAACTGGTTAAAGCTGAACTCTCTTCACTTGATATGCCTGCATGGACTTCCTCGTCCACGTGGTTTGTTCTTGACACTATCTCCCAGCTTTGGGAAAAGAAGACTATTGTGCTCATTGTACCAGTCCTGGTGATTAACTCAAGGAGGAAAGCAGGAGATGGAAGATGTGAGACCCCAAATAGTTCTAAGCAAATGAGTGTTCTCAAGACTTTGCTTCCTTGATGGAGCCAGCATGTGAGGCTTCTTAAAGAGAGCGAGAGATACTGCTTGGAGCAGATATTCTCCTGGGGACCTCTTCCTCCTAAGCTGGCTCCCCTTGCTCCAGTGTCTCTAGTAGAATCAACCAATGCCCCCAGAGCCTGCAGCTGGGAGCCCCAAGGCACTCATTCCCTTCCTGCCTCCACTTCCCTCACCCCAGCTGCTGCAATGGAAGTACCCCTAAAAATACCTCAGTATGAGTCCCCAGCCCCTGGAACTCCACAGATGGGGGCAGCAGCAAAGCTATCCTGCCTTCTCCCACCACACATCACAGCAGGAAGGCCAGTGGGAGAACTCTTGGGGAAATCAGAACTAGAAGAAGAGATCAATTTCACTAGATATTGCAGTCCTTTGGGTGCACATCCTGGGGCATGTTCCCCACCCAGGGCACACCAGGCAGCACAGTGTAGTGAGTACGCTGCTCTGGAAGTTGGGGACCTGAGGCTGGTTTCTGTTTCTGCTGCCAAGGTGCTGTCTGACCTTGGGACTGCTGTGACCTTCAGTCTCCTTGTGTGTATAATGGGAAAACGATGGAAGTTCCTTTCCATTGCTTGTGTCCTTCCATTCCTTGAGTTCAAAGTAACTGTCTATATCTTTTACAGATTGAAGTCTTTTGCTTGGTATTGAAGGTACTTCTATTTGGGCCTACAGTTTTCTTTCTGTGTCATCCCTCACCCCTCCCAGTCACATGGAATAACTTGTTATTTTCGAAATACACAGTGCTCTACCATGAGCGTCTACTTCTCTTTCTGGACTTTTTTTTAAAAATCCGAATTGCCCTTCCGGTATGCCTAATAAAAAACACCTATTTATCTTTAAAAGTCCTCCCAAGGTAAACTTTGCTCTGAAATATTCCCCTATTTCCCCCACTCCACTCCTTTTCTCCCATTGCTTTCTGATAACCCCATCTTTACCTGTACCGAGCTCTTATCAAGGTCAGGTTTGTATTACAACTCTAGGGGCTGCTTCTGCGGAGAGAATTCTCAGCACTTGGATCTAAAACAAAGTCCTTGAATTACTGCTTAGCTCTTCTCAGGAGAAGACAAGGTCTGTGGCTCTGGTGAAGACGGCAGAGTTCAGGCTCCCAGCTCCCTCAGGTGTCCTGCTTTCCTCTCTTGTCAGTTGTTTTCTCTCTTTCTTTCCTCACCTGAAAATATGTGTGTATTGATTTTTTAGAGAGATAGGAAGCGAGACAAAGAAAGGGAAAGAGAGAAGCATTGATGTGAGAGATAAGCATCAATTGGTCATTTACCACCCAACACACAACCCAACCAGGGATTGAACCCACAACATAGATATGTGCTCGGTCCAGGCATTGAACCCGTAACCTTTTGGTGCAAGGGATGATGCTCTAACCAACAAAACCACCAGACCAGGGCTATCAGCTGTTTTCTTTCACTCAGAAATCCAGGTCAATAATTAATGCCACTGTGAAAGGCTATCAGAAGAACTGGCACAAGTGGGTTACCCTTAAATAAGGAATGGAGTTACTGGCCTCTCAAGGGAAGGGCAGGGAGACTCTCCTAAAATGGGTAGAACCAAGGAGACCACTGAACTACCCAGGCTGAAAGGAAATTAGGTCTTCTCCCAAGTCTCTGTCTTCCCTCAAACACCTTAAACAATATCTGACCTCCATTAAGAAGACTCAGGGTGGCACTCAGGGTGGGAAAGGACATAGGGAAGAAGCACTCTGTCTTTGGGGCTGAGGAAAACTGATAGTGTCAGGAGGCTTAGAGTGAGAGGGAGGACACTGGGGCCCTTCTCTGTGTGTTCTAGAGACCAGGCTGTTGACTGCACCTGGTGGGCTCACACACAGGTCAGAGCCGCCCTCTGGGAAAGTGCAACCTGTACCTGGTTGGTCTCAAACAAGGGCTCAGGTGTTGGAACCCCTTTCTTTCCCACTTCACACTGTTGGATGGATGGAAGTGAAATGGGCTTGGAAAGAGAAATGAGAAGGCTTATAAAATGGGAATCATCAACAGGAATGATAACCTGCACAGCATTGAAAGCATTTTACCCTTTTGTCCTTGGTTCTAGGACAGCCGTGGGCAAACTACGGCCCGCGGAGCCGAAAGAGCGGAGGGTTCTCTTGCTCTGCCCTCCGCTCCTTCACCAGCAGCAGTGTTAACATGGCAACGTCGGGAAACACGGCCGCATCTCCTTCTTCTGAGTGGGCGGATTTATATCCGCGCATTCAGTGGAAGGAACAACCTCTCAATCTTCCAGAGGCTCCTTGTAATGCCTGCGGATGTGTCCCCCGACATCACCCTGGGAATGCGTAGACACGTTATCGTGGTGATGTAGGGAGACACGCCCCTGGAGAGCACAGTATCAGAGCATTAGCTAAAAAGGAGACCAACAACACTGTTCCCACTGAAGTTGATGTTTTAAAGACCAAAAACCTTTCAACCCAGTCTACATTGCCATCTACATCTACGTCCCAGGCATAATTTGGAAGTTGCACTAAAGAAAATGTTTAATTTACTGTTTACACATTTTGTTCTTTTCTATTTGTTTTAGTTTTAAATTATTTTATTATATTTAAGTTTAATTTGAAAGGCTTTTGTACCTTGCCTTTGTTAGGCAATTTTATTTTGCCTTTGCCATCTTCAATATAAGGTATGTTATTGTGCTATGATTCCTCCATTTTTTGAAGTTTCAAATTATAATAATTAGTGTTTACATTCTTCTTGTTAAAATGTTTGAAATGAATAAAACTATTGAAATAAATAAAAAAAAAGACCGTACCCTTTTATGTAATGATGTTTACTTTGAATTTATATTAGTTCACACAAACACTCCATCCATGCTTTTGTTCCGGCCCTCCGGTCCAGTTTAAGAACCCATTGTGGCCCTCGAGTCAAAAAGTTTGCCCACCCCTGTTCTAGGAGGATTTCAGAGATTAATTTCCAGGCATCTCTGGAAGGGGCAGAAATGTACTTCCCTTCACTTTCCCACCTGCACCTGGGATCAGGCCAGTCACTGGTGTGGCCTCATAATGTCCTGTGGTCTTGGGAGCCTGCCTTGAACCCTCCAGTTTATCCTTTCTCCTCCCTTTTGTGCTTCTTCATCTGCACGTGAACAAACTTTGTCTAGTCTCTCCTGTTGATCTGGCTTTCATCAGTTAATTCACAGGCCCCCAAATAGGAACCTAAGTGGGTATGAAAAATTTTCCTCCCAACACCACTCAAGATGATAAGAGTACTATCTAAGGACTAAGACAAACAAAACATGGGTGGAGGGTGAGGTGGTGGGTGAACACAGAAACATGAAACTAAAAGCTCATGCTATGCCATGGTTTCCTTAGCCCCCCTGCTACTTCCAAACTCCTACACTTTAGCAAATAATGTTGACTTGACTAAAGATGTCTTGGCTATCACAGGGCAAGACAATTTTGAAATTTCATTTAAAAGAACTCTGTTCTTTCTACCAAGGTCCCTTTCTTCTCTCTTCTACCTCTTTCCTCCTCTCTCCAGGATTTCAAAACTGCCTGCTATTTTAAGCTCAGGTTTTTGGCAAAACCAAGGTCTTCCTATTACTTGACCCCACCCCCTATAAACAGCAATTCAGAGATCACCCAATGTTATTTAAACAGTTTCCTTTGCACAGAACCTCAACACCACTTCCTATGAACATCACTGACCTACCATTTATAGAAGCTTTCTAAGCACTGCTTGAAGCGCTTTGCACATCAGACCTTATTTCAGTGCAATAACAAATAAAAAAGGTACATATTATTATCCCCATTTTAGAGACCAGGAAACTGAGGAGCAGGGAAATAAGTCAAGTTCTGTAACTTGCCCAGCTCTTAAGGTGCTAAACTACAATTTGGATGGTGACAGTCTCAATCCAGAGCATTGACAGCCCTCAGCCTGAAGCCAGTTCCTCTCCGAATGTCCCTAGTGCTTGAAGCTGTTGCCCCAGCACTGCAGTTCAGAGCCAGTGAGTCTGTCAGCTATTTTAGGAAAAATATATTCAAGGAGGAGAAACTTAATGTTTTTTATGTTAAAGCAGTTACTGAAGAGGCACCTGAAACAGAAACAGCACCTTCACGTTGGGATGTGGAATTTCTAAGCAGTTAGCTGCAGTAAATGAACACCCCTTTCAGAATGGTTTTGAAAAGATGAGCCAGTGAATGAAAGAGGGGAAACTGTGGAAGTTCCCAGTTAACAACGAAGCAGGTATTGATGATGGTTCAGAATTTAATGAACATAATTTCTGGATAAATACTTGCAGTATTTTCCAAAACAAAGACCAGTTCACTACTTCATGGAGCTGGTGACCTGTGGCCTGTTAGGGTCGCCAAAGAAAGAACGTATGGAGTCAAAGTGGTAAGGGATTATAAAATTACTAAAGGCCCAGTGCACGAAATTCATGCATGGGGGGGGGGGGGGTGTCCCTCAGCCCAGCCTGCACCCTCTCCAATCTGGGACCCCTTGAGGGATGTCTGACTGGGTGGTTGGACATCCCTCTCACAATCCAGGACTGCTGGCTCCCAACTGTCCTCCCCTGCAGGCCTGGTCCCCCCCAACTTCCCTTCCCTGCAGGCCTTGTCCCCCGCCCAACTGCCCTCCCCTGCAGGCCTGGGTCCCCCTGAACTGCTCTTCCCTGCAGGCCTGGGTCCTCCAACTGCCCTGCCTTGCTGGCCTGGACTCCCCTAACTTCCCACAACTGCCCTCCCCTGCAGGCCATCTTGTGGCAGCCATCTTGTGGTGGCCATCTTGTGTCCACATGGGGGCAGCCATCTTTGACCACATGGGGGTGGCCATCTTGTGTCTTGGTGTGATGGTTAATTTGCATATTACTCTTTTATTAGATAGGATTAAGTCATCTGGATACCAGATGGGCTGAGCCCCCAAATGGTGCCAGCACTCAGGGACAGGGAGTCAGAAATTTTAAAGGACTCTAGCAGGCTTTTTCTGGGCAGAGAATTCTCTGGGTGGTCAGGATCCTAGGAAGGTTCGGAGGGGAGAGATAATGATCTTAGCAAGTGGAATGTGGTCTAAGCAAGAGGGAATGTCCATTGTGAAATAGCCTCAAGATCAATTTCCAAGGGAGGGAGTATAGATTCAATTATTTGATCAGAACTAACATGGCCTTTCCAAAAGCCCATATCTGAGTGTTAAATAGAAAGTGGAACAAATTGAGTGGTATAGAAATTATTTTAATGAAAAACAGGACATTCTAGAAGGAAGTGACATGCAAATCATACCGTTCAATGAAAAAGAATGGAAATTTTTATTTCAAGCTGTTGGAGATTGATATTATAGCTAAATAAAATAATTTTCCTAGGAAAAATAATAAATCTAGAGCATGGAGGGAATTTTGCTATTTCTCACTCAAACAGTATCAAAATTGTCACAACAAAAAGAGATCTCCACCTAGGAGGGAATTCTGCTGCTAAGAAGCTTGATGCTCTCTATTTTTTCTCTGAAAGGGAATTTGGGTTTTGATTTATCTTCAGTTTCTCTACTTAACTCTGACCTACAGGATGAGTGGTCACTGAAGATACAAATTGTCACACACTCACCTCAGGAATGTTGAAGTTACCAGAAATGGGTGAGGCCATGTAGAGGCTTCCTTCTTACCCAAACTGTTCAGTCACTCTCCCCTCCTCCAGATCTGGGAAGCCTGCCAGCTAGAGACAGCTGGATACCTCTCCTACTTCCCCCAGGAGAGCTGCTGTTAGGAGATTGGTAATTCTGGTCAAAACCACTCCAGGACTCCTGGGGAGAGAGAGGACCTCCCTTCCCCCCCCCCCCCGCCTTGATTACATATTATGGCCCTTTGCTAACTTCCAAGGGCTATTTGGTGAAATGGCCCCCAAAGAGATAACAAAGACATGGCTGGGGTTTGAGTATCAGGGCCTTAGTGACTTTCCCTGTGAACCAGCAGAGAGATGAGATTCGCATGGCAAGAAAGGCTCCTATAGGCAGTCTCATTCCCCCAGCAATCCTGAAAAGAGGGGAGCCTGGGCCATTCCCCACTGTCCACAGGGTTGCTCCTCCCACCCTTCTCATCTTGGAAGCCAAGCCCCTTTGTAATCTACATAAGCTCCACTCCCCAGGGATCCAGTGACTGCAGAAACTGGCCTTCCATTTGCTCTTGCCTGGCATCCAAGCTAAAGTCTCAGGTAAGAGGCCTAAGAGGTGGTCTTGGAGCAGTTTCTGTTTGAGGTCTGGAGAGGAGGGAGGCAGGGTGGGCTAGGTTAACCCCTAAGCTTGGGCTAGGCAAATGTAGCTGGGGGCAGAGCTGGGATAGGAGCGAGCATTCTGGATGTAGAGAACACACAGGTCTGGAAAAGGAGCAGCCCCGGGTCGGGGGGAGGCAAGCATCTCTCTTTGGAATACAATGGCATCCCTTTATGATGCCAGTGCCAGGCACTCAGCTGAGTATCCCTAATGTTGTAGGACAACAGAGCTCTGTCGGCCATGATCCTGTATGTCATGGCAGTAACCACGATACAAGTTGTCTCATGGTAACTTTAGAGAAAAAGATCTTCTACTGACCCACTAGAACACTGAGTAGAAATGTATTTTAGCCCTAGCTAGTTTGGCTCAGTGGATAGAGTGTCCAATCAAGGGCACATGCGGGGTTGTGGGCTCAGGTTGTGGACTTGATCCCCAGTAGGGGGTGGGCAGGATGCAGTGATGTTTTCTCATCATTGATGTTTCTATCTCTCCCTCTCCCCTCCTCCCTGAAATCAATAAAAATATTTTTTTTAAAAAGTATTTTAGATACAAAACCTCTAGTATTCAAAAACAGGACCCCTGGGATTTTAGGTCACTTTGGAGGTCACCACCCAGAGGGGAAGACCCACCTCCCTGTCACTAGTAGGGGTCAAATTCTTTGGAGGCGAGTACATGTGAGTGTTGCATCACTTGGAAAATCTTGCAGGAAGAAGGATGTCTTTCTGACTGACCTGAAGGGAGACTGTAAGCCAAGGAGTCCACAGGTGGGACCTGGGGTTCTCTTCTGAAGTGATGCTTTTCTCCTCTCTCCCTTCACTGGCTAGGCTCCTCCAGGGGACTGAGGCCACCATGGTTCAGGAGAAGTCCCTCATCCTGTTCCTACTGCTAGTCCTGGTGCTGTTAGTGCTGGGGTGGGTCCAGCCTTCTCTGGGCAAGGAATCACGGGCCATGAAGTTCCAGCGGCAACACATGGACCCAGATGGCTACCCCAGCAACAACTCCAACTATTGCAACCAAATGATGAGGCGCCGGAACATGACAAAGGGATGGTGCAAGCAAGTGAACACCTTTGTGCACGAGCCTCTGGTAGATATCCAGGCCATTTGCCTCCAGGGAAACATCACCTGCAAGAATGGGCAGCCCAACTGCCACAAGAGCAACTCCAGCATGAACATCACAGACTGTCATGAGACAAGTGGTTCCAAATACCCCAACTGTGCCTACCAGACCAGCCAGAAAGAGAGGCACATAATTGTGGCCTGTGAGGGAAACCCGTATGTGCCTGTCCACTTTGATGCTTCAGTAGAGGTCTCCATCGGAGACCAGAGCAGTGAGATGCCCCACCTCACCGAGTCATCTGTCTCTCCCTCCTCCTTGCTAAGCACTGAGGGAAATGACTCAAGGTAGGGCTCCTATCCAACACTAAAGTGTTTCCCTGGCCTGAGACTTGCATCTGTGTAGTTTGGGGGGTGAGGGGTGGGTTGTGAGGTGGGTCCCATGTGAACCACTTTACTGCTTCTTTCAATAAAACTCAGTTGCAACTACCTGGCTTCCTGAAATTGTCTTTATTCAGGTTACTGTTAATGTGATTGCTTTCCTGCCAGAAGGTGAGAACTCTAAATCTGGTTAACTTTGATGAGCAGCAAGTAGAATCATTAAATGCCCCCTCTTCTGACTCTTGGCTTTTAGAGAATTCCTTTTGGAGATAATCCCTTTTCAAGTAGATTCCTTGATGCCAAACATAAAATTTTAAGTGTGGAGCAAAGATTATTCCATGATATGAGTCCTGTCCCGTGAGCTGGACCTGGGCCAGAACAGAGATTGCTTCCCATAAATCCCCCTTAGAGACTATCAGACCATAATTGATGTCCTTTCTGACTTCTCCCCTGCCTCTAGTGACTTGCTCCTTCCTGGAACAGGCCATTGCCCTGATCTGGTCAAGCATGTAAAGTAATTTCTGTACCTGGTAGCATTCAGGTATTATTATTCCTGGTTATCCCCCACCTCTTTTAGCCTACGTAAGTTCATTGGCACCTGCCAGGTGTCCTGGGGATCCACTCTGTCTCACAGCCACCCAAGACAAGCCTTGTAGTAAGTTTCCCTTAGTGAATTCTATTAATTACCAGACTGGAGTGACCAGCCTCTTTCATTGGTCTTTCCTTGTCCTCCCCTTAAAGAAGTAGGTTTTCAGTCCCGGGACCTTTCCCTGGGTCTGCATGTTCTAACAAGTGTGGGCTGGTTAGATAAAAGGGTGCTGCAGAGGACACTCATGCTGGGTGGACTGACAGAAGGAGAAAATCAAACATTAAAATCTCTGACACAGAAGGAAGGACAGTGTGACATCAGGAAGACCCTGCCCAGCCTCAGGGTGGGGAGGAGGAGTGATAAATGTTTTCTTTTCTTAGTGACATTCCCTGCTATCCCTTTTCTTTTCTTTTCTTTTCTTTTCTTTTCTTTTCTTTTCTTTTCTCTTCTCTTCTTTTTTTCCTTTCTTTCTCTTCTTTCTTTCTTTTCTTTTCTGAGTGAGCCGCCAAATCAGAAAAATAGTCATCTCTTACTTGGAACACTGGAACCTTACATTTAGGAGCTAGAAGGGATTTTAGAGGTAAAATAACTAGATTTCAACTTGTGTACAAACTTTAATTGGAAGTGCCTATTTGGACTGCTGTAGAAGAATTTCTAAACCATAATGTAGTTGAACAGTAGCCTCTGCGGAAGGCATGAGAGAAGTAAGGCTATACATGCCTCCCATTTGCCACCCCTGTTCTATTGTAACCCCTGCTTTCTACAGAGGAGCAAGCTGAATCTCAAAAAAGGTTAAGTGGATTGCTCAGGGCTGCTGCTAATTAGTGGCACAGCTGGGAGTAGACCCTAGGTCTCCTTGCTTCCAAGTCATCCTTTCTGTCACCAGTGTCAACTCAAGAAAAAAATTCCGAATCTTCCTGTTTCACTACATGCTGTGGACTTGTGGCTCTTCCTGAGCTGGTGGCTCTCACAGATTCCCAGGGTACCTGGCCTGTGAGTCTGTTTAGTTATTGGCAAAACTTCCTTACATTTCTTGAACAGACTAGACTCAGCTTCTGTCATCACTTAGTCACTTTATTTGTCCCTTTTATTACAGCTGTATCTGACTCTAGACATGGTCATAGGGAGAGAAAGGCCCTACTTCTAACCAGTTTCACCACTTCTGTATTGTCTTTATATACTACATTTAAAAATGATGGAAGTGGCTATGTTTCTCTTGTAAACTGAATTCTTAGCCCTGGGAGCTTCTATATAAGGAGGAAGCCTGCAGGCGAGAGTTGTCAGATATACCTGCATTTCTGGGGTAATGGGAGTCTCACTCCTTACTAGCAGTGAGGATGCAGGAGGGAAAAAAAAAAGGAAACTAAGTTTTTAGATTTGTTTCCTGTAGACAGAATTTTTCTTATCTCACCCTTCTTCCCAAGCCTGAAGCTTCTCAGTTTTCCTCCTTCTTAGTGGAACTTCTAAGAATGCTAACTTGGTGTTTTGCTGCATTTGTAACTGCATATCACCACTTCTGGTTTCTGGGTCTTTGTGATTCCTGGGTGTTAACTGAAAAATAAAAAGCAAAAATGAGAAGAAGAAAAAAAAAGACCAAAAAAAAAAAAAAAAGAGAGAGAGAGAGAGAGAGAGAAGCAATAAGCATTTATTTAAGATCCAAAAGAATTGCAATTGGGAGAACAAATTCAGACAGAAACCCAAATAGTGTTCCCCCTTTATAGGGACTCAGGGTTTCATGAGAAAAAGGGAGGAATATGAGATAAGTTGTATTAAAGAAGATTTATCGGAGAAAAAACCAAGATGGCGGCATAGGTAAGCACCTAAACTGCTGCCTCGCACAACAATTTCAAAACTACAACTAAAAGACAGAACGGACACCATCCAGAACCACAGGAAAGCTGGCTGAGGGAAAATTCTACAACTAGAAGGAAAGAGAAAAGCTCACAGAGAATTGGAGGTACGGCAAAGGGTCTTTGTGCGCGCAGAGAGGAAGGGCGGCTGAGAGCCTGGCTGACTTTCTCTGGCGGAAGGGGGAAGGAAGCCCCCGACCACACTAAACCCCAGTTCTGACTGCACTGAACCCCAGTTCCAGGCGAGCCCCTGGGAACCCATGCTCTTGTGGGGGGAGTCTGGACTCTCGGGCGGAGACTCGGGAGCCGGGGAAGGCAGAAGTCTGAAAGTGCGTGCGTGCCAGTGCGCACAAAGGCTGCGGAGGTTGCCACAGGCTTTCCCTAGTGGAAGGGAGTCAGAGGCTCCTGACTGCACTGAGCCCCAGCTCTGACTGCACTGGACCCCAGTTCCAGGTGATCCCCTGGGGACCCACGCTCTTGTGGGGGAAATCTGGACTCTCGGGCAGAGACTCGGGAGCCGGGGAAGGCGGAGGACTGAAGGCGTGCACGTGCGCGCAAGGGCAAGGCTGAGGGGAAGCCAAGACTGAGACTCCACCCCATCCAAGCTGAGCACAGAGGCTATTGCAATTTGGCAAGTCTAATCCTATAAGGCTGT
This sequence comes from Plecotus auritus, assembly GCF_963455305.1. Lineage (NCBI taxonomy): Eukaryota > Metazoa > Chordata > Mammalia > Chiroptera > Vespertilionidae > Plecotus > Plecotus auritus. The sequence goes on along the minus strand of NC_137770.1, from coordinate 81,551,604 downwards.
CTCCAGCACCGAACTTCTCCCAGCATAGACACAGCTGATCCTTACAGCCAACTGGCCTTGAGGTCAATTCTTCCCAGTGATACCAACAACAATCAAGACTTAATTACAACAAGGCTGTACACACAGTCCACAAAGGGGTGCACCACGAGTGTCCACCTCAGGTTAACTGGGGAGGCAGACCCACTGGGCCATATTGGAAACCTAGCACACAAATCTACCTTACCAACTCAGGGAATCAGTGAAAATGTGGCGTCAAAGAATCAGATCACAAACGAAAGAAATGGAGGAAAACAAACGACTGGATATAGAATTCAAAACCACAGTTATAAGGCTTTTCAAGAATATCCTAGAAAAGGCCGATAAATATAACGAGACCCTCGAAGATATGAAAAAGGACCAACTAGAAATTAAACATACACTGACTGAAATAAAAAATATTATACAGAGACCCAAAAACAGACAAGAGGAACACAAAAATCAAGTCAAAGAACTGAAATACAAAGAAGCAAAAACACTCAACCGAAAAAGCAAAAGCAAAAAAAAAAAATCCAAAAAGTTGAAGATAGTGTAAGAAGACTCTGGGACAACTTCAAGCGTACCAACATCAGAATTATGGGGGTGCCAGAAGAAGAGAGAGAGCAAGATACTGAAAACCTATTTGAAGAAATAATGACCGAAAACTTCCCCCACCTGGTGAAAGAAATAGACTTACAAGTCCAGGAAGCGCACAGAACCCCAAACAAAAGGAATCCAAAGAGGACCACACCAAGACACATCATAATTAAAATGCCAAGAGCAAAAGACAAAGAGAGAATATTAAAAGCAGCAAGAGAAAAACAGTTAGTTACCTACAAGGGAGCACCCATACGACTGTCAGCTGATTTCTCAACAGAAACTATGCAGGCCAGACGGGAGTGGCAAGAAATTTTCAATGTGATGAATAGCAAGAACCTACAACCAAGATTACTCTACCCAGCAAAGCTATCATTCAGAATTGAAGGGCAGATAAAGAGCTTCACAGATAAGAAAAAGCTGAAGGAGTTCATCACCACCAAACCAGTATTATATGAAATGCTGAAAGGTATTCTTAAAGAAGAGGAAGAAGAAAAAAGTAAAGAGAAAAATTATGAACAACAAATACATATCTATCAACAAGTGAACCTAAAAATCAAGTGAATTAAAAACCTGAGGAACAGAATAATCTGGTGAATATTATAGAATCAGGGGCATAGAAAGGGAGTGGACTGATAATTCTCAGGGGGAAAGGGGTATGGGGGGGTTCATGAAAAGACTGGACAAAAATCATACACCTATGGATGAGGACAGTGGGGGGGAAGTAAGAGCAGAAGGTGGGGTGGGACCTGGGTGGAGGGGAGCTATGGGGGGGGAAAGGAGAAACAATTGTAATAACCTGAATAAAGATTTATTTTTTAAAAAAAAGAAGAAGAAGAAGATTTATCGGTACTAGATGAGGTAGGGTTATATTTGTACTTCATGCATTGGCTTGAGATTCACCTGAAATTGTATTTAATTTGTTGGTTAGAAATTTGGTCATTCTCAAAATCCAATTTCACTGGTCTTTACAAATAGGATAGTCTTGGCATTCTTGGAATTATGGTGGTTTGTTTCAGTTAGTAAGATACAGAAAAATAAGACGTGCAGAGCAGTTCCTCTGAAATAGCTACTTAGGCTCTATTTTAATACGGCTCCACTCATGTTATCTTTCACCTGGGCCATGAGACCACTCAGACCTCCATCTGTGGAATAAAGTAATAAGTGACAACAGATGGTCCAGGTTCAGACTTGTACAGCCAAGGAGCCAATGGGAAGGAAAGTGGTCTGAAGAGGTGGACACTGGGAGAAGTTAGATGGGGTCCTGTCCTGGAGGGGTCTGGTTCAGTCAAGAAGAAAAACAGCCATCAGGAGACAAATCAGAGGTCTCTGTTCTGTGGGGAGCCATTGCTACCCCACAAAAAAAGGACTACTAGATCCTCCTGATGTTAATGTCAGAATTACACCCCAGTCCTGGAGTTCAGCTAAAAAAGAATTCAGAGCCAAGAACTGAAATACAAGCAAAAGTTTATTTAGAAAGTCACAGGGGTAGAAGAAATGAGCCAAATGTGCTGCATGACTTAAGAAACAAATTACTGTGGCAAAAGAAGGGCCCTTGGAGCTTAGGAGAAAGAAAGGTAAAGATAATGCACTTGAGGGAAGATGGGGAAAGGCACCATTATGCTCCAGAGAGAGTGTGCCTGGGGACAAAAGGGGGTGTGGAGAGTTGTGGGTGTACTCAAGAGAGGGAGAGCACCTGCTGGGTTCTTCATTTTAAGGGTTTTTATTTGTTTTCTAAAGGTGGGGATTTTAGGGGAGGTCTCAGGGGAGGATCTCAATAGCATATTCATCAGCTTTCCAAGTGTGTCCTTTCAGGGTCATGGTCTCTTCTATTGACTGGTGCTAGGGTAGGAGATCATTAGTCATTACCTCTGGTCCTGATGTCAGCCATGTTGTTGCTTCATCTGGTTTTGCTGCTTTTCTGGGCCTGGAGCTGAAACTCAGCTGAGGTCTAGATATTATCTCTAGTTTGACCAAAATTCTCTTCTTGGTCAACATCTGTTCCAAGGCTTTGTTCCTAAGATTATTAGATGCGAGTCAGAACCTCACTGTTCTGGGGGCTTAATGCTTAAGGGAATGGTCATACAAGGGTCATATGGGAGTTGTATGATATTATTCTCTGGCCCCCTTGTTCCTCCTGTAAGGGGGGCTAAATTGCATGACTAATGATATAAAAGGTCAAAGGGTCTAAACTGCATGACTTGTGACATGCTAGGAGAGGAAAGGTCACCTTGGGGGTAAGGTCCAAGCCTATAGTACTTGTTTTCTCTAGTTTTGTCCCTTGTTAGGCACCCAGGAATTTTCACTCTGGCCTTTGATTCCTGCTCTGCTCATGCCTGTCTAGATGCCTACTCTATCACCAGAAGACTAACCCAGGCAAATTAACCTATAACCTTTCAGCTTACAGGCTGAAATAATATCCAATGAAGAACAATGTTAATTTTCAGAAGATTCTTTAAACCAAACAAGCTTCAATAATTCTACATTATCAGTACACAGATAAACACATATTAGTGTCCCAGCTCTTCCTTACCCCTGCAGCTTTTAGTGTATCTGATATAGTTGGCAGTTAGACAGACATGAACAGAGTAGACACTACAGGCCAGGTACAGAAGGTTACCAGGATAGAAAGTCCCTGGTGCCTAGCAATCAGGAAAACTTTGTAAACAAGTATTGTAGGGTGGGACTTCACCCCCAGGGTGACCTTTCCTCCCCTAGCATATCATTGCTCATACAGTTTTCACGTCCTGAACTCTCATATCGCAGGTCATGCAGTTCAGATTCTCCCCTGAACTTTCATCCCTTGGAATGTTGTTAGTTATGAGAGAGTCAGAATAAGGCCAGAGAATAGCATTATACAACTTCCATATGACCCTTGTATGAACATTCCCTTAAGCATTTAGCCCCCAGAACAATGAGGTTCTGACCCGCATCTAATAATGTTAGGAATAAAACCTTGGATCTGTTGACCAAGGAGAGAGTTTTGGTCAAACTAGAGATAACATCTAGGCTTCAATTGAGTGTCAGCTCCAGGCCCAGAAAAGCAGCAAAACCAGATGAAGCAATGACATGGCTGGCTTTGGGATCAGAAGCACAACTCATGATTTATGATGTCCTACCCTCACACCAACCAATCAGTAGAGATCACAACCCTGAAAGGTCACACTTGGAAAGCTGATGAATATGCTATTGAGATCCTCCCCTGAGACCTCTTCTAAAATCCATGTCTTTGGAAAATAGATGAAAGCCCTCAAGATGAAGAAGGACCAGGCATCTCTCTCAGGTGCACTCTTTCTCCAGAGCACACCCAAGCCTTTCCTTCCCCCTTTCTTTCATCGGGCACATTGTCTTTGCTTTCTTTCTCCTAAGCTCCAAAGGCCCTTCCTTATTTGCCTCTGTGACTTGCTTCCTGAGTCCATGCAGCCTAGCTGGTTCACTTATTCCATGGCTCACTTCTTCTACCCCTGTGACTTTCTAAATAAACTTTTGCTTATACTGCAGTTGCTTGGCTCTGAATTTTTTTTTTCTTACCACAACTCAAGGACCAAGGTGCAACATCTGTTGTCCTTCACTGTTTACATATCCACAAAATTATACTGTCTTCTGCTCTTCTGGCCTGCCCATTCTCTCCTGCTTCTCTCTGTGGTAAATTCTTCCTTCATTTCCAGCGGCCAATAGTCCCCCAGTCCAGTATTACATCCACAATTAAAATGACTCCTTCAATTAACAGTAAGTGATCATCTTATCAGATTCCTTCTTTCCCAGAGCTGCCTCATCAGTATTTGCATGTTGACCTTTCTCTCTGTAAATGAAGGCCTGCTCCCAATCCCCACACTTGCCTCCTTAGTCTGAGTCAGACCTCATAGAGCAAGTGGGATCACTAGGGGCTCTGAACCTAGTCAGTCATGCCAGAAAGCACTTTAATATTGTTTTTGGGAATTGATCATGAATGTGAGACAGCTCTCCACATGCACAACTCGTGATTTATGATGCTGGTCCTACCTAGAAGATATGTTATCAGTACAAGGTATGTGTTCCCAATACTTTAAAAAAAAAAAAAGACCAATATTTAAAACTTTCATTTAAAGTAAGTGAAAGATTCATTGACCAAGAAGATCCAGTTCAAGAAGATAGGGTGGTGAAGGGATGTTGAAGAGTGCCTTATAGCTTCTGTGAATCCATGTTAAGAGAACCCAGAATTCAGATGTCTATGTCAAGGAAAGGGAAGAATGGCAGTTGGGTGAGGGTCTTAGACAGTTAGGCATGACAGGGATCCAAGAAAAAGCAAGAACTTTCTAAATTCTTTTGTTCCCATCAGTCCGCTGACCCCCAGCTGAACTGAGCCTGGCCTGGAGATTCCTGTAAATCTTTGATAAACTGTCATTACTTTGTATATATTTCCTCTCCTCTTTGAAAAAGTCTCCTTCTGACAAGTGGCTGCTCTTATAAAAACTCAAACCTTAAGCAGAATTCCTCCAGTTAATTAGCATATCTATAGTGGGAGATATTAGCCTGAAGGCCATGGGAGAAATGCAGATTAGAATTAAGATAGAGAGAGAGCAAGCATTTCACTGTTTCAGGTACAAAATGGAAGTGTATCTCTTGAAGACTAGACAGTGGCACACTGGCAGCATATCAGCACTGTTTCCTAGGAGCCACTTCCTGGGGTACACTTCTTGGGGGACAAATCCCAGAAGGTCTGCAAATCATTCAGTGAATTCACATGTACTTTGGGTTTCTTTGTGGTTTGCTGGTTTGCAGTAAGTATAGGTAGTAAGGTGTTTTTTCACCTTCCCCCCTCCATGCTTATCTTCTTTCTCATTCCCTTAAGGTCTTCTTAATTAACAATTAACAACAAATAAGGCATCATTCATCTGAATGATCATACCTTAAACACCAGGTCCTTGAGTCTCCATGTCATAGAAATAAGCACTGTATTCTGTACAAGATCAGGCATATTGATTTTTTGCAGACAGTTTGTATACAAGGGAGGGACCAGTAAAGAGAAGTTGAGCTCTCTGAGGGGTTCTTGTGGATGGCTTATATAGGGGCCTTGGTGTGGATATAGGACTTGGGAATGAGGATGAGATCAGTTATCCCATGATCAATAGTCACTTGGTAGTAGTTGATCCCGGGAACCACAAAAAGTTTTCCATGGTCAGTGGCCACTTGGAGGGCCTGTAAAATAATGTTTGCACAAATATTCTAGTTACTGATGCAGGTTTTGGGTCCAAGGACCTGAGAGTCCGAGACCCACTGTGGGTTCTTGACTTCACACAAGAAAGAATTCAAATACAAGCCAGCACAGAGTTTAAAGTGAAAGTGAGTTTACTGGTGAAGCCTAGAGACAGAATGAGTACTCCACAGACAGAACAGCTTCCTTTAGAAGAATTGCTTCCTGTATTGATGTTCATTTAATCAGGGATTGGGTATTCAATAAGAGAGGGAATATTGCCAAAACCGGTTTGGCTCAGTGGATAGAGCGTCGGCCTGCGGACTGAGGGGTCCTGGGTTCGATTCCGGTCAAGGGCATGTACCTTGGTTGCGGGCACATCCCCAGTGGGAGGTGTGCAGGAGGCAGCTGATCGATGTTTCTCTCTCATTGATGTTTCTAGCTCTCTATCCCTCTCCCTTCCTCTCTGCAAAATATCAATAAAATATATTAAAAAAAAAAAAAAAAAGAGAGAGAGAGAGAGGGAATATTCAGGATCTTCCAGGGAAAGGGGTGGAAATTTCTCAGAGGAGCTTTGTCTGACATTTTGTGTTCTTTTATGGAATGATCAGGGCAGCTCAGGTGTGTTGTTTAGTATGCTAATGTGTTTTTTTAATATATTTTATTGATTTTTTTATAGAGAGGAAGGGAGAGGAATAGAGAGCTAGAAACATCGATGAGAGAGAAACATCGATCAGCTGCCTCCTACACACCTCCTACTGGAGATGTGCCCACAACCAAGGTACCTGTCCTTGACCGGAATTGAACCTGGGACCTTTCAGTCCGCAGGCTGATGCTCTATCCACTGAGCCAAACCAGTTAGGACAAGTATGCTAATGTATTAAAATGATTGCATTATGAGGGTAGGGATTACCCTTAGGTGAAACTAATCACCATGTTGTGATACCCTTGTCATAATCTGGTTATTAGGTAATAGAAAAGGAGTAAAGGGAAGACTAGATAATGTAGGCATGCCCTTTATACAGCCTTACTAAATAGCTGTAATTTAACATTCTCCAAGTCTGTTCCCAAAAGATCAATGGGGGAAGGGACTGGACAAAGGCAGTTTGGACACATGCCCAGTAAGGTCTGAGTGACATGGGAAGGTGCTTATCTGTCAGTCACACCTGGGAACAAGTTAGTGGCCAGAACAGGTTTGGCCACTGCAAATTTGAGAAACCTGAATATTTAAACTCCTGGACAAAGAAGCCCTCTCTCTTGGCCCTTGGTCCTTGGCCCTTGGCACTCGAGCTTTCTTGGGACTCCTGTTGCACGGGGTGCATTCTCCTGCATTCCCCCATGTGGTCATGGCCATGTTGTCTCTACACATTAGATTAATAGACTGAATCTGCTTGATCCTGAACTGTGCCTGGCTGCAACATGGAACAGAGGCTCTGGACACTGGCCCTGCTTTTGGCTCTGCTGGACCCCCAGCTACACCTCTTTCAGGACTGTGTTAAGTACTTTCATGGTACTTTGCAACCTGAGACATATAATTCCAATAAAAACAACTCATTCTTCTGTGGGAGTTTTAGAAAATTCATTTTCTGAAGTTGTAGTAAGAACCACACCATACCCACTAGTGTCGGGGAAAACTTACTCACTCATTTCTCCCACAACAGTTGGAATAAGCTGTTCTCTGCTGGTTTTAAGCCATAAATCTGATGGAAGGTGGTCTTACTATCTTCTTGACAGTTCCTGTAGCTTTTATCAATTATAGTTATTTTGCCACAAACTCTATCTTATTACCATTTAATTTTGTAGAACATGACATTAAAAAAGAATGTATAGTTTTTGTACATTCTTTCTTTTTGTTATAGAGCCAAAGTTCATGTACTTGATGCTTCAAAAGAAAAGCCAATATTCAAGACTTCAGAGTTTGGAGTGAGGAAAGATTTATTGATCAAGAAAGTCTACCTCCAGAACTTACTATCAAATTCATCTTAAAAGAGTCTGAAATCCAGGCGGCTTTTACTGTCAAGGTAAGGAAGGAAGGGTGACACAAGGGTGGGTGCTGGTCTTAGACAGGTAGCCATCTAAAAGGATTCTAGGAGGAATGTGAAATTTCTCAGTCCCTTTGTTCCTGGTCCCTCTGCTGACCCACTGATCTGAGTCTAGTTATGGATACTCCTGTGAATCTCTGAAAAACAGTCATTACTTTGTGCATATTTCCTCACCTCTACTGACAAAGGGATTATTTAAACCTCAAGCAGAATTCCTCTAATCAATTGAGATATCTATAGAGGGAGCTATCAGCCTGCAGACCATCAGAGAGAAGCAGCATTTCATTCTGTTACTTGGTAAGGATGTGGTTAGGTTAATTTCAACTGTGGAATTTTACTGAAAGCAAGGAGTTACAGTCAGGCCTCTCAGTGGGAGTCCTTTCAGTCAAGATGGAGCCTAGATGTTACTCCTATACTGTCTCATCACTAGGCATGTTTTACAAGTGAGTGTGGTGACTGCCCTTTAAAGCTCATTACTTCTATGGTCATTCTCTAGTTTCTTCTTGTTATATGTCTGGGCAAAGTGACTCTGAAGGCCAATTTCCTTCCTCTTCTGCATTCCCTGACTATGTGGCTGGGTAGATTATTGTTCAATATTTTTATTGTGGTGATTGTTTTTATGAGTGTTTATATATGTGGATGAAAGGGCCACATGCAGCCCTACCCGGTTTGGTTCAGTGGATAGAGAGTCGGCCTGCGGACTGAAGGGTCCCAGGTTTGATTCCGATCAAGGGTATGTACCTTGGTTGCGGGTACATCCCCAGTAGGAGGTGTGCAGGAGGCAGCTGATCGATGTTTCTCTCTCATCGATGTTTCTAACTCTCTATCCCTCTCCCTTCCTCTCTGTAAGAAATCAATAAAATATATTTTTTTAAAAAAAAGAAAGGGCCACATGCTAACCTGACAAGCTCAGGGAAGGCGTGCATGGCGGTCTTGCAAACTCATAGACCTAAAGTAACCACAAAGGATTGTCTGAAATCAAACTTTAACTAAAAGCAGTTATCGTTGTCAATTGTGAATTTGGTTGACACTTCTATTATAGAGAAAGGGCAAATAGTGATATTAAAATATTTCTTCTAATTAATTTCCTTTCAATGTGCACAAATCTGTGCACCAGGCCACTAGTGTATAAATATAGATGTAACCAGCCATTCTCCAGAACATCTTCTCAGTTCGTTGAGGTTCTACTTCCTGCCATTTGTCGACAGTTTGGCTCAAATAAACTCACAAAAATTCTTTACAGGTTTGAATGTCTTTATGTTAACATATATATGTCAAAACTCATCAGATTGCTCAATTTAAATATGTATGTTTTAAAATATGCAATTATATCTCAATAAATCTATTTGTGAAATGTGCTTTTGATACCACCATCCCATCCCCTCCTCCACCAAGGAAAAAATAGTTTCCTCTATGCATATCTAGACTTTTCATAGTTGCCCAGAATGCAAGATTAGGCTTGGTAATAAATAAGAGAAAACCAAGAGAAAAAAATTACTTAGAGGAACTTATTAAACACCCTTGGTTACCACAGCAGTTTTTGTAAAGGCAAACTTGCTCAATCCCTGGGGGACAGAGGGATCCATGACTACAGACTGTAGGGAAAACCCTGAGTCTCTCCACTTCCCTCCTTCCAGATGATTTTGGCTGGCTCCTCACTCAGGCTCCTTGCCTGCCACACCAGAATCCAGTGTTGTCATCCTTCAACTCTCAGTCTGAATACAGTGCAGCAATGGCTGTGGCACTGCCCACATGCCACAAAGCACACTGGCTCCAGGCCAGCCCCAGGGCTCTGACTGCTCTCTGATCCCTTTAGAGGGGTGTTAAGCAATGTTTGCAACATTAATATTTAACACAATCTACAAAATGACTGCTGTTGCAAGTCACTGTCCCAGGGTGAAAGACAGGAAATTGGGAGCTGGCTAGAAAGTGAGCTATTTGAGAATGTCTTGTTTTAGAGGAATAAAATAACTCCCCTCAAAGTTTATAATCATTCAAGGGGACATGGAACTAACTTTATGCTGTATCCGGAATTTTATTAAGCCCATTTTATATCTATATTTGTTTATTTAGGTCTATGAGAGCTGCATCTTTTGTACTCTCTTTGGGTAAGCCTTTCTGCTTCCTTGGTTAAGCTGTAAAAGACTTACTGCTATTAAAATCCTACTATCATTGAGTAGATGTTGATGTTTTGAATTGAAGAACTTTTAAATGAAAAATTTTAGAGAGCTCTCATATTGGTATAATAACTAGCGATTAAGAGACCCTTAATAAGATGGAAGAACAGAAATTAGAATAAAATTCAAATTCCACTCAGATCCCTTTCTAATTACTTCCAGAAATTTGTAGATATTATAAAAATTAGGTCACTGGAAGCACAATTGCCTAGCACTTTAGAAGAAAAAAGATTGATACACAGAAATATAACTTGAGACTTTTGAATTAGCTATTTAGCTTTTTGGGTGTTACAGGTGCTAATTAGGTTAATTAACAAGATCGTTTTTTTTTTTTTTCAAATGTAGAAGGAAAAGTTAGAGACTGCCCAATAAGGTGGAAATTTTTAAAAGGTTATTGAGATAAAAAGATTATGAGAATATATTGAACAGGTTTTAAAGGATTCAATAACTGACCAGAAACTTAACAAAGTTGGAAGCTAATTTTTCAAAGACTAATAGGAATATTTTGAAAGTTTCAACAGGTCTTCCTGCTGGGTAATCAGAAATGTGAACACAGCTCACTAGGGCCTGAGGCTGAGGTAACCAAAGTGGGGGGAAAAAACGGGCACTTTTAAAAACAAGTGGCATTTGACATGGTGCAATATAGAGATCTTGTAACATAGAAACCTACATGTTCATGCTGACCAAGGTCACCTCAATAAATTTAAGAAAGATAAAAAGTAAACACAAGTGGCTAAAGTTACCATACCTGATACTCCCCCTCCCATGTCCAGGTTCTTTAAAAGTTATCGAGGGCAAATGAGAAATCTTGTCTTCTTACAGTTATTCGTAATTCTGTTTATGTGTATGATCTGTTGGTGATATTTGTGTTTATATATGGTGTACTTTCTGTCTTCAGCTGATATTATTAGGTTGTAATAATTTATTGGCTTAAAGGAATTAAATACTTACCTAAATTAAGAAATAGAAGTGCCCTAATAGGTTTGTCTCAGTGGATAGAGGTAGGCCCATGGACTGAAGGTCCCAGGTTCCATTCCAATCTTGGGCATGTACCTTGGTTGCAGGCTCAATCTCAGGCCCCGGTCTGGGCACCTGGGGGAGGTAACCAATGGATGTGTTTCTCTCACATGAATGTTTCTTTCTCATTGTCTCTTCTCCACCATCCCACTATTTATAAAAATCAATGGAGAAAAAGGAACCCTCAGGCACTGTTGGTGGGAATGCAGACTGGTGCAGCCTCTGTGGAGAACAGTATGGAATTTCCTCAAAAAACTAAAAATGGAGTTCCCATTTGACTCCGTGATTCCACTTCTAGGAATATATCCCAAGCTAGAAACACCAGTCAGAAAGGATATATGCACCCCTATGTTCATAGCGGCACAATTCACCATAACTAAGATTTGGAAACAGCCTAAGTGCCCGTCAGCAGATGAGTAGATTAAAAAACTGTGGTACATATACACAATGGAATACTATGCTACTGTAAAAAAGAAGGAATTCTTACCATTTGCAGCAGCATGGATGGAACTGGAGAGCATTATTGCTAAGTGAAATAAGCCAGTCAGTGAAAGAAAAATACCACATGATCTCTATCATTTATGGATAATAAAGAACATTATAATCTGATGAACAAAAAGATAGATACAGAGGCAGAGAAGCATCGAACAGACTGTCAAATTACAGCAGGAAGGTTGGGGAGGGGGTGAGGAGGTAAGAGATCAACCAAAAGACTTGTATGCATGCATATAACATAACCAATGGACGCAAGACACTGGGGAGTGAGGGCATGTATGGGAGTGGGGTGGGGGGGCAGGCAATGGGGAGATATGGACACATGTAGTACCTTAATCAATAAAAAAAATTGAAAAAAAAATCAATGGAAAAATATCCTGGGGAGAGGAATAACAACAACAAAAAATAAAAAATAAATTAAAAAAAAATAGAAGCCATCCCACGTATTTTTTAGAATCTTGTAATCTAAAAAGAAGTATTTGGAGACACAGGGAGAGTGAAAGGGTAAGAGAGAGTCCTGCCGGGTCTGCTCCAAAGGGAGGGTTATCCTCAAAAGGGGGGCGTTTTGAATCCTGGTTTCTTAAATTCTACCTTCACCTCTGACTGAGGACCCCTGGACTTTGAAGAAACTCTTTGCTCTTAATTTCCACACTGATTTGTCAACAGTGGAAAATCTGAAGAGATGCGAGCAGGAAGAAGAAACTAAACCAGAGTAACAGTGTGGACAACTGCGGCACCCCAGGAACAGCTGCGAGCCCCAGAACAACGCTCCCCAACTGGCGCAAGCACACGGGTTCAGAGGAGCTCTACACTCCACCACGGAAAGGTCAGATTTCGCCTGGGATAAGGAGAGAGAGAACTACATAACCAGACACCCAGAGAAGAGAGACCATGGGGAGACAAAGAAGCAGCCCGCATATGAAAGAAAAGCAGGCATCACCAGAAAAGGAAGTAAACGAAATGGAGGCAAGCAACCTTCCAGAAAAAGAATTCAGAGAAATGGTCATAAGGTGGCTGAAAAGAATGGAAGACAAATTCGACAATATGAGCAAGAACCAAGAGGAAATGAAGAAGAACCAAGAAGAAATGAAAAATGACATCGCTGCTGTAAAGAACTCAATAGAAAGCATCAAGAGTAGACTAGAAGAAGCAGAGGACCGCATCAGTGAGCTAGAAGACAAGATGGAAAAAAATACCCAAGAAAAGCAACTTCTAGAAAAAAAAATTAAAAGGCAGGAGGAGAGTCTAAGGGAACTTTGGGACAACACGAAACAAAACAACATCCGCATAATAGGGGTTCCAGAAGGAAAGGAAGCTGAGCAAGGAATAGAAAACCTCTTTGAAGAAATAATGACAGAAAATTTCCCAGATATAGGGAAGAAAAAACCCACACAAATCCAAGAAGCTCACAGAGTCCCAAGCAAAATGAACCCCAAAAGACCGACGCCAAGGCACATTATAATTAAATTGGCAAACACCAACGACAAAGTAAGAATCTTAAAAGCAGCAAGAGAGAGACAGAAAGTTACATACAAAGGAACCCCCATCAGACTAGCAACTGATTTCTCAACAGAAACTCATCAGGCCAGAAGGGAATGGAATGAAATATACAAAGTCATGCAAAGGAAGGGGCTGAATCCAAGAATACTGTACCCAGCAAGGCTGTCAATCAAAATTGAAGGTGAAATCAGGAGCTTCACAGACAAAAAAGGACTAAGGGAATTTATTACCACCAAACCAGCAATGCAAGAAATGCTAAAGGGTCTACTGTAAAAAAAAAAAAAAGAAAGAAAGAAACAGGAAGCGAAGAAGTAACACAGGGGTAAAGAATAGGAATGGCGACAAATAAGTACCTATCAATAATAACTTTAAATGTAAATGGATTAAATGCCCCAATCAAAAGACATAGGGTAACAGATTGGATAAGAAAACACGACCCATATATCTGCTGTCTACAAGAAACCCACCTCAGAAAAAAAGACGCACACAGACTGAGGGTGAAGGGATGGAAAAAGGTTTTCCAGGCAAATGGAACTGAAAAAAAAGCTGGGGTAGCAATACTTATTTCTGACAAATTAGATCTCAAACTGAAGGACATAACAAGAGATAAGGAAGGCCATTTCATAATACTAAAGGGAGCAATCCAACAAGAAGAAATAACTCTGGTAAACATATATGCACCCAATACAGGAGCACCCAAATACATAAAAAAACTCCTGGAGGACATTAAGGGAGACATTGACAGCAATACAATCATAGTAGGAGACTTTAATACCCCACTATCACCATTGGACAAATCCTCTAAACAAAACATCAGCAAAGAAACATCAATCCTAAATGACTCACTAGACCAGATGGAATTAATTGACATCTTCAGAACATTTCACCCCAAAGCCACAGAATATACATTCTTCTCAAGCGCACATGGGTCATTTTCAAAGATAGACCATATGTTGGGACATAGGCAAAGTCTCTTCAAATTCAAGAAGATAGAAATCATATCAAGCATCTTCTCAGACCACAGTGGCATAAAACTGGAAATCAACTACAATAAAAACAACCCAAAGAAATCAAACACATGGAGACTAAACAGCATGCTATTAAACCATGACTGGGTTACCAGAGAGATCAAAGAAGAAATAAAAAACATCATGACAACAAATGACAATGAAAACACTACAATCCAAAATCTATGGGACACAGCGAAAGCAGTCTTGAGAGGGAAGTTCATAGCTCTACAAGCCTACTGCAAAAAACAAGAAACAGGGGTAATAAATTACCTAACCCAACAACTCAAAGAGTTAGAAAAAGAGCAACAAGAAAAGCCCAGTGTAAGCAGAAGGAAGGAAATAATAAAGATCAGAGCACAGATAAACGACATAGAGACCAAAGAAACAATACAAAAGATCAACAAAACCAAGAGCTGGTTCTTTGAAAGGATAAACAAGATTGATGAACCTCTAGCCAGGCTCACCAAGAAGCAAAGGGAGAGGACCCAAATAAACAAGATCAGAAATGAAAGAGGTGAAATAACAACAGATCCCGCCGAAATACAAAGGATTGTTAAAAAATACTACGAACAACTCTATTCCAACAAACTGGACAACCTGGAGGAAATGGACATATTCCTAGAAAAATATAACCTTCCAAAACTCAATCAGGAAGAATCTAAACAGCTCAACATGCCAGTAACTATGGAAGAAATTGAAGCAGTCATCAAAGAGCTTCCGGCAAACAAAAGCCTGGGGCCAGACGGCTTCACAGGAGAGTTCTACCAAACATTCAAGGAAGAACTAAAACCTATCCTCCTCAGACTATTCCAAAAAATTCAAGAGGAAGGAACACTTCCCAGCTCCTTCTATGAAGCCAGCATCACCCTAATACAAAAACCAGATAAAGACAACACAATGAAGGAGAATTACAGGCCAATATCCCTCATGAATGTAGATGCCAAAATCCTCAATAAAATTCTAGCAAATAGGATCCAGCAGTACATCAGAAAGATCATACACCATGACCAAGTAGGATTTATCCCAGGAATGCAAGGATGGTTCAATATCCGCAAATCAATAAATGTGATACATCACATAAACAAATTGAGAGATAAAAATCACATAGTCATATCAATTGATGCAGAAAAAGCATTTGACAAAATCCAACACCCTTTCTTGATAAAAACTCTCAACAAGGTGGGAATAGAAGGATCATACCTCAACATCATAAAAGCTATATATGATAAACCCACAGCTAACATCATACTCAATGGGCAAAAACTAAAACCATTTCCCCTAAGAACAGGAACAAGACAGGGATGCCCACTCTCACCACTCCTGTTTGACATAGTACTGGAAGTATTAGCCACTGCAATTAGACAAGAAGAAGAAATAAAAGGCATCCAAATTGGAAAAGAAGAAGTAAAGCTGTCCTTATTTGCAGATGACATGATATTGTACATAAAAAACCCGAAAGACTCCATCAAAAAACTAACAGACTTAATAAATGAATTCGGCAATGTAGCAGGATACAAAATTAACACCAAGAAATCTATGGCATTTCTATACACCAACAATGAACTTACAGAAAGAGAGACTAAAAAAGCAATCCCATTTTCCATCGCACCAAAAAAATTAAGATACTTAGGAATAAACCTAACCAAGGAGGTAAAAGACCTATATGCGGAAAACTACAGGACACTGAAAAAAGAGATAGAGGAAGATGTAAACAGATGGAAGAACATACCATG
Source organism: Plecotus auritus (assembly GCF_963455305.1). NCBI lineage: Eukaryota > Metazoa > Chordata > Mammalia > Chiroptera > Vespertilionidae > Plecotus > Plecotus auritus. The sequence continues at coordinate 81,535,845 of NC_137770.1, read as the reverse complement.
TTCATGGATTGGTAGAATCAACATCATTAAAATGTCCATACTACCCAAAGCAATCTATAGATTCAATGCACTCCCCATTAAAATACCAACGGCGTATTTCACAGACCTAGAAAGAACTCTCCAAAAATTCATCTGGAATAAAAAAAGACCCCGAATAGCCACAGCAATCCTGAGAAAGAAGAATAAAGTAGGAGGGATCTCAATACCAGATTTCAAGCTGTATTACAAAGCCACTGTCATCAAAACAGCCTGGTACTGGCACAAGAACAGACATATAGATCAATGGAACAGAATAGAGAATCCAGATATCGACCCAAACCAATATGCGCATTTAATATTTGACAAAGGAGGCATGAGCATACAATGGAGTCAAGACAGTCTCTTTAATAAATGGTGTTGGGAAAATTGGACAGATACATGCAAAAAAATGAAACTAGATCACCAACTTACACCATACACAAAAATAAACTCAAAATGGGTACAGGACTTAAATATAAGACGGGAAACCATAAAAATACTAGAGGAATCCACAGGCAGCAAAATCTCAGACGTATGCCAAAAGAACTTTTTCAGTGATACTGCCCCTAGGGTAATGGAAGCCAAACAGAAAATAAACAAATGGGACTACATCAAAATAAAAAGCTTTTGCACAGCAAAAGAAACCATCAACAAAACAACAAGAAACCCCACTGTATGGGAGAACATATTTGCAAATGGTATCACTGATAAAGGTTTAATTTCCAACATCTACAGGCAGCTTATACAACTTAATAAAAGGAAGATAAATGATCCAATAAAAAAATGGGCAACGGACCTAAATAGAAGCTTTTCGAAAGAAGACAGAAGGAAGGCCAAGAGACACATGAAAACATGCTCAAAGTCACTAATTATCCGAGAGATGCAAATCAAAACAACAATGCGATACCATCTCACACCTGTCAGAATGGCTATCATCAACAAATCAACAAACGACAAGTGTTGGCGAGGATGCGGAGAAAAAGGAACCCTCGTGCACTGCTGGTGGGAATGCAGACTGGTGCAGCCACTGTGGAGAACAGTATGGAGTTTCCTCAAAAAACTGAAAATGGAACTCCCATTTGACCCAGTAATCCCACTCCTAGGAATATATCCTAAGAAACCAGAAACACCAATCAGAAAGGATATATGCACCCCTATGTTCATAGCAGCACAATTTACAATAGCTAAGATTTGGAAACAGCCTAAATGCCCATCAGCAGATGACTGGATCAGAAAACTATGGTACATCTACACAATGGAATACTATGCTGCCGTAAAAAAGAAGGAATTACTACCATTTGTAGGCACTTGGATGGAATTAGAGAACATTATGCTAAGTGAAATAAGCCAGTCAATGAAAGAAAAATACCACATGATCCCACTCATTTGGGGATAATGAAAAACATTATAAACTGATGAACAAAAAGATAGTTACAGAGGCAGTAAAGCATCAAACAGACTGTCAAATTACAGTGGTAAGGTTAGGGAGAGGTGGGGGAAATAAGAGATCAACTGAAGGACTTATATGCATGTATATAAGAGTAACCAACGGATGCAAAACATTGGGGGGTGAGGGCATATATGGGAGTGGGGTGGGGGTCGGGGGCAATGATAAGATATGTACACATATAATACCTTAATAAAAATTTGAAAAATAAATAAATAAATAAATAAATAAAAAAAAAATAAAAATAAAAAAAAAAAAAAAAAAAGAAGTATTTGATATTAAAGCTAATTTAAGGTTGGTTTAATTAAATAGACATGTATTTTAGTTATTAATATTGAATACGGTATTTTTGTTTTACCTGGGTTTACAAAAATAAGTTCATATTTGTTACATAATTTGTCAAGAAAATAGCTTGGGTGATAATTAATTTTGAAATCACATAGGGTTGTTAAGAACTAATAAGTAGATATAAATAAAATAAAAATATTTTAGGTAAAACGTTTTAGTAATAATGTATACTTATGTAAAAATAGTGTTCTAGCTCTGGCTGGTGTGGCTCAGTTGGTTAGCCTGTTGTCCCATGCACTGAAGGGTCATTGGTTTGATTATTTAAGGGAGGATTAAAAATAATAATAATAGGAAAGGATCCAAGATGGCGGCATAGGTAAACACCTAAACTGCTGCCTCGCACAACAATTTCAAAACTACAACTAAAAGACAAAACGTCTATCACCCAGAACCAAGGGAAAGCTGGCTGAGTGGAACTTCTACAACTAGAAGGAAAGAGAAAACAGCATTGAGAGGTGCACAAGCGCTGCAAAACTGAGGTACGGAGGCACGCGAATCAGGCTGGCAATGGGCGACTGGGAGCCCTGCTTTTTTCAACCTGAAGGGAGACAAGCTCTCAATTACTCTGAACTCCAGTTTCTGGGGAGACACGGGGGACCCAAACTCCTATGGGGAGAAGCTGGACTGTCTGCCATCGGGTCGGAAAGTGAGGGAGGCTTGCTTGCAGGGCTGCACACAGGAATAATTGTTTACTGTGCTGGGGCGTGGGCGGGGGGTTGCGGTTGGAGACACAGAGCTGGCTAACTGGCAGCCATCGCTGTTTGCCACGCCCTAGCCTAGTGATGCCCTGAGACCCCGCCCCGCACAATCTACAAACCCACCCAAGCTCCAAGCAGTGGCTTTAGCATATGAATGGCCTGCCCTATCGCAGCTTAACCTAGCAAACTTGCAGCCTGGGTCAGACAGTTCCAAAACCTCCAAACCCCAAGCAAAGAGGAGAAAACTGTAGATCTCGCTGTAGCTCCTGCTGGGTGACCTCAGAGAGTAGCTGACCTGCACCCCATTGGAGATCCAGAAGCCAGTGTACCTAATGGTCAGTGTGAGACACCAGATTTCAACTCTCACATCCATAAGTGACACATTCAAGAGGCAGACTCAGTGAGCACCAAAGCCCCACTGAAACAAGTCCTGCACCATAAGCGTGTCTCCAGCGTAGCAGTTCTTCCATTATAGACACAGCGGGTCCTCACAGCCAATTGGCCTGGAGGTCAATTCCTCCCAGTGTACCAACGGCAATCAAGGCTTAACTACACCAAGACTTTGCACTCAGCCCACAAAGGGGTATACCAAGAGCGTCCACCTCAGGTGATTGGGGAGGCTGAGCTACTGGCCCATATAGGTCACCTACCACACAAAGCCACTCCATCAACACAGGGAAGCAGCAAAATGAGGAGACAAAGAAACATGTCACTAATGAAAGAAATGGAGGAAAGCAAACTACTGGACGACATAGAGTTCAGAACCACATTTATAAGGTTACTCAAGAATCTTCTAAAAACCGCCGAGAAACTTGATGAGACCTCCGAGGAGCTTAGTGAGACCTTCAAGGACCTTAATGAGAATGCCAAAAAAATGGAAAAGGACCTGTCAGAAATTAAGCATACACTGTCTAAAATAATGAATATACAGAAACTCAACTGTAGATCAACGTACCCCAAGAATCAAACCAAAGATCTGAAATATGAGAAAACAAAAAACACCCAACCAGAAAAACAAAAAGAAAAAAGAATCCAAAAATATGAAGATAGTGTAAGGAGCCTCTGGGACAACTTTAAGCGTACCAACATCCAAATTTTTGGGGTGCCAGAAGAAGACAGAGAGCAAAATATTGAAAACCTATTAGAAGAAATAATGTCAGAAAACTTTCCCTACCTGGTGAAAGAAATAGACTTACAAGTTCAGGAAGCACACAGAACCCCGTACAAGAGGAATCCAAAGAGGACCACACCAAGACACATCATAATTAAAATGCCAAGGGCAAAAGACAAAGAGAGAATCTTGAAAGCAGCAAGAGAAAAATGGTTAGTTACCTACAAGGGAGCACCCATATGACTGTCAGATGATTTCTCGGCAGAAACTATGCAGGCCAGAAGGGAGTGGCAAGAAATATTCAAAGTGATGAACAGCAAGAACCTACAACCAAGATTACTCTACCCAGCAAAGCTATCATTCAGAGATGACAGTCAGATAAAGAGCTTCACAGACAAGAAAAAGCTAAAGAAGTTCATCACCACCAAACCAGTATTATATGAAATGCTGAAGGGTGTTCTTTAAGAAGAGGAAGAAGAAGACAAAGGTAAAGATAAAAATTATGAACAACAAAATGACATCAAATACATACCTACCAACAAGTGAATCTAAAAATCAAGTGAATAAAAAATCTGAAGAATAGAATGGACTGGTGAATATAACAGAATCAGGGACATAGAAAGGGAGTGGACTGACAATTCTCAGGGGGAAGGGGGTGTTAGGGGTGCAGGAAGAGATTGGACAAAAATCTTACACCTATGGATGAAGACAGTGAAGGAGGGTAAGGGCATGGGGTGGGGTGGGGAATCAGGTGGAGGGGAGCTATGGGGGGGAAAAAAGAGGAACACCTGTAATAATCTGAACAATAAAGATTTATTTTAAAAAAATAAAATAAAATAAAAATAATAACAATAGCTCTGGCCTGTTTGGCTTGATGGATATAGTGTCAGCCCATGGAATGAAGGGTACTGTGTTCCATCCTCATCTAAGGATTTTTTTTCCATTGAGTCTAGAGAGAGAAGGGGAGGGAGAGCAAGAGAAACATCTATCAGTCGCCTACCATACATGCCCCAACCAGGGATTGAACCCAAAACCTGGCTATGTGCCCTGATCAGGAATCAAACCCAAGAGATTCAGGCAGAGAAAGCTACTTCAGGAAGGAGATCTTAGGATGTTCACCCTAGCCTAATTTGAATTAAAGATGATAAACAAGAGGGCTTCAGGCAGGTGCTCTAGTCACTTAGGACTTTTTAAGGCTTTTAGGAGCCTTGTGCCAGAAATGGGGATGGGGGCAGAAACCAATATATATATATATATATTTATCTCACAGGGATCTAGTCATTGATGTTTTTCTAAAAGCCCCCAGGTGAATTTAATATGAAAGCAGAGTTGAGAGCTGCTGGAACATTTGCTGAATTTGTTCCTAAGCTTTCCCTACTTTTGGGATTATTCTATAATGTATGTCAGTTTATTTAATCTGCTTTATGGATACAGCTAAATGAACTTCAAATTTAGTCAATTATCTTGACTCTCCCACAATGCATAATTGCATGTAGAAAAGAAAACAAATCTGGGAGAGTCTCCATCTCAGTCTGGTTCATTTTTCTAAAACTAACACCTTCTAAGAGTTTGGCATGAAAGATAGTCTCAGTTACCCTCATTCTTACTCCCTCCCTTATCAGAAACAAAAAGTGACTACAACAGTGGGAGGAGGGAGAAGTTGGAGAAGAGTATTAGGTATTGTTGAAGTGTCTAAAAGATGGCACTCATATTTTTGTTTTTAATTTTTTCTTGGAAAATATTTGCAGTGATTTTTAAGGACACATAAAAAGATGAAATAGAATGTAAATCTCACACTTAATTTTGCTATTTTAAAGTAATATTTTATGTTCTTTAATGTTGTTAACAATTCAAAACTTCTATAGTACATATTTCTTCAATCCTTTTAATGTATAAGTAACAAGAATCTGATTGAATTGTTTGATTAAAGGAAATTCGGTCTTTCACCAGATTACTTTCTCTAAGAATGTCAGGAAATGTCCAATGCTTATATAGTACACGAGAGGCCTGATGCACGAAATTCATGCAAGGGGCTCGGCCCTCACAGCTGCAGTGGCTTGCCCCAGCCCTCACATTTGTATACCTTTTATTTCTTCTTCTTGTCTGATTGTTATGGTAAACACTTCCAATACTATGTCAAACAGGAATGGTGAAAGTGGGCATCCATATTTTTTTCCTGTTCTTAGGGGAAATGGTTTTAGAATTTGCCCATTGAGTGTGATGTTGGCTGTTGATTTGTCAGATAAGGATTTTATTATGTTGAGGTATGATCCCTCTATTTCCACTTTGCTGAGAGTTTTTATCAAAAAGGGGTGTTAGGAAGAAACCAAGATGGCGGCATAGGTAAACACCTAAACGGCTGCCTCGCACAACAATTTCAAAACTACAACTAAAAGACAAAACAGACATCATCCAGAACCACAGGAAGGCTGGCTGAGTTGAAATTCTACAACTAGAAGGAAAGAGAAAAGCACACTGAGACTCAGAGGAGCTGCAGGAGGCAGAGGTGCTGAGATGCACATGTGGAGGGGACTGGCAACTGAGTGCGCGGCTGGCTTTCTCAAGCGGGTGGGAGACAAAAGCTCCCAATTGCGCTGAACTCCAATTCGGGTGAGACTCTGGGGACCCCAACTCATACGGGGTGAAACTGGACTGTCAGGAAAGAGAAAAGCACACTGAGACTCAGAGGAACTGCGGAAGGCAGAGGTACCGAGGCGCGCACCCGAAGAGGGCAGGCAACTAAGTGCGTGGCTGGCTTTCTCAAGCGGGAGCGAGTAAATAGCTCCAGACTGCACTGAACTCCAGTTCTGGGCGAGACACTGGGGACCCAGACTCATTCGGGGAGAAACTGGACTATCTGGCAGCTGGCGAAACTTGAGGGCAGCTTTCTCTCAGAGGTGTTTGCAGCGATTACCACGGGACACTGAGACACAGGGGCCTATTAGGGCAGGGCTGATGGGAAACCAATGCTGTCTGCTCAGCCCTGAGTCTTCGCCCCATCCAAGTTGAGCACAGAGGCTTTTGCAAGTCATCTCCCATAAGGGTGTCTCCAGCACAGAAGTTCTCCCAGCGTAGACACAGCTGATCCTCACAGCCAGTTGGCCTGGAGGTCAATTCCTCCCAGTGATACCAACAACAATCAAGGCTTAACTACAACAAGACTGTGCACACAGCCCACAAAAGGGTGCACCAAGAGTGTCCACCTCAGGTAAATGGGGAGGCTGAGCCACTGGGCCTTATAGGACACCTAGCACACAAAGCCACTCTATTAACACAGGGAAGCAGCCAAAATGCAGAGACAAAGAAACAGATCACAAAAGAAAGAAATGGAGGAAAGCAAATGACTGGATATAGAGTGCAAAACCACAGTTATAAGGTTTTTCAAGAATTTTCTAGAAAAAGCCGATAAATTTAGTGAGACCCTCAAGGATATGAAAAAGAACCAACTAGAAATTAAGCACACACTGACTGAAATAAAAAATAGTATACAGAGATCTAAGAGCAAACTAGAGGATTGCAAGAATCAAGTCAAAGATTTGAAATACAAAGAAGCAAAAAACACTCAACCGGAAAAGCAAAAAGGAAAAAGAATCCAAAAATATGAAGATAGTGTAAGGAGCCTCTGGGACAACTTCAAGCATACCAACATCAGAAATATGGGGGTGCCAGAAGAAGAGAGAGAGCAAGATACTGAAAACCTTTTGAAGAAATAATGACCGAAAACTTCCCCCACCTGGTGAAAGAAATAGACCTGCAAGTCCAGGAAGTGTAGAGAACCCCAAACAAAAGGAATCCAAAGAGGACCACACCAAGACACATCATAATTAAAATGCCAAGAGCAAAAGACAAAGAGAGAATACTAAAAGCAGCAAGAGAAAAACAGTTAGTTACCTACAAGGGAGCACCCATATGACTGTCAGATGATTTCTCAACAGAAACTATGCAGGTCAGACGGGAGTGGCAAGAAATATTCAAAGTGATGAATAGCAAGAACCTACAACCAAGATTACTCTACCCAGCAAAGCTATCATTTAGAATTGAAGGTCAGATAAAGAGCTTCACAGATAAGAAAAAGCTGAAGGAGTTCATCACCACCAAACCAGTATTATATGAAATGCTGTAAGGTATTCTTTAAGAAGAGGAAGAAGAAAAAGGTAGATAAAAATTATGAACAACAAATACATATCTATCAACAAGTGAATCTAAAAATCAAGTGAATAAAAAAATCTGATGAACAGAATAAACTGGTGAATATAATAGAATCAGGGGCATAGAAAGGGAATGGACTGACAATTCTTGGGGGGGAAGGTGTGTGGGGGGTGTGGGAAGAGACTGGACAAAAATCGTACACCTATGGATGAGGACAGTGGGGGGCAGTAAGGGCAGAGGATGGGGTGGAGGGGAGCTATGGGGGGAAAAAAGGGAACAATTGTAATAATCTGAACAATAAAGATTTATTAAATAAAACAAGGGGGTGTTAGATTTTATCAAATGCTTTTCCTGCATCAATTGATGTGATCATGTGGTTTTTGTCTTTCAATTTGTTTGTGTGATGTATCAATTTATTGATTTGCGGATATTGTGTCAGCTTTGCATCCCCAGAATAAATTCCACTTGGTCATGGTCTTTTTAATGTATTGCTGGATGCAATTTGCTAATATTGTGTTGAGATTTTTAGCATCTAGGTTCATCAGGGATATTGGCCTGTAATTCTCTTTCTTTGTAGTGTCATTATCTGGTTTTGGGATTAGGGTAATGCTGGCATCATAGAAGGAGCTTGGAAGTGTTCCTTCCTCTTAAATTTTTTGGAATAGTCTGAGGAGGATCAGTATTAGTTCTTCTTTAAATGTTTGGTGAAACTCCAGTGTTAAGCTGTCCGGACCAGGACTTTAGTTTGCTGAAAGTTTTTTTTATTACTGCTTCAATTTCATCAGTAGTTATTGGCCTATTCAGGTTTTCTGATTCATCCTGATTGAGTTTGGGAATACTATATTTTTCTAGGAAAATGTCCATGTGGTCAAGGTTGTCCAGTTTGTTGGAATAGAGTTGTTTATAGTGTTTTTTTTTTTACAATCAGTTGTATTTCTGTGGGGTCGGTTGTTACTTCATCGGTTTCCTTTCTGATTTTGTTTATTTGGGTCCTCTCTCTTTGTTTCTTGGTGAGCCGGGCTAGAGGTTCATCATTCTTGTTTATCCTTTCAAAGGACCAGCTCTTGGTCTCATTGATCTTTTGTATTGTTTTTTATGGTCTCAATATCATTTATTCTCTCTCTGATCTTCATTATTTCCTTCCTTCAACTTACTCTGGGTTTTTCTTCTTGCTCTCTTTCTAGTTCTTTAAGTTGTAGAGTTAGATATCTTATTAGCAGTTTTTCTTGTGTTGTTTTGTTTGTTTGTTTGTTTATTTGTTTGTTTGTTTGTTTTTGGTAGGCCTGTAGTGCTATGAACTTCCCTCTCAGGACTGCTTTCATTGTGTCTCATAGATTTTGGATTGTTGTGTTTTTATTTTCATTTGTTTCCAGGTTATTTTTTATTTCTTCTTTCATCTCTTTGGTAACCCATTCATTGTTTAATAGCATGCTATTTACCCTCCATGTGTTTGATTGTTTTTATTGTAGTTGATTTCTAATTTTATGCCACTGTGTTCTGAGAAGATGCTTGATATGATTTCAACCTTCTTGCATTTGTAGACACTTAGACTGTGTCCTAATATGTGTTCTATCTTTGAAAATATCCTATGTGCACTTGAGAAGAATGTATACTCTGTAGCTTTGGAGTACATGTTCTGAAGATGTCAATTAGTTACATCTGATCTAGTGAGTTGTTTATGATTGCTGTTTCTTTGTTGAATTTTTTGTCTAGAAGATTTATCCAGTGATGTCCATGGGGTATTAAAGTCCCGTACAATTATTGTGTTGCTGTTGATCTCTCCCTTAATATCTTTCAGAAGTTTTTTTATGTATTGGTTGCATATATGTTTATCAGGATTATAGCCTCATGTTGAATCGATGCCTTTCATATTATGAAGTGGCCTTCCTTATCTCTCATTATGGCCTTCACTTTGAGGTCAAGTTTGTCAGATATAAGTATTGCTACCCCAGGTTTTTTGTTTTTTGTTTTTCACTTCCATATGCCTGAAAAAATATTTTTCCATTTCTTCACTTTCATTCTATGTGAGTCCTTTGTTCTGAGGTGGGTGTCTTATAGATAGCATATACATGGGTAATGTTTTCTTATCCATTCGGCTACCCTATGTCTTTTGATTGGAACATTTAATCCATTTACATTTAAGGTTATTATTGATAGGTTCTTGTTGGTATCTATTTTTACTCTTTATGCTTGTGTTCCTTCCTCCCTTTCTATTTCTTCTTTTTACAACAGTCCTGTTAGCATTTCTGGCACTGCTGGCTTGGTGGTAATAAACTTCCTTAGTCTTTTTTCATCTGCGAAGCTCCTGATTTCACCTGCATTTTTTAATGATAGCCTTGCTGGACAGAGTATTCTAGGATTCAGTCCCTTGCTTTTCATCACTTTGTATACTTCTTTATATTACCTTCTGGCCTAATGTGTTTCTGTTGAGAAATCAGTTTATAGTCTTATGGGAGATCTCTGGTAGGTAACTCTCTGTCTCTCTCTGGCAGCCTTTAAGATTCTTACTTTGTTATTGACATGTGCCAATATAATTATGATATGTCTTGGTGTGTGTGTTTTTGGATTCATCGTTTTTGGAACTCTCTGTGGTTCTTGGACGTGTGTGACTTTTTTCCTCCCAAAGTCATGGAAGTTTTCTGTTATTATTTCTTCAAACAAGTTTTCTATTCCTTGCTCAGCTTCTTCCCCTTCTGGCATGCCTGTTATGTGGACGTTTGTTTTTTGTTTGTTTGTTTGTTTGTTTTCTCAAGAAAAATGATTTTTTTTTATTAAGGTATTATATGTGTACATATCTTACCATTGCCCCCCCACCCCATTCCCATACATGCCCTCACCCCCCAATGTTTTGCATCCGTTGGTTACTCTTATATGCATGCATATAAGTGGACGTTGTTTTGTTTCATGTTGTCCCAGAACTCCCTTAGACTCTTCTCCTGCTTTTTAATTTTTTCCCCATTTGTTCAGTTTTGGTGTTTTTTCTACCTTATCTTCTAACTAGTCTACTGTTAAAACTTTCCATTATGTTCTTTATTGCTGCTATGTCATTCTTTCATCTTAATTCTTATACATCTTGGTGAATTTCTGATCCAGACGTTTGAGCATCCTTATAGCCATTACTCTGAATTCTTTCTTTGACAAATTGCTTGCCTCCATTGCATTTCATTTCTTTTCTGGTGATTCCTCCTTTTCTTTCATTTGGGAGTGTTTCTTTGTCAACCTATTTTTGCTATTGCTTTGTAATTGCTTCCATGTATTAGATCAAACTGCTATGCCACCCAGATTTTTTCAATTGGTTTTATGTAGTAGATATTTTTGGGGACCCAGTGGTTCAGTGTCTCAGGCCTCCTGGGCTGGGATTTGTAGGGAGGCCCTCTACTTGAAATATTTGAGTTCTCATGATGAAGTTGGGTCTTTAATGTTATCATCCCACTCATGGATGGAGTCGCCTCTCAAGGTGTCTGATCATGTGGCTCACATCCTACCACATCATGCCAATGTTTTGGAGGTGCTGACTGAATGGCATATAATACAATATGACAAGACACAACACAGAAGGAAGAGAACATGAATGTACACAAGACACCTATAACCTTAATAAAAGTGACAGCTAGAGAAAAGAGATTTAGAAAATAGAAAAGAGAACAAGAATGATAGTGAGAAAGAAAAAAGAAAGAAAGGAAGTCTATGGGGAGAAAACACAACAAAGAAAACGAATAAACAACAACAACAAAAAACACACCAAAAAAAACACCCAGAAAAAAAAGGGAAGAGCAGAATCTATAGATGCAGAGCTTAAATAGAAAATATAAGGTTGAGGAATTGGATGAATAGGGGAAGGATCATGGTTCGGAATAGAGGCGGGAGAAAATAAATATTGAAAAAAGTTTTTTGAAACAGAGAGTATAGGAGAGAGCAGATAGGAATTTAGGAAGTGAAACAAGTTTAAAAAATTAAGAGAAGAAAAGAGCAAGAGAAGAAAGAGAAAAAAGATAAAATTGAGAAGGAGGAGAAAGAAAAGAGAAGGAGAAATGGAATAGGAGCAGGTAAGAGGAAATTAGATATATGAATAAACCAACAGAGACACATCAATAAAGCAGATAAAGAAGATCCATTTTTTAAAAGGATAAAAAAGAAAGGAAAGAAAAAAAACTAACACAGATATAGGAGAAGAGAAATGGGAGGAAAGAAAGTGAGGAAGAAAAAGGTGCAAAGAAAAATAAAATAAGGTAAAATGAAGAGCCTGGAGCAAAGGGGTCATACATCAAAGACAGTTTTCTGGGTACAAAGGCATGACAAGGCCCTGGGGGCAGGAGTTTAAGCACAAAATTCAGCCAAGTAAGTTTGAAGATCTAATTGGCTTTATTAAGCAATTCAGGAATTGGGCAGCATGTCATCTAGGAACTAGAAAGATGCTTTGGTGAATTGTACAAAATGGAGGGTTTTTACAGGCAGAAAGAGGGTAGGACTACATAGTTAGAAGACTGGATTATTTTAAGCAAGGGCACCTTCATTCAGGGGAAGGTAGAGGGTCTTATCAGCCACATTACCTCACCAGTGCTGATCAGGTAATTCTAAATTGATTGGTTTAAAATTTCACCTGTGGAAGAGGCTGAAATTTGGTTAGTTGTTAAGTTTTAGTTTGGTGACATGGATTAGCAAAAATGATGCACAATTTTATTTATGTACACAAAATCCATGCACTGGTAGGGTCGTTATCAGCTGCAGGCTGCCAGTTACCAACCAGGTACTCTCTCCCTTCCCCCAGTTGCCTGCTTCTGCAGGCCAGGGCCTCCTTCTCTTGCCCCAGCTGGCCCCACCCCCTGGTCGAACTCCCTGTTGAGGGGACAATTTGCATACTGCTCTTTTATTATATAGGATTTTCATTCCTAGGATTTTTTAATTTTACAATGGTGTGAAAGCAATATGTAGTCAGAAGAAACTGGTGGGCTAAGCTATGATGTTCAGTAGTATTGAAAAGAATTGAGTAGAAAGCAGTCCAAAATGGGGTCACTTTTGGTAATCATGTGAAGTAACAAATACGTGAATTACATTGATTGTAGTGATTCTTTCACAATGCATCTGAATACTGGATGAGGTTGCACACCTTAAATATAAACAATGTGTATTTGCTTTAATTCAAATATTTTTAGTTTAGTCCTTTCACGTGCACACAGCACACACACACAAACACACACACACACTCATATACATACTTCCATTTTTAGCTGCTAGTGTCTTCATACATCTCTGTTCACCAATTTGTTTCAAAATAATCAAAGGGAAAAGGGAAGGGTGTAAGAATTGTCTTTAGTAAAATGACACAAATGGTTCTGTGTCATGGTCATTGATCCTACAGGTTTTAATCATGGACCAGTTTATGAGGGTATTAAGGTGTTGGTACATGTTTATAAACTAGAAAATAATTAAAAGAGGATAAAAGAAAAGAAATCCCACACAAGAACCATAGAACCATCTTCACAGATATCTGTAGTTTGAGTTCTTTATTACAAAGAAAATATAAAAAATCTTCCAAGTCAGGAAGAGAGAATGAGTCTTAATGATCTAGTACATTGTTAATACTCTGACTTACTACTATGATTCAAAAGTTTGTGAAAAGCCAAAACCGGTTTGGCTCAGTGGATAGAGCGTCAGCCTGCGGACTGAAGGGTCCCAGGTTCGATTCTGGTCAAGGGCATGTAACTTGGTTGCGGGCACATCCCCAGTAGGAGGTGTGCAAGAGGCAGCTGATCGATGTTTCTCTCTCATCGATGTTTCTGACTATCTATCACTCTTCCTTCCTCTCTGTAAAAAATCAATAAAATATTAAAAAAAAAAAAGTTTGTGAAGAGAAAAAGGAAATTCCTATATAATTTCTTAATCTTATTAGATACAAACATAACAAGGTTGCCAAATTATACAGACAGAGCTCTCATTTTGCCTGTTCATATTTCTAAATGTTTAATGCTTCCCCCAACAGCTGACTTTTGAGAATATCAAAAAGCAGTTACTTTTAAAGTACTCCCTGTGATGAAGTAGGAAAAGGCCTGGATTAATAGCCAGTTGAAATGGATTTTTTTTTTTGAAATGGATTTTTTTTTGTATCAGCTTTTGCACTATCTTCATGTTCTTCAGCAAATCCTTTAACTTTGGGCCCCTTTTGTAGCAACATGAGCATCACAGGGGTGCAGTGGTATTAAAATGAGATAACTGAGATGGAAATACCTTAAAATATGTGGAATGCTATCTCATACATATAATGATGAAATTCCAGAGGATAGGATTTGAGAGAGCTAAACTGATCAGTATTATAAAAGGAAGCAGAAGAGTTCATAGAAAATTTTATTACAGAAAGCCCAGTCACATTATACGTTTATGTCTCCATTTCTTTTTAATGCATTTAACAGAATGGATTATATAGAGAAAAAGAAGTAGGCATAAGCAGAAGAGGCAGAGCCTGAGATAGCTCAAATGCATTACTCATTGCTATTCAAGGAATAAGTAAAAGGTCAACCACAGGGCCATAATCCCTTCAGGGTAGCATCTATCCGTCAAAGTGCACAGGCACCAGGGGGTTACCATCACAGGCAATGACAACACGCCTAGAGCTGGCCCTGCCCTGATATCTGCAGTTTCGCGGGGAACTTGCTGTAAGCTTGCAGTCTGTGACTCTCACTACACCCTCATGGCAGTTCATCTTGCCATTCTTGCACCGGATATTGGGGGTTCTGCAGATGTTATTAATGGTTCCGATGTCTGCATGGATGAAGGTGTTGAATTGCTTGCACCTAGGCCTAGTCATCCCCCGTGTTTGCATCATCTTGTTGCAGTACAAGCTGGTGCCACCTCTCTGTGTAGAGTCCACATGTTGCCGCTGGAATCGTAGGTACATGGACTGGCCATAGGAGGGCTGGACCAGCCCCAACCCCAGCAGAGTCAGCAGCAAGAGCAGGAGCAATGAAAGGGTCTTCTGGAGAGCCATCACTACCTTGGAGGTGCCTGGAGAGAAACGAAAGGGAAGGAGAAAGGAAGGTAACAAATGGGCACCAGAGAGAAGTGTTGAGAATGGCAAGTTGATATATGTCAACTCTGTAATCTACTCTTTCCTCCTCACTTCTCTGCTCACAACTTTTCTCATCATTGCTTCCCAAAGAGTAAAAAGTTTGCAAACATGATCTTCTCTGAAAGCAAAAGTTTTTCTCTTATAGAGAGAGACACTGCTGTAGCCAGTACAATGACTCAGGGCAGAGACTGAACAGGTGGAAGCCCAGGTGTATATGTCCTGTATGGCCAAGGTGTGAAAAGGCAGATCTAAATGACACTGGAGTTGTCTGTCTATTGAGGAAATTCTCTAGTCATGTGATCTTTGGAGAATGTTCCGTTCCCTGGAGACTCTGATTCCCAAAGGTTTGGATAGACAGGATATGCCAATGAGTTTGAGAACTGATTTTAATTCCTGACATCTGGGAGTTGAGGAAGGTATAGGAAAAAGGATAGAGTAACCTTTAGGGTTAGCCTTTCCTCTCATGTGTCTATTCTTTTTTTTAATTAAAAAAATCAATTACAGTTGACATGCTGTACTACAGGTATACTACATACTGATTTATATAGCTTAAGAAGTGATCACCACATAAGTCTAGCACCCATCTGACACCATTCATCATTATTACAACATTATTGACTGTATTTCCTATGCTGACTTGGCATCCCCACGGTTATTTCTAAAACTGGCCATTTGTACTTGTTAATTCCTTCACCTTTTCACCCAGTTGGCATTATTTTAATGATATTAAATCAAGTCTTTTTTGAAATCTTGCTAATCATATTTAAAAAAGAAGTAAAGAGAGGGAATAATGGCGGCAGAATAGACAGACGTGTTCCGAGCCTTGTCCCGGAGCAGAAAGAAAGAACAGCTGAGGGTCGCGCAAGGAGTGTTTGTTGGCTGGTTGGGAGACAGCTGAATTCCAGAAGGAGGTGGGGGACTGCTGAACGGGGTTCCCCTGACCTGGCAGCACGAACTGCGAACTGCGGCTGGGTCCCCTCCCGGAGCTGCGGGCTTGGACGCGGAGTCTGCGCCATCTTGATCCGGAAAGTGGAGCTTATCTGAAGCCTGAGAATCCACAACGGCGGCACCCCAGGAACAGCTGCGAGCCCCAGAACAACGCTCCCCAACTGGCGCAAGCACACGGGTTCAGAGAAGCTCTACACTCCACTACGGAAAGGTCAGATTTCGCCTGGGATAAGGTGAGGTCTCTGGTCCCGGCGGGAGAGAGGAACGCGCGTTTTGCGGGAGCTGGAGGACCAGGGAAGTCTGTGCCTAGAAAAATCCGTGGCTGTAGGGGCTGGCGTGATCTGTGACTGTGGAAAGGGGTCCTCAGAGCTGCTAAGAGAAGGGCACTCTAAAAAGCAACCCATTTTGATCTGAAGTGCAGGGACACCCTAAGAATTTCAGGCAGTCCAGACTTACGCGCAGCCCGTGCGCTCCCTGGGTGCCTGGGCTTACTCGCAGTCCCGGAATTCGCACACTTGGGCTTTTTCCTCTTCAAATCCTTGCATCTGATTACTAAGCCCAATACATAGGATCACCCAGTTGGGGACACCCTGGGAGACTGCAGGGGAAGGTTGTTTTTCTGGAACCTGGGGATCGGAGCGGGGAGTGACCATCAGAGAGCCAGCTCTGAGGCAGCCCACTCCCACAGGCCCGTGGCGAGTGCCACAGGGAAAGAAGGCTCTAACACTGCCTAGAGAGGCCATAGATAGACCCGGAAGTCAATCCAGAAACACTGCCACCCAGGGGCTGAATTACAAATTGACTCTTGTGTAATCAAAAATAAAGGAATACGAGAAATTAAGACACACCGCCTGCTTAAAATCAGGACTGGCTTACAACACCGAAGAGCAGTGGATCGCAGGGAACTGCAATACTGCCTGGACTGAGAAACAGGCGTGCCAAACAGAAAAACAGAGGAAGTGAATGACCTTCACTACTCCACATTTTATTTTTACCTTTTATTTTATTTATTTTTTTATTTTTTTTAAATTTTCATTTTTTGCATCTTTTAATCAAGAAACTTTTTTTTCTTTTTTCATCACTTGATTTTACCTTTTTAATGATTACATTTTTATTTTCAATCCGTATTATTACTACTGCTATTTTATCTTTTTTTTTTTTTTTAAAGTGTCATTTTATTTTCTCTTCATTTTATTTTGGGATTAGGGTTCTACATTCTATTTTTTATCTTTCCTTTAGCATCGTTTTACTCTATCTCAACTCTACCTTTAGGCCATCACTCTCTTCCTAACCTCCCCCTTTTCAGTGTCCTGTTTGTCTTACCCTTTTACTGCTTTAGATTTTCCCTATTCTTTCTGTTTACCCCTTGTTAAAATTTCACCCTACTTATATATCTAATCTCCAATCCCCTGCTCCAAGTCCACATACACCTCTCCCTTCGCTGTCTGAGTTATCCATAAACTTGTCCTTATCTCTGTCCTTTTGTTGTTGTTTGCTTGAATGTAGATTATATCCAATTTTTATGCTTTTTTTGTGAGATTGTTTTGCTTATTCTTCTTTTATTTATTTTTTTGTTTGTTTTGTGCTTCAGCTTTCCCTTGCCTCACTCCATATTAATTGGTGTTGTAGTTTGTACTAATCCCCAGGCACTTGTTGCTGGCATTTGCTGGGATTAGTGATTGTTCTATTGGAGTTTTATCCCCAATATATATAGTCTGTTCCCCTTTCTCTCTTAGTCAATTTCTTGTCTCTCTTACTTTTTTTTTTTTCTCTTTACTTTCCCTTTTCCCAATTTCATTTTCACACTCCTTTTTTCTTTTTTTTTTCTTTCTTTCTTTTTTCCTCTTCTTCTTTCTCTTCTATCACCTAATTTGCCTTTCTCCGGTGGTCACCTTTATTGGAGGTTATTAATATCGTGAATACATTCCTGTTCAGTGCCTTGTGAGTTGTACCTGGTAGTGCTGTATTTTGTGCCTTTAAATCAACCCAGGAGAGAGAGAACTACATAACCAGACACCCAGAGAAGAGAGACCATGGGGAGACAAAGAAGCAGCCCGCATATGAAAGAAAAGCAGGCATCACCAGAAAAGGAAGTAAACGAAATGGAGGCAAGCAACCTTCCAGAAAAAGAATTCAGAGAAATGGTCATAAGGTGGCTGAAAAGAATGGAAGACAAATTCGACAATATGAGCAAGAACCAAGAGGAAATGAAGAAGAACCAAGAAGAAATGAAAAATGACATCGCTGCTGTAAAGAACTCAATAGAAAGCATCAAGAGTAGACTAGAAGAAGCAGAGGACCACATCAGTGAGCTAGAAGACAAGATGGAAAAAAATACCCAAGAAAAGCAACTTCTAGAAAAAAAAATTAAAAGGCAGGAGGAGAGTCTAAGGGAACTTTGGGACAACACGAAACAAAACAACATCCGCATAATAGGGGTTCCAGAAGGAAAGGAAGCTGAGCAAGGAATAGAAAACCTCTTTGAAGAAATAATGACAGAAAATTTCCCAGATATAGGGAAGAAAAAACCCACACAAATCCAAGAAGCTCACAGAGTCCCAAGCAAAATGAACCCCAAAAGACCGACGCCAAGGCACATTATAATTAAATTGGCAAACACCAACGACAAAGTAAGAATCTTAAAAGCAGCAAGAGAGAGACAGAAAGTTACATACAAAGGAACCCCCATCAGACTAGCAACTGATTTCTCAACAGAAACTCATCAGGCCAGAAGGGAATGGAATGAAATATACAAAGTCATGCAAAGGAAGGGGCTGAATCCAAGAATACTGTACCCAGCAAGGCTGTCAATCAAAATTGAAGGTGAAATCAGGAGCTTCACAGACAAAAAAGGACTAAGGGAATTTATTACCACCAAACCAGCAATGCAAGAAATGCTAAAGGGTCTACTGTAAAAAAAAAAAAAAAGAAAAAAGAAAGAAAGAAAGAAAGAAACAGGAAGCGAAGAAGTAACACAGGGGTAAAGAATAGGAATGGCGACAAATAAGTACCTATCAATAATAACTTTAAATGTAAATGGATTAAATGCCCCAATCAAAAGACATAGGGTAACAGATTGGATAAGAAAACACGACCCATATATCTGCTGTCTACAAGAAACCCACCTCAGAAAAAAAGACGCACACAGACTGAGGGTGAAGGGATGGAAAAAGGTTTTCCAGGCAAATGGAACTGAAAAAAAAGCTGGGGTAGCAATACTTATTTCTGACAAATTAGATCTCAAACTGAAGGACATAACAAGAGATAAGGAAGGCCATTTCATAATACTAAAGGGAGCAATCCAACAAGAAGAAATAACTCTGGTAAACATATATGCACCCAATACAGGAGCACCCAAATACATAAAAAAACTCCTGGAAGATATCAAGGGAGACATTGACAGCAATACAATCATAGTAGGAGACTTTAATACCCCACTATCACCATTGGACAAATCCTCTAAACAAAACATCAGCAAAGAAACATCAATCCTAAATGACTCACTAGACCAGATGGAATTAATTGACATCTTCAGAACATTTCACCCCAAAGCCACAGAATATACATTCTTCTCAAGCGCACATGGGTCATTTTCAAAGATAGACCATATGTTGGGACATAGGCAAAGTCTCTTCAAATTCAAGAAGATAGAAATCATATCAAGCATCTTCTCAGACCACAGTGGCATAAAACTGGAAATCAACTACAATAAAAACAACCCAAAGAAATCAAACACATGGAGACTAAACAGCATGCTATTAAACCATGACTGGGTTACCAGAGAGATCAAAGAAGAAATAAAAAACATCATGGCAACAAATGACAATGAAAACACTACAATCCAAAATTTATGGGACACAGCGAAAGCAGTCTTGAGAGGGAAGTTCATAGCTCTACAAGCCTACTGCAAAAAACAAGAAACAGGGGTAATAAATTACCTAACCCAACAACTCAAAGAGTTAGAAAAAGAGCAACAAGAAAAGCCCAGTGTAAGCAGAAGGAAGGAAATAATAAAGATCAGAGCACAGATAAACGACATAGAGACCAAAGAAACAATACAAAAGATCAACAAAACCAAGAGCTGGTTCTTTGAAAGGATAAACAAGATTGATGAACCTCTAGCCAGGCTCACCAAGAAGCAAAGGGAGAGGACCCAAATAAACAAGATCAGAAATGAAAGAGGTGAAATAACAACAGATCCCGCCGAAATACAAAGGATTGTTAAAAAATACTACGAACAACTCTATTCCAACAAACTGGACAACCTGGAGGAAATGGACATATTCCTAGAAAAATATAACCTTCCAAAACTCAATCAGGAAGAATCTAAACAGCTCAACATGCCAGTAACTATGGAAGAAATTGAAGCAGTCATCAAAGAGCTTCCGGCAAACAAAAGCCCGGGGCCAGACGGCTTCACTGGAGAGTTCTACCAAACATTCAAGGAAGAACTAAAACCTATCCTCCTCAGACTATTCCAAAAAATTCAAGAGGAAGGAACACTTCCAAGCTCCTTCTATGAAGCCAGCATCACCCTAATACCAAAACCAGATAAAGACAACACAATGAAAGAGAATTACAGGCCAATATCCCTCATGAATGTAGATGCCAAAATCCTCAACAAAATTCTAGCAAATAGGATCCAGCAGTACATCAGAAAGATCATACACCATGACCAAGTAGGGTTTATCCCAGGAATGCAAGGATGGTTCAATATCCGCAAATCAATAAATGTGATACATCACATAAACAAATTGAGAGATAAAAATCACATAGTCATATCAATTGATGCAGAAAAAGCATTTGACAAAATCCAACACCCTTTCTTGATAAAAACTCTCAACAAGGTGGGAATAGAAGGATCATACCTCAACATCATAAAAGCTATATATGATAAACCCACAGCTAACATCATACTCAATGGGCAAAAACTAAAACCATTTCCCCTAAGAACAGGAACAAGACAGGGATGCCCACTCTCACCACTCCTGTTTGACATAGTACTGGAAGTATTAGCCACTGCAATTAGACAAGAAGAAGAAATAAAAGGCATCCAAATTGGAAAAGAAGAAGTAAAGCTGTCCTTATTTGCAGATGACATGATATTGTACATAAAAAACCCGAAAGACTCCATCAAAAAACTAACAGACTTAATAAATGAATTCGGCAATGTAGCAGGATACAAAATTAACACCAAGAAATCTATGGCATTTCTATACACCAACAATGAACTTACAGAAAGAGAGACTAAAAAAGCAATCCCATTTTCCATCGCACCAAAAAAATTAAGATACTTAGGAATAAACCTAACCAAGGAGGTAAAAGACCTATATGCGGAAAACTACAGGACACTGAAAAAAGAGATAGAGGAAGATGTAAACAGATGGAAGAACATACCATGTTCATGGATTGGTAGAATCAACATCATTAAAATGTCCATACTACCCAAAGCAATCTATAGATTCAATGCACTCCCCATTAAAATACCAACGGCGTATTTCACAGACCTAGAAAGAACTCTCCAAAAATTCATCTGGAATAAAAAAAGACCCCGAATAGCCACAGCAATCCTGAGAAAGAAGAATAAAGTAGGAGGGATCTCAATACCAGATTTCAAGCTGTATTACAAAGCCACTGTCATCAAAACAGCCTGGTACTGGCACAAGAACAGACATATAGATCAATGGAACAGAATAGAGAATCCAGATATCGACCCAAACCAATATGCGCATTTAATATTTGACAAAGGAGGCATGAGCATACAATGGAGTCAAGACAGTCTCTTTAATAAATGGTGTTGGGAAAATTGGACAGATACATGCAAAAAAATGAAACTAGATCACCAACTTACACCATACACAAAAATAAACTCAAAATGGGTACAGGACTTAAATATAAGACGGGAAACCATAAAAATACTAGAGGAATCCACAGGCAGCAAAATCTCAGACATATGCCAAAAGAAATTTTTCAGTGATACTGCCCCTAGGGCAATGGAAGCCAAACAGAAAATAAACAAATGGGACTACATCAAAATAAAAAGCTTTTGCACAGCAAAAGAAACCATCAACAAAACAACAAGAAACCCCACTGTATGGGAGAACATATTTGCAAATGGTATCACTGATAAAGGTTTAATTTCCAACATCTACAGGCAGCTTATACAACTTAATAAAAGGAAGATAAATGATCCAATAAAAAAATGGGCAACGGACCTAAATAGAAGCTTTTCGAAAGAAGACAGAAGGAAGGCCAAGAGACACATGAAAACATGCTCAAAGTCACTAATTATCCGAGAGATGCAAATCAAAACAACAATGCGATACCATCTCACACCTGTCAGAATGGCTATCATCAACAAATCAACAAACGACAAGTGTTGGCGAGGATGCGGAGAAAAAGGAACCCTCGTGCACTGCTGGTGGGAATGCAGACTGGTGCAGCCACGGTGGAGAACAGTATGGAGTTTCCTCAAAAAACTGAAAATGGAACTCCCATTTGACCCAGTAATCCCACTCCTAGGAATATATCCTAAGAAACCAGAAACACCAATCAGAAAGGATATATGCACCCCTATGTTCATAGCAGCACAATTTACAATAGCTAAGATTTGGAAACAGCCTAGGTGCCCATCAGCAGATGACTGGATCAGAAAACTATGGTACATCTACACAATGGAATACTATGCTGCCGTAAAAAAGAAGGAATTACTACCATTTGTAGGCACTTGGATGGAATTAGAGAACATTATGCTAAGTGAAATAAGCCAGTCAATGAAAGAAAAATACCACATGATCCCACTCATTTGGGGATAATGAAAAACATTATAAACTGATGAACAAAAAGATAGTTACAGAGGCAGTAAAGCATCAAACAGACTGTCAAATTACAGTGGTAAGGTTAGGGAGAGGTGGGGGAAATAAGAGATCAACTAAAGGACTTATATGCATGTATATAAGAGTAACCAACGGATGCAAAACATTGGGGGGTGAGGGCATGTATGGGAGTGGGGTGGGGGTGGGGGGCAATGGTAAGATATGTACACATATAATACCTTAATAAAAATTTGAAAAAAAAAACAAAAAAAAAACAAACACACAAAAAAAAAAATAAAAATAAAAAAAATAAAAAAAATAAAAAAGAAGTAAAAAAAACAGAGTATCCAGCCAAAGTGCTCTGAAGATAGTAAATACTGGTTGAGTGAACTAATAAAGAAAACGCGGGAACTAGTGAATGAATGAAACAAAATGACTTGTAGAACTGACTGATAAAAGAAATTTTAAAAATAAATCTCAACAACACAATTGCCACAAAAGAGGACTTAGACTGTCTTTTTTCCTTGCTGCTATGCACAACCAAACACTATGGCCCTGGTGATATATTTCATCATCATGCATGTGTCCTTGATGCTGTCTCTGTCTTGTCAATACCTATTGCTAGTTTTCTGTTGTCTCTACTTGCAGAATCCTTTTGTTGGCACTTTTGGCAGTAGAAAACAACATATGTTTAATAGAGTTTAAAAACAACACAAACACTAAACAAAAACTTTCAAAGCCACAACAAAGAAAGCATTGCCATATAGTGTCAGAACATTGCTTCTGTCGACCAAGTAGAGAAAGGAACCCAGACTTATCTGACTCTAAAACCAGTGCTTTTCCCACATCTTCTGCTGCCTTTCTGTTTCCACTCCCCAAATATTTAGGATATTCAAGACATTTATGTTCAGAGTTGCTTTTCTCTAGCAACAGAGTTTAATCAGGGGTGGAATAGGGTAAGAGTGTAAGTGGGAATCCCTCACCAACACCAATTAGATAGATGCTGCCATCTGACACTCACTCCTGGGATTGGCATGAACTCATGAACTGTGAATCTCCTTGACCCTGACTCACTAGAACAGTGATTTTCAACCTTTTTCATCTCATGGCACACATAAACTAATTATTAAATTCTGTATCACTCCAAAAAATATATTATTTGTCAACCTGACAAAATAAATAGGTATAATTTTGATTCATTCACACC
Source organism: Plecotus auritus (assembly GCF_963455305.1). Lineage (NCBI taxonomy): Eukaryota > Metazoa > Chordata > Mammalia > Chiroptera > Vespertilionidae > Plecotus > Plecotus auritus. Next base: position 81,512,041 of record NC_137770.1, on the reverse strand, counting down.
AGGCAGTTATTGTGTTGGTTGTCATTTTTTAATTTGACAATCTAAGAGAAAAGAGGTCAGTGCTCCTGACTAAATAGTCAGGTTATTGCAGGTTTTAAAAATTATTGAGGCATACCAGTTGAAAATCACTGTACTGGAGCAAATAAAATTAATCTCTGACTCAACAGGAAGTGAGCAACCCCAAACAGAAAGGACAGTTTTTTGAGGGTCATACAGGCCCATTTCTACATATGCATATGGGAAATGTATATGGGTCCTACTGTCCTTTTGATGTATATGGGTACTACTGTCCTTTGTTTTCAAACATGTTGCTTCATGATGGCAGGTCACACTGTCTGGGTGACTGAAATGGCTGATGAGAGACCTGCATACCAGTTTCAAACGTAACTTCATTATTTAAAATACTTTCTCCTATAGTCACAGTCACCATTTGCTTGTATAAAAAAAGCTAGAAAACTCTAGGTCACATTTGAGTGCCTACAGCTATAGATATGAGATATGGACTTAGGAAGAGAGAGAAGGGAACAGTTGTGGGAACAAGAGTAGCAGGGAGAAATGATGCTTGATTAACTCCTCATCCTTAGACTAATGGATAGAATTTCTGAAGGTACACTTAGCACTTAGCACTTGGGTAATAGCTTCATCACAACAATGCAGTTTGGGTTATTTTCCCCAAATCTAATCTTGCATGGTTAATCTTGCACTTCTTATTTTGCCTGGTACTGTCTAACTTTTTCTCATCCTGCTTCTTTGTGTCCAAGATATGATTTAGAATGATAACTGGCTACAGAGAAGACTTAAACTATTCATCAAGAGCAAACCCACAGCCTCAGACACAATAACCAACTGATTTAATAAGACATCAACAAATATTTGCCAACAAGTCCAATGTAGCCATCAATGGGTGTATCTCAAGACTCTAGCTACAACAGAAAACGAAATGATCCCCAAACCATCCCAACACATACTTTTTGGTCAGAGCTTGCCCCAAAGGTTTTCTCCACTCTACCACATTGATTCTCAATAAGAACTTCTTTTGATACTGTGACCCCAAAGAACTAGCTCTGCCACTTTAACTACATGATCTTGGGAAAATTACTTAACCTCCCTCAGCGTTATTCCTCATTAGTAAGTGAGTATAATAATATCTACCTCTTAGGGATGTTATGAGGAATAAATGATAAAATCAATGTTAACTGCTTATCATAATGCCAGGTACACAGTAAGTGCTCAGTAAGTGTTGGTAATGATCACTTTTGCAATTTCCATTTTTCTTGGTTTCCTTTGCTTCCTTCAATCTGGGTAAAATAATGAATGACTACACCAAGTTGTGTATATTATTATTCCCCTCTCTCTTATTGTGTAGAGTATATGTACTCCTTCTAAATTAGAAGGCTGTTTTTAAGTTGAAATATCTCAGCTAATAGAATTTATGCTGTGTCCCTACAGAAAATTTTCCTTGGCACATTGAGTGGAATTTTCTTCCTTGCATATCACCATTCTTCAAAGCGCTTGGGTATTTTTAGGTTTTTGTTTTCTTTTCCCTGCAAAGTTAACAAAAACAGTTGACCAGGATTTCAATTCCTCAAATGATTCACTTGAGATACAGACTGACTTGCCTGTCACATGACATTTCATTTTAAGCAGCTTTAGGTTGTGAGAGAACAAGAGACCCAGAGCAAAAAGTGCTAGGATTGGCTACCCAGCTGCTACTTCCATCGGCAGGTCAGCAAGCAGCTCCATCCCATTGCCATGTGATTTCCTAGGAAACAGTCATTTGCCCTAACACCAGAGCAGAGAATGCAATGATAATACTCTAAGCAGATTTTTGGAGAAGATATGTATTTTCACAGCTATGGCACACTCAATATAATAATGGTCCATACATTTGGCCTTTCCTATCAAGGCCTGGAGTAGGTCAATGATCTCTATGGAGGTCATTTTGCATCGTATCAGGGTGAAGGGACTGGTTGGAGAACCTGAGAAAAGGGTCTAAATATTCTACCAACATCTGGACCTTTCTGACTTCCTAAGGGTTTTTGGGGATTTTAAATAAGACATATTTTCTATTAGGAGAGGTTTGGAAAACTCTTCTTCCTACTTTCTTAGGAAATGACAGTGATATCAAGTTTGAAATAGGTTAACTCAAGGAAGAAAGATTCATGTGCTGAGTGTGCACCAGTAATTTACTTCCCCATTTCCTCCTGCCTAAGTTTAAATACTTTCAGTGAGTCTGGGCTCTCCCAGGTGGCACCTGGACACTGATGTATAACCTGGGTATTGAAAAACAAGGCTTTTGGCCCATTTCAGGGCAATGTAGGCAGCAGGAGAGGGCACCATTGTGAATACCGTGACCAACACAGTAATATATTCACAAGACAGCAAAACTAGTGATTCATAACTTTAATTTATTAATAACCACTTTATAAATAAAATATTCAGGCACCTCTTGATAGAAATTAGGTAAGGGGAAGTTAACCATTAAATCTGTGAGTTGATTAGTATATTTTTTAAAGAAATTGTCTATTCAACTAAGTATGTGTTTCATTGAAAACAAATCTAGATGAAGAAGAATAAGGGATAAGCTTGGAATCTTTCTATAAATTCCCAAAGACCTCACAGTTGCCTGACATCTGTTGATAAAGTAAAAGATTCAGGAGAAAATAATGGAAAGTAATCAAATTTTTAATCTTTATATGAAATAACCAGGAGAATACCCTGGGAACACTCTAGTCACAGCAACTCAAAATTACCTCCTGCCTAAGATAAAAGGTGGGTACCAGGAGTGAATTTTGGTATTCATGCAGGAGTGTGTGTGTGTGTGTGTGTGTGTGTGTGTGTGTGTGTGTGTGTGTCGGTGTGTTGGTGTGTTGGTGTATGTGTTGGAGAGGAGAGAGAGAAAGAGAGAGAGAAACAGAGAGAAACAGAGAGGAAAAAGAAAGTTTAAGAGAGAGGTAGATAGAAAGTTTAATTAATCTGTTGGTATTTAGTTCTAAACACTACTCCTTCCAGTTTAACTTTTGTAAAAGTAATATTGGCTTATTTGACAGCAAGAACAACTTGCCCCTCCTGAAAATTTTGCTTAGCAGCCATGAGCCCTGGAATTTCCCAGCGCTCTGTAAGATTAATTTACAACCATCTTTCCACTCACAGGAAGGGGAAGTCTACCTCCCTATTGACTGAGAAGGCACTAACTGACAGGGAAAAGGGCATTTGTATTCCATGCCATCCTCTCTGGGGGCAGCTGAGTAGAGAAAATGGGGGAAAATCAATAGGCCAAGAATTAATGAGAAGACGTTGATTCTTACTGACTTCAGAGACATTTTTATTTATTAACATATTGTAAAACAGAAAACAAAAGATCCAGGCAGCTCATTTTCTGGGCCCCTGTCAATGAATGTAGTCACCACTGTTTTGGAGTGTGTGGGGAAGTGCCAGGAATGGAGAGCAGGGCCAACTCTGGGGCAGAGGCTTGATGGTTATGGGCAGTAATAGGACTAATCAAAGGGACAGGCAAGCCATGTTCACAGGCAACAACTATGTCTCTGGACCCTGATGTGGCTCTGTACCAGCAGGGAGGCCAGGGGGACCCTCTTTATGCCTGCAAGTAGGACCTGGAAAGGAGACCTGCTGATTCGGAAATTTTTTCTGTAAGTCATTCCATTCTAATCTTCACAGATGACCTTGATGTTGTCACTGGTGTCTTTGCAGAGTGAAGTCAGCCCTCATCTCCTCATTATGGTTTCACAGTATCTGTTATTGTGTCCACTTGGATTGTCATCATAGTGCTGGGCCACGAAGTGTCTGTACCTGCTATCATTCTGAGCCAGGATCAGTGGGGTCTGACCTAGACCCAGCATGAAGACTAGCAACAGGGGACCCAGGCCTATCATCATCTTTACTAACAAAGGCTCCTGCCAAGGGAAAAAGGTATGCTGAAGCAAATTATGCTAAAAAGGCAAATTAGGCATCATGAGTCAGGTACCCTCTGTCACCTAAATTGCATATTTTCTTTTCCTCATTAATTTCACATTTCTTGTCAAGCCATTCCTTTGGAAAATCAATCTAAAATTTCCTAAACACAACTTCCAGTCCCAAACATTCTTTCCTATCCCTTAAGACTCACTGAGTACTTACCTTTCTATCAGTCATAGCATTGCAATATTCATTCACACTCTAATTCATTTATTAATTAGTTGAATAACAAACATTACATAAGCTCCTCTGGGTACAAGGCACTGTGCTAAGTCCTGGCACACAGAGACCATTAAGACAGACCCAAGTCCTCCCTAAAAGGAGATGTAGCATCCATGGGGAAGGAATGGGAGCTCCAGTTCACTGAGATGAGACAGTAAGATAGGAGACCTATCAAAAAGATGGACTTTGGAGAAACCGAGATGCAGTATAGGTAAATACCTAAACTGCTGCCTCGCACAACAATTTCAAAACTACAACTAAAAGACAAAATAGACATCATCCAGAACCACAGGAAGGCTGGCTGAGTGGAAATTCTACAACTAGAAAGAAAGAGAAAAGCACACTGAGACTCAGAGGAGCTCCTGGAGGCAGAGGTACTGAGGTGTGCATGCGAAGAGGACTGGCAACTGAGTGCATGGCTGGCTTTCTCAAGTGGGACGGAGACAAAAGCTCCCGACTGTGCTGAACTCCAGTTCCAGGTGAGACTCTGGGGACCCCGACTCATACAGGGTGAAACTGGACTGTCAAGAAAGAGAAAAGCACACTGAGACTCAGAGGAACTGCAGAAGGCAGAGGTACCAAGGCTCACACGCGGAATGGATGGGCAACAGAGTACGCGCCTGGCTTTCTCAAGTGGGAGGGAGACAAAAGCTCCTGACTGCACTGAACTCCAGTTCTGGGTGAGACTATGGGGATCCAGACTCATTCGGGGAGAAATTGGACTGTCTGGCAGCGGGCAGAACTTGAGGGCGGCTTTCTCTCAGAAGTGTCTGCCATACTCCCCATTTGCCAAGCTCTTTACATTTACACTGTGCTTTTTAGTCTTCTGGGTGTGTTTTCTTTTTCTAGTTTTGTGGAAGACCTCATCAAAGGTTTATTGATTTGAATTCATTTAGGTCTCTTGTTCTTCAATAGACAAATATTGTCTTCTAAGGTTCCCAAGATAGAACAGAACGTTAGGGTCACCAAGTCAACACCTCTCTGCCTGGGGCCAGAAACCCAGAGTTCAAAATCAGGAAGTAGAGCCAGAGCTGTAGTATCTAAAAGAGTCATTAGGTGGCAGTGGTGGATAGAAATCTTGCCAACATCTTCTGTACAGTAGTGGAGACCATGGGTTCTTGTAAGATGTACCAGTGGTCTACAGGTTGTGGGGATATCTTTGTTCAAAAAAGGTAGTGTGAGCTGCTGAGCCTGTCTAGAGTCTGTCCAAACACTCTGTGCTTAGTTATTGAGACCAAGGATACCTCATTAGATACAAGTTTCAAATCAAAAGTCACAAAGCTCAGGATCTGCTCGCAAGGATATTACAAAATAAAGATATGTTTATTGCAAATTTCCACGGGTGCCATTTCTAAGCTGTTATCCAATCACCTGTCTCCTTGTCAGTGTTTCCTACTGGGGAACACTCTACAGGAGGGCAGAGCCCATGTTATTCTCCTTGAATCACAGTGCTTGCCTCACAGTAGACCCTCAATTTAAAAAAAAAAAAAATTTAGTGATTGACTTCATTTTCCTCTCCAGACTTAAGTTTGTTCATCTATAGAATGAGAGAGTTCTCAACTCTAAAATATGAAATTCTATGGTTCTCTTTAAGCATAAGAGAATATTTTCCTGTTTTACTAGCAAAAGTCTAGTGGAATTACAGAGACAAGTTTGTATAAGTTTAGTTGATAGTAGAAGGCACCTTGAGAAAGAAATAGATGATAAGAAGACCTGAGACTTAATCTCATTCAGATGTATCATTTCTTAGGGTTCAGCATATGAGGAAAACCCACAGACCACCTCTAATTAAGGGCCTGGACTGATGCCACACAGGGGCTTCACATCCTACAAAGCCACTTGCTGGTGGAGATTGAAGGCCTCCCATCCCAGTCTGGAGAGGTAAAGGAAAATCTTTGCTTCGAACTTGCAGAACTTGCACATTAATTCTGTAAGAACTTAGCTAAATTTTGCTCAAGCTTATTGTAATCTTGAATCCCTAAGACATCCAGAAACCAAAGCCCAGCCAGTACACACCATGGCCACCAGTTTCTAATATCTGCTCCCGCACTCACAACTTACTCACTCAAATATTCAATCCCAAATTTCCCCAAAAGAGGTAAAATGAGTTTGGGAAAAAACAAGTATGAGCTTTTTGTCAGTGAAATATGTCCTCACTGTTCTTCAGACTAACTTTATCATCTGTCTCAAACCCATCCTTTAATCTTCACAAGAATTAATATTCTCTTCCTCTCTCCACAGGCAATGTTTTGTAGTCAAGAGATTTGTCCAACTTTACACACAGGGACTTAACTTACAGTTTATGATAAGTAACTATGATTTTATTTTCTATACATGTAGCTTCACACTTTTATGTATTCTAGGACAATATCCCTCAAAGCGGAAAGCATAACACCCAATGCATACTCCTTCCTTTATCTCTTTTCCTTCTTCCCTTCAACCTGCCAGTGTACCTTCTTTTGATCTTGGATGTGTTCCACTTGGCTCTTAAAGAGCAAGCAAAACTTTTTTTAAGTAAACAAAAATTAGTAGAGAAGATTAGAAGAAAAGGGCTAAAAGCACTCTTTGTTTCTTGCTCTGCCACATTTAATGCCTGTTCCCTGGTGGCATCCAGATGCCCTTCAACAAATGACTTCCCCAGGTCTTTGGGGATTTTATCACAATTCAGGAATCCCTTCTAACCCTTCACTTACTCCCAGTCTCACTAATCTCCCTTCATCCACACACATATAGACAATCCCAAAAGAAATCTGCTTTCATTTTAAACTTTAGAATCTGGTTCATTTTTTCTTAGTTCATAAGTTGGGCCCATAGGCTTTAAAGGGGGGGGGGGGGAATTGTTTCATTGAAATAGCTAAATGCCTAGAAATAGTATGTATATATTAAAAAAATACAGCTATAGATTACCCAGGGGTAAGAATCTTACAAAAATCTGGAAGAGTCCCTCCAACTGAAGATGGTTTCCAGCTCTTTGTTCCTGGAGATGGGTTCCAGCTGTGTGCACTGGACCCCTCTGGTTCTCATTATATAGCGATCAAATGAACTGGGTGGGGACACTAGTTCCAAAGAACCCTTATCCTGGCAGAGATAAGGAAACCAAAGACCCTGCCCTTGGCAAACAAGGAAATTCACCTTTTTCTTGGAAATGACTAGATCAAATATTTACCCACTGGAGTGGATTAAAGAGTTGTTCCGAGAGGCAATTTTTGATGTTGGTAAGCTTTGTCCCAAAGCTGCCCTTTTTCTGATGCCTGTGGTTCTTATTCTTGCCCATGACAGGACCAAGGTTTCATTGCTCACATACATGATCTGGATCCAGATGACGCTGTTTCTGATCTATGGGCCAACTCCAAGAACTGCCTTGGAAGAATACCGCAGAGTAAATGTGGTCTCACAGCAGAATGCTGTTCCCCTGCACTGTCTATTTACCCACATAATTTGGTTTTATGAAAGGAAGCCATGCCAATAAGTATGTTTTTCATAGACTTCACAGAACCAGGAAAGCACTTGTAGAGAAGTGCTGTTAGTACCCACTTACTTGACCTCAACCTCCCAGCTACTAAGCCTCAGAAATATCTTTGCCATATTTCCTGGGCTTCTCCTTACTTCATCCTCAGCTGTTCACAAAAGACTAACCAGGAGCCCCCAATATTCTGTTCCTTGTGGCACAGCTGCAAAACTGATTATCTCCACTGATAACCACCACTCCTTTAATGGTTAATTGATCTCATTGTCTCTTCATTTGGTAGAACCCCTTGAGAGAAGAATAACTGTCTTATCATCTCTACAGTCATAGTTTCTACAACAGTGGCTGACACCTAGGCCCAAAGTTATTTTATTATCCCTCTTGGTCTAAAAATGCATTCTGTGATCTCACTTTGGGGACTCCAACCATGCAAACTCTCCTGGCTTCTCTCAGGGCTCACCAGCACAACTGGGTTTGGTAGTGGTTACCAAACAAGGCAGGTAGAGTAGAAAGGCTTCCAAGAGTCCCAGGAAAGCCTTGCTTCTAGCTTACTGATAAATCCTAAAAACCCATGAATGTGCCTTCACTTTGGAGGTATGGTCCCTGTTCCAAAGCACTCTCTCCTAGAGAGATTAACTCTTTAAACAGCTGCCAGTGGGTTACACATGCTTGGGTACCTGCTCTAGAGCCTATCTTAGGAACAGTTTTGGTAACCGGAAGGGCCTGAGGATTTAAGAAGGAAGAAAAGTGGATGAGGCAGGTTAATAAAAGAACTAGGGAAGTTCCCTGGCAAGTAGGATAAGGGAAATGGAGACAAAATATTTAAACAAAGGGCCACGCTATCAACAGCCAGCTCATAAAACATTAGAGGAATGGGAGGGTAGTGGAGGGATAAGGACACATATGTAATACCTTAATCAATAAAGAAATAAAAAAATAATATTCTTGAATAAATGGATCAATAAAGGGAAAAAACACACACACATTTGACTCTATCTTCCCTAACCAGGACACTTAGGAGCAGGTGTCCTTGGTTAGGGAAGGACACATAACCAACCAGAGAGTGAGTAGCTAAAATCACCCTAGTCAGGGAGATAGATAACAGAGACCCCGTGGTGCCATTAGTGCTAAACCCAAGTATGAATGAGGTCAGGGGAATAAATAACAAAACACCCAATTAGAGCCAGACAAATCCAAGATAGAGATAAAGATGACAAGAGAATGATCCCAAACCCCACTATATGCTCATTTGATACATAAGCATGTTAAAATACATGCCTAAAAAGCTGATGACTATTCTGATGGAGACCTCCCCTAAAATTCCCTTCTAGGGAAAACAGATAAATCTTCAAGACATGCTCTTCCCTGAGCACACCAATGCCTCCCTTTTCTCAGGTGTGTCATTTTACTTTCTTTCTCCTAAATTCCCAGGGTCCTCCTCTTGTCTAACTTTTCAGTGAGCCAAAAGCAGTCCCCACTTGGCTCACTTTTGTCTCTCACACTTTTACTTCTCAGTGATCTAGCAGCAAAGTCTAGGCTCACATCTGTTGCTGTGTCTTCCTTTTCTGAGTTTACCCAGCCCAGTCTAGGGTCACTTCTGTTACTGTGATCTTGCTTCTTCTATCCAAAGCTCTTCCTTTGTGTCACTCTCCCAACCTTTAATAAACATATTCTCAAAATCAGCTGGGCTTGTGACTTGAATTCTTTGCTGCAGAAGGAAAAAACCCACACATCCCAGACCTGATGGCCTAGTCCTGTCCCTTTCTGGTGACATGGGCAGCATGGAGAACCCAAAAAGGACAAATGTCATCTGCTTTTCGTTGTGTTGGGACACAGTCCTGCCTGAGCTTCACTTTCCCCCCGTCCTCTCCCTGCTTGCCTGCATCCCCAACCAAATCCTGAGCTAAAAGGAAAAAAGTTGAAGGTAGTGAGAAGAGGACCAAGCAAACTGCCATAAACACTTTCCCTCAGTAGTTGGTGCCTCAGGGTTACTGAAGCCTCTGGAGAGGGAGGGACAGGCATGACTCTGACCAGAACATTTGTTCTGCCAAACACCAAAGTTCAATGTCTTTTAGGAGCAAAGAGAAGTAACAGGATATGGGGTCCTTAGAGTGGGGTCTCTACTAGCACCTAGCAGAGTCCCCAAATCTTCACTGTCCTTTGTGGGCAGACAAGCTATTTGGGAGTGGGACCTATTTTAAATTAATCACATATCACCTTTTCAAGAGACACTGAGAAGTGAGTTCTAAACAGTTATCAACCAGTCACTTGTTAGGGAAGAAGGCTGCCAGGCCCATTCCAACACCCTGAGTGCCTCAGCAGTCCCAGGAGACTGAGGCAGCAGCCACCTCCCACAGCCTTGGGGACAAGACGACTTGATCAACACAACCCTTCTCTGATGAATCGCCTAACAACAGAGACAAGGGGACTCCACTCCTATGTCACATTCACACACAAACAGTCCCATGGCCTGAAACACCAGTTCCAGCCCAGCTCACACTGACAGATCAGCCTCTGGGTTTAGTTTGGCAGTGATGGCGGGGAGCAGCCTCCAGCCTCTGACCACAGCCACATCCCTTCTCTGCCTGAGGATTTCACTGAGCAGCCTTGGGGAGATCCACAACCTGCCTACATGGTTGACAGTGCAGAATCAGGTGAATGGTGAATGGTTGCTTTCATTCTAATTGTTTTCTTTTCAGCTTGGCACAATGAGGTTATGAGGAAACAGAAAATTAGGTTTTTGAGAAAAAAGTTTTACAATTTTATTAAAGTGCATTTAAGTGCTTATTCATTTGTGTTTCAAAATATAACAGGAAATTATAGTCTCTGATTAATAAACACTGTATCTTTGTCAGTGATTGTAATAGATGTGAAATAATTGCCAATTGAAAAATCTACACTAATAAAAGAGAAACATGCAAATTGACCATCACTCCACTACACCCACCAGCCAATCAGGAGCGAGTATGCAAATTAGCCCAACAAAGATGGCGGCGGCCACAAAGCTGGAGCGAGCAGGAGGCTTGGGTTGCCCCTGGCAATGGAGGAAGCCAAGCTTCCCACCTGCCCTGGCCGGCCCTGGCCTCGGCTCAAGGCTACAAAGTTTCAATTATAGAACATAAATAAATCCCAGATACCTGCTTCCAAACGGCCCTGGCCTCTGCTCAAGGAGGTGCTGAAAAAAAGAAAAGAAAAGAAAAAAAGGAGGGGCTGGGAGCCTGGATCGCCAGGAGGCATGGTCAGCCTGAAAACAGCCCTCAGATCCTCACCCAGGCTGGCCACACTCCCATGGGGTGAGGGTCCCCGCTGGGGGGCTTGGCCAGCCTTCAAACAGCCATCAGCCCCTCACCCAGGCTGGCCAGGCACCCTAGCGGGGACTCCCACCCTGAAGGGGGTGTGGCCAGCCTGAAAAAGGCCCTCAGCCCCTCACCCAGGCTGGCCAGCACCCCACCAGGACCCTCACCCTGAAGTGGCTGTGGCCAGCTTGAAAACAGCCCTCAGCCCCTCACCCAGGCTAGCCACGCCCCCGCAGCAGGTACCCTCACCCCATGGGAGCATGGCCAGCCTGCAAACTACAACAGGCCCCTCGCCCAGGCTGCCCCATGCCCCAAGGGAACCCCCACCCTGATCCGGGACACCCTTCAGGGCAAACCAGCTGGCCCCCACCCATGCATCAGGTCTCTATCTATACCAATAAAAGGGTAATATGCTAATTAGACTGGGAGACCTTCCAGGAGACCTTCCAGATGTTCTTCTGGACAAAGCCATGGTGGTGGGGCCGAGGTAGAGGCGGTTGGAGGCCAAGAGGGGAGGGCAGCTGTGGGTGATCAGGCTGGTGGGGGGGCAGGGCAGTTGGGGGTAAGCAGACCAGCAGGGGGGCCAGTTGGGGGTGAGCAGGCCGTCAATGGGGGTCAGTTGGAGGTGATCAGGACAGTGAGGGAGGGAGGCAGTTTGGAGTGAGCAGGCCAGCAGGGGGGCAGTTGAGGGTGAGCAGGCCAGTGGGGAAGGAAGGTGGGGGCAAGCAGGCCAGTAGGGGGGGCAGTTGGGGGTGATCAGGCTGGCGGGCGGGGGGGATTTGGGGGCGATCAGGCCAGCAGCGGGGGGCAGTTGTGGGCAAGCAGGCTGGCAGGCAGAGTGGTTAGGGGCAATCAGACAGGCAGGCAGGCAGGTGAGCAGAGTTAGGAGCCAGCAGTACTGGATTGCAAGAGGGATATCCGACTTCCAGTTTAGGCCAGATCCCTGTAAACCAGCAGTAGGACATCCTTTAAGGGGTCCCAGATTGGAGAGGGTGCAGGCCAGGCTGAGGGACACCCCCCCCCCATCCCCCACCCAACCCAACTCCTCCCTGCCCCCCCCCAGGCACAAATTTTGTGCACCGGGCCTCTAGTATATTCATATATTTTTAAAATGTTCTGACAGCTTGAACTTGAAAGTTATTCTCCTTTTTCTGAAATGTTTTTCTGTCTCTTCTTCAAGCCAATAGTTTTTCTATACGAACAGGGGAAGGTTGGGTTCTCCTTCTAAGAACTCTGGTGCTGGTGTACTTTCCCCCTTTATACAGAGTACATATGTTTAATTCTGTCCTTAAGACTAATAGTAAATTGTGTGATGGAGGGAAGAGGTTAACCTCCACATTTCTTTATAACTCTTACATAGTTTGAGTCTATAGGCATGAAACTTACTTAAGAGGAGAAGTAATGGTTAAAAGAGGATGATGCTCATGTGAAAAGAAGGATCATGCCTCCACTTCCAGGAAGGGGAGACAGTTCTGATAGAGGGAGAATGGGACACAGGCCTGCTGACATGGCTCTATTTCCAAACAGAAAATAATTAATCATTCACTTTTCAACAAACTCTGGGCTTTATGCCCATTCTCTCTTTCCCAAATATTTCAAGGTGTTCTTCTGAGAATAACTATTTACACAGATTGCTTTTCTCTCAAATACAGTATGAAGTAAACTCCTAAAGAGGGGTTTTGCCAGCCTGCTTTGGTCCACTTTCTTAGCCATCTACTTTCATTTGTGAATCACACTGGTAAATGCTTCCAACAATAACTTGACCAGCCTCTTACCTCTGCCTGCTTATAACCTGACATCTGCACTTTTGACAAAAGCCAGAGTCCTTCCTCTTTCCCTGGAATGGCTTTTCCTATCCTCTTTGCCAAATGATAGTTTTTCTCCTCATGACTGGAGTACCTTCTTTTTCTTTTCTTCTTTTGTTAAATATTTACATGTTTTTTATTTATAAGAATAAATATGTGTAACTTTTAACATATTTATAACCCACATAAACAAAAGGTCTTGAGACCAAACAGTTTAAGACCAGTTCCTTCCAGCAGACGTCCAGTGCCCTGTGAACATTACTGTGGATGGGCATGCCTGCTTAGTTCCTTGCACACTCAATGTATATTTCACTTTGAATATGATTCCACAGATCATTTTCAAAAAGGCTTCCTAAACTTATTTTTGGGCAAGGGGCTGCAATCGGACAGTGAATATTAAAGTCTAACTGGTTTTAAAGTCTAAGAAACAAAGCAAGTCTTCCTTGGTGACATCAGAATATAATAAATAACCTTTGAATGTGTACACAGGTTGACTCTAATGTATGGAGTAGAAAACCATACATTACATAAGGCATTTTTAAAATATTAATTAGCAATGTGACAACACAACATTAGATTCTAAGTAAGCAGTCTCAAATGAATGACTCACTGCAAATGTTAGCTAAGAATAAGTCCCTAATTTTTGAAAGAAAAGAAAATAGGGGGTTAATTGAGGTTCCCGGAGAGAACATAGTTTTTTTTTTTAATTATACTTCTGGCCTGGCTTAGTGGTTGAGCATCAATCTGTGAACCAGGAGGTCACAGTTCAATTCATGGTCAGGGCACATGCCTGAGTTGCAGGCTTGATCCTCAGTAGGGGGCCTGCAGGAGGCAGCCAATCAATGATTCTCTCTCATCATTGCATTGATATTTCTATCTCTCTTTTCCTCTCTGAAATCTATAAAAAAAATTTTTTTTAAATTATACTTCTCAAAAATGTAGAAATGCAAGTAGACAGATTAATGCTGACATTATACTAAGCTACAGAATTTTATTCTTACATGAAAATTCTAGATACTATTGCCAACTTAATATCTGAGTGTACCTTGCCATTAGAGAATACAGATGAGAACACTTCCAGGGTTAGGCATAGCCATGGTAGAAGCAGTTCCTTCTAGCATTTTGATTGTATCTCAGGTATAAAATAAGGACACTGATGCTTTTAACCTGTCATGTATAATTTTTAATGTATTGCTATTTAAAAATTCCGAGCCAAGCTAACATTTAAATAAATCACTGCTGTTTGGGAATGATGTTTAAATGAATGATGCTGTGAACATATTTGCTAATTTATACTGATAACTGGAAACGGTGAGCCGAGATGGTTTCCCGGGGTTGTGTTTCACAATGCCAAAGAATGAGCTACGCGGACCAGAAGGTTTAAGCAAAAGTGTGGAAATTTTATTATAAGCACATTCAGACTCCCTGCAAGGGGAGGGTGACCCATTAATGGGCTGTCCATTGAAGCCTTGTAGCCCAGGGGTATATATTTGCTATAAGCCTGCTCTATGTCTACTGTGTTGTCACCTGATTAATTCCCTCAGTTGTTCTTGCCCAGCAACGGACCTAAACCTTCCCTGTTTCTATGTTCTTTCTCTGTCCCTATGCTGAACTTTTTCTGTTTCTATGCATTCATACATCTTGTTGCTACAGGCCCTCCCTTGTTTTCCCATGCCTCCGTTTTGAGTCCAGAAACATTTTATTATTTCTGCTTGGTTGGTTCCTGTGGTTAGGCTGCTAAAACTGCCGTGTCTGCCCCTGCCTATGTTTCACCTGCCTTTGTTTTCCACTGGACCCATGCCCTATCTGCCTGCTTTTCAAGCTAACTTCTCTCAATACCACATTAAGACACTAAATGATATAGTCCTTTAATATATCTTACGTTGAATTATTGGTAATTGAAAAGAAGCATATTTTTCTGAGTAGCCTTTGGGAGACAGTGCACTGAATATAGTTTCCAGTCATAGTTTCCTCTCCTAACTTGTACTTACTTAAAAGTCTTCCCATTTGGAGGAAGTTAAATAGGTCTTGAACCAAAAGTTCAGCGAACCTGACTCCCCGCGTCCCCCATTTTGGTTTGCATGTTCACTTATAAACCATCACTTCTCTGCAAACTTTCCACTTAGTGTGTCAAAGATCAATGTTATGAAAGTTCTCGAAAAGGTTCCGTGGTTTTGTGGAGTCTCTGAATGAGAGCATTCGGTAAGTCTGCCTCTTCCAGCTGAATACTTCATCTAGCAACCTGGGGTAAGGAAGAGCTGTGGCCAGCGAAAAAGGAAGACTTCTTTGAGATCCTTGGTATTTTTCAATGGAGTCTTTGATGTGGCCTAACCCTATGAGACATATTACATTTCTGAACAACCCTTTTCCCACTGGCTAACCGGATCTGCATATTAGTGATGGGTTCCAGGTTGTTTAGTGGGACAGTAGACAAATTATTTTTCATCTCAACTTCAATACTTTTTGTTTTAGAAATAATTTTTGGTGTGGCACTTCCCAGTCAGTGACCCTGTCCAGAGAATGGCTGGAACACGGGTTTCGTTGCCACACATACTTCGTGTTTCTTACATCTACCTCCTCCTTATCAGATGTTCTCTGTAATCCCAATGGCAAGTCCCCTTTCTTGATGAAGTTCAGAAACTGCTGACTTGCACCATCTGAATAACTTCTGAAATCATCATTAACCGTGAGCCCATTTTTCCATAATTTTATATTTATATCTACCTGTTTCTTCTGTTCAGTGGGAGACAAGCATTTGGCACCAACTTTCTGCGCTTCCTCAAAAAGACTGTCGACAAAATATTCACAAGTTGTTAGTTGACTATCACTAAGAGGTTGGTTGTCAGATCCTGTTTCACAAACCCATTTTTCTTTGATAATTTCAAGATTATCTACTTCTTTCATTCTCCTCTGCCTTACGTGGCTTTCTGTGCTGTGCTTTGGCAGCGGCCGCCTCAGGGCGTGGCCGCTGGAGCGGAACCCGCTGTGCAGCGCCAGCTGCAGCCCCGGGCGCAGCGGGAGAGTCCCTGCCGGGCCCTCGAGCGAACCCTGGAGATCTGTGTCGGAGACACGCGGTCCGCGAAATCAGGACTCCGGACACACACGAACTGCTGCTCCCAGGAGCAATGGGGCACCTAGAGTCCAAGCAGCCAGGCAGTGCGGTCTCTAATACAGGTCATCAGCCAGCATTTGCTTCGCGTTAGTTCAGTGCACCTCTGGTTTGTAGACCATCTAATAACAAGAGTTGGCACGGAACAGAATTTTATGTATTATCTCCTAAATGAGTGAAAAGCAAAGTTTGGGCTCGTCCGGGATTTGAACCCGGGACCTCTCGCACCCAAAGCGAGAATCATACCCCTAGACCAACGAGCCACAATGCTTGTAGCTCTGCTGTGTTTCCTCTGAATTTCACTTTTCTACCAGGCTGGTTAGTTTTGTTCTTTGTGGCTGTTACTTTTTGCCCGGCTTAATTTTTCTCTCCATCTTTGTGACGTCTCATATCTGACTCTGGACCTAGCATTGATTATTCTCCCCAAACCACGACCCTTCCAGATGCCAAGTGGAGGGAGGAGAGGCAGCCTTGGAGACTTCAGGCCACATTTCCGAGTTCCACCGAGTCCCGCCGGGATGGGTCTAGCCGCGAGCTCGAATCTAAAGGGAAACAGGTTGGAGACCGAAGGTCCAAGCCGCACTGGGTTGCAAGGCTGTAGGGTCCCCAGCCCCAGGACAGACGCGCGGGAAGTGTATCTATCGCGTTGCTACCACCCCGCGGGAGCATAAAATCTAGGGACGAGACTGTTGGGCATCAAAGTATCGGGAGCTGGAGCTGGTTGGTGGTAAGCCAGTCTGGCGCGTGTTGGCATATTCCAGACCCTTGCAGTTTTCCTAAATGAGAGTCAAGTTTTCCCTACCTTTGCATAAATTGTTTTCTCGCTTTGGAATTCTCTCTCCCAGTCTCATCCCGGTTCACTTCAAATCCTATTCCCCCTTTCCTGCTACGGCTCAAAAATCTTTTAATGGAATTATGAAATATATAAAAAGCTAAGTAAATTAAAAGGCCCTCTTTCTGCATGGATGTATTTATAGATTGGGGTCAGACCCTCGGGCTGAAGGTCACAGTTAAGGGGTTTGTTCCTCAAATTAATGTCGCGAAGGCCGCAGAGCACAAACGTACATTTATACAATACTCTGTACCAACGAATGTCGCCGACATTTGGGCCTCAGAGAGCAACCTAGGAATAACCTAGAGCCAAAAAAAAAAAAAAAATAGCACATCTTAATGCAATAACTAGGAACTTTTCCAGTTGGTTAGTTGAACCGGTGCTAACTCCTATTTCTCACTGTTTAACAAGCCTATCAGACAAGATTTGTAGATGTGATACACCGTGAATAAGCCAAAATGTCAACCTCTCCTTCGAGCCGGAATCGAACCAGCGACCTAAGGATAGCTAGACAGGAAATGACTACAGTCCTCCGCTCTACCAGCTGAGCTATCGAAGGGAGCACGTGAGCTCGCGTTCTAGAATTCCCTATTCAGGATAGAGATAAACCTAGTGGGTATGACATGGTTTCTGATTGCTAGTGAACAGACATCATGTAGTAAGCGTCTTGTGAGAACGTCCCTACACCCACGGTTTTGGAGACAACCCTTCTAGAGCTGAATTCTCTGCTTTAGAAACAGGGCCAACCCGTGATTTTAGCAGGCGCTGCTAGTCCCGGTGCATGCTGAGGCCTCGGGCGGAACGGGGGCCACTCCCCCGGGTTGGGAGTGGGGGTGGGCGTTGTTTTCACGTAGTGCGCGGGCCCCGAGCCTCCCTTGCTCGGTATGTGTCTAGCCTGGGAGCAGCCATCCGGGCAACAGAGAACTAGGGACTGAGGCGGTGGGACACGTAATTCTTACCGCGCCATTCCGAGCCGGAGAGAGGGTGCGAGCCTGTTCATTTCCTCACTTCCTGTGCTCCCCGCACCCCCAGGCGCGTGGGCCCCGGCCAGCTGAAGCTCTTGTCCACTCACACGTCGGCAGACTCGGGGACTCAGTGGGTGTGGAAGAGAGAATATAAGCCCCGTGTTTCTGTGAGAACTGACTTTTGGTGAAAATATTTTGAGGTTTTCTAAAGAGAAAGCCACAATTTCTTTGAATCAAATTTGGGGGTCCAAGTCTCCACCTGCATTTCCCCCGGCTGGGACACGGAAGTGTTGGAAAACCCACTGAAACATGAAACCTTGCAGGACTGCCCGCCTGGGAAGGCTGGCGCCGGCCGGAGGACCTGGTTCTGGGATCCAAGCCTGCCAAGGGCGACTAGCCGAGGCTCGATCCCATTCTCTTCTCTACCACGTCCTCCCGGCTCGGGTTAGGCCACTCTCGCCACGCGCGTCCGTAGAGGCTTCCGTCAGCTTAGAATGGATTCCGCGACAACCTCGGTAGCAAAAGCAGCATTTGCGCACTGGCACAGGAACCTGAGCGGAAGCCGTTCGGCCGGGCGATGTTTATGCCGGAGATCTGGACGACTGTGGCCGAATTTGTGGTGGGGTCAAGGTTATCGGAACGTGAGGGAGTGGGGTGAGATGAATTAAAAAGGGTAAACATACTTATTAGGCCCCAGCGAGATTTGAACTCGCGACCCCTGGTTTACAAGACCAGTGCTCTAACCCCTGAGCTATAGGGCCTTACAGTTTTGTACTCCTGTTCTTTCTAATAAAGGAAGATATTTATGCTAGGCGTTTGTTAGAGTATCAGTGTTGGAAGTAAACAAAACCCGAATGTTGCTTCAATTTGTTTCCCAACTACATACAGGAATTCAGTCTGCAGGCTCTTACTGGGGTTAGCACAACATGGGAGTCAGTGACAGAGACCGCTAGAAAAATATACCCAATCCAATACAGTGAAATACTTTTTTTCCCACCCCCTCAGCTGCAGATTGTCAAAATTAAGAATGTAAACCCTGCATAGAGGAAAAGTTGCCTGCCTACCACAGTTCTCTCAGCTGAAACTAGGACATCTGCATTGGGTTTTCTACTTGACTCAAGACATCCACCAACCTGCAACCGCCTGCCTTAAGTTCCTTAGACATAGGGACCTTTCTCACAGCTGAGTCTCAGCGCCAGAGTAGGCATTCATTAACTCGCTATTCATTACTCGCTATTCATTAAATTCATCCCTTTATTCAACAAACACTGAATTCCGATTTTGTGCTAGGCTCGCCCTAGGAACAAGGCATCCACATATGTTCTTTGCCTTGAAGACACTGTCATAGTTTTGTGGAATAAAATAACTTTGATGTTTATAAAAGAGAACAATAAAAAGTAGCTGTGCCTAAGATGGGTATGGGGGTGGAGGTGTTCAATGGGGAAAGAAGGGAGGCATATGTAATACTCTCAACAATAAAGATTATATATATATAAAGATAAATATATTTATAAAGATATATATTTTTTTTCTTTTTTTAATGAAGCTGTGCCTGTTGAGAGGGGGCAGTTGAGACAGCCAAGGTTCACAAATTTACACAGTGAGCCATCACAAATGCAGACCCACTGGAGGGATGGACTTGAGCAACACTTTGTAGGGAGATTAAGACACAAATCTGGGGGCGGGGTGATCTCTGGTAAAAGAAAAGTTAGGAGAAAAGTCTGAGAGAAAGACTGAGGTGAAAACGTGCCTTGTGGAGAAACCAAGATGGCAGCATAGGTAAACACCTAAACTGCTGCCTTACACAACAATTTCAAAACTACAACTAAAAGACAGAACGGACACCATCCAGAACCACAGGAAAGCTGGCTGAGTGAAAATTCTACAACTAGAAGGAAAGAGGAAAGCTCACAGAGAATTGGAGGTACGGCAAAGGGGCTTTGTGCGCGCAGAGAGGAAGGGCGGCTGAGAGCCTGGCTGACTTTCTCTGGCGGAAGGGGAAAGGAAGCCCCTGACTGCACTGAGCCCCAGTTCGGACTGCAGTGAACCCCAGTTCCAGGCGAGCCCCTGGGGAACCACGCTCTTGTGGGGGGAGTCTGGACTCTCGGGCGGAGACTCGGGAGCAGGGGAAGGCGGAGGACTGAAAGCGCGCACGCACGTGCCAGTGCGCACAAAGGCTGTGGAGGTTGCCACAGGCTTTCCCTAGTGAAAGGGAGACAGAGGCTCCTGACGGCACTCAGCCCCAGTTCTGACTGCAGTGAACCCCAGTTCCAGGCGAGCCCCTGGGGACCCACGCTCTTGTGGAAGGAGTCTGGACTCTCAGGCGGAGACTGGAGCTGGGGAAGGCGGAGGACTGAAAGCGCACATGCACGCAAGGGCAAGGCTGACAGGAAGCCAAGACTGAGACTCCACCCCATCCAAGCTGAGCACAGAGGCTATTGCAATTTGGCAAGTCTAATCCTATAAGGCTGTCTCCAGCACCGAACTTCTCCCAGCATAGACACAGCTGATCCTTACAGCCAACTGGCCCGGAGGTCAATTCTTCCCAGTGATACCAACAACAATCAAGACTTAATTACAACAAGGCTGTACACACAGTCCACAAAGGGGTGCACCAAGAGTGTCCACCTCAGGTTAACTGGGGAAGCAGACCCACTGGGCCATATTGGAAACCTAGCACAAATATCTACCTTACCAACTCAGGGAATCAATGAAAATGCGGGGTCAAAGAATCAGATCACAAACGAAAGAAATGGAGGAAAACAAACGACTGGATATAGAATTCAAAACCACGCTTATAAGACTTTTTAAGAATATCCTAGAAAAGGCCGATAAATATAACGAGACCCTCGAAGATATGAAAAAGGACCAACTAGAAATTAAACATACACTGACTGAAATAAAAAATATTATACAGAGACCCAGAAACAGAATAGAGGAACCCAAGAATCAAGTCAAAGAATTGAAATACAAAGAAGCAAAAACACTCAACCGAAAAAGCAAAAAGCAAAAAAAAAAAATCCAAAAAGTTGAAGATAATGTAAGAAGACTCTGGGACAACTTCAAGCGTACCAACATCAGAATTATGGGGGTGCCAGAAGAAGAGAGAGAGCAAGATACTGAAAACCTATTTGAAGAAATAATGACCGAAAACTTCCCCCACCTGGTGAAAGAAATAGACTTACAAGCCCAGGAAGCCCACAGAACCCCAAACAAAAGGAATCCAAAGAGGACCACACCAAGACACATCATAATTAAAATGCCAAGAGCAAAAGACAAAGAGAGAATATTAAAAGCAGCAAGAGAAAAACAGTTAATTACCTACAAGGGAGCACACATACGACTGTCAGCTGACTTCTCAACAGAAACTATGCAGGCCAGACGGGAGTGGCAAGAAATTTTCAATGTGATGAATAGCAAGAACCTACAACCAAGATTACTCTACCCAGCAAAGCTATCATTCAGAATTGAAGGGCAGATAAAGAGCTTCACAGATAAGAAAAAGCTGAAGGAGTTCATCACCACCAAACCAGTATTACATGAAATGCTGAAAGGTATTCTTAAAGAAGAGGAAGAAGAAAAAAGTAAAGAGAAAAATTATGAACAACAAATACATATCTATCAACAAGCGAACCTAAAAATCAAGTGAATTAAAAACCTGAGGAACAGAATAATCTGGTGAATATAATAGAATCAGGGGCATAGAAAGGGAGTGGACTGATAATTCTCAGGGGGAAAGGGGCATGGGGGGTTCATGAAGAGAATGGACAAAAATCATACACCTATGGATGAGGACAGTGGGGGGGAGGTAAGGGCAGAAGGTGGGGTGGGAAATGGGTGGAGGGGAGCTATGGGGGGAAAAAGGAGAAATAATTGTAATAATCTGAATAAAGATTTATTTAAAAAATTAAAAAAAATTAAAAAAAATTAAAAAAAAAAGATCCATATGATTTCACTCATATATGGGATATAAATTCTGAAACTCATGAACACAAATAGCAGTGTGGTGGTTGCCAGAGGGAAGGGGGTGGGGTGCAAAGGGGAAAAAAAAAAAAAAAGAAAACGTGCCTTGTCTCCCCCCGATTGCTAGTGTGAGTGGAGTTCTTGGGGGTACCACTGGGATAAGCATATCTGGAAGACCCCATGGGAGGATGAGATGTGGTAGAAAGCTTTATTTCCTAGAATTACACCTCTGGCTTTCCCTTAGTCCCATTTCCCTTAGTCCAATCATAGAAGTGTAGCTGGGGTTTCACTAGGACTAAAATCAGAGCCAGTGCCCAGAGTTTCCTTTCCATGTGGAGCCAAGTCCAGTTCAGCATCAGGCTAGCTGCAGTCCATTAATCCATTGTGTGTGTGTGGGGGGGGGTGGGGGAGGGGCGGGGGGATCTGCATGGCCATGGGCCTCATGGGAGAATGCCAGGAAGCCAAGTGTGAGCCACCATTAGGTGCTTGAAGTGGCCATGCCCATTCTGGCCAATGATCTCTCTTCCTAGGTGTGACTGACAGACAAGCACCTTCCCTATGTCACTCCAACTCTACTGGGCATGGGTTTATCTTCCCTTTGTTGGATCCTTCCCCTAGTGTTTTACAGAGAACATGCCTATAAGTCTGGCCTTTCCTCTGCTCCTTTCCTGGCTAATTACAACAGTATCATCTGGGGCAGAGGCCCACCCTCCTGAAAATAAGGAAAGGTAAGAAGAAAAGTTAGTAGGAGACATATTTGTGAAATGAAGTTACACACTTTGAAAAATTGAAAATGGAAACCCACCAGGCATGGATAGGCAGAATGAATTGAAGGGAAAGGAAGAGAAACTAGAGAAACACCAAGGAAACACCAGAGCTTGGCCAGGTGCAGATGCTCAAACACAAAGCTGCAAAAAAGTAACAGTTATGGACTAGGAAGGGGGGGAAAATGAGTGAAAGAGAAACAGGGAAGACAGATTCTGCTGAAGTAAGATATGAATAAAGAGGTTATAAAAGACAATAAAGAGGAGAGAGTCAGGGAGAACTCTCAAATACACCTTGAAGAAGCAAGATGATAGTTGCTGAGGAAAAATAGTCTAGAGAGATGGGTATCTGGGGAGGGCAGAGGTGTGCTAGGATTTAGGTGGGCTGAATTTAAGATGAAGATGGAGGAGTTTATGGGAATTGTACAATAGCTAGAATACTCTTGTTGTGTCTAGAGTTATATAGATTGAGTAGAGGCCTGGCGCACAAAATTCGTGCACGGGTATGGTCCCTAGGCCTGGCCTGCGATCAGGGCCATCTCCCTAGCCAGGCCCACCCCACGCCGCCACCCACCCCTGGTTCCCCGTTCACCATCCAGTGATCGGTGCCTGACGGCCAAGGGAAGGGACTGAGAAGTCAGCTGTTCCTGCCTGCTTGCTGGCCCCGCCCCTGCAGTGGGTGGCCATCAGGTGATCAGAGCCTGCTGGCTGGGGAAAGAGACCAAGAGATAGTCAGTGCACCTCATAGTGACTGGTCCAGCAGTCGTTCTGCCATTAGAGTAAATTTGCATATTACCCTTTTATTATATAGGATAGAGGCCTGGTACACAGGTGGGGACCAGCTGGCCTGCCCTGAAGGGTGCCCTGGATCAGGGTTGGGGGTCCCCGCTGGGGGGCAGGGCGGCCTGGGCGAAGGGCCATGGGTGGTTTGCAGGCCGGCCATGCCCTGGCTTTGTCAGGAAGGACATCCAGAAGATGTCTGGTCTAATTAGCATATTACCCTTTTATTAGTATAGATAGGTCAAGGTTAGCTCAAAATATATAGATCGGTGATTTTCAACTTTTTTCATCTCATAGCACAGATAAACAAATTACTAAAATCCTGCGGCACACCAAAAAGTACAGTAACATTTTTTTCCCAATCTGACCAAAAAAAAAAAAAAAAAATAGGTATGAATTTGACCCATTCACACCGGACAGCTGTTGTGTTAGCTGTTGTCTTTTTTTTTTTTTTTTTTCAAGAATCTAAGAGAAAAGCAGTCAGTGCCCCTGACTAAATAGGTTTGCATGTTTTAAAAATTCTAGCGGCACATCAGTTTGAAAATCACTGACATACACTGAGTTGCCAAATTATTATGATCTCTGAATGCATAATAATCTGGCCACTCAGTATATATCCTATATAATAAAAGGCTAATATGCAAATTGTCCCCTCAACCAGGAGTTCGACCAGCAAGCAGGCCGGCCAACCACCCATGTCCCCTCCCCCTGGCTAGGCTGGCCAGACCCCACCCATGCACAAATTCATGTACTGGGTCTCTAATATATGTGTATGTGTGTGTATGTGTGCATATATATATTGAGTGGCCAGACTATTATGCTTTCAGAGATCATAATAATCTGGCCACTCAGTGTAGATCATCCATTGAGTTGGAGCTAAGACTTGTGTTCTTGAAGGAAAAATGTACAAAGAAAAAATAGCAGAGGCCTAAATAGGGACATTCTGAATAGCTTTGATTCATGCATTTGTCATATGAGTGGGTGTCTAACTTTTTTTTTTTTTAACATTCTCTTTACATTTGGTAATTTCACACATAAGTCTGTCCTAGAAAATTTGCTTTCCCAACTGGCAGCTGGGAGTGGGCATGTGACCTAGGTTCCACCAATCAGATGCATCCAGGGAAGATTTCAATTTAGAAGTGCAAAAAAGGACTAAATAATCCTATAAGGAAATACTAGTACCATGTCTTTCCAATAGTTAAGATGTTAGATTCTTGGCTATGGGATTTCTTAAATCTGTAGATTGTTGTCTTTCTCCAGTTCTGGAAAATTCTCCAACCATTATCTTTTCAAATGTTGTTTTTGCTCTATTATTTATGAAACTGAAATTAAACATATTAGACCTTCACAACATATCCTCTACTTTTAACCTTTCTCTATATTTTTTTCTTTTTATCTTTCCATTTTACATTCTGAATTATGTTTCCTTACTTATAATCTACTAATTCTCTCTACATCAGTGTTTAATCAGCTTTTAAATCTACTCACTGAGTCAATTGTTATTATAAATTACTAGAGGCCCGGTGCACGAAATTCGGGTGGGGGAGGGTGGGTGTCCCTCAGCCCAGCCTGAACCCTCTCCAATCTGGGATCCCTCTCACAATCCAGGACTCCTGGCTCCCAACTGCTTGCCTGCCTGCCTTCCTGATTGCCCCTAACCGCTTCTGCCTGCCAGCCTGATCACCCCCTAACCACTCCCCTGCCAGCCTGATTGATGCCTAACTGCTCCCCTGCCAGCCTGTCTGCCCCTAACTGCCCTCCCCTGCAGGTCTGGTCACCCCTAACTGCCCTCCCCTGCAGGCCTGGTCACCCCTAACTGCCCTCCCCTGCAGGCCTGGGTCCCCCACAATGCCCTCCCCTGAAGGCCTGGTCACCCCTAACTGCCCTCCCCTGCAGGCCTGATTGCCCCCAACTTCCCTCCTCTGCCAGCTTGGTCACCCCTAACTACTCTCCCCTGCAGGCTTGATCGCCCCCAACTGCCCTCCCTTGCAGGCCTGGTCCCTCCCAACTGCCCTCCCCGCTGGCCTGATCGCCCACAACTGCCCTCCCTTGCAGGCCATCTTGTGGCAGCCATCCTGTGTCCACATGGGGTCAGGATCTTTGACCACATGGGGGCAGCCATCTTGTATGTTGGAGTCATGGTCAATCTGCATATTACTCTTTTATTAGATAGGATAGAGGCCTGGTGCACGGGTGGGGGCCAGCTGGTTTGCCCTGAAGGGTGTCCCTGATCAGGGTGGGGGTTCCCTTGGGGCGTGGGGCGGCCTGGGCGAGGGGCCTGTGGTGGTTTGCAGGCCGGTCACGCCCCCTGGCGACCCAAGTGGAGGCCCTGGTACCTGGGGTTTATTTATCTTCTACAATTGAAACTTTGTCGCCTTGAGTGGAGGCCTAGGCTGGCAAGGGCAGACAGAAAGCTTGGCTTCCTCCATTGCCAGGGAAACCCAAGCCTCCCTCCTGCTCTCTGTGGCCATAGCCATCTTGGTTGGCTTTATTTGCATATTTGCTCCTGATTGGCTGGTGGGCGTGGCTTGTGGGCATGGTTTGTGGGTGTAGCTGAGTGATGGTTAATTTGCATATTACTATTTTATTATATAGGATAATTTTTAATTCTAGAGGTTCAATTTGATTCCTTTTCAAAATTACAAGGCCAATTTTCCCCAGTTTTATTGAGATGTTATTGACATACATCACCATATAAGTTTAAGGTATACAACATAATGGTTTGACTTACATACATTGTGAAATGATTACCACTGTAAGTTTAGCTAGCATCCATTATCTCATATCCTATATAATAAAAGCCTAATATGCTAAGTGCCTGGTCATCCAGTTGTCTGTTTAACCAATCAAAGCATAATATGCTAATGATATGCTAAGGCCACTCAACTGCTTGCTATGACATGCACTGACCACCAGTGGGCAGATGCTCTGACCAGTAGGTTAGCTTGCTGCTGGGGTCTGGCTGATCAGGACTGAATGAGATGGGCCAGACACACCCTGGAACCCTCCTGTGCCCCTCTCTGGCCCCAATTGTGCACCCATGAGGTCCCTCGGCCTGGCCTGTGCCCTCTCCCAATCCAGGACCCCTCAGGGGATGTCAGAGAGCTGGTTTTGGTCCAATCCTGCAGGCCAGGCCTAGGGACCCCACTGGTGCACAAATTCATGCACAGGGCCTCCAGTAGATACAATAAAAAGAGAAAGCAAAAAAATCTTTCTTCCTTGCGATAAAAACTCTTTGGATTTGTTCTCTTAACAATGTCTATATATCATGCAGTAGTGTTAACTATTTTCATAGTCATCAACTGTACATTACATGCCTGAAGAACTTATTTCTTATAAGTGGAAGTTTGTATCTTTTGACCACTTTTTTCCTATTCCCCTTCCCCCTTACCTTTGATAACCACAAATCTGATCCCTTTTCTTTTTCTTTTCTTTTAAATCTTTATTGTTGAAAGTATTACATATGTTCCCCATTTTCCCCCATTGATCCCCGCTCCTCACATACAAGGTCTTTGGTTGATTACCTCCCATCCACCTACCTTCCCTCTGAGATTCCGCACTCTGTTCCATGATTTCATGTCTCCGGATCCACTCCATTCATCAATTTATTTTGTTACTTAGATTCCACATATGAGTGAGATCATGTGATACTTGTCTTTTTCTGACTGACTTATTTCACTTAGCATGATACTCTCCAGGTCCCTCCATGCTGTTTCAAAGGGTAGGAGATTCCTCTTTTTTATTTCTGCATAGTATTCCATGGTATAAATGTACCACAGCTTTTTTATCCACTAAGCCAAACTGATAGGGCTGTATCACAACTTTTTTATCCATTCATCTACTGATGGGCACCTGGCTGTTTCCAGATCTTAGCTATTATAAATTGTGCTATTGTGGACATAGGGATGCATACATTCTTTCTTATTAGTGTTTCAGGTTTCTTAGGGTATATTCCTCTAAGTGGGATCACTGGGTCAAATGACAGTTCCATATTTAATTTTTTGAGGAAACCCCATACTGTTTTCCACGGTGGCTGCACCAGTCTGCATTCCCATCAGCAGTGTACTAGGGTTCCCTTTTCTCCACATCCTCCCCAGCGCTTCTCATTTGTTGATTTGTTGCTTGTAGCCATTCTGACAGGTGAGAGGTGATACCTCATTGTTGTTTTAATTTGCATCTCTCTGATGATCAGTGACTGAGCATTTTTTCATATGTTTCTTGGCCATCTGTATGTCCACTTTGAAGAAGTGTTTATTTAGGTCCTTTGCCCATTTTTTAATTGTTGTTTGTCTTCCTTTTGTTAAGTTGTATGAGTTCCTTATATATTTTGGATATTAGCCCTTTATCAGATGTATCGGTGCCATACAGTGGGCTCCCTTTTCATTTTTTTTAAATAAATCTTTATTCAGCTTATTACAATTATTTCTCCTTTTTCCCCCCATAGCTCCCCTCCACCCATTTCCCACCCCACCTTCTGCCCTTACCTCCCCCCCACTGTCCTCATCCATAGGTGTATGATTTTTGTCCAGTCTCTTCATGAACCCCCCATACCCCTTTCCCCCTGAGAATTATCAGTCCACTCCCTTTCTATGCCCCTGATTCTATTATATTCACCAGATTATTCTGTCCCTCAGGTTTTTAATTCACTTGATTTTTAGGTTCACTTGTTGATAGATATGTATTTGTTGTTCATAATTTTTATCTTTACTTTTTTCTTCTTCCTCTTCTTTAAGAATACCTTTCAGCATTTCATATAATACTGGTTTGGTGGTGATGAACTCCTTTAGCTTTTTCTTGTCTGTGAAACTCTTTATCTGCCCTTCAATTCTGAATGATAGCTTTGCTGGGTAGAGTAATCTTGGTTGTAGGTTCTTGCTATTCATCACATTGAAAATTTCTTGCCACTCCCGTCTGGCCTGCATAGTTTCTGTTGAAAAGTCAGCTGACAGTCGTATGGGTGCTCCCTTGTAGGTAACTAACTGTTTTTCTCTTGCTGCTTTTAATATTCTCTCTTTGTTTTTTGCTCTTGGTATTTTAATTATGATGTGTCTTGGTGTGGTCCTCTTTGGATTCCTTTTGTTTGGGGTTCTGTGCGCTTCCTGGACTTGTAAGTCTATTTCTTTCACCAGGTGGGGGAAGTTTTCGGTCATTATTTCTTCAAATAGGTTTTCAGTATCTTGCTCTCTCTCTTCTTCTGGCACCCCCATAATTCTGATGTTGGTACGCTTGAAGTTGTCCCAGAGTCTTCTTACATTATCTTCAACTTTTTGGATTTTTTTTTTTGCTTTTTGCTTTTTCGGTTGAGTGTTTTTTGCTTCTTTGTAATTCAATTCTTTGACTTGATTTTTGTGTTCCTCTTGTCTGTTTTTGGGTCTCTGTATAATATTTTTTATTTCAGTCAGTGTATGTTTAATTTCTAGTTGGTCCTTTTTCATATCTTCGAGGGTCTCGTTATATTTATCGGCCTTTTCTAGGATATTCTTAAAAAGCCTTATAACCGTGGTTTTGAATTCTATATCCAGTCGTTTGTTTTCCTCCATTTCTTTCATTTGTGATCTGATTCTTTGACGCCGCATTTTCACTGCTTCCCTGAGTTGGTAAGGTAGATTTGTGTGCTAGGTTTCCTATATGGCCCAGTGGGTCTGCCTCCCCAGTTAACCTGAGGTGGACACTCTTGGTGCACCCCTTTGTGGACTGTGTGTACAGCCTTGCTGTAATTAAGTCTTGATTTTTGTTGGTATCACTGGGAAGAATTGACCTCCAGGCCAGTTGGCTGTAAGGATCAGCTGTGTCTATGCTGGGAGAAGTTCGGTGCTGGAGACAGCCTTATAGGATTAGACTTTCCAAATTGCAATAGCCTCTGTGCTCAGCTTGGATGGGGTGGAGTCTCAATCTTGGCTTCCCCTCAGCCTTGCCCTTGCGCGCACATGCGTGCCTTCAGACCTCTCCCTTCCCGGCTCCCAAGTCTCCGCCCGAGAGTCCAGACTCCCCCCACAAGAGCATGGGTCCCCAGGGGCTCACCTGGAACTGGGGTTCACTGCAGTCAGAACTGGGGCTCAGTGCAGTCAGGAGCCTCTGACTCCCTTCCACTAGGGAAAGCCTGTGGCAACCTCCGCAGCCTTTGTGCGCACTGGCGCGCGCGCGCGCTTTCAATCCTCCGCCTTTCCTGGCTCCCGACTCTCCGCCCGAGAGTCCAGACTCCCCCCATAAAAGCGTGGGTCCCCAGGGGCTCGCCTGGAACTGGGGTTCAGTGCAGTCAGAACTGGGGTTCAGTGAGGTCGGGGGCTTCCTTCCCCCTTCCGCCAGAGAAAGTCAGCCAGGCTTTCAGCCACCCTTCCTCTCTGCGCGCACAAAGACCCTTTGCCGTACCTCCAATTCTCTGTGAGCTTTTCTCTTTCCTTCTAGTTGTAGAATTTTCACTCAGCCAGCTTTCCTGTGGTTCTGGATGGTGTCCGTTCTGTCTTTTAGTTGTAGTTTTGAAATTGTTGTGCGAGGCAGCAGTTTAGGTGTTTACCTATGCCGCCATCTTGGCTTCTCCTCCCTTTTCATTTTGTTAATGGTTTCTTTTACTGTGCAGAAGCTTTTTATTTTGATGTAGTCCCATTTGTTTATTTTCTCCTTAGTTTCCTTTGCCCTAGGACCGTGGTCGGCAAACTGCGGCTCGCGAGCCACATGCGGCTCTTCGGCTCCTTGAGTGTGGCTCTTCCACAAAATACCATGGCCTGGGCGAGTCTATTTTGAAGAAGTGGCATTAGAAGAAGTTTAAGTTTAAAAAATTTGGCTCTCAAAAGAAATGTCAATCGTACTTGTTGATATTTGGCTCAGTTGACTAATGAGTTTGCCGACCACTGCCCTAGGAGATGTATCCATAAATATACTGCTACGAGAGATGTCTGAGATTTTTCTGCTTGATCCCTTTTTCTATGAGGTTGGGTTTTGTTTTGCTTTGTTTTAAATTCCACATTTAAGTGATATCATACAGTATTTGTCTTTGTCTATCTGGCTTATTTCACTTAGAATGATGCCCATCAAGGTCCATCTATGTTGTTGCAAATGGCCGGATTTCCTCTTTTTTATGGTGAATAATAGTCCATTATACATCCATTTATTTGTTGATGGACACTTAGTTTTATGTTTTGGCTATTGTCAATAATGCTGCTTGTGAACATGGGAGTGCAGATAATCTTTTTTGAGTTCGTATTTTCATTTCCTTTGTTTTCATTTCATTTCAATTCCCAGAAGTAGAATTGCTGGATCATATGGTAGTTCTATTTTTAATATTTTGAGGATCCTTCACACTGTTTTCCATAGTGGCTATACCAGTTTGCTGTCCCATCAACAGGCTAAGTCTTATAATTTCCTATTTCCTACAAATATGTGCCAGCTTATCCTTTTTCTTTAAACATGGTAATTCTAGTTGTTTTAATATCTATAGCTGATAATCTCAATATTATTTCATCTGTTGTTCAGTTGATTCTTACTCATGTCACTTTGTTTCCTTATGTAATTGGTCCTCTTTGAATGTGTAGTGCTCAATGTCTTTGCAAAATTATATGCAGTGAATTTTTGAGGTCAAAATGAAGCTGTCTTGCTGAAATACATACACACACACACACACACACACACACACACACACACACACACACACATATATATATGGTTTTTCATAGGCACCTAGAGCACTATCAACTCAAAAAGAGCCTTAAAAAAGTTCATGGCTTGCCGAAACCGGTTTGGCTCAGTGGATAGAGCGTCAGCCTGCGGACTGAAGGGTCCCGGGTTCGATTCCGGTCAAGGGCATGTACCTTGGTTGCGGGCACATCCCCAGTAGGGGGTGTGCAGGAGGCAGCTGATCGATGTTTCTCTCTCATTGATGTTTCTAGCTCTCTATCCCTCTCTCCCTTCCTCTCTCTGTAAAATATCAATAAAATATATTAAAAAAAAAAAAAAAAAAGTTCATGGCTACATAGTCCCTGGGGAGAATGCAGACTATGCTTATAGTTTCTCAGGAAAAGTTGAAAGCTTATCTTTTCTATTTTCTCCTGCTAAACTCAGCTGATTTCTGCTGAGCTTCACAAGAATTACTGGAAATGGGAGGATAAAGGTAGGTTTACTTCTTGTTCATCCTTACCTTATGGGAATAGCTCTTTGGAGTAGAAACTTAATACTTGGGAGAGTGTCTTACTAGACTTTGTACCGTTGCCAGTTGCTGGGTGGTGACATCTGTCCCTCTTGTTTCTCCCACCCAAAGAGGCAGCCAAAACTATAGTCCAAGTTTGCAGTAATTAGCAAATGTTCTCAGAGCTAAATAGGTCAATGCTTCCCTTACCTCTTGGATTCCATATTTCCCTTAGATTATAGCCTATCAGTTGTTTACTACCATATTAGTACTTCAATGTTTTTAAGGAGATTTGGTAAAATATTATCCAATATTTTTACCATGTTTCCTCAAGGAGGTTGGTCCAAATTAATTAGCCCACAATTACTAGAAAGGAAATTGTCAGTATAGTAGCTATATCATCAGTAATATTCTACAGCATGGACTGAGAAGCAGAAGAAGCATTATAAGGAAGAGCACAGTGACAGAATGCCCAAGCACATAAAGGAGGAGAAGTGATAATGAGAAAGGGAGCCTGGGTATCTTCCAAGTCCCTATGTATGGCCCACTCCAGAGGCCTCATTGTATTCCACTCTTGGAATCTCTAAGACTTTCCTGAGTCCTTATAGAAATTCTCCCTTTTTATTTTAGCAAAATTTATTTTCAACTTAAAAATTCAAATAAAACTGAAGGTAGTCTCAGGATGTTCCTCTCTACATTACTGCTTTGTCTTCTAATATTCAAATCAGCATTTATCAAATGTCAGTTGAGGAAAGTGCCCTCCAGGTGGGATTAGCACCATAAAAAGAGACACCAGAGAGCTTGCTTTCTATTTCTCTCTCTGTGTCATGTGAGGACACAGTGAGAAAGTGGCTGTCTGCAAGCCAGGAAGAGAGCTTTCACCAGAACCCCACCATGTGGGCACCCTGATGTTGGACTTCCAGCTTTCAGTACGGTGAGAAAATAAATTTTTGTTGTTTAAGTCATCCAGTCTATGGTATTTTGTATGGCAGCCCCATCTGACCAAGACAGGAAACTTAAATGCATATTACTAACTAAGAGAAGATAATCTGTAAAACCTACATACATATGTATGATTCCAACTATATGACATTCTGGACAAATAAAGAACTATGGACACAGTAAAAGATCAGTAGTTGCCAAAAGTTAAGGGGGAGAGAGGGATGAATAGAAGTTTTTTAGAAGAGTAAAACTAGTCTATTTGATACAGTGACATTATACATTTGTCAAAACCCATAGAATGTGCAACACCAAGAGTGAACCTTAATGTAAATTATGATTTGAGGTGATAATAATGTATCAACTCTGGTGTGGGATGTTGATGGTGGAGGAGGCTGTCCGTAAGTGGGAGCAGGAGGTATATGGGAACTGTACTTTCGAATCAATTTTGTTGTGAACCTAAAATTGCTCTAAAAATAAATTATATTTTAAAATGCTATACTATTTCTGAATTTCTAAGTATCTAATAATGTAACTTCAAAATATAAGAAGTGAAACTTGACAGAACTAAGAAGAGAAATACACAATCATCATTGGATATTTGAAAAGTCCTCTCTCGGTAAGTGTTAAACAAGTAGACAAAATATCAGTAAAAACAGAGAAGATGTTACCAACACAGTATCCAGTCTCAGGTATTGAGAGATAATGGGATAGATTTATAGAAAAAGAAAATTTGCATAGAGTTTATTATGCAACCTTCCATAGCTCAATTGACAGAGTGGAGGATAGTAGGATGCATATCCTGGTAGACAATCTTAGGTCTCTTATTAAGGCTCAAAGGAGAATATAGGTCTTTTGCATCCTGCTTACTGTCAAGGGTATGGACTCCACCTTGTCTAAACCCATAAAATGGACATGATAAAAAATACACTTTGACTGCCCTGGCCGCTGTGGTTCACTTGTCCCTTACACTGAAGGGTTTTGGGTTTATTTCCTGGTTGGGGCACTAGGTTGCAGATTTGATCCTGGGCTCAGATTCTCTCTCTCTCTCTCTCTCTCTCTCTCTCTCTCTCTCTCTCTCTCCCTCTCTCTCTCTCTCTCTCTCTCATTTTCCCTCTTCCCCTCTCTCTAAAAATCAATAAAAATGTCCTCAGATGAAGATGAAAAAAATACACTTGGACTTAGAAGATCAAGTAAGACAGACTGTAAATATAAACAGTGTTTATAATTTGCTTGGTATTCTCTGAATACTGAGCACAGTTGCAGAATCTCTGCACACAGAGCCATAGAGAGGTCTATTCCAAGTCTCTGAAATTGAGAGAAGCTGATAAGAGCCTAATATCCAAAATAAATAAAGAACTCATACAATTCAATAGCAAAAAGACAACCATCTGATTAAAAATGGGCAAAAGATCTGCGGAAACATTTTTCAAAAGAAGATATATAGATGGCTAACATGTATATGAAAAGATGCTCTAAATGCCAGGTCTAGCAAACATAATGCTAGTCCTAGATTACTTACTGTTTTAAAAACAAACAAAAACCTCAAAAAAAAAGTAAAATATAAAAACAAATTAATGTTTTATAGACCCTGGGAATAAGAATTTTCAGCAAAGAATAAAAATTTAAAGCATTCCTTTCTTTAATTTTATAATTCTTTACCGTGAATAGCTCAGAATGTCACTTCTGTTTTAAATAACAGAATTGATAACTGAGTAAGGAAACAATTTGGATTATAAAATTCTTGCTTTAATAAAAATTCCTTAAACAGTAAAAAAAGAAAAGATGCTCTATATCAGTAATCATCTGAGAAATGCAAATGAAAACCAAAATGAGATATCACCTCATACCTGTTAGAATGAGTGTTATCAATAAAACAAGACCTGAAAAGTGTCGGTGAGGAGGTGGAGAAAAGAAAGCCCTGTGCACTGTTGGTGGGAGTGTAAGCTGAGGTAGCCATTCTTGACATTTTTAAAATAGAACTACCATATGATCCAGCAATTCTACTTCTGGCTATTTACCCAAAGAAAATGAAAACCTAACAAAAAAATATGTACGCACCCTATTTTTATTGCAGCATTTTTTAAATTGGCCAAGATATAGAAACAATGTACGGATCCATTGATGAATGAATTCATGAAGATGTGGTATATATGTATATGTGATATATACAATGGAATATTATTCAGCCACAAATCTTTCCATTTGTAACAATAAGGATGAAACTTAAGAGTGTTATATTAAGTGAAATAAGTCAGAAAAAGAGAGACAAATACCATATATTATTTCTTACATGTAAAAAAAAATAACTAAAGAACCTAGCTCATAGATACAGAGAATAGATTGGTGGTTACCAGAGGCATTGGTTGGAGGGGTGTGCGGGAAAAATGGGTGAAGTGTTTTTGTCTATAGTGCAAAGACATTTTAAAATAAAAATTATTTGTAAAATTTTTAATTGAACTATAAGGATTGAGGCTACAGCAGAAAGGGATGAGCTCAAAGTCAGGTGATTTTTTAAAATTACATAGTTATTTGTCCAATTGACATATTTTTAGGTATCAATTTATAACACATTCTAATAGATTTGGTCATAGAAATAGCCTAGGTTTTGTATAAAATAGAGCATGTTAGAAGAAAATATTTTATTTTCAAAATATAAAGACATACATGACTCAAAAATAAAAATATAAGAAGTTATAGATAAAAAAGTCTTAGTCCCCTATTCCTATCCATACCACATTTTCTTCCCTAATTATTTTCATTACTAGAGGCCCGGTGCACAAAATTTGTGCACTGGGGGGGGGGGGGCGGGGGGCAGGGCGGTGTGTTCCTCAGCCCAGCCTGCACCCTCTCCAATCTGGGACCCCTCAGGAACTGGAAAGCTACACAGTAAAATACCCTATATAATGAAGAGGTAATATGCAAATTGACCCTCAAATCCTCGCACAAGATGGCCACCCCCATGTGGTGGAAGATGGCCACCAAAGATGGCCACCAAAGATGACCTGTGGGATCGGGCCTAAACCGGCAGTTTGACATCCCTCTCACAATCCAGGACTGCTGGCTCCCAAACACTGGCCTGCCTGCCAACTTGATCACCACCTAATCACTCCATGCCTTCCTGATCAACGCCTAACTGCTCCCCTGCCAGCCCGATTGCCCCCAACTGCCCTCCCCTGCAGGCCTGGTCACCGCCAACTGCCCTACCCTGCAGGCCTGGTTCCCCCCAACTGCCATCCCTTGCTGGCCTGATCGCCCCTAACTGCCCTCCCTTGATGGCCTGGTCACCCCTAACTGCCCTCCCCTGCCGACTTGATCACCCCTAACTGCCCTCCCCTGTCGGCCATCTTGTGGCAGCCATCTTTGACCACATGGGGTGGCCATGTTGTGCGATGGTGTGAGGGTCAATATGCATATTACTTCTTCATTATATAGGATATTTTACTGTGTAGCTTTCCAGTGATTGTGTGTGTGTGTGTGTGTGTGTGTGTGTTTGTGTAAGTGCCAAAATGCTTACTTATTAACCTGTGACTTTATTATGCTATTCTGCACCTTGTTTCTTGCTTTCAGGATACCCTATAAAACTTTTCTTTTCTGTACATAGGGAGCAGAAGAAAAATATTTCAAGCAAGGAGACTACTAGCTTGACAAATCTGTTTAATGAATGGATTGTAACATTCTTGAATTATACTTCACCTTTAATCATTGTTGATATCTTTTTAACTTCAGAAATCCTCATCAATAAAAATTCAATTGTGGTAGAAATCACATCAAATTCTTAACGATCAATCTGTAATTAAAACAAGTTATAGGAAATGGTATGATATCTGGGAGTTGCTTCAAAATACAGCGAGTGAAGGTATAGATCAAATTAGCTTGGGTAGAAATTGGTAATTCATCGAACTATGCATCAATTATTCTGTGATTCATTGTACTATTGTATTTTTAGTATGTTCGTAATCTTTTCTAATGAAAAAGCCTCAGAAATATGTGGTCACAATCAGATATCTAATTAAAGACTAAGTTTTTAGCCTGACTGGCGTGGCTCAGTGGTTGAACAGTGACCTATGAACTAGGAGGTGCCTGGGTTGCCCAGCGTGGAGCCTGCAGGAGGCAGCCTATCGATGATTCTCTCTCATCATTAATGTTTCTATCTCTTTCCTTTCTCCCTCCCTCTCTGAAATAAATTTAAAAATATATTTTTTAAAAGACTCTAAATATATGATTTCTTCATTAAAATTTAATGAATGTCAGAATACTTCTCTAAGACTGGCAACTGTAATTCCACAAAATTAACTATTGAGCCACTGGGGAATGTTGAACACCATGTGAACTACTCAAAGCCAGGAAATGTAAAATAATGAACTACTAACTCCAAGAGGAATTCAGCCCTCCAGCAACAACCTACTTTCTGATTCTGAAGGAGTTGAGTCAATATAGAAATACATAGAAACAGAATCACAGTTCAAAATAAGGAAAGGCAATTAAAATAATACATTAAGAGCAAAAACCTATCTTTTTCATTATGACAAATTCCTTAAAATGAAAACATTTTCCTCATCTTTCCCCCCTTTTCATATTTTTTAAAAGAGTAAGGATATAAGAAAACAACACAGCGTGCCATTACCAAGTCTTTATATAAAAGGAACTTCCAGGAGGGGGGAAAAACAGATAGAATTGAATTTAAAAGAACAGAGAAATACAGTGAAAATATAAAATACAAAGAAGAGTTATGTACTCCATAATCCTTAATTCATACATCTTAGTTGACATAATTTTATACCCTTTGAAAAAAATATTTACTGAAGGACACAATAAGGTTCAAATACATATGTAACAATTATAAAATTACCAAAACATGTTCATTTTTGAAATATGTAATTAATGAAATTAAAAGTAAAATAAAATTTATCTTTTAATGTGAAACCTGTACTTGAGTTTGCTACATAAATACTCAATTATGAGTCAAACTTGAGATAAGCATACATAAATCTCATTTTGAACTGAAATGAGATGGGTGTTGTCCTTGCTATTTATACTTGTTAAAGCAGAATAAGCTTGTTCACACATGTAAGAAAATGGTAAGTACAACAAAATATTGATGAATTTCCTCTAAATATAAAAAATCCAGAACTTTCTTAGGGGCACATCAATAAATCTCAGCTTGTGTGTATGATAGGACAGTGTGACTCAGTGTCAAATTCTCAGAATGAACAGAGAATTCAGAGAAAAGGTCCTTCATCCAAACACTTGTTCAGAAAAGAAATAAAAATAGATTAATTTTTTCTGAAGTTCATTCAGGTGGTTTTCAATAAATGATGATATTCTTACCAATGTTAAGCCCAAGGAGCAGTGCAAACATTTAAAGATGTTCTGTAGAGCATGATTTTTCCAAAGATTCAGTTTCCTTTTAAATTCAATAATATTAGGATGCATGCTATCTCCTAACCACTGTTATACTGGATATTTCTATTAGAAGAAATAAAAATGAGGAAATCATGGTGTAAAATGAAAATTATATAAATCCACAAATAACAGGAATCAAACCTGTGACCCTTCAGTGTTCTAACCACTGGAAAACACCTGTCAGAGCTGTACTTAAACTTTTAATTAAATTTTGTCATTAAGTTTCCACCATTTCACGTATTCCTCGTAAGGTAAAAAACATAGTTTTGTTTACATTTGCACTGATGACCCTGACTCCCTATACCTTAAACATTGTTGAAAATATAGTTGTGAGCCAGGGATCTCTCACATCACCAACCACAATCAACCTGCTTCATTTGGCAAGGAGAGAGCACTGGAATTATTTTTTCTAGCCAAAACCTTAAGTTGCAAAATCTCCTTGAATAAGAAGTTTACCCCACTGTTTCAGATCCAGAGCAGGAGAAGGTGATGAAGAAGTTGAAAACACCAGGCAATTTATGCATAATTTAGCCCTTTGAAATTTAAACGTGTGGTCCATGATTTGTAGGCCACTAAATCCTGGGCTCACAGACTCACTACCAGAACCACCGGGAGAGATTCTAAATTGAAAAGTTCAAAAGTTATTAAAATAGATCCAACTTGGTGACTTTTCCGTTATGTGCAAACATTTGCAACTCCAGATTTAGAGCTCAGAGAGACAGCTAGGTCTGAAAGAAGTCCAAGCCTGCCAGGCAAGATTCCCAGATGACACTTGGAGTCACCTCTGGGAATCCCAGACCTACAAGATGACAACTTTTCAAGATACATTCCTTGGACAGAGGCCACAGCTCTCTGAAGTAGCCCAAGGTTCTGTGGTTTCCTGGAGAGGCAACAGAAACAAATAGAGAAAGGCAGAGGCAACTGGTATTCGAATGGGACCTCTTACCCTGGCTCCCGGTCCTTTACAAAAGTATGAGATCTAACCTGGTGTGTGCTTGCCACTTTAAGGTGGCTCACCCACCCACAAAGGCATGGCAAGCCATACCAAAGAGATTTTCCTTCACTGAGTGTGTCTCTCTCTTCTCCCATAGAACCAAAGTTAGATCGCCAAGAGGTTGGGCTTCTGTATCCCATCAGGTGGTGAATCCAAGGAAGGCCTAAGGTCCTATCTTTGGTTCATTTCCACTGGTCTCCTCAGATGGTGATATTTAAGGCAGGAGACTCTTCATGGCCACAGGGCAATAGGTTCTTCCTGAAAGTTGCCAGTCCCAGGGTGTTGGGGAGGAAGAAATCTTCTCTACCCTTCAAAGGTTCTTTCAGGTGGTCTAATAATCAAATTGACATGAGACAGATTAACAAGAGAAAGTAACCAACTTTGATTACCTAGGTATGGGAACCCCACATACGTATATGAGAGACTCAGAGACCTTACCTATGAGAGAGAGGGGGGAGGGAGGGGGAGAGCGAGAGCGAGAGCGAGAGCGAGAGAGAGAGAGAGAGAGAGAGAGAGAGAGAGAGAGAGAGAATGAGGTATGTTTGGCATTCTGAGGAAAGGATGGGATAAGCTTAGCACCTTGGGATTTCAGAGAGCAGGAAGGTCATTCTCTGCAGGATGATAAGTAGAGCAGCTGTTTAGTAATTAGAACTTTATGACCCTAGATGGGTCATGAAAAGTTCTTTCTTGTGAAAAGTGTTATTATGGGCAAGGCCTCTAATTTAGATTAAGAGAATGATACATGTTTCCCATGAACTTGCAGGGTCTGGATTGCCATCTGCTCAAAATAATTCAAAGTGGCACATGTTGGGCGGTCTGTTTTGTACTTCTACAACAGCAATAGTCAGGTGTACAGCATAGTGGTTAGACAATCATAAACTTTACAAAGTGTTTCCCTGATATTTCCATTACCCAACTGGCATCATACAGAGTTAATATAATACTAGAGGCCCGATGCATGAAATTAGTGCAAGAGTAGGCCTTCGCAGCCACGGTGGCTGCCTGGATCCCTCGCAGCCACAGCAGCTTCCTCGATCCCATGGTTGCAGCCCCAGCTTTGTCCAGAAGTTTGTCTGGAAGGACATCAGGTCTAATTAGCATATTATGCTTTTATTATTATAGACTAGAGGCCCAGTGCATGAAATCTGTGCATGGGCGGGGGGATGTCCCTCAGCCCAGTCTGCACCCTCTTTAATCCGGGACCCCTCAGGGGATGCCCAACTACTGGTTTAGGCCCGATCCCTGCCTCCGCCTGCTGGCCTAATTGCCCCTAACCACATCTGCCTGCCGGCCTGATGCCCCTAACTGCTCCCCTGCCTGCCTGATTGCCCCCTAGATGCTCCCCCCTGCTGGCTTGATTGCCCCCTAACTGCTGGCCTGATTGCCCCCTAATTCCTCCCCCACTGCCGGCCTGGTCACTCCTAATCACCTCTGCCTCGCCCCCGCCACTAAACCAGCAGTCAGACATACCTCTCGCAATCTGGGACCGTTGGCTCCTAACGGTTCACCTGCCTGCCAGCCTGATCACCCCTAACCACCTCTGTCTGCCAGTCTGATCACCTCTAACTGCTTCTGCCTGCAGCCTGCTGGCCTGATTGCCCCCTAACTGCTTCCCCCCTGCCAGCCTGATCACCCCTAATCACCTCTGCCTCGCCCCTGCCACTGTGGCTTTGTCCTGAGGGACATCCAGAAGACGTCGGTCTAATTAGCATATTACCCTTTTATTAGTATAGACTGTTGACTATATTTTCTATCCTGTACTTTACATTTTTGTGACAATTTTGCCACTACCAATCTGTACTTCTCAATCCTTTCACCTTTTTCACCCAGTCCCTCAACCTCCCTTCCCTCTGGCAACCATCTGTCTGTTCTTTGTATCTATCAGTCTGTTTTATCTGTTCATTTATATTGTCCTTTACATTCTACATATAAGGGAAATCTCATGGTTTTTGACTTTCTCTGACTGACTTATTTCACTTTGCATAACACCCTCTAGGTCCATCCATGCTTTTGCAAATGGTAAGATTTTGTCCTTTTTTACAGCTGAGTAATATTTCATTGTATATACATACCACAGCTTTTTTATCTGCTCGTCTATTGATGGGCATTTGGGTGCTTCCATAGCTTGACCATTGTAAATAATGCTGCAATGAACACAGGGATGCATATATTCTTTCAAGTTAGTGTTTTGAGATTCTTCATATATATTTAAAGAAATGGAAGAACTGGGTCATAAGGCAGTTCCATTTTTAATTTTTTTTTAGAAACCTTCATACTGTTGTACATAGTGGCTGCACCATTCTGAATTCCCACCAAAAGTACACAAGGATTAAAAAGGGGTACTTTTTTATATGCTGTCATACGTGAATTATGTATGGATACTCAATGACCTTATATAACTGAAATTATGTGGCAAACCAAGCAATTCCTTCTGATTTTTGAAATTATTTAGAAGTAGTATTGATATGCTATTGACCTTTGGAGCCATTGAAAGCTGCAGTGTTGTTTTCTTAATCCTCACCTAAGATATTCTTTCCACTGAATTTTAGAGAGAGTGGAAGGGAGGGAGGGAGGAGGGGAGAAGAAGGAGAGAGAGAGAGAGGTGAGAGAGACTCATGGATTGGTCGTTTCCCACACGTGCCCCAACAGGGCCAGGGAAAGAACCTGCAACCCAAGTACAAGCCCTTGACTGGGAATTGAACCCTCAACCCTTCAGTGTGTAGGCCAACACTCTTACCATTGAGCCACACCAGCCAAGGCATACAGCATAGTTTTTTAATGTGTGAAATCTGAATGCCTTTGGCCCACGATTGTTAAAAAATGTGAGTTTTGCCGAAACCGGTTTGGCTCAGTGGATAGAGCGTCAGCCTGCGGACTGAAGGGTCCCGGGTTCGATTCCGGTCAAGGGCATGTACCTTGGTTGCGGGCACATCCCCAGTGGGGGGTGTGCAGGAGGCAGCTGATCGATGTCTCTCTCTCATCGATGTTTCTAACTCTCTATCCCTCTCCCTTCCTCTCTGTAAAAAATCAATAAAATATATTAAAAAAAAAATGTGAGTTTTGTAATTTCAAGTTTTCAGACAGCAGTAGTTTGAGATTCCTGAAGTAATTTGCTTTTCTCTTAAGTAGATATAATCGTCCCTCAAACTATAGTTACAAGACAGCTACATTTTCATCCTAAAAATGTGAATCAAAGTGCAATAGAAAGTTTCCAATTACTTAGAAGGCTCAAAGGGCAGTGTTGTACAAGCACTGTGCTAAGCAGGCCGGTTGAGCATATCCTGTCTCTTCAGGTCAAATATGGCTTCAGAGTCAGATTCAGAATAACACAAAAACAGAAAAAGAGAAGGATGCTGACAGATCAGAGAATGACAGATTGAAACGTGTACAAGAAAGATGTCACGATTGTTCCTGATTCATGTGATGGCCTATATGCTTGTGGGCCTCCAAGACTCCCTGTTGGGGGCTCCTGCTTGCTCACCTGTTTGGCAGGGATCTGTCCATGGTAAGCAGAGTGGTAGTGGTGACAGCCAGCTCTCTGGAGCTGAGCTATGGGTGAGTGAACTTGAAGAGGATGCTGGATGCTGGTTGGGTCTGTGGGTAAGGTGGTAGAGCAACCAAAAGCTATGTGTGTGTGGCTGCAAGGAGGAGCAGGTGTGTTCCCTGGCACCAGCCCACTCATAGGTTGACCACACACATGTAGGACTTCCCTGGCTTTTGCCTGTGCTACTGAGGATGTGCAAAGCAGCAGGGAGTTCCTTCGATGGGAATCAAACTAGCAACCTAAGGAAGTCAAGAATCCTTGATGCTATCAACTAAGTCCTTGGTCGGCAAACTGCGGCTCGCAAGCCACATGCGGCTCTTTGGCCCCTTGAGTGTGGCTCTTCCACAAAATACCACGGCCTGGGCGAGTCTACTTTGAAGAAGTGGCGTTAGAAGAAGTTTAAGTTTAAAAAAATTGGCTCTCAAAAGAAATTTCAATCGTTGTACTGTTGATATTTGGCTCAGTTGACTCATGAGTTTGCCGACCACTGAACTAAGTTATCTAAGAGTCCACCCTTGAATCGTGGGGCATGACTTTTTCTGCAAGTGACAGAGGTAGAGACACTGGAGTACTCTAGGCCCAACACGTCTTGGGTGATGGAAGCCTCCCTTGAAGGAAGTTCTGCACACTCCAGGGCTTGGGGGTAGCCCAGTGTTCCTCCCAGGTCAGTGACTTTCGAGATGCCTGGGCTCAGGCTCTCACCTGTTGCCTCATTTCCCCTCCCCGTGCCCCTTTTCACAGAGGGAGGATGGCAGCCAGCGGCAGCATCGGTGGCCAGAAAACAGTTAAGAGGGGGAGAGGAGGGTGGCATTGGAGAAATGGATGTGTATGTCCCATCCTGGAGGCCTTGCAGAGAAAAGGCAAGGGGAGAACCCACCCGAATGGGCATCAGGCAGGCACCACAGGGGAAGATGTAGGCCCCCCAGAAAACACTGCATGTAAGAGACTTGCTCCCCTCTTCCTCTGGTTCTAAAGTGCCCCCACTGCCTCCAACCCCGCCCTGCTGCACATTGTGCCCTAGGCTCACTTTTCAGGCACAATGAGGCTTACTGGGAGGTGATGGAGAAAAAAATATTGGGCCAAGCAGGAAGACCACACCCATAGGTTCCTGTGGGAACCCCTTTCACGTCCCGTGTGGTTTAGGGTTCAATGAAAGAGACTAGAAAAGTATTAATTTGGGAAATGGGGGCCAGGCGGAAGCCCAAGAGAGGACTACACCCGGCTCTGGCCTTGCTATCCCTTTTATTAAGATTATGAGATACACCCATAGCCTTTAGGCAGGCAATTCCAATAATAGCCAATCAGCAAGAATTTACATAAGACTAACAGGTGGAGGCTGCTTCAACTACCAAAGTCTCAACTAAACAGTGACTGATTAGCTCTGACCTTTTAGAGCTTCCAAGGTTAACCAGCTTTCCGGGTTCCTTGTCCACATCTCTCTGCTAGTGGGACAATGATCGGTTCCCAACAGGTTCCTAGCTTTTGTGGCAGTTGGGGGCTTGTCTCCCCTCCTCTGCCCAATCGCCTGTATTCTTTGGGCAGATATGGACGCTTCCTGAAGTAGCCCACAGTTCTGTAGCTTCCTGGAGTGGCACTGGAGGCAAATGGAAAGGGGACAGGAACAGTGGTGTCCAAATAGGACCCCTTATTCTGGCTCCACATCCTTTACAAATGTTTCAGATCACACCTGAGAGACCTTGAATGAGTGTGTCACCACACCCTGACTGGGAGAACTACACTCCTCCCTCTGGGAGAATGAGGGTCAGTGTAAGACCCCTTGGTTACAGGGCTTTCTCTTACCTTTTTAGGCCATGGACCAATCAGGTTCCATTAAAATTAACCACCTATTAAAAGCACCACCTATTAAAATGAACCAGTGACTCCTTCACAAGGCCTTGAGGAAGGTGCAAATCTGGGTGTAGTGGAGCCCAATGAACCTTCTGGGTACCATGTCTGAGGGGCAGGAAAGGCATTGCCCTGAAATCAGAAAGTGAGAATGTTCCTTCAAGAGTTCAAATTCTGACTTGGAACCCATCCTAGGACTCTGTGGGGGGCGGGTGGTGTTCAGAATGGTCTTCCTTGGATGGCTCAAGTCTGGAAGTTGAGTCACTTCCCTGAGCTGGTGAGCAGTTGCTTCCCTGGATGATTAGCTCCCTGATGAGCCATCTCATTTACTCTCCTAATGGTGGCCCCGGAAGGAAAGATGAAAAGAAAGAGAGGAGTGAAGAAGGGAGTGGTGCCCTTGTAACGGGGAGTCCAGCGGCAGGTGGAAAATAGAGAACATCCTGTGAGAAATGCAGTGAAGGCCTGTGAGATAGTCAGCAGCAGGGATCATAGGGACATTTTCGGTGCTGTGTGCAACTGCCCAAATTTTTTCAATGATGAGAGAGAATCATTGATCAACTGACTCCTGCACATCCCACACTAGGGATGGAGCCCACAACCATGGCATGTGCCTTGACCAGGAATTGAACCCTGAACTCCTGGTTCATAGGTCGACGCTGAGCGCCCCAGTTTAAATGTCATCTCTTTGGCAAGGGCTTATGAAATCCCTTCCAAACAGACACCAGGAGGAGTGGGTCTTCTGATGGTCTGAGTATCAGACTTAACTGTGAACTCCCTGGCCGGAAGCTGTGAATCATTCATTCACTGATCTCATTCCCCCAGTCCAGAGCTCAGTGTTCAGAAAATTCAGGCAGTAGAGTACCCCCTGCATGGATTTACAGAATGTATATCTGGAGTGAGGGCAACTGCATGGAACAAAACTCTAGCAGTGCTGAGATTCGAACCCTCACATCCAAAGGAATTG
This sequence comes from Plecotus auritus, assembly GCF_963455305.1. Lineage (NCBI taxonomy): Eukaryota > Metazoa > Chordata > Mammalia > Chiroptera > Vespertilionidae > Plecotus > Plecotus auritus. Next base: position 81,467,053 of record NC_137770.1, on the reverse strand, counting down.
GGGCTTACATCCTGCATTGGACACCTCTCAGCCACAGTACCAAATTGACAGGAAAAGTTAGGTTATAATTACTAGTTATATCTTCCTGGCCCTTTTTAAGTATTGTAGTCTGGATACCCCCTCTCCTTTCCAAATCCTGACTGTAAATATCAACAAAGGACGGTAAGCTATTCCCTCCCTCCTGTGCTCCACTAGGTCTCAGCCTGCATGCAACCACCCTGAAAAGCTGCTCTCACTCCAGGAAAGATCTTCAAAAACAAACTAAACTCTCCTGAAGCAAAGCTCTTGGGAGGTAGAACAGAACAGCTTTCAGAAGGCAGGGGTTGCCTCAGCTTCTGTCTGGTGCCCACTAAGCACCCTATGTTTATTTAAGGAGTGGACCAGTGAAATCCTAGTTAGACGCCTGGAGGTCGGAATGGTGGTGCCATAAAGAACAAAGCTGTCTTTCCCTGATGTCATCTCGCTGCGACTTAAGTTTCTTTGTGACTTCTTGAGTTTCATACTTTTCGGTTCTGCTGCTGGGAGAAGAGTCTTGGAGTCTCCAGAAGGTGTAGGCCGTGCGTTAAAGAACCAAGCAAGTCTTGTCTCCTAGTTGTCTTTTGCTCCCTTAGACCCAAAGCCCGCACCAATCAATGCTGGCTCCCTCCTCTTGGCCCAGAGCAAACTCTGCAGTCTTCCTCTTCCAATTCCCCGCGACTTTCAGGTTTGATAGGTCCCTATTCCCCAGAAGCTTTCGGGACCTTTCTTTGGAACATAAATCTCAGGGTCTCCCACAGAGGGGCCCTATCCCTTGAGTAGCTGTAGGCACAAAAGAGATGATATCAAAGTCGGGTGATTTGTAAAAATTACATTGCAATTTGTCCAACTGACAATTGCTTTGGTACACAACTTATAATACGTTCAAATGGATTTGATCATAGGAATATCCTAATTTGGGCATGAAATAGAGCATGTAGAAGAAAATATTTTATTTATTTTTAAAGTATAAAACATGCATGGCTTGAAACAAATTAAAGATTAAAAACTCCTCATCCCCTCACCCCATCCATACCACATCCCCTTGCCTAATTAACCATTTTCATTATTTTATTATGCATCTTTCCTGTGATTTTTGTGTGTATATTAACAAATGTCAAATAAATGTTATTTACCTGTGACTTTTTTTATGCTATTCTGGACCTTGTGTCTTCCATTCAGGATACCCTGGAAAACTTTCCCTGTCTGTAAATAGACAGCAGAAGGAAAACATTTAAAATAAGGAGACTTCTAGCTTGACAAATCAGTTGAATGAATGGATTGTAACATTCTTGAATTATACTTTACCTTTAATCATTGTTTGATATCTCTTTAACGTCAGTATTCCCCATCAATAAAAATCCTATTGTGGTAGAAATTACATCAAATATTTAATGATCAATTTGAAAGTAAAATAAATTATAGAAAATGGGGTGATATCTGAAATTTGATTCAAAATAGAGTGAGTGGGGGTACAGATCAAATTGGCTTAGGTATGAATTGGCAATTCATTATACTATTTTACTTTTAGTATATTTGAAATTTTTCATAATGAAAAAGCCTCAGAAAAACGTAGTGACAATCAGGTATCTATTTTTAGGAATACATGATTGCTTCTGTACAATTTAATGAACAACAGAATTCTTCCCTAAAGATGGCAACTCTAATTCCACAAAATTAACTATCCAGCCACTGGGGAATGTCAAATACCAGGTGGGCTACTCAAAGCTGGGAAAGTAAAACTATAATGAACTACCAACTCCAAGAGGAATTCAACCCTCTCAGCAATAACATGCTTTCTGATCCAAAAGGAGTTGGGGCAATGCAGAAACATATACAAACACACAGAAGGGTAAGTATATACTCACAACATAGGAAAACAAAACAGAGTGCCGTTACCAAATATTTAGCTAAAAAAAAAAAAAAAAAAAAAAAATGAGGACCATAAAATAGCAGATAGAATTGAATTAGAAACAACAGAGACGTATGCTAACTTAAATACAAACAGAGGGTCCCTCCTTTATAGCCCTTAACTCATACATTTTTAACTGACATAATTTTGTATACTTTGAAAAAAATTCTTAATGACATGATCAGATTAAAATATAGCGCTAACAAATACACAATTACTATATATGTGCTAGTTTTTGCAACTTGTAATTTTTGAAATTAAAAATAAAGAAATGAAATTTACATTTTAATGTGAAACCTGTACTTGAGTTTGCTGCATAGGTGCAATTATTAATCCAACTTCAGTTAAGCATATATAAATCTCATTTTCAAAAGAAATGACATGGTTTTTGTCCTTGCTATTTATCCTTGTTAAAGTTGAATAAGCTTGCTCACACATGTAAGAAATTGAGAAGTAAAGTAAAATATTCATGAGTTTCCTCTAAATATGAAAAATCCAGAGCTTTCCTAGTGGCTGAGCAGCAAATCTCATTTTGTGTGTGCAATCAGACAGTGGATCAACATGAAGCTCTCAGACTGAACAGAAAATTCAGAGAAAGGGTCCCTCATCCAAACTCTTGATTACAAAGAGAAGAAAAATTATTTAATTTTTTCTGCAGCTCATCTAGATGGTTTTCAATAAATGATGATATTCTTACTCAATCTCAAGTCAAAGCAGAGGTGGAAACATTTCAAGATTTCTTTACCACATGATTTTTCCAAAAATTCAGTTTCCTTTTAAATTCAAGATTATCATATGAAATAAAAATATTTTCTCTAGAGCCCCCAAAGTTTTTCAACTGATTCATGGGATAAAAAATATCTGCTAAGTAGGCTTTCTTTCTGCAGCCATCTTCATTTTCTAATCACACAGAGAATTCTGACAATATTTTCTAGAAATTGCTATCACAATTCATCTTTAAACACTTAAAATCCTACTAAGCTACAAGATTTCATTACATAACAGGATATTTATATGCTCTTAGTCCAGGGTTTCACACAACTTAAATTTTTTTCTCAAATGAACTGATCTTTGTTTAATTAAGTTGACAATTTTTTTAACATTATCCAGAACATTGTACATTTCTTCCTTACAGCTTCTGACACTAGAACCTCTGTAAATAAAATCCAATGATTGATGATAAATGAACTCCTAGGTCTTGGTCCCTCTTGGTTGGTTAGATGGATTTTTATGGAGATAATGATGGTCTCAAGTACCTTCTCTTCTCCCTCATCTGTAGGGTGAGGCTGTGAGGGCTCCTCAATTCCATGCCCCCAACCCTTTCATTTAGGATGATCAGGTGACCATCGAGCTGTCTGAGAATAAATGGTATAAGTGGGCACCAGGTGGGCACCACAGAGTCCAGTCAAGTGGGTTCTCCCCCTTGCCTTTCCTGTGCAAGCTCTCTCAGAACCAACATAAGCAACCTTTTGCCAGCACCCCCTCCATTTGCCCTCTTACCCACTTTCTGGCCACGGACATTGGCCTTCATCCTCCCTCTGTGAAAAGGGGCACTGTGAGGAGAAATAAGACAACAGGTAACAGATCTGGTACTGGCATCTTAAAAATTGTCCCTCCCCAGATGTGGAGCCACTCCTAAAGCCAGGTGTGTGTACGACTTTCTTTAAGGGAGATCTCCATCCACCCCAAGGCATGTTGGGCCTGGGGTACTCCAGTGTCTCGACCTCCTTCACTTCCAGAAAAAGTCATGCATCAGGCCAGTTGCTGTGCACCCTTCTATAGTTTATCTGATAGCATCAAAGGTTCTTCACATCCTTAGGTTGCTAGTTCGACTTCCCTTGAAGAAAGTGCCTGCTACTTTTGCACATTCTCAGTAGCACAGGACAAAGCTAGGAAAATCCTAACTGTGCTGTTACCTTATGAGTGTGCTGTCACCAAGGAACACACCTGCTCCTTCTTCCCTCATGGCACACACACAAAGCCTTCAGCAAAAAGTAGTCCTGGTTGCTCTCCTACCTTATCTGCAGACCCAACCAGCCAGTCCCTGCCTCCTCTCCATTTTTACGTACCCACTGCTTTCCTCTACCAATAATGGACTCAGGTGTTTTTTGGACATTGTAGAATTTTGTCTTTTCATGCACTGGGCTCTTAAATCAACCACTATGTTTAGATTTTCCCCCTAACTACTAAGAAATATGCTGTTAGAATTATGAACAGAGGCAGAGATAGTCTAAGATTGCACCTCTCATCCTCTATCTTTAAAATCTCTGATACTTATCTCACTCCCTCTATCCACTGCAGAATGAAAACATGTTCCATTCGAGGTCATGTGTTATGACTTATTAAGGGGCCTAATAAGTTCTGCATCCTTTTCTCAGCTCATGAACTCATAGTGTTGACTCAAAAGAGCTTCTGGTCCTGGCTGGGTGGTGAAGTTGGTTGTAGTGTTGTCCCTTGCACCAAAGGGTTGAGGGTTCGACTCCCAGTCAGGGCACATACATAGGTTGCAGGGTTTGATCCCCTGGTCAGGGTGCATACTGGAATCCACCAATCATGTTTCTCTCTCACATCGATGCTTCTCTCCCCTCCCCCCCGAATTGTTCCCCTCTCTCTCTAAAACCAATAAACATATCCTTGGGTGAGGATTAAAAAAAAAGAGCTTCTGTTTCATAGAATTGGCATTCAAATATGTTTTGTTCACAAACCATATAATAAGCACCTAATCTGCCTCAGTATTGTGCTTGTCCAGGAGTGTAGAGATAAAATATTTTTGTTTCTGTAGGGGACCCAGAGATGGAAGGAGACACAATACAATGTGTTGAAATCTGAACATTTCATGCAAATCTAAAACTAAAGCCATCTTGAGATGTTTAAATTCAGGGGTAGAAAATATGGGAGGCCTTCAGGTAGAGTCAATACACTGGAGTCAGTTGAGTTTTAGAGCAGGCATAGTAGATCTGTGATCAGGTGAGTGGAGTGGGCACAGAACAACTTTAGAAAATAAACAGAAACCCAAGAATGCTGATTTTGTGTGTCACTGTATATAGTATCACTAGAGCAAGCATGTCAAACTCAAAGGCTAACACGAGCCAAATAAACAAGGTTTAAGTTTATGTGGGCCGCAAAAAAAACCCAAAAGCTTCAATTTTCATAGAAACGTAGGTTTATTTCGATAGAGACATGCTGAATACAAAGAGCTGAAATAAATGAGTAATCATTAACATAAAATAACAGAACATTTGAATAAAAATTAATATTTTTCTGGAACATTAACTTACCAGGCACTGAAAAACTGCACAAATTAATAAGCATAATGCAAATAAACCTATTTTTCTTGTTCTCTGAAAGCGAAATATTTCCTGTTGTGCACACCAAACAAGTCAGTCCAAGACTTGATGACGTGATAATCAGCTGCTAAAATATTCACTGCTAGTATTAGTGGAGGAAATGGTGCACCTGCTCATAAGGCACGTAAGGGAAATGAATGCAACACGATTATAGTAATCAGTCATTAGCGAACGTTGTAGTTTGTTATTAATAATCTATATTAATAAAAGGGTATTATGCAAATTGGTTGGGATGCCATCACAGTAATGACTGATCAGCAGGCTGCATGTGCAGCAGGCATGGGTGGGCAGAGACAAGCAGAGTTAGGGATAGGGGCGGAGACTTGCAGCATTGGGGATGCAATGATGGCAGTGGGGACAGGGGTGGGGGAGGCAGGTGTGGCGGAGGGCAGCCTGTACTCCCCACATGGAAGCGGCAGTGGCTGCGTGCACTCCCGATGGCTGCTGCCGCTTGCCCAGGGTTGGCCCGGGGTTCCAGCAAGCCACCAATGGCCGGCCTGGGGCTCCGGCAAGCTGCCAATGGCTGCTGCCACTGTGAGGGCCTGAGGCTCAGGCAATGAGGGACAGACAAGACTCAGGAAAGCCACAGTGGCTGCGATGGCCGAGGCTCAGGCAGCCGTGCAGCCAGCAGTGTCAGCAGCAGAGGTGTGATGGGGGCGTGGCCTTCCCCTGATCGCAGGGTCACCTCCCACAGAGGAAGTGGGCCTAAGCCATCAGTAGGACATCCCCTGAGGGCTCTTGGACTGTGAAAAGGGGCAGGCCAGGCTGAGGGACCCCTCTCCAGTGCACGAATTTTGTGCACTGGGCCTCTAGTTATGTATAACAGGATATTGTAAAAATTAAGTTATGAATTTTTTATTAAAATGTTTCTTACATATTGTTATATTGGCTGGGCTGCAAAAATATTTGGCTGTGATTTTGACATGCTTGCACTACAGCATACACACAAGTTCAGGATCAACAGGAAACAAAGATACAGATTTATGCATGCAATTTTCTCCCATCTTATCATATCCCTGCGGTTTCAATTGCTGTGCACCCCAGAAGCAAAGGGAAGATTTCTCGAGAACGCTTGTGAGTCTTCATAAAGAAGACACCATAGCTTTATCACTTAATATATATATTATTCTACTAGAGTGACAAGCGGAAGAAAAGTTGGCAGTGTTTGAGTACTCCCACATCCACCTCCTCTGCATTCATTTCTACTCCCTTTGTAATTTCCTCTGCACATACTTTTTGCAGCTTCCTGGCTTGGGTCAGCAGACAGATGAAGGCAGAAACATTGTTGATGCCAAGAGAGGAAAAGTTTACATGTTCCATGAAGAGTTTGCCTTTGCCTCAGATTTGATAGGATAGGGGAACTGAGACGTTTCCATTGAAGATCTATTCAAATTCTGAAGGCTTCTTGATACTGTTAGGCATGATCTGTGGAGACTGTGGGTCAGGTATAGACTTCAGCTGGATCTGAGGCCTCATGAATCAGCAAAGTATATTTGAGAACAACTAGTGAAAGCGAGAGCAATGCCAAACAGTTGGAAAAATAGAGGGCAGGATACAGAGCGCTCAGGCAGAGCTGCTTCCTTCAAGGAGCGGGCCGATTTCTCTCCCTGTAGGTTTAAGGTCAATGATGCTCACATTGGATGTGACTAGGACAAGATCAAATCCTGGGTGCGTATGTTTTAAGACTGAAGGAAAGCAGAAAGAGAACACAACCTTGAAGGAACACCTGTATCAGCAACTTCAGAGCTCAGAGTGCTTTGGCTTGTGGATCTTGGAGGAGCTACGAGAGCCTGGGGTTGAGCTCCTGGAGAAAGCAGCACTAGAGTTCCCAGAGAAACGGCCCCTGGCAGGACCAGTGGATGCCCTTAAAAGAAATAAGTGCAGAAGCTCTGTTGGGTGATTGTTGATATGCGTACTTTCTGGTTCCAGATGCTATGAGACTTGGGGGTTTAAACCCTTGGACATTTTGCAAAAATCCTTCTGGGTCAAATAAACAAATCCCATCACCATTATCCTCTGCACAGAAGTCCAAGTTGCCATCTCAATCATTCCCTAGAGGCCCTTTAAACGTGTACCCTCTGGAGAAGACACCTCTGGGGGAATGCTGAGTGACTGCGGAGCCTGCAGTGATGTGCAAACAGCTCTTCTACTCCTTCAGGGCTGACAGTCATTGCCTCGGTCATTTCACCAAGTCAGAGCAATAAGCAAGAAACAGAGGGAAAGCAGCACCAGGTGAAGACTACTGACAAGGGACGGTTACTACAATTAAAGGCCCTTACGGAGGACACCATCCATTCAGTGGTGACTGTGGCCAGGAGCTCCCAGAGTTCAGCCTCTCCTGGACCTTTGTCGCCTCTGTCAGAACTCTTCAAAGCTACAGTTTCTTTGAAAAATGCCTTTTTTCAACAACTTTAGTGGTTGATGATTGAAGGGGCACTGGCGTCGATAGCCTTCTAGGAGTGCAAAATGAAGGCCTTTCCAGCCATCTTTTCTAAAAATGTTCCTGTCGGTGGTGAACAAAAATTTTCCTGAAATCTGCAGTATGCACCCTTTGATAGCTCAGCTGGTACAGCAGGGGACTGTAGTTTGGTTTCTGTAAAACTGCCTAGGTCACTGGTTCCACTCTCACCCAAAGGTATTGCACAGATTTGTTACTTAGCACATGGAACTACTTCAAAGTTGTGTTTTTTAACTGGAGACAGAAAACAACTGGATCCACTTAGCCTGTTCCCAAATTTTTTCTAGTTCCCCACAGTGTGAAAAAATGGGTTGGGGCTGGAAGCCCAGAGCACCATGGAGCAGGCGATTTCTCCAGTCAGCTCAGACCTGTGAGCAGCGTGGTCGGCAAACTGCAGCTCGCGAGCCACATGCGGCATTTTGGCCCCTTGAGTATGGCTCTTCCACAAAATACCATGGCCTGGGCGAGTCTATTTTGAAGAAGCGGCGTTAGAAGAAGTTTAAGTTTAAAAAATTTGGCTCTCAAAAGAAATTTCAATCGTTGTACTGTTGATATTTGGCTCTGTTGACTCGTGAGTTTGCCGACCACTGGAACTTAGGGTATCATTAATGACCAAGGGCAGGCGAACATGTCAGTTGGGAGCAGCTGGAGGCCCAGGTTCAAGGGGAGTTTGCCCTCACTAGTGAGCTCATTTCCATTGGCCTCCATTGGGCTCTCCATGTTTCTAAAGATTGCGGGCACGGCAGGAATCTGGAGCACCCTTGGTGGTTCAGGTGAGCTCCAGGTGAACACGTGCTGCCGGGGGACAAATACAGAGCCCCCCAGACCCTTCTCTTCAGCCAAGAAAAAGCCTTAAGTCCCATCTCAAGGCGCAGAAAGGATACTGAACTTCTGGGGCAGGAGGAGCAAAGCCCGTTTGTGAGAGGGGAGGGAAGTCTTTCCCTCAAATCAGGGAATAAGATACCCTGCCGTGAGGGAATCCTTAAAGGGGGATAAAATAAATTAAAAACCTGGGGGAAGGACAGTAAAATGGAACCTAGATCTATTCAGATTGTGACGAGGTCAGCTACATCAGAGAAGCCAGAAACTGGCATCCCAAACCAACCACAGGTAAAAATGCAGTTTGTGGGAGGTAGAAGGACAGAATTGTGGGAATCGCCCTAAGGGCTCACTAGCTCTGCCCCACAGGTGCCCAGGGCCCGACCACTGGGTCCGCCCGATGCTGGCAGCTGCGTCTTCCCACACAGCGCTGGCATCAGCAGACCATTGAGGTCACACTGTCTCTCCTGACCTGGACCAGCTGCAACCCTGGGGCTTTGAAGCCCCAGGCCAGGTCTCCTGCTCTGCCCACCCCCTCAGCCCCCAGAACGCATCCATCCTTGGCAGAGAATGACCTCTTTAGGGTCAAAGAGTAATTGTCCACAACTTCTTGAGCTAACCCTCACCCCATCACGTCTCTGTGCTTCTGCTACTAAGCGTGTGGGTGTCCTGAGTTAAGGCTGGGGTGGCGTCTAGCTTCTGCCAGAAAGCTGATCAAGCCCAAGGCTTCCTGGGCTTTTCAGATGGAGCTCAGATACCAAACACCCTCAACATGGACAGGAGGACATTTAGGAGGAAAGAAGGCAGCCTTAGGATGGTGGCTGTGAAGAAAAAAGAGCGCCCGGGGCGGCCGGATTTGTAAGAATTGCTGAGGTGGGAAAGCAAGGCCTACGTGGGCTCCCACTGTCCCTGAAGGAAAGGGAGCTCCTCGCGGGCCCTGCCCCTCTGCTGAGCTCCTGGGCTGCCGAGAACCAATTCCAGCATGTAATAATTACAAGAGTTCGGTCAAAAGGTTGATGGGACTTGGGGGGCTCAACGAGGGTGAGCCACATATGTAATTTACCTGTTGGAAATGGCTAAATGGCACTTCCCCCAAACCTGAGTAGGATTGTTAACTGCCAGACAGCTCAGGGCATTTTATTGCCTCCTGTTGGCCAAACACCTGAACAGCTGTAGGCTATTCCTCAAACTGACAATCTTTCTGTATATCCTTTGATACAGTGCCCTTTGAAGTGTATATTTCCACCTTGCCTTAGGACAAATTGGGTTGAATAAAAGCAGGGTCCTGAGTGATGGAGGAGAGTCTTCAGTTCCCTTTAGCTGAAGCTCCTCTGACCCCCAATGCCTTTCAAAAATATCTTTCCTCTTTGGACTCCTTTTTAACCATCTACGCGCAGCCCCTTTCTCCAGAATGCTGAACCCTTTGTAAGGCTGGGAAAAGAACCCCGGCATTATGACGCCCTAATGAGGGACACCAACACTGGGCTGCTGCTTCCACCAGCTGCCGGGGTGACGCAGGATTCAGTGACTGTGACTCAGGCATTGGGCATTGAGGTCCCGCTTCCAAGGGAGCAGGTGGGAGAAGGTGGCCTCCTTTAGCCAGTGGGCAGGCTGGGATTCGGGCCAGGACAGGTGTGGGTCCCTGACGCAGGAACAGCTGAGGGAAGGGAAGAGGATCATAAACTGGTACCTGGAAAGCCCTAATCTGGACCCCAAAGCACTGCTGGATCATCCAGAATAGGCTCTTGAGTGGCACTTGTTTAATCAGAATCTCTAAGGCCGTTTGGACTCCACTGACTTCAAACTTTTCACAGAGGCTCAGGACTTCTCAGTAACAACTCGGAAGGCTGGGAGACAAAGAAGAAAATGCTTCATGGCATTGAAGGAAGACATTATCTAACAGAAGTCTGTAACCAGTCAAACTGTCAGTTAAGTAGTAGTATAGAATACATTTTCAGACATTCAAATAGGTCTTAAGGTTTCAAAAATTATATTTCTGGGGGAGGGACAGGGGTAAAACTACAAAAGATTACTACAAAAATTACAAGGTCTCAAACATTTACTTCCTACACGTTTTCATGAAATTACTGGATTATCTAAACAAAACAAAAAAAGAGAAAGAAAATAAAGGGATAATACACTCCAATACAAGACAGAGAGGGAGAGAATGAGAGGTTTTATCACCTAAGATGCCCTTCTGTCATCATATTTCCTTAACTAATTCGAAAGAAAATTTATATCTGCAAAAAGAAAAGAAATTGCTTTGAACAATAAAATCAGACCTTCAAAATAGAAATGAAAACTTTATTCATTAAAAAGTAGCATTCTCTCTTTATATTTGGAATCAATTCCTTGGTGTCTGTAATAATGGTCCCATGAGGCTTGACCTTTTGTAAATAAATAAATAAATAAATAAATAAATAAATAAATAAATGACATTTTAGAATATTCTGTTTTCTTCTAGAGAGGTTCTAGTGTCAGAAGCTCTACAGAAGAAATGTAGAAAATTTTGGATAATGCTAGAAAATGGTTAACTGTATTAAACCAAGATAAATGTATTTGAGAAAAGTGTTTAAATTGTGTGAAAACCTGGACAAAGGGTATGTAATCCTCCTGTTACACAGTGAACTCCTGCAGCTTAGTAGAGCTTGAACTTCATAGCATTTGATTGAAAAGATGAATTACAATAGCAATTTTCAGAAAATGCTAAGTCAGAATTTGTCATGTGATTAAGCAATGAAGATCACTGCAGAAAAAAGAAAAAGAAAGCCCACTTAGCAGATACTTTTTATCCCATGAATCAGAAACAACTCTGGAGGGCCCTGGAGAAAATTTTTTGATTTAATACAAGAAGATTCTTGAATTTAAAAGAAAACTAAATATTGGGGAAACCGTGTAAAAGGAATCTTGAAATGTTTCCCCTGCTGCTTGGGCTTGAGGCTGAGTAAGAATATCATTCTCTATTGAAACCACATAATAAACAGTAGAAAAATAAACTATTTGTCTTCCCTTTGTAAAGAAGCGCTTGTATGAGGGACCTTTTGTCTAAATCTTCTGTTCAGTCTGAGAATTTGACTTTGAGCCACTGTCTGATCCTACACACAAGATGAGATGTACTTGTGATCTGCCCTTAGGAAGCTTCTGGAATTTTCATATTTAGAGGAAACTCATCAATATTTTGTAGTACCAACAATATCTTACATGTGTGAGCAAACTTATTCTGCTTATCTAGGATAAATAGCAAGGACAAAAACAATCTCATTTCAATTGAAAATGGGATTTATGTATGCTTATATCAAGTTGGACTCATAATTGAATATCTATGCAGCAAATTCAAGTTCAGGCTTCACGTTAAAGGTAAACGTCATTATTAATTTTTAATTTCAAAAATTACATGTTGCAAAAACTAACACGTGTATAGTAATTTTGTAATCATTAGAACTCTATTTGAACCTTATTGCATCATTCAGTGAGAATTTTTTTCAAAGTGTATAAAAATTTTGTCAGTAAACCTGTATGAATTAAAGACTATCACTAAATTTCTGTTCTTTTTAATTCAATTCTATCTTTTCTTTTTCCTTCCTCCAAGTTCCCTTTATATAAAGACTTGGTAATGGCACTCTGTCTTGTTTTCCTATGTTGTTATATGCTCACCCTTTTAAAATATGAAAAGGGGAAAACGATGAGAAAAAAAGTTTCATTGTAAGGAATTTATCTTAATGATAAAGGTAGGCTTTTGCTCTCAATGGATTATTTTAATCCCATTTCCTTATTCTGAACTGTGATTCTGTTTCTATTTTGCCCCCACTCCTTTAGAATTACAAAGCAGGTGGTTGCTGAGAGGGTTGAATTCCTCTTGGGGTCGCTCATTCATTATAGATTTACATTTCCTGGCTGTGAGTAGCCACATGGTATTTGACATTCCCCAGTGGCAGGTTAGTTAATTTTGTGGAATTAGAGTTGCCATCTTTCAGGAAGTATTCTGATGCTCATTACATTTTAATGAAGAAATCATGTATTTCTAAAAACTTAGGGTCTTTAAATAGATACCTGATTGTCACCACATATTTCTGATACTTTTTTATTATGGAAATTTCAAGATACCAAAAATAAAATAGTATAATGAATCACAGCAGAATCAACACATAGTTTGATGAATTACCAATTCATATCCTTAGCTTATTTGGTCTTTACCCTGCACTCACTCTATTTTGAATCAAATTTCAGATATCATCCCATTTTGCTATAACTTGTTTTACTTACAAATTGATAGATTTTAAAATAGGATGTTTTACTGATGAGAAAAACTGAAGTTAAAGAGATACCAAACAATAATTAAAGGTGAAATATAATTCAAGAATGTTACAACCCATTCATTCGACTGATTTGTCAAGCTAGTAGTCTCTTTAGTTTAAACATTTTCCTTCTGCTCTCTATGTACAGGCAGGGAAAGCTTCCTAGGGTGTCCTGAAAGCAAGAAACAAAGTGCAGAATAGCATAAGAAAGTCACAGGTAAATAAATAAGCATTTTGACATTTGTTTATAGATACACACAAAAATAATCACTGGAAAGATGCATAATAAAATAATGAAATGGTTAATTAGAGAAGGAGATGTGGTATGGATGGGGTTTTGGGATGAGGATTTTTTAATCTATAGCTTCTTATATTTTTATTTTGGAGTCATGTATGTTCTATATTTTTAAAATAAGTAAAATATTTTCTTCTTGCATGCTTTATTTTATACAAAAACTAGGATACTCCTATGATCAAATCCATTGGAAAGTATAAGCTGAATACCCAAACAATTGTCAATTGGACAAATAGCCATGTAATTTTTTTAAAATCACCAGACTTTGATCTCATCTCTTCCTGCTTTAGCCTTAATCTTTATAGTTCAAATAAAATTTTTAAGAACACTTTTTATTTTAAAAAAAAAAAAATTAACTATAGACAAAAACAGGTCACCCATTTCTTCCACACACACCCCTAACCCTTGTCTCTGGTAACCACCAATCAGTTCTCTGTATCTATAAACTAGATTGCTATTTATTACTTTATTTATTTATTTATTTATTTATAGATGTTTCATATAAGAGAGATTATATGATATTTGTCCTTTTCTGCCTGGCTTTTTTCACTTAACATAATTCCCTCAATTTCCATTCATGTTGTCGTAAGTGCAAGTGGCAAGATTTCATTCTTTTTTTATGGCTAAATACTACTGCATTGTTATATATATACTGGAGGCTCATTACACGAATTTGTGCATGGGTGGGGTTCCTCGGCCTGGCAGCCGATCAGGGCCAATAGGGGCCGTCTCACCCAGTCCCGAATGGGCCGATCAAGGCTGGCCAACCAGGGGGAGGGACCATGGGAGGCTGGCCGGCCATGGGAGGTTGGCTGTGGGAGTGCACTGACCAACAGGGGCAGCTCCTGCGTTGAGCGTCTGCCCCCTGGTGGTCAGTGCACATCATAGCAACTGGTCGACTGGTCATTCATTTGATTGTAACAGTCACTTAGGCTTTTATATTATAGATTTTTTTTTTTCTTTAACCATTCATCCATCAGTGGGCACTCAGGTTGTTTCTATATCTTGGCTATTAGTTTTTTGTTTTCTTCAGGTAAATACCCTGAAGTGGAAAAGTTGAACCATATGGCAGTTCTATTTTTAACTCTTTTGAGGAACTACCATATTGTTTTCCAAAGTGGCTACACCAATTTATATTCCCACCAACAGTACACAAGGTTCCTTTTGCTCCACATCCTTGTCAACACTTTCTATTTCTCGTCCTTTTTATAAGTCATTCTAACAGGTATGAGGTGATAACTTATTTTGGTTTTCATTTGCATTTCCCAGATGATTAATGATATAGAACATCTTTTCATATATCTGTTGCCATCTTTATGCCTTCTTTGGAAAAAAAAGGTTACTTCAGATCATCTTCCCAGTTTTTTAATCAGATGGCTTGTCTTTTGCTATTGAGTTGTATGAGTTCTTTATATATCTTAGATATTAACCTCTCACCAACAATATGACTGGCAAATATTTTCTCCCATTCAGTAGATTGCCTTCTATTTTTTGGTGGTTTTCTTTGTTCTATAGAGGCTTTTTGGTTTGATATAGTCCCACTAGTTGATTTTTGCTTTTGTTTTGGTGTCAGATTCAAAAGTTTCACCAAGACTTATGTGAAGAAGCTTACCACCTATGTTTCTTCTAGGAGTTATATAGTTTTAGGTTTTACTTCAAGTATCTAATAAATTTTGAGTTAATTTTTGTGCATGGTGTAAGATAATTTTATTCTTTTGCCTGTGATTGTCCAACTTTCCTAACATCATTTGTTGAAGATACTGTTCTTTCCCTGTTGTATATTTTTGGTTCATTTGTCATTAATTAATTGCCCATATATTTTTTGTATTTATTTATGGGCTCTTAATTCTGTACCACTGGTCTGTGTGTCTGTTTTTATTTCAATACCATACTGTTTAAATTACTATAGCTTTGTAATATAGTTTAAAATCAGGAATGTGATGTCTCTGGCTTTGTTTTTATTTCTTAAGATTGCTTTGTCTATTTAGGGTCTTTTATGCTTTCATATGAATTTTAGGACTGTTTATTCTATTTCTGTAAAAAATTTTCATTGGAATTTTGGAAGGGATTGCATGGAATCTGTATATTGCTTTAGGTAGTATGGAATTATAACAATATTAGTTATTCCAATTTATTCATTTATGCCTTCAATTTTTTAAATATATACAGTATTTTGTAGTTTTCAATATACAGGTCTTTTAAAACCTCTTTGGGTATGACATTAGCTGTGGGCTTTCCATTTAAGGCCTTTTTTCATGTTGAGATAGGTTCCCTCTATATGCACTTTGTTGAGAGTTTTTTTAATCATAAATGGATGTTGAATTTTGTCAAATGATTTTTTTTTCATCTATTGAGATTATCACATGATTTTTGTCCTTTATTTTGTTAATGCAGTGCTTCACATTGACTTATTTGAGGATGTTGAGCCATCCTTGCATCCCTAGAACAAATTGCACTTGATCATGGTGTTTGATCCTTTAAATGTATTGTTGAATTTCATTGGCTAATATTTTGTTGAGGATTTTTGTTATCTATGTTCATCAGAGATATTTGGCTATAATTTTACTTCCTTGTGGCAGCCTTGTCTGGTTTTGATATCAAGATAATGCTAGCCTTGTAAATTAGTTTGAAAACTTTCCCTTCTCTTCAATTTTTTGGGAGAGTTTGAGGAGGATTGGTATTAGAATATTTGGTAGAATTCACCAGTGAAGCCATCTGGTCCTGGTATTTTGTTTGTTGGGAGGATTTTAATTATTGATATGATCTCCTTACTAGTAATTGGTCTGTTCAGACTTTTTATGTCATCATGAGTCACTCTTGGTAGGTTGTACATTTCTAGAAATTTATTTATTCTTTCTAGGTTGTTCAATTTGTTGTAGTGTAATTGTTCATAGTAGTCTCTTATGATCTTTTATATTTGTGTAGTATCAGTTGTAAAATCTCCTTTATTTCTGATTTTATTTAATTGGGTTCTTCTTTTTGGTGAGTCTTACTAAAAGTTTGTCATTTTATGTATCTTTTCAAAAAACCAGCTCTTAGTTTCATTGATCTTTTTTTTTTCTTTATTGATTAAGGTATTACATATGTGTCCTTATCCACCCATTGCCCCCCACCTCCCCACTCATGCCCTCACCCCCCTGGTGTCTGTGTCAACTGGTTAGGCTTATATGCATGCATACAAGTCCTTTAGTTGATCTCTCCCCCTTTCCCCCACCCTCCCCTACCTTCCCTCTGAGGTTTGATGGTCTGATCGATGCTTCTCTGTCTCTGGATCTGTTTTTGTTCATCAGTTTATGTTGTACATTTTTTCTTGTTCAGATTATTACAGTTGTTCCTCTTTTTCCCCCCCATAGCTCCCTTCCACCCTGTTACCACCCCACCCCCTTCCCTTACCACCCCCCCCACCACTGTCCTCTTCCATAGGTATACAATTTTTGTCCAGTCTCTTCCCGTACGACCACACCCTCTTCCCCCCGAGAATTGTCAGTCCACTCCCTTTCTATGCCCCTGATTCTATTCCATTCACCAGTTTATTCTGTTCATCAGATTTTTTATTCACTTGATTTTTAGATTTACTTGTTGATAGATATGACTTTGTTGTTCATCATTTTTATCTTTACCTTTTTCTTCTTCTTCCTCTTCTTAAAGAATACCCTTCAGCATTTCAAATAATACTGGTTTGGCACTGATTAACTCCTTTAGCTTTTTCTTATCTATGAAGCTCTTTATCTGACCTTCAATTCTAAATGATAGCTTTGCTGAGTAGAGTAATCGTGGTTGTAGGTTCTTGCTATTCATCACTTTGAATATTTCTTGCCACTCCCTTCTGACCTGCATAGTTTCTGTTGAGAAATCAGCTGACAGTTGTATGGGTACTCCCTTGTAGGTAACTAACTGTTTTTCTCTTGCTGCTTTTAATATTCTCTCTTTGTCTTTTGCCCTTGGCATTTTAATTATGATGTGTCTTGGTGTGGTCCTCTCCTTGGATTCATTTTGTTTGTGGTTCTCTGTGCTTCCTGGACTTGGAAGTCCATTTCTTTCACCAGGTAGAGGAAGTTTTCGTTCATTATTTCTTCAAATAGGTTTTCAGTATCTTGCTCTCTCTCTTCTTATGGCACCCCTATAATTCGGATGTTGGTACACTTGAAGTTGCCCCAGAGGTCCTTGCACTATTTTCATATTTTTGGATTCTTTTTGCTTTTTGCTTTTCCCGTGGGTGTTTTTTGCTTCTTTGTATTTCAAATCTTTGACTTAATTCTTGGGATCCTCTAGTCTGCTGTTGGATCTCTGTATATTATTCCTTATTTCAGTCAGTGTATGCTTAATTTCTAATTGGTCCTTTTTCATATCCTTGAAGGTCTCACTATATTTCTTGGAGGTTTCTAGAAGATTCTTGAATAACCTTATAACCATGGTTTTGAACTCTATATCCAGTAGTTTGCTTTCCTCCATTTCTTTCATTTGTGACCTGTTTCTTTGTCTTCACATTTGGCTGCTTCCCTGAGTTGATAGAGTGGCCTTGTGTGGTAGGTGTCCTATAGGGCCCAGTAGCTCAGCATCCCTAATTACCTGAGGTGGACACTCTTGGTGCACCCCTTGGTGGGCTGTGTGCTCAGTCTTGTTGTAGTTAAGCCTTGATTGCTGTTGGTATCACTGGGAGGAATTGACCTCCAGGCCAATTGCCTGTGAGGACCAGTTGTGTCTACAATGGAAGAACTTCTGTGCTGGAGACACCCTTATGGGGAAGAACTTGCTTCAGTGGGGCTTTGGTGCTCACTGAGTGCCCCTTGAGTGTGTCTCTTATGGATGTGAAGAGTTGTAATCTGGATGGTCTCACTCTCACCGCTGGGTAATCTTGCTCTTGGATCTCCAAGGAGGTGCAAAGTCAGCCACTGCCTGAGGCCACCCAGCAGGAACTACAGAGAGATCTGAAGATTCCTCCTCTTTGTTTGGGGTTTGGAGGTGACCAGATGAGGCCCAGCTGTGAAGCATTGCAAACTGCTGTGGAGCCTTTGGCCTTATTTTGGAAGCTCTGGGGCTTTCTGACCCAGCTGCAGTTTGTTAGGTTTTAGATTGCAAAAGGATAGGCCATTCATATGCAAAAGCCTCTGCTCACAGCTTGAGTGGGGTTGTAAATTGGGTGGGGTCGGAAATCAGGGAATCACCAGGGTGGAGCAAACAGCAATGGCTGACCATCAGCCCTGCCTCGAAGAGGCCCCCGGGTCTCTGTGTCCTGCAGCACCATGCAGGAACAATGATCGCTGCAAGGACCTCTGAGAGAAAGCCACCCTCACATTCCAGCCCGATGTCAGACAGTCCAGTTTCTCTTCGTATGAGTCTGGATCCCTAGAGTCTCTCCCGGAACTGGAGTTCAGAGCAGTCAGAACTTGTATCTCCCTCCCGATTGAAAAAGACAAGAGTGTGCACCCAGTTGCCAGCCCCTTTCGCGTGCACCTCCATAGCTCCACACTTCCACACCTCCACACCTCCTACCAGACTCAATGTGCTTTTCTCTTTCCTTCTAGTTGTAGAATTTCCACTCAGCCAGCCTTCCCGTGGTTCTGGATGATATTCATTTTGTCTTTTAGTTGTAGTTTTGATGTGGTTGTGCATGGCAGCAAGTTCAGGTGTTTACCTATGCCGCCACCTTGGTTGTCTCTCTATGTTGTACATTATATTCCGCAAATGAGTGAGATCATGTGATATTTATCTTTCTCTGACTGGCTTATTTCACTTAGCATAATGCTGTCCAGTTCCATCCATGCTGTTGCAAATTGTATGAATTCCTTCTTTTTTACTGCAGCGTATTATTCCATTGTGTAGATCTTTTTTATTGTCTTTTTGGTCTCTATTCTATTTATTTATGCTCTAATATTTGTTACTTCCTTTCTTCTATTAATTTTGCACTTCATTTGTTATTTTTCTAGTTCCTTGAAGTCTAAAGCTAGGTTGTTTATTTGATATATTTTTGTTTATTGAGATAGGTATTAATTTCTATGAAGGAACTTCCCTCTTAGCACTGCTTTTGCTGCATTTTTCTTTAAAGTTTAAAAACATGTATGTTTTGCCCTGGCTGGTGTGGCTCAGTTGGTTGAGCAATGTTCCATGCACCAAAAGGTTGTCAGTTCAATTCCTGGTCAGGACACATGCCTGGGTTGTAGGCTCAAGGAAGCTAATTGGTGTTCCTTTCCCTTCCTCTCTCTCTAAAATCAATAAAAACATATTTTTAAAAAGTAAAATAAAAATATGTGAGATTTACTAGTTCCTAGACTTCATGACCTCTCTTTCTGCTTAGAACTCTTCCATCCACAGCTCAACAAATAAGAGCTTCTGGTTTGATTTCTAGTTTAATTTTTTTCATCTTAGCTCAGCCAATTCTACCAGTC
This sequence comes from Plecotus auritus, assembly GCF_963455305.1. Lineage (NCBI taxonomy): Eukaryota > Metazoa > Chordata > Mammalia > Chiroptera > Vespertilionidae > Plecotus > Plecotus auritus. Next base: position 81,447,526 of record NC_137770.1, on the reverse strand, counting down.
TTTGCTCCCACTCCTTCCCAGAAACTAAAGTAATGACACTTCTCATGCCTTGTCCTTGCTTCCATTTAGGTGCTTTGTTTTCTTAAAAAGGAGTATGTCTAGAAGAGATGGAATTCAGCCAAACTGAGTTCCAGGGGGACCTGTGTACTCTTCCTCTCAGCTCATGACAACTGGCATTTCTCTCACAAGAGCAACCGTCTAGGGTTCAGAGCATTTTAGTGCATATACTAGTAATTTATTAAACACCTAATGTGTGCCAGGCACTGTGCTTTGTGCTGGAAATACAGTGCTCAGAATATAGTTCCTGCTCTAGGAGTTCAGAGTCTGGCAAAGGACACGGATGAAAATGCAGAGTTATAATACAGTGGATTAAGTATTGAGACTGAGGTCAGCAGAACATGCCACAGTCAGGTTGTAAAGTGGGCAGAGGAAGCTATTCAAAAGAACTCATATGCGCCAGAGTAAATTGAGTTTGAACAGAATTTAGTCAAGTTTTTAGTCAGGAGTATATAGTGAACACAAATGGAAACATGTGAATAATGGTTCATAATCCTAAACTAAGTTTTGGGTGTGTGTATGGTGTATGCTATTACTAGAAGTAGGAGAAACCAAAGATGATGCAGAAAATCTTCCCCTATCTTATCACTCTCTTGGGGCTCCTATTACTTTCCTGCTCCTATTACTAGAAGGCAGGGAAGGAATTCCCAATATCATTTTAAGTCTTCAGGGAGAAGACACCATGTCTGTGTTACTTGGAATATAAACATTACCTTTGAGTGCCATGCAGGAGAAAGTTGGGTGATTACTGTGCCTTCCACACCTGGTCAAACTCCATTCTTTCTCTCGTTCACACTTTATTGCCCCAGTAATTTTTATAGGAGCCTGGCATGGGATAGTTGACAAATGAAGGCAGAAATATTCCCAGTCATCCCTTGTTGAATGAATAAGGGTCAGCCTCCTTTTCAAATGATCAGGCCTGGAATCTGGGAAATTTCCTTTGAATTGCAAAGCTGCCCTGGGTGTTTTAAGTATTATTTTCTCTCCTTGTTTTTCTTACTCTCTTATAGTTTTATCTCCTCACCATTTTCTCTAGCAGGTACTGCTGCTAGCTGGACTCCTGATGTCTGGATCAACCAATCCACATATTGGAGCATCTCCACAGGAAACTAAGGTTATACCTCGTGCCCTTCAGTTAAGAGATTGGTTAAAGTAAGTGATTTCTTCAGCCTTCTTCCATGCACTCAGGCTAATGCCAGGGTCGGGATCTAAAACAGGAAAATTAACAGTTTGTATATAAAACTCATTAGCAAAAAAGTGAAGATCTGGCTTTAAATGGAACATTTTTCAACCAATAGAGATGGAAGGAACTGTAGGTAAGTGCATTGTTTTTTAATAGATGGATGAATATTTTAATTCCTCCTATCCACCCCTTGCCTTTCAGCCCCATGTTGTTATTTTAGTGGCATACCTTGGAGGATTGTGAGATCACTGTCCTGCACTGGAAGCATGGCAATTAAAGCCTAAAGTAATGCACACATTGCAGAAGACACTCTTTCTACAGAGAGAAGGGTGGGCCCTGATAGCTGACCAGAAAAAGGGCAGCATGATGCAGCCTCCTTAGGATCAAAAGGCCCCTTTGTTTACAAGGCAGAAGAACAATATCTCAGGCATTATACCCAAGACGAAAGCACAAGAGAAGATGATCCAACATTTGCGTGTTTCCCAGAGTGCTTTGCCAATCCTCAGGAACTCCAAGGGTATCAGGCTATTGTCAGTCTCTCAGTACAGGGTATGGGAAGGATGCCAGATGGAAAAGGACATTGAGTAATAGAAAGGAAAGGAGTATTCTTGTAGGTTGATCTCCATCCTCATGGAAACAGCAAGATCATTCAGGGATAACTAGTAAGAATTCCTTCCATATTTAGGGTTGGGACTCATCTTCCTCTCACTTACGGAAATGTTTTCACAGAAAGCAACAGAGAGTTAGAAAGGGTCATCCTCTTTGGGGTGACAGGTCCTCTCTCATTCCACTCTACCCCTTATATTCTGGCTTCTGCCTAAATGTAGTATGTTCACATGCTGCTCTTTTCCATTAAAAACCTTCTCTTCTATCAAATCCAGACTTATTTTAATGCAACAAAAATTATTTTTATTATAGTTAGAATGCAATGACTGAAGATAGGAAAGTTAAATCTTTTCAAGTCATACAGCTAGTCCACCTTAGTATTTGAGCTATGTTGCTTCTTACTCTTTGTAATAAGAGTATTCTTTGTTTCTAACTTGTTTTTATCATCTATTGTCTATTTTTCCAGCTTTCCCAAGAGCTAGGGCTTTGGTAATGTTGCAAACTACAAGATATTGTTATATTACATTTTTTCCTGCACATAGCAGCTTGTTTTCTGGGCTGTTTTTTAAAAATTGGTAGTCTGTACTATAGCCTTGGGAGTATCTTGAAACTTTATCCATTTTCTAATATAATACAATTTTCCCTTGCAAATAGGGTTTATTGTTCTGTTGGGGCTAATCTGAGTTGCTCCTCCCCTCCTTTTTAATTGAACTTATTGGGGTGATATTTGTTACTAAAATTATATAGGTGTCAGGTGTACAATTCTATAATATATCATCTGTATATTGTATTGTTCGTTCACCACTCCAAGTCAAGTCTCCTTCCATCACTGCCTAGCCCCCCCGCCCCCGCCGCTTTACCCTCTTCTACTTCTCCCCCACCCACATTTCCCTCTGGAAATCACCATACTATTGTCTGTCTATGAGTTTTCTTTTTCCTTTCTTTATTGTTTTTTTATTAATCCCATCACCTTTTACACCCAGCCTTCCAAACCTCTCCCCTCAGACAGCTGTCAGTCTGTTCTCTATATCTATGAATCTGTTTGTTAGTTTATTTTGTTCATTGGATTCCACATATAAGTGAAACCATATGGTACTTGTCTTTCTTTGACTGGCTTATTTCACTTAGCATAGTTAGCATAATGCTCTCCAGGTCCATCCATGTGTCACAAAAGGTAAGATTTCCTTCTTTTTGGTGGCCAAGAAATATTCCATTGATTAAATGTACCACAGCTTTCTTATCCACTCACCTACTGACAGGCACTTGGGCTTCTTCCAGATCTTGGCTATTGTAAGTAACACTGCAATGAACATAGAGGTGCATATATTCTTTTGAATTAGTGTTTTGGGTTTCTTTAGATATATTCCCATAAGGCAGTTGCACTTTAAAATTTTTTGAGGTAACTCCATACTGCTTTCCACAACGGCTGCACCAGTCTGCATTCCCACCAACAGTGGACTACAGTTCCCTTTTCTCCACATCCACACCAACACTTGTTGTTTGTTGATTTATTGATGACAGGTGTGAAATGATATCTCATTGTGATTTTAATTTGCATCTCTCTGATGATTAGTGATGTTGAGCATCTTTTTATATATCTCTTGGCCATCTGTATGTCCTCTTTGGAAAAGTGTGTATTCAGGTCACTTGTCCATTTTTTAATTGGATTGTTTGTGTTTTTGGGGTTGAGTTTTGTAAGTTTTTTATAAATTTTGGATATTAATGCCCTATCAGATAAATCATTAGTGAATATATTCTCCTATTCAGAGGGTTATCTTTTCATTTTGTTATGGTTTCCTTTGCTATGCAAAAGCTTTTTAGCAAAGGAAACTATCCATACTCATTTTTTAGTATTTAGTTTAGGCATCACCTTTCTCCAGAATACTTCCTATCAGTATGGTTCCTTTTCTGTGTGACCCTTTAGACCCTGTGTTTACTTACCTGTGATATTTCACCTGTGACATATGCTAATTTTTTTTGTCACTCTCAGGCAGTGAACTATATGAGGGTAGCAACAATGTCTCCTTTATCTATGAATCACCAAATATAGCATCTGATACATAAGCAACATAGAGCAAAAATGAAATTATTTTACTGATAGTAAGTTGTAAGTTTTTCTCTAGAAGCTGGAGGGAGATGAGGCTCTGAATAGAGTCCCTAGGGAGAAAGACTATAAATTACTTATCTTAGACAAAAGGCACAAAAATTTTCCTACTCCAGTGGGACCCACAGGTGAGAAATTGTAAGTAAAGAACCTAATATTTGCTGGGACAAAAACTGCTGGGATGTGCTAGAGCAGTGGTCGGCAAACTCATTAGTCAACAGAGCCAAATATCAACAGTACAACGATTGAAATTTCTTTTGAGAGCCAAATTTTTTAATCTTAAACTTCTTCTAACGCCACTTCTTCAAAATAGACTTGCCCAGGCTGAAACCGGTTTGGCTCAGTGGATAGAGCGTCGGCCTGCGGACTGAAGGGTCCCGGGTTCGATTCCGGTCAAGGGCATGTACCTAGGTTGCGGGCACATCCCCAGTGGGGGGTGTGCAGGAGGCAGCTGATCAATGTTTCTCTCTCATCAATGTTTCTAGCTCTCTCTTCCTCTCTGTAAAATATTAATAAAATATATTTTTAAAAAAAAATTAAAAAAAAAAAATAGACTTGCCCAGGCCGTGGTATTTTGTGGAAGAGCCACACTCAAGGGGCCAAAGAGCCGCCTGTGGCTCGCAAGCCGCAGTTTGCCAACCATGGTGCTAGAGAAACGGGGCTGACAAAGAACCAAGGCCTTAGGCCAGGGGTGGGCAAACTTTTTGACTCAGGGCCACAATGGGTTCTTAAACTGGACCGGAGGGCCGGAACGAAAGCATGGATGGAGTGTTTGTGTGAACTAATATAAATTCAAAGTAAAGGAGCAGAGGGGAGAGCAAGAGAACCCTCCGCTCTTTCGGCTCCGCGGGCCGGACAGAACAGCCGAACGGCCGGATCCGGCCCGCGGGCCATAGTTTGCCCACGGCTGCCTTAGGCTAAATTCTAATGCTTTGCATGGCTGAAGTGATCAGTATTTGCTTAATAACTGAGGCATTTTTAAAACTAAGTTTCAGATATCATTTATTTGGTTCTTATTAAAGCAGGATAGTTAGATGTTAGGAGAATTTTTGACAAGTGGGAAAAAGGAAACTGAGACAGAGGGTTAGACAAATGGGGCCAAACAATTTGAGCAATTTGCAGCCCGCTAGTAAATAGCAAGATCTTATCTTCCCTAAGCAAGGACACTTGAGAGCAAATGGTTTACACCTCTCCTCCCTAACTAGAGAGTAAATAGCCTAAATCACCCTGGTCAGGGATTTAGATAACAGAGACCCAATTAGTGCCAGCCAAATCCATAAAGGGATGAAGTCTGGGGAATTAAAAACTAACAAACAAAAAAACAATCAGAGTCAAACAAATCCAAGATAGTGGTAGAACTGACCATAAAATGAACCCTGGTCCCTTTTTCCGCTCATTTTGATACATCAACATATTAAAGAACACACCTGGAAAGCTGATAAATATTCTGTTGAGACCCTCCCATGAGACTTCCCCTAAGATTCCTGCCCACAGAACCGAGGTAAAAACTCTTAAGACAACAGATGCCAGTGCAAGCTCTCTCTGGAGCATGCCCGCACCTTTCTTCCCTCTTTCTTTCTCAGGTGTACATCTTTTCTTTCTCCTAAGCTCTAAGGGTTCTGACTAGACTTGCAACTAGGGCAGAAGTGGGCAGCAGCAGCTCATCCCAGGCTAACCCCCTGCACCTGTCTCCAAGGTCCCCTTTTCTCTGACTTTTCAGTGTGCTGACAGCAGCCCCACCTTGGCTCACTTCTATCACTGCTTTTTACTTCTCAGTGAGTCCAAACAGCCCAGTGTAGCTCACTTCTTTTCCGTAACGTTTCTAGAGGGCCGAGCAGAACACTGGCTGCACTCTATCCTGTTGCTTCTCCTATGCTAAGCCCTTCCTTTGTTTCACTGTCCTCAGCTTTAATAAATGTACTCTCAAAATTACTTGCACTTCTGTCGTGAAATCTTTCCTGCATGAAGTCAAGAACTCACACACTACTGGTCAGCCTGAGAGAGACCCACTCCGGATCCAGTCCTTTTCCAGTGACATTATAACTTGTGGACTTCAGAACTAGAAGAACTCAAATTGAATAGTAAGAACTTCATTTCTGAATTTGTTAATAATTACCAGGGATTCATAATTCTGTCTCTGGCAAGTTTATCTAATAGAGCCAAGTTTGTGAAGGGACTTTGGATTAGTATCATGGACTGAAAAGCTTGAGAAACTCATCTTAATATTTCCCAGAATACTTAGCTTGAAGTTGACACTAAATAAATAGACGTGGATACCTGACTGAATCATTGTAGTTTATCCTTCTTATTCCTTTTAAGTATGGCATAACTTGCTTTACAAAGGTAAGTACTTTGTGAGAAGCTGGATTTAGTTAGACCCTTGAGTTTCTGGGGTAATTCTCCATGAAAAGGGTAATTTCATATAACAGGTGAACTAATGGCTTAGATTTCTATTACTTATCCTATAGCTGAGCAGTTGAAGGACAAATGGGCTGGATGCACTTTTAGTCTTACAAGGAAAGTGGCCAGTCAAGCGGAGAGTCTGGTGCCCTAACTTACAGTCCAGGGCTTTCTCTGTCATTTGTCCGCTAAGTGCTAGAAACTCTTTTAAGCCTTTTGTACTATTACTTCACTTGCTCCTTACAACTTTTTCAAGGCTACTTGGCTAGTAAGCAGAGATGCTGGAATTCAAAACTAGGCAATTTGGTTCACTTTCAGATGCTGGTTGAATGGGAATCATACTCTTCACAAAATCGTTTCTCTGATATTTTTGCTCAACTCAAACGCTCAATGATAGTTTTGTAACAATGAAGGATCACCACTTAAAATCTGAGAATAGGAGATGTGAAGCTGGAGGCTCTTGGCATTTTCATACCTAAGGGTGAACTGTCCTTTATGGGAAACCTTTGCCAGCTCTAAAATCAATTAGATAAGGACCTCAGATTCTTCATATTTTTGTGTTTGTTTGTTTGTTAATTCTCACTGGAGGATATTTTTCCTTTGATTTTTAGAAAGAATGGAAGGAACAGAAGGAGGGGGAGAGAGAGAAAGAAAGAAACATCTCACATAGATTGGTTGCCTCCCTCATCTCTCATGCAGCCCTTGTTGGAGCAAACCTGCAACCCAGGTCCATGCCCTTGACCAGGAATCGAACCTGCAACCCTCCAGTGCATGGGCCACTGCTGTAACCACTGAGAACACTGACCAGGGCTCTTCAAAATCTTAACAGAAGATAGGATTGGAGAAAGTGGGGATATGTATGCCATATCATGATAAAATACGTTTCAGGATTGTGCTGGAAAAGACATGTCCTCACCACGATTATGTTCATGTTGTTGCACAGGTGGGAAAGATCATGGCTCTTGGTGGGAACCAGAGCAGTGGTGTGACAGAGTTCATTCTGGCAGGTGTCCCAAATCTCAACAACACAAAAGAAGAATTGTTTTCTGTCTTCCTGCTTATCTATCTGCTGACTCTAACAGGCAATGTGTTGATTGTTGGGGTGGTAGGAGCTGATACTCGCTTGCAGACTCCCATGTACTTCTTTCTGGGTAACCTGTCCTGCCTAGAGATCCTGCTCACTTCTGTCATAATTCCCAAGATGCTGAGCAACTTTCTCTCAAGGCAACACACTATTTCCTTTGCTGCATGTATTACCCAATTCTATTTCTACTTCTTTCTTGGGGCCTCTGAGTTCTTGCTGCTGGCCGTCATGTCTGTGGATCGCTACCTGGCCATCTGTCACCCTCTGCACTACCCCTTGCTCATGAATGGTACTGTGTGCTTTCGGGTCGCCTTGGCCTGCTGGATGGGGGGACTCCTCCCTGTGCTTGGCCCCACAGTCGCTGTGGCCTTGCTTCCCTTCTGTGAACAAGATGCTGTGGTGCAGCACTTCTTCTGTGACAGTGGCCCACTGCTCCGTCTGGCATGTACCAATACCAAAAAGCTGGAGGAAACTGACTTTATCCTGGCCTCTCTTGTTATTGTATCCTCACTGATGATCACTGCCGCGTCCTATGGCCACATAGTCCTAGCAGTCCTGCGCATCCCCTCTGCCTCAGGCCGTCAGAAGGCCTTCTCTACCTGTACCTCTCACTTGATGGTGGTGACGCTCTTCTATGGAAGTGCCATTTTCCTCTATGTGCGGCCATCACAGAGTGGCTCTGTGGATACTAATTGGGCAGTGACAGTGGTAACTACATTTGTGACACCATTGCTGAATCCATTTATCTATGCCTTGCGCAATGAGCGAGTCAAGGAAGCTTTAAAAGATATGTTTAGGAAGGTGGTAGAAGGCTTCTGGGGGGATCTTTTACTTGCTAAGCGTTGCAACAAGAAAATAATGACGTGAAAAGTAAAGGAGCATAATATCCAATCTTAAGTCCAAGTATTCTCTATTGTCATTCTCTTCCCTAGTATAATCATGGACATCATCACCAAATGACTGCGTTCCGGAACTATTATGGAACTCTAGAGTCATCAAGTCTCTTTCAGGAAAAAATTCCTTGATTTTATCTCACACATAAATCTATATAATTATTGATAAAGCATAATCAATACCATCATTACATCATAAGACCCTCCGATCTGTGAGATGCTGGAATTCAAAGCTAGGCAATCTGGTTCAAGATCTTAACCTAAGGGTCCATGATCACCAGGGAATCATCTAAGGAGGGGCTTCAGAAAATTTATAAGCCTCATTGGTATGTAAATTTTATGTGTCTGAGCATATATGTATTTGTCCAGGAAAATGGTTCTGTAGCTTTAATCCAAGTCTTGGATCTAAATGTGACCTTCGCCAAAACTGATGTAAAAATGGATTTAAAATTCTCAGTAGACCCCTAATTGGTTTGGCTCAGTGGATAGAGCTTCAGCCTGTGGACTCAAGGGTCCCAGGTTTGATTCCTATGAACGGCATGTACCTTGATTGTGGGCATAGGGGGTGTGCAAGAGGCAGCTGATTGATGTTTCTCTCTCATTGATGTTTCTAACTCTCTCTCCCTTTTCCTTCCTCTCTGTAAAAAATCAATAAAATATATTTTTAAAAAATTCTCAGTAGAATCTTACAATTGTTTATGAATATCAATAATTAAAAGAATTCCTATAATAAAGAATAAATAAAAATAAAATACACATATTATCTGGATATTTGTGTTCATACTTTCCAAAACAATTGCATTTACTGTCAGATGGAAAAGAGGTAAAACAAACGTAATAAGTGTCTTATTCACTTCTCCACAGCAATCCAAGGTGCCTCTGGAAAAGCAGTTCAAAGAGAAATTTCATGAATAATAGCATTTAAAGTATTTTCCTAGTTTGCACTTTATTACAAAGAGGAATTTAAAAGAGCACTCATTTTATCACTGGATTGTGTTCCTTTCCTTTTTCCATCTTTTTAATTCTTACTAGAGGCCCGGTGCACGAAATTCGTGCACGGGGGAGGGGGGGGGTCCCCTCAGCCCAGCCTGCATCCTCTCCAATCTGGGACCCCTCGAGGGATGTCCGACTGCCCGTGGGATCGGGCTTAAACGGGCAGTCGGACATCCCTCTCACAATCCAGGACTGCTGGCTCCCAACTGCTTGCCTGCCTGCCTTCCTGATTGCCCCTAACCACTTCTGCCTGCCAGCCTGATCACCCCCTAACCACTCCCCTGCCAGCCTGATTGATGCCTAACTGCTCCCCTGCCAGCCTGTTTGCCCCTAACTGCCCTCCCCTGCAGGCCTGGTCACCCCTAACTGCCTTTCCCTGCAGGCCAGGTCACCCCTAATTGCCCTCCCCTGCAGGCCTGGTCACCCCTAACTGCCTTTCCCTGCAGGCCTGGTCACCCCTAACTGCCCTCCCCTGCATGCCTGGTACCCCCCCCCCCCCAACTGCTCTCCCCTGCAGGCCTGGGTCCCTTCCAACTGCCATTCCCTGCAGGCCTGGTCGCCCCCAACTTCCCTCCTCTGCTGGTTTGGTCACCCCTAACTGCCCTCCCCTGCAGGCCTGTTCCCTCCCAACTGCCCTCTCCTGCTGGCCATCTTGTGGTGGCCATCTTGTGTCCACATGGGGGCAGGATCTTTGACCACATGGGGGCAGCCATCTTGTGTGTTGGAGTGATGGTCACTCTGCATATTACTCTTTTATTAGATAGGATAGAGGCCTGGTGCACGGGTGGGGGCCAGCTGGTTTGCCCTGAAGGGTGTCCCGGATCAGGGTGGGGGTTTCCTTGTGGCGTGGGGCGGCCTGGGTGAGGGGCCTGTGGTGGTTTGCAGGCCGACCACACCCCCTGGCAACCCAAGTGGAGGCCCTGGTATCTGCGGTTTATTTATCTTCTACAATTGAAACTTTGTAGCCTGGAGCAGAGCCAAGCCTTCTGCTTGCTCCATGGCGGCAGCCTTTTTAGGGGGGGATTTATGTATCTTCTATAATTGAAACTTTGTAGCCTTAAGCGAGGCCTGGGCCTGCCAGGGTGTGCGGAAAGCTTGGCTTCCTCCATCACTGGGGGCAACCCTAGCCTCCTGCTCTTTCCAGCTCCGTGGCTGCCGCCATTTCTGTTTGGGTTTATGTATCTTCTATCATTGAAACTTTGTAGCCTTGAGTGGAGGCCTAGGCCGGCAAGGGCAGGTGGAAAGCTTGGCTTCCTCCATCGCCGGGGAAACCCAAGCCTCCCTCCTGCTCTCTGTGGCCATAGCCGTCTTGGTTGGGTTTATTTGCATATTCACTCCTGATTGGCTGGTGGGCGTGGCTTGTTGGTGTAGCTGAGTGATGGATAATTTGCATATTACTCTTTTATTAGATAGGATATTTGTTGTCATCAGTCCTCTTTAATTTGTAGTAAAATTGTGTTTGGATTGAGGACCTTGAATATCAAAGAGTTAAGAATGCCAACTATGGCAACCAGGAACCAAGAACCAGACTTTGTGATATATTTTATCTACCTCATTGGATATTTAAAAGGGAATAGGGACTCCTATTAGTGGTGCCCTTGAAAATTTTAGACAGATACTTATTCATTTATTTAACAAAGGTCTGTAAGCATATACTACCGGTAATATATGCTAAGATGAACAGGAAGTGGTTCCTAACCTCGATCAGAAATGGGGATTATAAAGTGGATTACAAAATGACATTGGAGATCAAATGAAAATTGATTTACCCTTTCTAGGATTCTCTTGTCAGAGAAGTTTTCAGAAGCAATATTTCACTAAACAGGAATTAATTTCATGTTGGAATGTGTTTGCATACTTAGAGACAACGTTTTAAAAAAACAGCAAGGTATGGACAGCACATCAACTTTAAAAAAGTGCTGCAAAATTGGCAACCTGAGCATTAGCATGCAAAAAGATAGCTATAAAACTTCAGTGGGCACTGGGGATAGTAATAATACTTTCATCTAATTCTATTAGTAATGCACAAAAACACACATTAAATATGTCTATCCCAAAAGAGCCCTGAGAGAGACTAAAGGAAGAGAAGGAAGGATCAGTGATTTGCGGGGGAAACAGAAATCTTCTGGCGAGATCTAGAAGTGTTGCCCAGAAAGCAGATGACATATTGCATTAAGAACTGCCTAATTTCATGAAGCATAAAGACGGAAGTCAAACCCAGACACTGGCCAAAGAGAGGAATTTATGTAATAGTTTATAACATTTTTCAAAGGACCCCCATATTTTGGCAATAAAGCTTGTTAAAGCACCTATTGTTTCAAAATTACTTTATTGTTGAAAATTACTTTGGACTCAACTTAATTCAATAAAAAATTATTGAATACCATGTTCTGGGAAGTTAATTGTCTTTAACCTTTGCCATTTAAATTATGATGTGGGATGACTATTTGTGATTCCTTTCCTAACCCAGCGGTTTTTCTCCAAACCCCAAGAGCATCAACGTGCAGATTGGGAGGAACCTAAGCCACAGGTTCCAGAGCTGGAATGTTTAGTAAGGGACTCAGGCTGAGCTGTGAGTCTGTCTTGGGCCCTCTTGAGAGGGTCTGGGTGCTTACAGAGTTAGGACAGAACCATCGTAGGCAGCCTGGTATTAGAGAACCAACGAAAAATAATTATAGATTTCACCAAGAAGCAAAGGTTATCCCCAAGACCTGCAGGGAATAACTCGACACTATCCTCATACATCCACACTGAAATCAAACCCTAGAACCACGGTCTTAGCCCGCCCTCTATGCTATCTCGTGCCATTAATGCTTTTGCTGTTGTTGTTTCTCCAGCTTTATTGAATGTACTTTGTCCTACAGGCCTAGGTTTAGAGCACCCTTCTAGGGCCCAAAGGAAGAGTTGCCACTTCCAATACCCTCTTCTATAGAAGCCTGCACCACCACCCTCCTCCCCACTTCTCTATCACCCAGTAGGCAGCGGGTGGAAGGGGAAGGGTAGGCGTTGTCCTTACTCTGCAGTGCCTTCTGCTTGGGGACAAAGCTCCTGAGCTGTAGCTTATCTGCCTCAGTCACATTGTCTACCCTTCTCAGGCCGCCGCCCACAGGCACCCGGGACTTGGGCTGGCTTCCCTTGGGTCCCGGCTGTCAGGAAGGACGTCCAGGATGATGTCCAGAAGACATCCGGTCTAATTAGCATAGTACCCTTTTATTATTATAGATTTCTTGGAGTAAACATTTTAAATAAATGACATCATTGTTTACTCTGAAAAAAAGAAATATCCTGTGCTACTAATGAAAGACATTTTGGCAATTTCTTACAAAACGAAACATAATCTTACCATGCAATCCAAGAATCATTTTCCGAGGTACTTACCCAAATGAGTTGAAAACTTGTTTCCACAGAAAAACCTGCCCATTAATGTTTATAGCAGCTTTATATATAATTGCCAAAACTTGCAAGCAATAAAGATGTCCTTCAATAAGTGAATGGATAAATAAACTGTGGTACAGCCATACAATGGCATATTATTCAGCACTAAGAAGAGACATCAAGTCATGAAATGATGTGAAGAAACTTGAAATGCATATTACTAAATAAAAGAAACAAATCTGTAAAGGCTACATATTGTATGATTTCAAATGTGTGACATTCTGGGAAAGGCAAAACTGTGGAGTCAGTAAAAAGATCAGTGCTTGTGGAGGAGGGGAGTGGTGGGTAGAGGGGTGGGACGGGTGCACTGGGGGAGCACAGAAGATTTTTAGGGCAGTGTAAGTATTCTGTCTGATACTAATAATAATGAATATGTGTCTTTATATGTTTGTCAAAACCCACAGATTGTACAACATAAAGAATAAACCCCAATGTAAACTCTGGCCTTCAGTTAATAATGATTTATCAACTTTGGTTCATTGATTATAACAAATGTATGACACTAGTGCAGATGCTGATGGTAAGGGAGGCTATGAGGAGGGGAGGGAGGCAAGATGATATATAGAAACTCTCTGTATTTTCCACTCAGTTTTGTTGTAAACCTAAAGCTGCATGTCTTAATTCAGGCTATTATAATAAAAAACTAGAGGCCCGATGCACAAAATTCGTGCAAGTGCCTTGGCCCTGGCCCCCACCTGCCACTGCTCACTGCAGCCAAGTCTGGGGGCCTCTGCTGCCTCTGCCTGGGCCCCCGTCTGCTGCAGCTTTGTCAGGAAGGAAGGATGTCTGGTCTGTTTAGCATATTAGGCTTTTATTATTATAGATACCATAGATTGGGTGGCTTAAACCAAACAGTCATTTCTCACAGTTCTAGAAGCTGGGAAGTTGAAGATCAAGTTGCCATCAGATTCAGTGTCTGATGAGAGCCTGCTTTCTGGCTGGCAGACCATCTTTTCTCTCTATCTGACATGGCCAAGAGAAAAATTCCACATTTCTTTTTATAAGGACAGTAATCCTATTCATGAGGACTCCACCCTCATGACCTAATTACCTCCCAAAGGCCCCACCTCCAAATACTATCACATTGGGAATTAGGGCTTCAGCATATGAATCTGAAAAGGGGGGTGTGTGTCACATAAAAATTGAGTCCATAGACTATTCTAAAAAAAAAAAAAGGTGTATTAGTTTTAAATAAAAACAATGACTTAGTAATTCACAGTTTAATTGAAGGAACAGAAAAGATAATGTGTTGATTGCTAGTCAAACAACGTGGGAGCACGTTTAGGACAATGAAAAGAAGAAAATGGAGAGGAGGAACTAACCTAAGGGAGTTTTTGGAAGTTGAATTTTGAGCTAGAATTTGACAGAAATATGGATTGAGTGAAGGGGATCTTAGGTATTTATGGGGTAGAACTGAGATAGGCCAGTGAGCCAGGACAAGTGGAGTAGGGAAACTGAGACAGAGAGCTGAACAAACTGGCAGAGCAATTTTGTTCTGATACTGAAGGTCACGTCCCCAGAAATAACATCTATCTAGGCCCCAGTTGTATTTCAGCTGCAGACCCAGAAAAGCAGCAAAATCTGGTGGTAGACAGCAGGACCAGCAGCAATGGCTAACGACCCCCTGCCCTAACACTGACCAATCAGTGGCAACCAGGGCCCTGAATATTCTGTTGAAACCCTTCCCTGAGACCTCCCCTAAGATTCCCGCCTGTGAGGAAGAGATCAAGTCTCAAAACAAAGGAGCCAGTGAGTGCTCTCCCTCTGGGGAGCAGCCCCCACTATTCCCTTACCCTCTTCTTCTCCCTCTTCTTCCCCCACAGACATGCACCTTCTAAACCTAAGGAACCCCACGAGACTTACAACCTGGGGAGCAGTGGGCAGTGGCAGCTCGTCACAGGTTAATCCCCTCAACCTGACCCCAAGACCCTTCTTTCTCTGACTTCTTAGAGAGCTAGGGCAGCTCATCCTAGGCTCTCCTGTTGCTGCTTCTATGCTAAGCCCCTTCTTGTTTTACATCCTCAGCTTTAATAAATGTTCCCTCATAATCATCTGGACTTGTGCTGTGAAATTTTTCATGCATGAAGTCAAGAACCCACCCCTACAGCTGGCCCTAGGCAAACCCACCAAGGGCCAGGTCCCCTTTCTGGTGAGAGAATGCCAAAAAAGTTAGTGAGAGTGACAGGGGTGGCAGGAGGGGTGGCAGGAGGAGTGCCATAGAAGAGTGGGGGAGAAGAGGTGGCAGGAGAAGCAAAGTGTGGCTGAGGAGTAGCAGAGGGTGTCCAGAGGAATAAGAGATGGGATGACAAGGCGACAGAAGGTTCAGTTTGGTGGCAGCAATGGCCATGGGGGCAGAAAAGGGGCAGGTGGGGGTGGGGATGGCATGAGTGAATGGCAATAGAAGCAAGCATCTTTCCATCAACAAGGAGGTGGAATTGACTGGAATGAAGGGCCAGTGAAGATGTTACAGGTCAAAGAGGCAAAAGAGTGAAACATTACAAATGAAACCCTCCCCAGTGGAGCGCTAGCAAACACGGTAACTGCTAATGTCACTGCTGAATGTGGAGAATGCTGGAAAGGGGCTGACTGAGCAAGAGCTGAGTGGGAGAGGAGAAGGAGCGGGTTTCAAGCTAACTTGCTTTTGGATGGAGATGATGGCCTAACCGGAGCCATTCTCTAGGCAGCTGAAAATACAAGTAGAGAGATGGGGTTTTCTGGGAGTCATTAGAGGGAGATGAACAGAAATATTAAAAATAAACAAATCTTGGAATAATGCACAGAATTAAATTTCAGGAAGGAGAAAAACAAACATTGAAGAAAACAAAACAATTGTCCTATGAAGAAAAGGACAGTGATATAGGAATACGAAGAGGGAATTTTATAAAAATGTCAGCAATGTCCGATGTATCCACAGGTACCCTGGTGATGCCATTGTAATCACCTAGTTATTATTTAACAGGAGAGGAGCGAGGGAAGACCAAATAGTATAGGCATGCCATTTCTACAGCTTTGCCAAACACCTGCGTTTGGCATTCTCCAAGTCTATTCCCCACTGACTGATGGGGGAAGGTGCTAGACAAGGCGGTTACAGGCCCGCCCAGTAAGGTCTGAGTGATGTGGGAAGGTGTTTCCTGGTCAGTCACACCTGGAAGTGAGTCAGTGGCCAAAACTCCTGGTTTCCTTCCTCTGTTCCCAGTTCTGGGCAATCTGCGCTACCCCATAGGTTCTAACCAAGTTCTCCTTTTCTGCAGAAGCTACGAGAGTCAGCAGCAAAGGCCACAAGGCACCAAGGAGACTCCCAGGAAGGTCAAAGGTTCGGAAGGAGTCAAACACCTGGCACCAGCCCCTTTGACCAGAGTGCGTCACTTCTAAGAAATTTCACTTCCTGTTTTCACGCTTTTTGAGAATTCTCAGCCAAAAGCCAGGGTGAGCTTATCGCCTTTGCAGTACACGCAGGTCTTTGCCACATGCCACAGCACTGGAAAGACTGATGCTAATCTCAGGGTGGAGAAAACCTGTAAATCATGGGCAACCACCTCAGATGAGGAAGCACCCGTATGAAAGAGAGCAAAGAGCCCGCGTCTCTATTACTTGGAAGGTCATGGGGAATGGATGGGAAGGGAGGGAACACAACCAGCTTCACATCCACAAATAAATCTGTGTCACCATTGGGTTCTGCTTGGGGTTAAAACAAACACGGTTATTATCCCTAGTCACTGGGACTTGCAGTTGAATAAAAGAAAATAGTATTCTCCTTTTGTAATACACGCAGTATACAATAAACCTAGAAGAATGAACACACACACATAAACACACTCAATACGGTTAAGTGGCAACACAAGTAGTAACTGATAATCACCAGTGAGCGAAGCCTCAGTTTCCGAAGGTGAGAAATCTGCATAAACTAAATTTGAGAAAGCACAAAATGGAGCAAGTACAATGTGGGTTTTCTGTGAGTGTGTTTTGCTAAAGTTTTGCAAAACTATATTCCTTGATATTCTAGGTAAATAATCCATGTTCCTTAGGAACCAGTCTGATTATCCAGAGGGGTCCTTGAATATTGCTAAAACAAATAATTGATTGGACTCTGGTAACTGTGCCTACTTTTCTGAGACTTAAATCCCTAACCTTCTAAGTTACTTTATAGTCAACAGCATTGAAAATTACAGAATCTCCACCCAAAGAAAGCAAGAAGGTCTCCTTTGTGAATAAAAGCTCCTTGAATGGTAAATAGTGTACTTTCATGCAAATAGACAGAAGACTTTTTAAACTTCATTCTTTCTTCTTGGGTTACTAGACATTCAATCCTACCAAGGGTCTAGTAGACAATCTATGCTGGAAAATTATTAGTTTCCTCAGACTATGAAAAAGTATTTAACCTGAAAATAACCAAATGAAATAAATCTAATATGAGGAAAGAGACAAATTCAGAATGTGAGACTTCTTATAAGACAACTGCCATGAAAAAAGAAGGGCTGAGAGGAGGGAAATTTTTCTAGATTAAAATACACTAAAGGCCCTAGCTGGCTTGGCTCAGTGGATAGAGCGTCAGCCTGCGGACTGAAGGATCCTGGGTTTGATTCTGGTCAAGGGTACATGCCCAGGGTGGTAGGCTTGATCCCCAGTCGGGGTTCACAGGAGGCAGCCAATCAATGATTCTCTCTCATCATTAATGTTTCTATCTCTCCTTCTTCCTTCCTCTCTGAAATCAACTAAAAAAAAAAAATATATATATATAGGGGGTGGGGGGGACTATGGGGGGATAACCACACATTTGTAATACCTTAATCAATAAAAAAAACACCTGAATGGAGAAATATATCATTTTAATTAATTGTAAGACCCAACATAGTAAATATGTCAATTTTCACACACACAATATATATATATATATATATATATATATATATATATATATATGACACTGAAGAGACATTAAAAATAAATGCAATAAGAAACTGTTTGAATCCAGATTTTCAGCAAAATATGAGGGAGCCAATTGAAGAAATTTGAAAATATGTTGGTATTAGATTATATGGAATTTGTTGTAAATGTTAGTGTGATATAGTACTGAAGTTACTCTTTTATTCTTAGTTCTTATTTTAGGAGATGCACGTTGAGATATTTAGGTTTGAAGGGTCATGGGTATGAGACAGATAAGGTTATTATCCTTGTTTACTGGAAGCTTGCAGTTAAATAAAAGAAAATATCTTCTCCTTTTCTCATACATCTACACTAATAAAAGAGAAACATGCAAATTAACCATCACTCTGCTACATCCACAAGCTATACCCACCAGCCAATCAAGAGCGAGTATGCAAATTAACCCAACCAAGATGGCAGCTGGCCACGGAGCGAGCAGGAGGCTTGGGTTTCCCCAGCGATGGAGGAAGCCAAGCTTTCCACCCGCTCCGGCTGGCCCTGGCGTTCGCTCAAAGCTACAAAGTTTCAATTATAGAAGATAAATAAATCCCAGATACCAGGGCCTCTGCTTGGGTCGCCAGGGGGTGTGGCCAGCCTGCAAACCACCACAGGCCCCTCACCCAGGCCGCCCCATGCCCCAAGGGAACCCCCACCCTGATCCGGGACACCCTTCAGGGCAAACCAGCTGGCCCCCACCCATGCACCAGGCCTCTATCCTATCTAATAAAAGAGTAATATGCAGACTGACCATCACTCCAACACACAAGATGACTGCCCTTATGTTGGCCAAAGATCCTGCACCCATGTGGACACAAGATGGCCGCCACAAGATGGCCAGCAGGGGAGGGCAGTTGGGAGGGACCAGACCTGCAAGGGCGGG
This sequence comes from Plecotus auritus, assembly GCF_963455305.1. Classification (NCBI taxonomy): domain Eukaryota; kingdom Metazoa; phylum Chordata; class Mammalia; order Chiroptera; family Vespertilionidae; genus Plecotus; species Plecotus auritus. Next base: position 81,428,968 of record NC_137770.1, on the reverse strand, counting down.
CAGTAGGGGGCAATCAAGCCTGCAGGGGAGGGCAGTTAGGGGTGACCAGGCCATCAGAGGAGGGAAGTTGAGGGCGACTGGGCCTGCAGGGAAGGGCAGTTGGGGGGGAACCAGGCCTGCAGGGGAAATCAGTTGAGGGGGACCCAGGCCTGCAGGGGAGAGCAGTTGGGCGTGACCAGGCCTGCAGGGGAGGGCAGTTAGGGGTGACCAGGCCTGCAGGGGAGGGCAGTTAGGGCCAATCAGGCTGGCAGGGGAGCAATTAGGCATCAATCAGGCTGGCAGGGGAGTGGTTAGGGGGTGATCAGGCTGGCAGGCAGAAGCAGTTAGGGGCAATCAGGAAGGCAGGCAGGTGAGCAGTTGGGAGACAGCAGTCCTGAATTGTGAGACAGATGTCCGACTGCCTGTTTAGGCCAGGATCAGGCCTAAAGGGGCAGTCAGATATCCCTTGAGGGGTCCCAGATTGGAGAGGGTGCAGGCAAGGCTGAGGGACACCCCCACCCCGTGCACGAATTTCATGCACTGGGCCTCTAGTCCTATATAATAAAAGAGTAATATGCAAATTAACCATCACTCTGCTACATCCACAAGCCACGCCCACAAGCCACACCCACTAGCCAATCAGGAGTGAATATGCAAATAAACCCAACCAAGATGGCTACAGCCACAGAGAGCAGGAGGGAGGCTTGGGTTTCCCCAGCAATGGAGGAAGCCAAGCTTTCCACCTGCCCTTGCCGACCTAGGCCTCCACTCAAGGCTACAAAGTTTCAATGATAGAAGATACATAAACCCAAACAGAAATGGTGGCAGCCACAGAGCTGGAAGAGCAGGAGGCTAGGGTTGCCCCCAGTGATGGAGGAAGCCAAACTTTCTGCACACCCTGGCCGGCCCAGGCCTCCGCTTAAGGCTACAAAGTTTCAATTATAGAAGATACATAAATCCCCAAAAAAATGGCTGCCACCATGGAGCAAGCAAAAGGCTTGGCTCCACTCTGGGCTACAAAGTTTCAATTATAGAATATAAATAAATCCCAGATACCAGGGCCTCCACTTGGGTCACCAGGGGGCGTGGCTGGCCTGCAAACCACCACAGGCCCCTCACCCAGGCCGTCCCATACCCCAAGGGAACCCCACCCTGATCCAGGACACCCTTCAGGGCAAACCAGCTGGCCCCCTCCTGTGCACCAGGCCTCTATCCTATCTAATAAAAGACTAATATGCAGATTGACCATCACTTCAACACACAAGATGGCTGCCCCCATGTGGTCAAAGATCCTGCCCCCATGTGGACACAAGATGGCCACCACAAGATGGCCAGCAAGGGAGGGCAGTTGGGAGGGACCAGGCCTGCAAAGGAGGGCAGTTGTGGGCAATCAGGCCAGCAGGGGAGGGCAGTTGGGGGTGATCAAGCCTGCAGGGGAGGGCAGTTAGGGGTGACCAAGCTGGCAGAACAGGGAAGTTGGGGGCAACCAGGCCTGCAGGGAAAGGCAATTGTGAGAGACCCAGGCCTGCAGGGGAGAGCAATTAGGGGTGACCAGGCCTGCAGGGAATGACAGTTGTGGGGGGACCCAGGCCTGCAGGGGAGAGCAGTTGGGAGGAACCAGGCCTGCAGGGGATGGCAGTTAGGGGTGACCAGGCCTACAGGGGAGGGAAGTTAGGGGCAAACAGGCTGGCAGGGGAGCAGTTAGGCATCAATCAGGCTGGCAGGGGAGTGGTTAGGGGGTGATCAGGCTGGCAGGCAGAAGCGGTTAGGGGCAATCAGGAAGGCAGGCAGGGGAGCAGTTGGAAGCCAGCAGTCCTGGATTGTGAGAGGGATGTCCGACTGCCTATTTAGGCCTGACCCCAGGGATCAGGCTTAAATGGGCAGTCGGACATCCCAGATTGGAGAGGGTGCAGGCTGGGCTGAGGGACACCCCCCTCCCCCATGCACAAATTTTGTGCACTGGGCCTCTAGTACAATATAAACCTAGAAGGAGAAATACGCATGCGCGCGCGCACACACACACACACACACACTTGATGGTTAGGTGGCAATACAAGTAGAAAATGTGGCAGCTGTTAATAATTAATGATTCTGCCCTAGCTAATTTGGTTCAGTGGATAGAGCATCAGCCTGCGCACTGAAGGGTCCCCGTTTGGTTCTAGTCAAGAGCAGGTACCTAGGTTGCAGGCTCAATCCCTGGCCCTGGTCAGAGTGAGCAAGGGAGGCAACCCATTGATGTGTCTCTCTCACATCAATGTTTCTCTTTCTCTGATTCTCCCTCTCCTTCCCACTCTCTCTAAAAATCAATGGGAAAATGTCCTTGGTGAAAATTAACAGAAAATAATTAATGATTCTAAGCAAGGGGTATACAGACATTATTGTAATGTTTTTTCAACTTTTCTCTAGTGAGAGATTGAATATACAAATGGACAATGGCCAGACCATCCTATATAATAAAAGAGTAATATGCAAATTAACCATCACTCTGCTAACCCACAAGCCATGCCCACAAGCCACACCCACCAGCCAATCAGAAGCAAATATGCAAATAAACCCAACCAAGATGGCTACGGCCACAGAGAGCAGGAGGGAGGCTTGGGTTTCCCCAGCAATGGAGGAAGCCAAGCTTTCCACCTGCCCTTGCCGGCCTAGGCCTCCACTCAAGGCTACAAAGTTTCAATGATAGAAGATACATAAACCCAAACAGAAATGGCGGCAGCCACAGAGCTGGAAAGAGCAGGAGGCTAGGGTTGCCCCCGGTGATGAAGGAAGCCAAGCTTTCTGCACACCCTGGCCGGCCCAGGCCTCCGCTTAAGGCTACAAAGTTTCAATTATAGAAGATACATAAATCCCCAAAAAAATGGCTGCCACCATGGAGCAAGCAGAAGGCTTGGCTCCGCTCCAGGCTACAAAGTTTCAATTATAGAATATAAATAAATCCCAGATACCAGGGCCTCCACTTGGGTCACCAGGGGGCGTGGCTGGCCTGCAAACCACCACAGGCCCCTCACCCAGGCCGCCCCACACCCCAAGGGAACCCCCACCCTGATTCGGAACACCCTTCAGGGCAAACCAGCTGGCCCCCACCCATGCACCAGGCCTCTATCCTATCTAATAAAAGACTAATATGCAGATTGACCATCACCCCAACACACAAGATGGCTGCCCCCATGTGGTCAAAGATCTTGCCCCCCATGTGGACACAAGATGGCCGCCACAAGATGGCCAGCAAGGGAGGGAAGTTGGGAGGGACCAGGCCTGAAAGGGAGGGCAGTTGTGGGCGATCAAGCCTGCAGGGGAGGGCAGTTAGGGGTGACCAAGCCGGCAGAGGAGGGAAGTTGGGGGTGACCAGGCCTGCAGGGAAAGGCAGTTGGGAGGGACCCAGGCCTGCAGGGGAGAGCAGTTGGGGGGGGGACCAGGCCCACAGGGGAGGGCAGTTAGGGGTGACCAGGCCTGCAGGGGAGGGCAGTTGGGGGGGACCCAGGCCTGCAGGGGAGAGCAGTTGGGGGGGACCAGGCCTGCAGGGAGGGCAGTTAGGGGTGACCAGGCCTGCAGGGGAGGGCAGTTAGGGGTGACCAGGCCTGCAGGGGAGGGCAGTTAGGGGCAAACAGGCTGGCAGGGGAGTGGTTAGGGGGTGATCAGGCTGGCAGGCAGAAGTGGTTAGGGGCAATCAGGAAGGCAGGCAGGTGAGCAGTTGGGAGCCAGCAGTCCTGGATTGTGAGAGGGATGTCCGTCTGCCCGTTTAGGCCCGATCCCACCAGGATCGGGCCTAAACGGGCAGTCGGACATTCCTCGAGGGGTCCCAGATTGGAGAGGGCGCAGGCTGGGCTGAGGGACACCCCCCTACCCCATGCATGAATTTTGTGCACCGGGCCTCTAGTATATAATAATAGGACTATGACCCACAACCTGCAGCGACCAGCTCAGGAAACCAGCCTACTAACTTTAAGTCAGTTTTATAGGAACTCAAAACACTATCTCTAATAATAATCCAGGAAACTAAATAACAACCCCTGTAGGAATCAGCCTCAAATGGCCAGGACTTGTTTAGTAACTAATAGCTTATCAAATATTTCCTACTTGGGACCAAGCAGAGAAAGCCAAATATGCATCCCTGACCAATGACACAGGATGCCTGGCTTCTAATTAGCCCACCTCTAGCTTCCCCAGGCCAGCTGGGGGTCTGCACCCTTAACCCCTGCATTGCTTAAGGGTCAGCTGTAGTGGAAAGGGCTCCAATCAGTTGAAGCCTTTCCCTTTTTCCACGCTAAAGCTTTCCCACTCCTCCATCTGCCTATGAGCGACTGCCAAAACTTGAGTGATCACGGCAAGCTCTAAATAAATAGCCTTTGCTTGTTCTCCTTTAATTGGCTTTAATTTATTTCCACATCAGGATTAAAATTTTGCAAAATAAAAAGTTGAGGGAAAATGATAGAAACACAGACAAAACAGCAACTAGAAATATTCCTAAGATCCTTACTAGGGGTCAAGTTGTTCCAGAAAAGAGCTCTGGATGGCCCATAGCACACTGGAGCATGCCCATTTTTTATGTTGCTGGCTGGGTCTAATAAACTACAATTGACTCTTGAACAATAAGGTTTTGAACTGCACTGGTCCACTTATACAGACTTTTTTTTCCAATAAATATTATAAAATGTATTTTCTCATCCTTATGACTTTCTTAATAATATTTTATTCTCTAGCCTGGCTGATTTGACTCAGTGGTTGAGCATCAACCTATGAACCAGGAGGTCACAGTTCCATTCCTGGTTTCGAGCTCTATCCCCAGTGTGGGGTGTGTGGGAGGCAGCCAATCAATGATTCTCTCTCATCATTGATGTCTCTTTCTCTCTCTCTGCTTCTCCCTTCTTTTCTGAAATTATTAAAAATATATTTGAAAAATAAATAATTTTTTTCTAGCTTATTATAAGAATACAGTATAAATTTATGTAACATACAAGATAATTGTTAATTGAATGTTTATGTTATTGCTAAGGCTTCCAGTCAACAGTAGCCTATCAGTAAAGTTTTGGAGGAGTCAAAAGTTCTATGTGAATTTTAAACTGGGGGTCTGCACCCTGAACCCCGCATTGCTCAATAGTCAGCTGTAGTGGAAAGGGCTCTGGGAACCACCTGAAGTCAGACAGGTCAACCAAAGTGCCACGTGGGCAGTTTTTGGCTGAGACAATGAGAAAGATTGACATCATATCCTTGGACAGGGGTCTGAGATGAGTGGAATGTAGACGTGGTTTATTAGTCTAAGGTTTATTTGTCCTGACAGAGGCTGGCTTCCCAGACCGGGAAACCAACCTCTGTCTCTGAGAGACAAAAAACATCCTGTCCATGACACACAAAAAACATCACATCAGTGGTTGTTGTCCTGGCTTTGTTCTTGGAATTCTCTTTTGAGCATTTTAAATTCCTTCCAGATGTGTAAGGAGTATGGTTAAAGGAGAAGAAATCAGTTCATATAGGGAACAGAAGTGAGCTTGCTGAATTGTGACAGGATGAGGATAAGGGAATAGATTCCAGGAAAAGGTCAAAGGAGCCAAGAATACAATGGGAGAATAACAAGAGAGGAGGAGAAACAGCAAGGAGAGAGGGGGTGAGAAAGCTGTTGGAGAGGTCGTTTTCACTGGTTAGCAGTTTTGCCTAAGGCCTGTCTCCTTAAAGTAATAACATTAAGAAAGATAATAATAACAATAAAAAGAAATCCTAATTTGCCAAAGTAGGTCACTGTGACTCTGCAAGGTTAACTGATCCAGGTTTCCTAACCACTATACTCTATACTCAGTGTCGACACACACCAACATAACGTCACCTGTGATTCAAAGTTTATTTTGATTTGATTTTCTTGTCCTAGAAAAATGCCAAGCACTCTGCCACTTCCTCAAGAATCATGATGCCTGTCAGGAGGTCCCAAAAGATTACCATGCTGATCACCTTGGAGATTTCCTCCAATGCAATGCCTTGTGTAGGAAAATGGGGTACAGAGATCAAGTCGAACAGTCAGTTAAAACAAAGCCTCCGTTTTTTGGGGGGACATGGAAGATATTGCTTGGTGTACAAAGACTAAGGATTGAACACTGAAGGAGTATCTTATCAAACCACAGAAGATCCATTCTTCACCCTGGGCAGTTGTACATGTTCATCTCCTCTTGACAACATTGTGAGGGTTCTTCGTGATTCATTCCTAAACCAAGAACATCTGCCATGAATGCCTTACTTTGCCTATCTAAATAGATTCTAGGCGACCCACAGGTTGAGAACCGCTGCTGTAGAGCCTAAGACCATCGGAGAACACAGATATTTACATTACGATTCATTAACAGTAGCAAAATTACAGCTATGAAGTAGCAACGAAAATAAATTTTGTGTTTGGGGGTCACCACAACAGGAGGAACTGTATTAAAGGGTATCGGCATTAGAAAGGTTGAGAACCACTGAAATAGAACATTTCTCTTGCTTAAAATTGTGTAAGGTCAGTGATCATGTTTTACATTTACACAATGAAAATTAAGGGACACAATTAATCATAGACAAGCCTACAGATTTTTTACAAACTTTGTGACCTTGGACAAATGAAAATATTTAAAAATCATGGGTACAAGAGTAGGGCTGTGATCAGAGGGTCTAAATCTTAGCAGAATTGATTCATTTCTTGGGGGTTACATGAATCTGCTTTTTCTAATGTTCTCATCAAAGACTATATTTGCAGTAAGAAACAGGTACAAGATCTTTCTTAGTTAAATAATTTTTTAGTTTCTGTTTACTAGCTTATACAAATGAGATTTCTATAAAGTGAAAACAAGAGCCTTTTTCTTTTTAAAAAATGATATTTTATACCAAAGATATATGTAAATCTATATCTTAAGAAAAGATTAAACTCTTCCTCCCCGACACACCTTTTTCTTGCTTGCTCCTGTCCCTGGACTTTTGAGAGAGAGGCATTAATCCCCCAAAAAGCAAACTTATGGGTTTGGGGCTCTGAATTTAGCAAGGCCAAAACCGGATATACCACCTCATTTTGTTTTTATTTTAATTTCTCATAAGTCCATGCCTTTGCATACTGTTCCCTCCATGTAATTGCCTTTTATCCCCTTCCTCCTGTTTAAATGTCTAGACAAAAGGCAATTTATCTGGTCTCCTCTGAGGTGGTGGGAGGGGGTGGGGTACTGGCGAAAAGGAGCACAAAAAGATTTATATATTTATTAGAGTAGTATTTACATGGATGTATGCATTTGTCAAAATGCATTAAATTATATTGCAGTTTGTGCGGTTTAGTTATTTTTTTTATAATGGTAAGTAACCAGAAAAAGTCAATTCAAGGCAGCATTTCCTGTAAGTTTTCCCTGAGCCCCACTTCTTACACAAACTGATTTAGATACCCCTCCTCTGTAACCCCAAAACACTCTACAAATATTTCTATCACAGAACTTAACTTATCCCACTGTACAAACACAACTATTGAATTTATTTGTCTACGTCGCCAGACTATAAGGTTTAGAGGGCAAAGACCACATCTTAGCCTTATTTCTTTAGCACCGACTGCACCTCTGTGGCATCTCCTGCACCACAAAAAGCCCCACCGTATTGAGTGAAGGGGTGCACTGCAACTTCTTGCCCATCAGACACCCTCTATTATGTGACTCATTTCTTAGGTGGGTCTCTCATGTACCCAAATATCTGGAATTCTAAAGATCTGCATCCTTTCTGGGAACTAAAGGCACAGGAGGCAATGTCTCGGCAGAGTATCAAGATGAAGGATGAGAAGACAGTCTGATAAATGGTTCTGCTCTAAGCAGTCTTTTGAAAGCGTTGAGAGGGCATGAAAAGACTCCTATTTTGGAGACTATCCTGAAGTTTTGCTCCCGTCAAGATTCCATTTACTAGTTCGGTATATTAAGTTTAGTGAATGTATCTATAAGAGGAGATATGGAAAAACAGTACTTAGGTAAGGCTCCATAGCTCAGGGGTTAGAGCACTGGTCTTGTAAACCAGGGGTCGCGAGTTCAAATCTCGCTGGGGCCTGAGGTTCGCCTCTTTTTTTTCCCTCGGATTCAAGGGTGCCAATGCAGTTGTGCTTCGAGGGTCCTTCCCAAAGCAGTTCTTCTCTGCAAACATTGTACCCTGGGCACCTCTCAGAGAACGTTAGTCAATGCGGATGTCCTTTCCCCGGGGCCCCTGATCCTTCACTGCAGCTGAGAAATGACTTGCAGTTTGAATCTTGTTTGCGGGACAAATAAACACGCATTCCTGCCAATAGTAGGCACTGGAGTACACAATTCTTCAGGAAACGCCTACTAACGTGAATGCGCCTTGAGGCAAAACTTAAGGCGTGTTTAACCGTGGCTCGTTGGTCTAGGGGTATGATTCTCGCTTAGGGTGCGAGAGGTCCCGGGTTCAAATCCCGGACGAGCCCCATTTTTGCCACTAACTGGCTTAAGATATTTGTTACTATTGCGTTTTGTCCTCTCCACTTTCAGAAGTTCGACCAAAAGCCCCCCAGGGATGTGAAACGGCGAAGTATAGACAGCCTCAAGTTATTTTGAATTCTGCCTGACACTGTTTCCCCACTGCCGCAGGCGGGCAGGCGGGCAGGCGGGCAGGCGGGCAGGCGGGCAGGCGGGAGGGGCAGCTGGAGAGCAGATAAATCTCTTGGCCTCTCAGTGCATCTGCTATGAAATGAATATTGTAAAAAGTTCCCTTTCCCTGCCTGCTTTCAGGGATCCTGTTCAGTCAGATACAATAGTGTGTGAGAAATTGCTTGGAAACTAAATAGCGCTACCTACAGGAGCTGTTTTCTTTTTCTGGGAAGAAACTGGGAGCTGATGCATACTAACATTATCATCATTTGATAACTGTGTGACGTGTTATTCTTCATGTGCTTGATGTTTTACCTTTCCTCAAGGTCGTTTTGTAATTTTACAGCTTACTATTCCAGTTTGGTCTGTGAGCTTCCCTTATGGGCAGGCATTATGTTTTATTCATCTTTTCCGTAATTCTCTACAAGAACAGTGCCAATAACAACTGCTCAAAATACCCTCTTTAAGCTGAGTGAAGAAAGGCAAAGCAAATCTTACAGGTTTATGATATTCAAGTCTTAGTACTTTGCCTCTGGGAAACTGTGGGTTCAAAGGCATCATTACGATCTTGTGATGGTATTGTTTCATTAAGAAAAAGTTTAAAGTATGAAATGCTCAAAAAGATGAGAAGTCTCAAAAGAGTGCATACCCAGATTCTCTATACTAACTAGAGAGACAGACTATTGGATGCGAAAGGGAGGTGGAGACGTAGTGTCAACGTGGCCTCACCAGGTACAATCAATCATCAGTGTAAAAAAACTTATGGCAGCGGTGGGATTCGAACCCACGCCCCCGAAGAGACTGGAGCCTTAATCCAGCGCCTTAGACCGCTCGGCCACGCTACCTCGCATGAGCTAGCTTTTGCAGCATGTCATGTACTCTTTACTCTCTTCTGCTTCCTTCCTAATTTTGTAATTCATGTATTTATAACTTTATTGGGTTCATCATATTTCTTTCCCCCCACTTATTCCTGGCTTGTTTTTATTTCTTTCTAATTTAAACCGCAATGCTTGAGATCGGTGGAAAGAGCTGATACACATCTTGCATGGCCTCCGAGGGACAGAGCAGCCTTTGTGGGCCAGGCACAAGCCGGTCCCTCGGGAGAATCGGGGCCTTCTGCTTCCATCGGTTTTCCATGGAGGAAGCCACAAGGCAAGTGCTTTTCTACGCGAAGGATGCTGAGTCTGGGGTCGTCTCGGAGGAGACGGGGAAAGTTTCCGGGAGGTGAGAATCTAAGGCAGCCCTGACCGAGCCCAATTCTGGGTTAGTCTTGTGCCGAGGCCGGAAGAAGCCTCCTTACCCGCCCCGGCTCTTCTGCCCCCAAAAGGCAAAGCCGTCCAGGAGACGCCCTCCCGGGTAGGCGCGCGCTCTTCCCTCCCCACAGCCAAGGAATCAGCCCGCAGCTCGAGACCATCCCTGATTCTATCGCTTCCCACCATTCCGGCAGCATCTTTGGCCCATTTGGAAGCGCAAACATACAGCGAAATTATTCTCGTTGATCTTGAAATATTTTTTTTAAATGATCTGTATTATAAAGGCATATTTTCTAAATTTGAGTAAAAAAGAATGCAATGATTGCAGTGATTTGTTTGTCCACTAGGCGGCACCATATGCTCATAGCTATTAAAAAAAGACTGGGTATAGACGTGGCGAAAACTTTTTACTAAATCTTCAGAACTTAAGCTTATTTTATGTCTGGCTCGTTGGTCTAGGGGTATGATTCTCGCTTAGGGTGCGAGAGGTCCCGGGTTCAAATCCCGGACGAGCCCTGTTTTCCACTCAATTCGTCTCCTCCATTAAGACGTCTTGTTTGTTGGTGTTAAACACCACCATACTAACTAAATAAGCACCTTTTGTACCTAATATTACGACATTTTATACTCCACCATTTCAGATTTATAAACTTAATCCTTAGACAAATGTTCTTTGTATTATTAAATCACCAAGATAAATACCAGACGTTATTACGCATAGTTTATATAGTATTTATTCTACAAAATTATTATTGCTAAAATAAACTGATGAACAAAAACAGACCCGGAGACAGGAAATCATCGATCAGACTGTCAAACCTCAGAGGGAAGGTAGGGGAGGGGGTGGTTAAGGGGGAGAGATCAACCAAAAGACTTGTATGCATGCATATAAGCCTAACCAGTGGTCACGGACAACAGGGGGGTGGGGGCATGCATGGGGAGGGGTTTGGGATGGGAATGGGGGGATGAGGACAAATATGTGATACCTTAATCAATAAAGAAATTAATAAAAAAATTTAAAAAATGAAATAAAATAAAATTAACCATCATTTCTCTTCTGCATGTTTTTATTATCCAGGAATTGTTCATTCAGGACTTAAGAAGGCATATTTTATATCAATAGTTTCTCATAACCATCAACTGAAAGTTTCTTCCAACTGTACATAAAGCAAGGCACCGAGTAAGCTCTCAGAAGCTTTAAATTGGGCGTCAGTGCCATTGGCTCCTTTGCAAACTTGCTTAAGCACAGCTGCTTCAATGCCAAGTTGCTTCAAGCTTTTATGACTCTGAGCAAATTCTGAACCGATGGTGTTTGGGGGTCACATGGTAGGGTTGCACATAACAGCCATTCTGTAAGAGCCTGTAAAATAATTGATTTAGTAAGCTGATGAACAAAGTCCACAATAGGGAGACAGAGCGGAAATGGAGAACTAAGGTTAGGGAAGGACCTGTATAACCAAACAGGACTTCATCAGCCTCATCTGACCAAGTTTTGTGATGAGGATCACTGTGAATAAGAACCCTGAGGAAGCCTTGTTGGCATGTGGGCAGGATGCCTGGAGGATGATATGGAACAGGGGGTGAGAACCTCTGCTGGGCGCAAATATGCAACTCTGCTCCCAGGAGCTACCCGTGGAAACTGACCCCTTGTGGACAAACCAGGTACCATCATGGGTCTTATTTTTAGGGTCTCAGTAAAGGACTTCCGATTACAAATTTGTTTCTAGGGACGCCACTATTTGCTGATCCTTCTGTGTACAGGATATGGATGCAGAACTTACAGAGGAGAGAGCTGTTTTATTGTTCAGGGAGCTGTTGTTCATGAATTAGGCTGGACTTCTTAAGTTAGACGGCATCCCAGGGTGTGGACAGCGGAAAACAGGTAGCACCCACTAGCAAAACTTGTGAGTTGGTTTTTATCAGCTGAAGTCAGCGGATCAGAGGGACAATCATAGATTTAAGACTCTGAGTAGTAATTAGTGGTAAGTCAACATTTTTCTTTTATGTCATTGATCTTTCTGATGTGGACCAAAGGGGCCACATGCTAACCCGACAAGCTCAGGGAAGGCCTTGCATGGCAGTCTTGCAAACTCAGAGATCTAAATGAACCACAAAGGATGGTCTGAAATGAAACTTTAACTAAAAGCAGTTATGGTGGGTAGATACATCCTAGGCCGGTATCTTCAAGGTCAACCTTTTTCTTTTTTTAAATATTCTTATTGATTTCAGATAAGAAGGGAGAGGGAGAGAGATAGAAACATCAATGATGAGAGAGAATCATTGATTGGCTGCCCTCTGCCCGCAACCTGGGCACGTGCCCTTGACGAGAAACCCCACCCCCCACCCCCCACCCCCAGTCTGCAGGTCAACACTGTATCCACTGAGCCAAATCAGCTTGGGCTCAACCTTTATCTTAACTGAGCCTATCTGTCTTGTTGCATCTAAGATAACATACCCTTTGAAATGTCTGGGTAACTTGTAATTTCCCTTTTTCTGGACCCCTTGGGGCACAACCTAATGTGCCTAGGCTCCAGGACAGATACCACAAATTCCTTCATTATTATGTTAATTGTTCCTGTGCCCACCTAAGTATGTGTCTATCATTTTACTTTTTATCGACTCCCAGGGGTTCCCCACCCCCTTTGCTTTCTCCCACCTCTCTGGTCTATCACCAATGGATTTCATGTAACCCTTCCTTTGATTACAATGTATAAATACAAATATTACCAGCCATTCTCCGGAGCATTACCTCAATTCGTTGAGGTTCTGCTTCCCGGCATACGTTGACAGTTTGGCTCAAATAAACTCACACAAATTCTTTACAGGTTTCAATGTTGTTGTTTTTTTCACATTAACACTGAGCTCATGTCCATATGGTGCTACAAGGTCCCACCAAAGTAACCCTCAAAAAGAAATTTTGAGTTTTACAAAGAATAGCTCTTTGATACTATGGTTAAAGAGCAAAATGTAGTTCTTTTAGATTATTCGTTTATGCGTTAGCCCAATAAATCAATATTTATTGAATAGTTATTGGGCAAATATTTGTTGAACCTCTATTATATTCCAGGCACTGTGCTTGGAACAGAGGTTACTGTGGGAATCAGACAGATGTGGTTTCTGCCCTCATGAAATGATCAGATAATTTTTTAAAAACAAGAAATACAGTACATTTATTCTGCTAGCGATAGGGCCACCAAGGGAAAGCACAGTGTTATGCAAGCAAAACTGCCTCTGGGGGTCCTGGAAAGGCTTGTCTAAGGAAGGAGGAGCACACAGGATCTACCCAGGCAGAATGGAGAGGGGTGCACGGAGTGAGAAACATCCCACAACGAGAGAACTACCGTAAATGTTCAACACCTCGAGCTGGAAGGAAGCCTGATGAGCTCAGGGAACTGGAAAGAGGGGTGTGTAGTGGGGCAAGAGTAGGCTTACTTGTTCGTATGGAAAAAGACATGCAGATTATGATTATTACAGTAGCTTTATTAACTGTGTTTCACGTACTCACAACTGTAAACCTACTTTTGCTCACACTACATATGGAAGGAGAGGAGAAGAATGATTTGGGATAAGGCTATCTATGCAAGCCTGGCAAGCAGAGGTAGGGGCTGTAGTCATTATTTTAAGACTTACGAAAAGCCGTGGGCCCATTTTAGGTGGAGATTGGGGTGGACAGTGCAGGCACAGAACTAGATTTGGGGTCTAAAAAGATGACTGTGTTATAGTACAGTTGACAAAAAAGCGCCCTTTCGACTTTCCAATAAGCCACCACAGAGCCCTGCACCATGGAATGTTAAGGCTGGGTGCGTTTTGTCAACACTCAGTTGTTCCTTGTGTTCACCTCATGCATCCCACCAACTCTGCCAGCTCCCAGCCACTTGTACAGGAGGTCAGTGCGGCCCATGGCGCTGAGGTCAGGGTCACAGAGCGAGTTAGTGGCTGGGCCACTCAAGACAGGCTTTCACCACTGCTAGGCCACTCGCTGTTCGTTCTGCTCGAGCTGGGTGCTTCTGAGAACAGGGAGGGTTTTGTTTTGTTTTGTTTTGTTTTGTTGCTTTTGTTTTTAATGCATCTGGGTTCTTTAGGGCCTCTGTGATTATTTGAGGTCGAGACAATCATTTCTCTTCTTTCAAGGAATCTATCTGATTTTCAGAGAAGCTGGAACTGGCCCAGAAAGGAAAACAGAGCCTTGGGAGTGTCCTTGGAGGGGCTGCATGGAAGGATGTGTAATGGTCCTTCTAAAGGGGATTCAAAGGCGCCTGTTTGGGGCCCAGCCTGGGATCACACAGGAGAAGCCAGGTATGCTCTGATCAAAGCATTCTCAGAAGTGGACAGCTGAAGAGACAGGGCCCTCCCAAGCGGCGGTTCCCCTCAGCCTGGCCTCCCCTGGGCTATTACCTGGAGGCAGTCATTTCAGGGATACAAGTTACAAAAAAAGAAATGGCTTGGTTTGCCCCCAAGGGAGAACAGGGCCTCCCGTCCTTAGCCTGGGGCTGGAACGGCAAGGCTGGGATAGATAGCCTCTCATCTGATTCTGAACTTGTTCTGCCCAAATCAGAAGCAGCTTGTTCTTGGACGTACCCAAGCTCCAGTCTGTCCACCTCACGTGGACAGAGACAGGCGACATCGTGGGAGGGCAGTTGGAAGAGTGCCCAGATTATTGCATGAATCTTTCCATAGCTTGTTTAGCAAACAGCTCTGCTGTTGCCAAAGGCAGCCAACAAATCCCTCCACGTAGGCGTGCTTCATGCCCTTTTGTTTTTCCCCAGGAGCAGGTGTTCTTGATTTAGGGAGGTGTCCCCTTGACCAGAATGCCAATTCCTTAGGCTATTTCACAGGGCCACTCTGCCATACTCCTGAATCAGAGCTCTAGTTCCCACTTTTGGGCCTGGTACACAGGATCCATTTCCTCATTGCTTACCCTGACTCCAGGCAGGGAGGTAGAGTGGACAGCCCTACTTTCCCAGTGTGTGTGTGTGGTGGGGGGGGGGGGGGGGGGGAGGGGGGTAGTGGTAGAAGTGGTCACCAGAGATTTGTCATCTTAAGGGACTAGCCAGTAGGGTGACTTTAATCAAGCTCAGAACCTTAGTTTGTGACAGCAGAAAGGGACTCATAGATAGTCCGATTCTTCCTTTATTCTTTTCTGCCACCTCCATTTTAGAGATGAAGAAACTGGGACTCAGAAGTGCCATGGCTTTGTAAGATCAGACAACTAGTTACTGGCAGAAGAGAACAAGATCGGAAGTCCTTTATCCGATCATCCACTCCACAGGCACTTTTTGTTCTGTGAAGTACCGTGCTGGAGCAAACGGGCACATGCTCTGGTCTCCCGAAGCACCCACACGCATGGAGAAAGCCAGACAGACCCTTTTCCTCCCCACCGGGTAACTGTTCACACCAAGTCATGTGCGGGAAGCAGGGAGCAGGGCTTCTTATGGAATTTCAAAGAGGAGATGGAAGTGGTTAATTTAAAGAAGGGTTCCTGGAGGAGTTGATAAAGTTCCATGCCCCTTGCCCTGACTTAGGGATATTTCTTGACACCTGGGCTTGCATGGTATGCCTGAGAGTTTGTGGGAGCCAGCAGAGATTTCCTCATGGGCAAGGCCCACTTCCAAGGTTAGAAAGAAACTTGGGAGATCATCTGGCTGTTCTCCACGGCAGAGTAGTAAGTGAAAATAGTCTGGGAGGGCTCCTTAGTGACAATGAATAGGGAAGGGGAAAAGATTCCAACTCAGAAGTACTAGAGCACTTCCAACCTTTTGGTCTTAAGACGGGTGCTAAAAGTTGGCATCTGGGTGATAGAGAAGCAGGAGGAAAGGGTTAGAGAATGGAGGGAAGAGGAGAGTATCTTCCACTTTAAAAGACCTTCCTGAATCCATGGTGTTCTAGCTTCGCTTTGTCACTGCCAGTCATCCCTGCCTGGGCCCTGCTCCCAACCCACAGACAAATTCTCACTTCTCCTCCCCCTGCCTGGCCCTGGAAACTCTCTTTCTGGTGGAATCCAAATCACTCCCCTCATCTCCAGGATCCCCTATGAACTGGTTTCCAGAATTCCTAAAAGAACATGGATAATTAATTCTTAGTTCTCTAAGAAAGACCAATCCTTCCTCCTCCAATGAATGGTGTGTTTGGGAGGAAGGTCCTTCCCGTGTGCATTTGGGGGTGGGGGGGGGCACTCTGAGGAGCTGCTTTAGTCACATGATGTGGGGCAAGTGCCTACCCTTTACCTTGTGGAAGCTCTGAAGCTGGACATTCACATGCAGGGTTTCATGGAGGGTACTGAGTGTTCCATATATTAATGTAAAAGTCAGTTTCCTTGTGGGGTGGGTGTAGCTCTTTAGAAATTACTATGCTGTTTACCAATTCGGGGCTCATCTATTGTGGTGATCCCTAAACTTTGGTTTATAATCCCCAGAGGTGGGCTACTCATTACAAGTGCAGATTCCAGAGCCTCGCCCCAGAGTCTGATTTCTTACCCCAGGTCTGGGGTAAGGCTCAGGTTTCTGTATTTTTTTTTAATATATTTTATTGATTTTTTACAGATAGGAGGGGAGATGAATAGAGAGTCAGAAACATTGATGAGAGAGAAACATTGATCAGCTGCCTTCTGCACACCTCCTACTGGGGATGTGCCTGCAACCAAGGTACATGTCCTTGACCAGAATTGAACCTGGGACCTTTGAGTCCATAGGCCAGCTCTCTCTATCCACTGAGCCAAACTGGTTAGGGCTGTATTTTTACCTAATAGCTAAAGACTGATGTATTTCACCTAAAAAACTTTTTTTTTTTTTTTTTTTTTTAATCTGTAGGAGCTAGGCAGTGGCAGACTAAGGAGTAGTTGAGGGCTGGTGGTGAGGTCATTAGGCCTCCCCAACATGCTCTGCAACCTTCTTCATTCCCATTCTTTGATAAGGGCAATTCATGCTTCCTCAGTTGTGGGGAAAGCCCTCGGAAAGTGCATCGTCAAGAAGAGTGCCCCTTGCCCTGGCTGGGTAGCTCAGGTGGTTAGAGTGTCGTCCCAGTACACCAAGGTTGGGGGTTCAATCCCTAGTCAGGGCACATTCAAGAAGCAACCAATAAATGCACAAATAAGTAGAACAAAAGCCCGAAGAAGAAGAGTGCCCCTCGCCCCCTCTGTGGCAGGGTCACAGTCTCTTCGTGCCAGCACCTGAGAAAGCGGAGATATAAAGCAGATGATAAGGAGAATAAGCACACCCACATCAGAGTAGCCAAGGAAAGGGACAATTTGAAAGGAAGTGCTTGTGAAGGTCCTGCTGATGGCTGCCAGGAGTAGTAAATCTGTAAATCAGCGTTAAGATTTCTTTTCCTCTTTTGCAATTAAAAATTTTCAGAAAGTCTGTTCTACCCCATATCCTGTATTCAGTGTGCAGGAGAGTATCCAGACTTTGGGAGGAGCATGAAGCAGCGTCACACCATGGAGAAGCACTGATGAGAGGAAGCCAGGATGAGCGGAGGGAAAGTCTGGAGGATTCATTGTGGATAAGAGATAAAACACTTCTCAGAGAGCTCCTAAATCATGTTGGGAAGATAGCTAGAATTCTAGTAGTAATGAAGAATTGTTGTTATGCAGATTTTAAAGGGAGAGCAATCCCCCCAAATCTAAAAACCTTGGCTATTGAGTTCCATTCCATCGTGCCTATAGTTTCCTTGGTTCCCACCCAGATGCCTGGGTACGGTCTATGACTCCTAGGCCCTTGCAGCATTTCTCAGACTGATATGCCACAGAACCCTGTCCCACAGTGGTGCCCCTTCAGTGAAGTCCCATGCTCAGATCGATTTGTTAAATCCTTAGTTAAATGAAATTAGTTCAGCTTTTCAGTCGCTGGGTTTCTCAAAATGTCCTGTGTTGTGGATATTGTGACTCTACAAGGGAAGAAATATAATTAACAATCTTTCTCAAACATTTAATCATGCAACATTTTTTTCTTGAAGCACACTCATGAGTATTGTCCAGACCATGTTTGCCTGCAGCCAAGGAGGACAAATGCTGCTACTTGTCCTCCAGGGGTTATTCTCCCCTGCTTTGTTTGTAATTGGAAAACAGAATTCTAGCTAGGCACATGCCCACCCTACATTTCCCAGTGTCCCTTGCAGTTGGATGTAACTATGTGACCCCATTATTGCTAATGAGATGTAAGTGGAAATGATGTGTGAAAGGTTAGGATGTGTCCTTAGAAGGCAGCACCATTCTCTTTCTGTGCCTTTCTTCTCCCTGCTGGCTGGAATGCACATGTGACGGCTGGGGCTGGCATTGTGACATGGAAGCCACAAGTTGAGACAGAAGTCAGAAAGTTGAAGCACCTGGCCAGTCCCGGACTAATGACCGAGGCCTTTTTTCACATGAGAAATACAGTTCCATCTTCTTTAGACAACTGTTACTTTGAGTTTTCTGTCATTAGCAGCCATTTGGGAAATGTGTAATGACAATCTCTTTAGATAGGTTTCTCTTTATACAATGAAAATGTTTCTGCAAGATGGTGTGCAAATCAAAATTTGTTGATCGGAAAATTCATCAACAGAATTAAATTCGTCAACTTATGTCTTTGTGGCATTGTGCAACATATATCCGAAACAGGGCTGTTTCAATTCTGAAAGGGCACCCAGCATGAAGGTTTTCGGAAAGCAAATAATAACATCTTGGTTGTCTGTTTTCATGGTCTGGAATTATGATTTTGTTGTATAGAAATAGACACATTTTTTTAATCCTTTTCCAGGATTCTCTGTCTTTCCTAGACCATTTTTTACCCCAAAATGTTTCTTCTTATCAATTAGAAACACACACACACACACACTGCCTCCTGCACACCTCCTACTTATTATATATATACTAGAGGCCCGGTGCATGAAATTCGTGCACGGGGGAAGGGGGTGACCCTCAGCCCAGCCTGCACCCTCTCCAATCTGGGACCCCTCAAGGGATGTCTGACTGCCCGTTTAAGCCCGATCCTGGTGGGATCGGGCCTAAATGAGCCGTCAGACATCCTTATCACAATCCAGGACTGCTGGCTCCCAACTGCTCGCCTGCCTGCCTTCCTGATTGCCCCTAACTGCTTCTGCCTGCCAGCCTGATCATCCCCTAACCACTCCCCTGCCAGCAAATTGATGCCTAACTGCTCCCCTGCCAGCCTGTTTGCCCCTAACTGCCCTCCCCTGTAGGCCTGGTCACCCCTAACTGCCCTCCCTGCAGGCCTGGTGTCCCCCAACTGCTCTCCCCTGCAGGCGTGGGTCCCCCCCAATTGCCCTCCCCTGCAGGCCTGGTCCCCCCCCCCCAACTGCTCTCCCCTGCAGGCCTGGGTCCCTCCCAACTGCCTTTCCCTGCAGGCCTGGTCACCCCCAACTTCCCTCCTCTGCCAGTTTGGTCACCCCTAACTGCCCTCCCCTGCAGGCTTGATCACCCCAACTGCCCTCCCTTGCAGGCCTGTCCCTCCCAACTGCCCTCCCTTGCTGGCCATCTTGTGGTGGCCATCTTGTGTCCACATGGGGGCAGGATCTTTGACCACATGGGGGCAGCCATCTTGTGTTTTGGGGTGATGGTCAATCTGCATATTACTCTTTTATTAGATAGGATAGAGGCCTGGTGCACTGGTGGGGGGCAGCTGGTTTGCCCTGAAGGGTGTCCCGGATCAGGGTGGGGGTTCCCTTGGGGTGTGGGGCGGCCTGGGGGAGGGACCTGTGGTGGTTTGAAGGCCGGCCACACCCCCTGGCGACCCAAGCAGAGGCCCTGGTATCTGGGGTTTATTTATCTTCTACAATTGAAACTTTGTAGCCTGGAGCGGAGCCAAGCCTTCTGCTTGCTCAGTGGCAGCAGCCATTTCTGTTGGAATTTTTGTATCTTCTATCATTGAAACTTTGTAGCCTTAAGCGGAGGCCTGGGTTGGCCAGGGTGGGAGGAAAGCTTGGCTTCCTCCATCGCCGGGGGCAACCCTAGCCTCCTGCTCCTTCCAGCTCCGTGGCTGCCGCCATTTCTGTTTGGATTTATGTATCTTCTATCATTGAAACTTTGTAGCCTTGAGTGAAGGCCTAGGCCGGCAAGGGCAGGTGGAAAGCTTGGCTTCCTCCATTGCCAGGGAAACCCAAGCCTCCCTCCTGCTCTCTGTGGCTGTAGCCATCTTGGTTGGGTTTATTTGCATATTCGCTCCTGATTGGCTTGTGGGTGTGGCTTGTGGGTGTAGCAGAGTGATGGTTAATTTGTATATTACTCTTTTATTAGATAGGATAATAGAGGCCCGGGTGCACATATTTGTGCATGGGTGTCGTCCCTCAGCTTGGCTGGCAATCCGGGCTGATCAGGGCCAGCTGGCTACGGGGAGGGACAGCGGGAGGTTGGCTGGCCAGGGGGAGGGACCCCTGGAGGTTGGCCAGCCGCAGGAGGTTGGCTGTGAGAGCGCACGGACCACCAGGGGGCAGCTCCTGCATTGAACGTCTGCCCCCTGG
This sequence comes from Plecotus auritus, assembly GCF_963455305.1. Lineage (NCBI taxonomy): Eukaryota > Metazoa > Chordata > Mammalia > Chiroptera > Vespertilionidae > Plecotus > Plecotus auritus. The sequence goes on along the minus strand of NC_137770.1, from coordinate 81,408,699 downwards.
TGGTCAGTGCACATCTTAGTGACCAGTCATTCAGTCATTCAGTTGTAACAGTCACTTAGGTATATATATATATATATATATATATATATATATATATATAGAGAGAGAGAGAGAGAGAGAGAGAGAGAGAGAGAGAGAGACTACATAGATGTCTCTTCAAAAAATAAATCATTTCAGGGCAAGAAGTGGTAAAATTAAGTCTGTTTTTCCATTCCTATATCAAATGGCCAGGAAATGATAGCAACAAAAATAATTCTATGGCCGAAACTGGTTTGGCTCAGTGGATAGAGCGTCGGCCTGCGGACTGAAAGGTCCCAGGTTCGATTCCGGTCAAGGGCACGTACCTTGGTTGCGGGCTCATCCCCAGTAGGGGGTGTGCAGGAGGCAGCTGATCGATGTTTCTCTCTCATCGATGTTTCTAGCTCTCTATCCCTCTCCTCTCTCTTCCTCTCTGTAAAAAATTAATAAAATATATTTAAAAAAAAAATAATTCTATGGTCTCAATAACTTGACCTTTCACCAAGCCCTTGTACACAATTTTCTTTTTTATTTTTATTTTATTATTTTCCAGCTTCTTTTTTATTTTATTTTTTTAAATTTCTTTATTGATTAAGGTATTACATTTGTGTCCATATTCCCCCATTACCCCCCACCTCCCATTCATGCCCCCATCCCCCCCACCCCATTGTCCTTGTCCATTGATTAGGCTTATATGCATGCATATAAATCCTTTGGTTGATCTCTCCCCCTTACCCACACTGCCCCCTACCTTCCCTGAGGTTTGACATTCTGATTGATGTTTCTCTGTCTCTGGATCTATTTTTGTTCATCAGTTTATGTTGTTCATTATATTCCACAAATGAGTGAGATCATGTGATATTATCTTTCTCTGCCTGGCTTATTTCACTTAGCGTAATGCTCTCCATCTCCATCCATGTTGTTGCAAATGGTAAGAACTCCTTTTTTACCGCAGTGTAGTATTCCATTGTGTAGATGTACCACAGTTTTTTAATCCACTCATGTGCTGATGGGCACTTAGGCTGTTTCCAAATCTTAGCTATGGTGAATTGTGCTGCTATGAACATAGGGGTGCATATATCCTTTCTGATTCGTGTTTCTAGTTTCTTGGGATATATTCCTAGAAGTGGGATCACTGCGTCAAATGGGAGTCCTTGTACACAATTTTCCATGTAGGTTTCCAATGTATACCATAGATCAGTAGTTCCCAAATTTTGCTGCATATTAGAATCACTGGAAGAATTTTAATAATCCAAAACCAGGCCACCCCAATACCAATTAAAGCAGAATGTCTCAAGGTAGCACTTAAAAATGCCCAGGTGATTGCAATATTCAGCAGAGCTTGGGAACCATTGCCATATTTTCTAGGGCTTTATTAAAACTAATGTTAATGTCAGGGGATTACTCTGCCTTGTCCTGAACACCACATGGGAATAAAACTTACTGAAACCGGAGTTCAAGTGTCAAACATTGAGAAAGTGAGACTCTTATTACCCTTGTCATCTCCCATCTCCACTTGAACTGTTCAGCAGTTAATTTTTTCATTAATAAAAGGGAGATAATAGCTTCTTCATAGTTTGACTAAGGACTGCCTGAAATTTTGGAAAATAGACAATACTGTGTCTGGCACAGGTCAGCACTTTACTAAATGTTTTGAAAAGTCTACACTTGTTTAATGAGGACACTTTCAGGGCCTGACTTGCCCAACTCTTCCTTTGAAGGTTAAGGTCTTTTCCTTCCCAAAGGCATCGAAGCACACTCCCCTACGAGCTCCTCCCTGCCTGTTCTTTCTACTCGGCCCGCCCCATGCTCAACTAGCTCCCTACCAGGTACTGTCAGAGAACAACGAGACACAAAGGACTTTCTCAGATCCATGATCACAAGGATATGTTACTTGTGAAAGCGACAGCAAAAAGGAAAGGTAAGAGGAGCGACCAGAGCCCACTGGGATTAGCAGAAGGAGAACTGGGAAGGAGAGGTTAGAAGACAGTGCTAAAAGCATGAAGAAGTGGGTGGAATTAGAGTTGAGACAATTATGGAAAGGAAGTCATTCAGCAATGGGAATGAAACCAGCAGGCATGGGTGCTTTTGAGTACCTCTGTCTGTTCATTTCTGTATTAAGCTCTCTGACAGATTCGGGAGAACTAGAAGATCAGATACGTGCCATCAAGGAACTGATGGAAGTAAAACAAATGGGAATAATTAGAGAACACTTCAATGCCAAACTCTGAGAGTTGAAATGGTCAGAAAGGTCTTGGATCTTGCAGGCTAAGCATGATTTTAATTAGCAGAGTGAGGGAAATAAAATGTCCTAAGGGTGTGGGAGCAAACTCTCATTACCCTCTGCTACTTTCTGTTTCCTCTTACTCTATAGGAATTAAAGCAACAGATGTAAAGGGACTCTTACCCCTGATGATACTAATGGTGATCATTTTCCTGATGATCGTGTTCTGGGAAAACGAGCTGTATGAAGAAGTAGTGGCGTCAACCATAGAACACTTGCACGTGGACTACCCTCAGAGTAATATTGCTGTAAGGTACTGCAACCACATGATCTTACAAAGAATCATCAAGGAACCTGACAACACCTGCAAAAAGGAACATGTCTTCATCCATGAGAGGCCTCGAAACATCAATCGTGTTTGCACATCTCCCAAGAGGATGGCTTGCCAAAACCACTCCAGCGTTTTATGCTTCCAGAGTGAGACAAAGTTCAAAATGACAGTCTGTAAGCTCATTGAAGGTACCAGATATCCTGCCTGCAGGTACCACATTTCCCCCAGAGAGGGGTTTATTATAGTCACTTGTGATGACATGGGGCCAGTTAACTTCCAGAAATATGTTGAATAACTTGAGACAAGCACCTGAATCTGAGATCCTCTCTGCTCCTCTCCCAGGGCACTGGTGCTGGTTCTTCCTGGTGCACGTCTGACTGTGGACATGGGGTAAAGCCATAGTGAAATGGTAGCCACCAGTAATTCATTTATCCTTCCAGTATTGCTGAGCTGGAATCTTCTTATTCTGCTTCAATAAAAAACAAAGCTCTACCAAATTAAATTATAAACTATGCATGTGTTTCAATTTTGTGTTCCTTTTCTTTGGGTCATTTGATGAGAGCCAAGGTGAATCTTATGCAGGACTGGGATTAGGATAAGGTGAGCGAGGCACTCACTTTACATGCAAATTTTAAGGGGCATCCTCCCCCAAGTAATCCAGATAAAGGATATTTTTTAAAATAAAGATTAATGCAAAAATCCTTATAAACAAAATACCTCAATTTTAAATCAAGACCAATCTGACAGGATTGGATTTAGGGTGAGTGAAGTACATGAATTGTGCCCATGCAGGGTCAGGTCCTGTTATTTACATTTTTTACATTTGTTCATCAGGGGTTGTTTTGAATTAAATTAATTCTTAAATGTTGCATTAAAATATCATCTTGATTACTGGGCTTTTTGGTGCCCCCTTAAATTTCGTACCTAGAGCAAGTACTGCATTCATTCCACCCTAATCCTATATTTGGTCTTAAGTGTAGAGGCAATTGGGGTCATCTCATGATTTTCTCTTAAAGATGGCATAAACAACTCAAGCTGCAGCTGCTCCTGTTCAGCAGCTCCCTCTGTGCCTTCAAAGAAAGGGAAAAAGAGATCAGAAGGAGCCAGAAACCATTCCCTTGGAAGACTGGGGAAAGAAATGGAGACATTCAGACTCTCAGAGCTCATTGTACCTCCTCCTGGCATCCCCAGAGGAAACAGAAAAGACTTTGACCAGACTGCTAATTCTTTTCCTCTTTTAGTTCTTACAGCTGGACTGCTTGTTTAGTTACTTCACCTTCAACTACGGGCAGAGTATCTTCAGAGCTAGAGGGCAAAGGAAGAGAAGGAAGGGGGTTTGATGAAGTCCTCTTCCTCTCTGAGCCTTAGTTGTCTCATCTGTGAAGTGAGAGAGCTTGACCTAGATAATCTTTGAGGTGCTTTCCAGCCTATTACGCCACAATTCTACTTCTTAGTAGTATAGAAACTAGCCTTGTTGGAAGGGAGGGTTAGTACTGGGGAGTAGTAAGAAAGAAGGGGTATTTGGCAGGTAAGTGCCAGGTTATGAGAAAACTAATTCTGAACTATGGCATTTCAGTCCTGTAATTGAGAGCTGGGAACTCCTACAGGGAGCTAGAGTAGCCCCAGGGAGGCATGAACTTCATAGGGTCCATTCTGTTCCGATCTTTTCGGTTGAGAGACTTCAACTATTGCATTATTTATTTGTACTTAATTAAAGGTCAGACCAAAGAAGGAGGTACACCTATGCTAGTTGTTAACTCTGTCTTTGTAAGCAACAAATTCTGACTGATTAGATTGGAGTGGAGGAGAGTGACAGAGGTAAGTAAAGGATACTTTGCAACCTATAAGTGGGCAAGGCCCACCATCTGGGGTGGCCCTTCCACAGTTGAGTTTCATTACCCATTTCTCTGCAGAAACCCATTGTCACCATTGTCTTCATGGACGTTTGAATGCCACCAAGGGACCAGGGCCCTCAGCATCTTCAGATGCTGAGCAGGAACAGGTGGTCCCTAGTATATGATGCAGGGTCCTGGTAGCAGCATCGTTTCCTGGGCAAAACTTTACAGTAGCTAAAATGTGTCCTTTTTGGCTCATTTTAGAAAGTGGACGTATGTCATACTTTCTATGTTTTTTGTCTTGTTTTAATTCTCACCTGAGGCTACTTTCCCCCTGTTGATATTTAGAGAGTGAAAGGGAGGGAGGAGGATAGATAGAGAGAAACATCTAATGCCAATTAATTGCCTCCCGCTATTACTTGCCTCCCGCTCTCGCCCCACCAGGGATTGAACCTGCAACCGAGGTACGTGCCCTTGACTGGGAATCGAACCTGTGACCCTTCACTCCATAGGCTGATTCTCTAACCACTGAATGGGCCCATTTCTATGTTCTGAATTCTGATTCCTTTTCCTACTCCTCTCCCTAGGCTTTATTGTCCTTCCCAATGATTTCTCTTCCTTTACTCACCTAACCTCCCTCCTGGTAATTAAAAACAAAATGTTTACAGATAAATGCATTCCCATTGAAGTGCCAGTGTGTAACTGAGACTGTCACTGGAAATTATCCTCAGAGTATTTTGAGTCAATGAGGATCAAAGCCCCATTCAAATGAATTGTGACGTTTTACACATTTACAGTTTGGGTGTTGTTGTTTTTATTTCTTTTTATTTATTTATTTGGGGGGTGTTGTTGTTTTTAATGGGCACCTAGCAGCCCAAATCAAGCCCAGGTAGCTGGGATTTCTGCCCACTTGAAGTACATGTTCCAGGAAAACTGGGAATCTACACTGTTATTCTTATTTTTCTCTTTGTCTGCTTTCCTATCATCACCTCACTACTGATATCGATGGCAGTCGATGTTTAGGAAACAATCTAAACCTTCTTTCAGCCTCTCCACAACCTACACCAAGTCTATGTTCAAGGTACAAGCATGAATACATCCACTTAATTCTTTTTTTAAAAAAATATATTTTATTGATTTTTTTTTCTTTTTTTTAAAATATATTTTATTGATATTTTACAGAGAGGAAGGGAGAGGGACAGAGAGTTAGAAACATCGATCAGCTGCCTCCTGCACAATCCCCACTGGGGATTTGCCTGCAACCCAGGTACATGCCCTTGACTGGAATCGAACCTGGGACCCTTGAGTCCGCAGGCCGACGCTCTATCCACTGAGCCAAACCGGTTTTGGCTATTTTATTGATTTTTTACAGAGAGGAAGGGAGAGGGAGAGAGAGTTAGAAACATCGATGAGAGAGAAACATCAATCAGCTGCCTCTTGCACACCCCCTGCTGGGGATGTGCCCGCAACCAAGGTACATGCCCTTGACTGGAATCGAACCTGGGACCCTTGAGTCCGCAGGCCGACGCTCTATCCACTGAGCCAAACTGGTTAGGGCTCCACTTAATTCTTAATAATCTATTAATAATCAATCAACCCAATTATTAAGGCTTATATATTCTTGATACTGGGTCTTTGCTCTCATTTTACATACAGGACATTTTTAAATGAAATATAATAAAAAAAAATACAAGTCTATGTGTACTAATGTCAAACGAGTGGTATAAGAAGTGGGTGGTCTCCCCAGTCGGTTTGGCTCAGTGGTTGAGCATTGACCTATGAACCAAGAGGTTACCAATTAGATTTCCCTTCAGGACACATGCTGGGGTTGTGGACTCAATCCCCACTAGGGGGCGTGCAGGAGGCAGCCAATCGAAGTGTTTCTCCCTCATGGATGTTTCTCTCTCTCTATCCCTGTCCCTTCTTCTCTCTCTAAAATTAATAAAAACATATTAAAAAAAAAAAAAAAAGAAGAAGTGGGTGGCCCTAACCGGTTTGGCTCAGTGGATAGAGTGTCGGCCTGCAGACTGAAAGGTACCAGGTTCAATTCCGGTCAAGGGCATGTACCTTGGTTGTGGGCACATCCCCAGTAGGAGGTGTGCAGGAGGCAGCTGATCCATGTTTCTCTCTCATCGATGTTTCTAACTCTCTATCCTCTCCCTTCCTCTCTGTAAAAAATCAATAAAATATATTTAAAAAAAAAAAAAAAAAGAAGTGGGTGGATGGACATAGACAATAGGGTGGTGAAGGCCTGGAACAGGGGCAAGGGTGGGCTGGAGGGGATTAATGAAGGAAAAAAGTAGACATATGTAATATTTTCAACAATAAAGAATTATTTAATAAAAAAGAAAGAAAAGAAAAGTGAATAAGAAAAAAAGAAGTGGGTGGTAAGAAGTTCAGATATATAAGTTCAGGATATAAGTAAGAAATGAATTTGGCAAACTTAAGTAATGAGAAAATTTGTCAAAGAAAGAATGGGGTCTGAATTGGGCTTTGAAGGATCTTAAGAGGCAGAAAATAGTAAGCATTCAGAAAGGAGCAAAAATGGAGAGAGATGGAATAGAGTGCATTCAAAGGGAGTGAGTCACACTGATTTGATGAGAGCCGGCTTGCATACCAAAATAATGGGAGACGAGCCTTGAGAAGTAGGTTGGGATTGGATCAAGTAGGGCCTTGACTAAGTGGCCTCAGGGGATTTGATTACCTCACATAGGCAATGAGGAATATTTGAATGTTTCTGAAGTAGTGTCATTACAAGTGGTGTTTTAGAAAGTAGTGTATTGAAGGAATGGAGGGGCAAGGAATGCTGAGCAGGATATAAATAAGTGTGATAATGCAGGAGATACAAGTGTAAGGGAAGGAGGCTCTTAGAGATCAGAGAAGGAATACCATCTTTCTGGAGCAAGATAAAGGATTATCACTCTAAATAACCATTCTTTCTGGGAGCTCATTGTGAATTTTCCAGCACTGACCTCAAGTAAAGAATTTTCTACAATAGTCAAGCCATATTATGTTGTTAACAAACATTGCTGAGAAATCAGTGTATGGTTCAGTGTTTGATTCTGTAAATCAGAATAAAAAAAGCAGGGAGTATGTTCCAGGCCCAAGAAATTTTTAGCCTCAATAAGAGGGAGAAAAGACTAACATATATCAACCAACTTGAAAAATAAAAAAGAACCATATGAAGTGCAATATAACTTCTGCTGTAGGGTTTCCAAGAAGAAAGAAAACTCACTTTGGGTTAAAATACAAATAAATAGGGAAAATTTCACAGAAGAGAAAGAGTGGTGCTGCCCAGGTCACTAGGATCCTGACAGCCAAATGGACACTGTTCAGTCCTCTGAGTGTTCTTGGCTCCACATGGTCTCCTCCTTCGATCTCATACAATTCTCCCTACCCCCTTTTCGGCCCCTCCTTCCTCAGCTAGACCCAATAGCAGAAACTCTCAGGAAACAAATACAATTTCACTTCTTACCATGCAACAAACTGGGAGCTTTCTCTACAGGATCAGTTTTGCCAAAGGATCTGGTAAAGGCTGACTGAGATTGGTGGGAAAAGAAATGGGAGAGGGCAGAATAACATTGTGGGGGTTTTTCAAGTACGTGCTGGGTACTGTGTGAGGCTGTGGGAGACACAGGAACAGTGAGGAGCCTGTGAGTGAGATTCTTGTGATCTATTTGAAGGTTACAGACCCTACCGATGAGATTCCAGATGAGGAGAACAGGAAGAGAAACAATGACTTGGTTCTGGGTACTATAAATATATTATCTTATGTAATTCTCACTTTTTCTCTTTTTCATATGGGGAAACTGAGGTTAGTGTAATGAGCTAGAGTAAATTGTTAGTGGATAAGCAGGGACTTGAAGCTGTGTCTTCAGACTCCACAGCTGATTGTCTTTTCACATCGTCATACTTCCATGAACAGATCCAGGAGTCTTAAGGTACATGGAGGGGTCAATCTTGGGAATAACTGTCATGAGGAAAAGAGAGCTAGCTCCTTAATATCCTCCTTAATTTTATCTTTTACTTTTTATTTTCACTGCAGAAGAGAGCACCCTAGATCCGAGATGGAGGCCTCTCTGCTGCTACTCTGCCTGGGGTTGATTCTTGTAGGATCTTTAGGAAACAAAATGGAGACAATTAAAGAAGAATTTTCAGAGGAAGAGATGCAAAATGACTTGGCAAAAAGTGACCAAGAAAAACAGACCATTGAGATATTAATGAACTTGATTCTCTTGTATAAAAATACTAGCCATAGCATATCCAAGGATATTGTGTCTTCATTATCGACACTCAGAAGATTACATTATAGCTTCCCCAAAGGAAACAGCCCAGGTAATGACAAAGAATGTTACAATGACATAGTGGTCTGGAGAAAAGTTTCAGAAACTAATGGGTCATGCAAGTTGAGCGATAACTTTATTCTTGGCTCCATGGAAGTGATCTGCAGGTCCCCTAAGGCCCCCAGCTGCAAGCATGGACAGAAACTTGGCATAAGCTGTTTTGAAAGCCCAGAACTGGAGGTAACTATGGGCCAGCTTACTACAGGCAAACAGCTCCCCAGGTGCCAATACCACGGTGTTACCTCATTAAAGAAAACACTGGCAGTGCTCACAGGTCATTCTCTGATGAGCTGGTTAGTTAGTGGCTCTAGATTGTAAGTCTCACAGAGCTGTGAGACTATAGCCTATCTAAAGTAGAACATACTTATTGTTAATTGCCTTCTGCTATTCACGTCTACCCTTTTAGCTCTACAGTAAGCTGATTATTTATACTAACTGGATGAATGAAAAATCAACAATTGTGGATAATATCATTAAAATGTATAACTGATCCTATAGTGCATATACTTTCTTTTCACACACACACACACACACACACACACACACACACACACACACACACTGAATTGCATCCTAGCTCAACTATAAAGCCAAGAAGCAGAGTTCACCCAACGTGACAGAATTAAGGAAAGAAGGTCCAAAACCAATATAGATCATTGAAAATTAATTGCACTGACACTGAGATTATTCAGAGGAATAGTGAATGAGCATAGGGAATATTATTATTGCTGCTTCTCATCAAGCAAACGTGTGTGCTGAGGCATGCACACAAATGTGAGCCCATCTGTGCAGCCAGAGGTCTGCCTGTCCTCCTGAAGATGCCAGAGGGGAAGACCCCTTGCCTTTGCTGCTGCCCTCGATCAACAACTCCAGCTCCACATAATTCTCCTTCCTCATCCCTATCTATTTCACAGGTTGCTGCAGAGGGAAGAAATCAAGTGCTTATTGAAAATTTTCCTCAAGTATAGCTTTGATTCCCCATGGCAGAGGAATGGCAAGGCACAGAGAAAAAAGGACACAGAAAGATGAGAAACAGAAAGTCTATGTCAAGTGCCAGGCAGAATTAGTCCTCAGTCTTGTTTTCTGGTGTTGTAGTGAGTTTCTTTTCATTACCAATTGTTTATTTGTAAATCTATGGTTCAACACTCTACATAAAATATGGGCAGTTTCTTGTTTATTAACGTGTGCCTATATACTTCTGTTTTCTCAGCTTACATCTTCCCTCCATCCTGAGACCACTCTTTTTTAATGACCTAATCCTATCTAATAAGGAGGGAATATGCTAATTGACTGCCTCGCCCTCAAAGATGGCAATGCCCATAGCCAATAAGGAGGGAATATGCTAACTGACTGCCATGCCCTCAAATATAGCAGCCCCCACAGCCACAAGATGGTGGCGCCCAGTCCCCTCAGCCCCACCGCGTGCCTGCCTCAGGAGTCTACCATTCCCTTCAGCCCCCCAGCCGCCCAGGGCCAACCCAAGGTGCAGGCAATCCTCGGATGGTGGCTGCCCAGCCGCCCAGGGCCAGCCTGAAGTGCAGGCAAGCCTCAGATGTCAGCTGCCCAGCCACCCAGGGCCAGCCCAAGGTGCAGGCAAGCCTCGGATGGCAGCTGCCCAGACGTCCAGGGCTGCCCGAGGCTCAGGTAACCAGGGCCGGCCGAGGCTTGTGCTGCCGGCAGTGGCAGCAGCAGAGGTGTGATGGGGCATCGCCTTCCCCTGATTGCCAGGTTGCCTCCCACCCCTGAGGGCTCCCAGACTGTGAGAGGGGGCATGCCTGAATTTTCATGCACTGGGCCTCTAGTTTTAAATAAATGCATGTAAATTAATGTTACATTGCTGTAATACTTGTACATCATTCTTTATATATCAATTTTCCTAATGTTTTTCATACTCTGGTTTCTCTTCAGATCTCATAAATCTTTCTCATTTTACTAATGTTTTTCACATTTGGTGCAGAATTCTCATATTCAACCTGCAAAACTCTGACAGTCAACCAACATGCAACATGCAGGCAGATATTTTTGTATCTTTTAGCTGGGTTTTCCTTGTCAGTGTGGTGACTGTTAAAACAAACATTCACTATGGGCTTTGCCAAATAGGTATTGTAATTAACATTCAATTTGCATTTGGCAGCCAGGGGAGAAAGTGATAGAGAGAAATGTCTGAGGCCCAAAGTTCCCTTCTCTGCAGGAGGAGAACTCGGGGCCCTAGAAGGGAGATGCACTCACTGGGTGTAATTCCAGGGACAGTTCCATGTGGCAAGGCTGGTACTACCACCCACTCACCAGCCACGGGGGGTGGGCTCAATCCGTGGTGGAGCAGTTCAGTGGGTCTCCTCTTGGTTCAAATGTTAGTAACTTCTTTCCCACCGTAGAATCCTACTGTAGAGTCCAGCCCTGGGTGATGCGCATGCCAGTCCAGAGACAATAACTGTTCAAACTCTAGGAATGTTTCTGTTAATATGCAAGAAAAAGCAAATTCAGAACTTAGTACAGATTAATTCAGATCTTAGTACAGATTTCCTTCACCAGGAGAGAAGAGCAAAGACTCAGAATAGATACCTTTTTCTACGTCAGGAGCATCCTCTATAGACCAAACGTTTCCACTTCTCTGAAGGAATCAAGAGCTCTGGCCCTCTGTTCCAAGCCTTTGGCAGCCCGATCTCCCAGGATCTAGTCAATCATCATACTATGAAGCCTGGAAGATGTCAAATGTAGAGGGCAACAGAGAGTCAAGCTCCTGCGTGCTAGCACTTCTCCCTGTTGAAGCCTGTCACCCCTTTAACATAATGTGCATCCTGAGGTCCTTCGTGATGATAACAGGCAGGAGATTTCCGATTTTAAAATGTGAAGTTATCATAATGTCTCTTTTCTGCTTGCAAACTATGGAGGGCTCCTTTTTTTTTCTTGTAGCTTCACATGTAACTTTTCAGGCTGGCTTTCAAGGCCGCTAATGCTCCATTCTCTTCCTACCTAACCTGTCCCCAGCACCTTCCCAGTCTCTGTTGTTTTGAGGCTGCTCTCTTCACAGTCCACAGAACATGTGTCCTTATCTTCACTTCCTTTGGTGGGCTGATCTTTTTTTTAAAATATATTTTTATTGATTTCAGAAAGGAATGGAGAGGGAGAGAGAGATAGAAACATCAGTGATGACAGAGAATCATTGATGAGAGAGAATCATTGATCGGTTGCCTCCTGCACGCCCCCCCTCCCCCCACACACACACACACTGGAGATTGAGCCCGAAAGCCAGGCATGTGCCCTTGACTGGAATCAAACCCCCGACCCTTCAGTCCGCAGGCCGACACTACCCACTGAGCCAAATGATAGGCTGGTGGGCTGATCTTGATGCTCTTCCTCTTCCTTTTCTCATGCTATCATCTCAGTTCTTTCAATCTCACAAGCTCCACTTGACTAGAAATAGAACAAAAAGTGCTTGTTAGAAAAATAAATGAGGTATATAATGTTAGGTTTGATCAAATAATTGAATCAATACCCCTTCCCCTGGGAACTGACTTCAGGCCACTTCACAATGGACATTCTCTTTTGCTTAGACCACATTCCACTTGCTAAGACCATTATCTTTCCCCTCAGGATCTGCCCAGAGAATTTTCCACCCAGAAAAAGCCCACCAAGAGTCCTTTAAAATCTATGACTCCCCGTCCCTGGGTCTTGGCACCATTTGGAGGCTCAGTCCATCTGGTATCCAGATGACCTAATCCTATCTAATAAAAGAGTAATATGCAAATTGACCATCACTCCAACACACAAGATGGCCGCCCCCATGTGGTCAAAGATGGCTACCCCCATGTGGACACAAGATGGCTGCCACAAGATGGCCAGCAGGGGAGGGCAGTTGTGGGCAATCAGGCCAGCAGGGGAGGGCAATTGGGAGGGACCAGGCCAGCAGGGGAGGGCAGTTAGGAGCAATCGGGCCAGCAGGCAGAAGTGGTTAGGGGCAATCAGGCAGGCAGGCAGGAGAGCGGTTGGGAGCCAACAGTCCTGGATTATGAGAGGGATGTCTGACTGCCCGTTTAGGCCTGATCCCACTGGGGAGATCGGGCCTAAACGGGCAGTCAGACATCCCTCAAGGGGTCTCAGATTGGAGAGGGTGCAGGCTGGGCTGATGGACACAACCCCCCCCCCCGTGCATGAATTTCGTGCACCAGGCCTCTAGTAAATTAATAATCCCTTATCACTTATGCATTCCTCCTTCAGTGACCCTAACATATATATGTCTAATCCCTATAGCTGAGAGGAAGCATTAGAGGAGTGATAAAGGAGACCTATCCGATCTAATAAAAGGGTAATATGCAAATTAAATGTCACTCCATCACAAAGGTGGCGGCACCCATAGCCACAAGATGGCAGCGACCAGTTCTCTCAGCGCCACTGGAGTCCCCCAGTCCTGGGGGGCGGCCACTGAGAGCAGGCAGCATGAGTGGCCTAGCGGAATGCTTGAATCATAGCCCCAGCAACGAAGCAAGTATTCTGCGCCCAGCCGCCAATGGGCCTCTAGGCCACGGAGAGCCTGTGGGCAACAGGAACGAGCTGAACAAGTTGAACAAGTTGACTGAACAACACAGTCCCTGTGGGGCAACTTGTTCATCTGGCCTCTGGCCAGGCCCTGCAGAGAGCTACTGGCACGTGGATTCTTGCGCAGGGCTACTAGTTTAATCATAAAGGGAATGGAAAGGAGAGTTGGGTCTAGAAACAAAGTTGGGGATGGAGTATTAACAAAGATTTGAGAAAGGAATACTGAGAGGGGTTATTTAGCATAAGAGAAGTACCCTTCTTGTCTCTAACCATTCCCTCTATTTTCCCAACATAAAGTGCACTCAATTTCTTTATCAACAATTCTGAAATGAAACAAGTCCCTGGCCTCAAGTCCGGGGATGGTGCTGAAGTAAGGAGAGAGCCTTTGCAATGTCATAGGTAAATCTTCATCTGTTTTACTGACTCAATCTATCCCCCAAAACAGTCATTTCATATCACTAGGTATCAATGTCCTTATCTATACAATGCGGAGGTTGGGGTAGATGTGGGTTCTCTGAGAGATGTGGGTATGCATTAGGATCACTGCAGGGAAGCTTGCAGGTTGCCCACACAACCCACCCTCTTTGCTCTCAAGACAAAGAGGTACATAATGCACAAGGCTGTCCAGCCAGACTGGCTGTCCCGACTGGCCCGTCTTTTCCCAGGCTCCCGGAATAGAAGTGATATGTGCTAGTTCTAGGTCCAGGTCATATGACATTGGACTGGCCTCTTCTGTGACTTCTTTTTCTTCCCAACATCTAGATTCCAAAAATGGACATGTGTTTGACTCGACCTTGATAATGTAGATGATGATAATGTCCTAGAAAGGACAGCAGCAGGGAGGGACGCCACATGCCTGAGTAACTGTGTTGGCAAGTTATCTTGCCAACCTGGACTGCTGATCCTGGGACTGTTATATAACAAATACATATATTTTAAAATCCACTATACTTTTGAGATGTAGCTCCATCACCTTAGCCTTACCCTAACAAATGTAATAACTTTAGGAGCTGTTATCACATACAAATTCCTGGGCCCTAATCCAGACGATTTGGGTTCTATAGAGAAGAGAAAGGACTGTAGCACATGGGATGTTTAGAAGAGTGTTAGGCGTGCTGACGTACAACAAAGTTTGAATACCACTAGATTAGATGGACTAAAAGCTTTCTTTCTAGTTAGAGAACATTCTGATTCTAGTCCTAGCTATGGGGAAAAGGTTGCTGCCTCTGTATTCAGATCTTTCAAGGATAGCACCAGAGCAAAACAAGCCAATTTAACTCAAAGAGCATCCACCCCTACACAGTGTTCCAGAACTAGCAAGGCAGGGTACCCCCAAACTGTAGCCATGGATACATCTGGGAGAAAATAACAGGGCTCTGTAAGCAGGAGTCAGGCTTCCTTCTAAGAGTTGGCAGAGGGGCCACACACCTGAAATGCATCCTTTGTACTCCAGCAACCAGAACTGGCAGGTTTGGGATAAGTTGATTGTTTAAAATCCCTAAACGTTCATGCTTCTAAAATATGTTAAATTTCTTAAAGATTACATATAATTATCACAAAGATGGTTAATGGGTAATAACAATAATTATAGCAACAACTGAGCTCTTATGGTGTGCCAGGCACTGGTCTAAGTATATATATAAATATAAGTATATGTGTAAATATAGATAAATATAAATGTAAATATAAATGTAAATATAAATAATATAAATATATTCATATATATAGTCTCAGAACAACCTTCAGGAGGAAGATTATTATTATCCCCACTTCAGTGATGAAGAAACTGAAGCACAAAGACTTTAGGGGATTGAAGCATCCATCTTATATAAAAACTGCTGTTTGAAATTTTAACCCTGCTATTTTGGCTTCTGTAAATGCTTGCTTGCTTAAATAATAAGGAAAATAAGACTACTCCCATTCCAGAGAGGTCATAAACCTTCCCCAGAAGAAGTTATCAGTGCTGGCGCCAGGCCAGGCCTTTGGTTGAGGTCCCAAAGCCCCAGCACATCGGGGCTCTTTAAGAACTTGCAAAGGGGACAGGAAAAACCTCATATTTGGAAGACAAAGAGGGTAAAAAGATATAAATAGGGAAACTTCTTCCATGTTGGGGCCCAGAATTTGAAATACAATTTTCTCTCGGCCCATAAATAATCCTATCTAATAAAAGAGTAATATGCAAATTGACCGTACCTCTGCTACACCCACAAGCCATGCCCACAAGCCACACCAATCAGCCAATCAGGAGGGAATATGCAAATAAACCTAACCAAGATGGCTATGGCCACAGAGAGCAGGAGGGAGACTTGGGTTTCCCCAGCAATGGAGGAAGCCAAGCTTTCCGCCTGCCCTTGCCTGCCCAGGCCTCCACTCAAGGCTACAAAGTTTCAATGATAGAAAATACATAAATCCAGCCCTAGCTGGTTTGGCTCAATGGATAGAGCATCAGCCTGTGGACTGAAGGGTCCCAAGTTAGATTCTGGCCAAGGGCACATGCCTGGGTTGCGGGCTCGATCCCCAGTAGGGGGCATGCAGGAGGCAGCCAATCAATGATTCTCTCTCATCACTGATGTTCCTATCTCTCGCTTCCTCTCTAAAAATCAATAAAATATATTAAAAAAAAAAAAAAGAAAGAAAATACATAAATCCAAACAGAAATGGCAGCAGCCACAGAGCTGGAAAGAGCAGGAGGCTAGGGTTGCCCCCGGTGATGGAGGAAGCCAAGCTTTCCGCACACCCTGGCTGGCCCAGGCCTCTGCTTAAGGCTACAAAGTTTCAATTATAGAAGATACATAAATCCCAACAAAAATGGCTGCCGCCTCGGAGCAAGCAGAAGGCTTGGCTCCGCTCCAGGCTACAAAGTTTCAATTGTAGAAGATAAATAAACCCCAGATACCAGGGCCTCCTCTTGCATTGCCAGGGGGCGTGGCTGGCCTGCAAACCACCACAGGCCCCTCGCCCAGGCCGCCCCACGCCCCAAGGGAACCCCCACCCTGATCCGGGACACCCTTCAGGGCAAACCAGCTGGCCCCCACCCGTGCACCAGGCTTCTATCCTATCTAATAAAAGAGTAATATGCAGATTGACCATCACTCCAACACACAAGATGGCTGCCCCCATGTGGTCAAAGATCCTGCCCCCATGTGGACACAAGATGGCCACCACAAGATGGCCAGCAGGGGAGGGCAGTTGGGAGGGACCAGGCCTGCAAGGGAGGGCAGTTGGGGTGATCAAGTCTGCAGGGAAAGGCAGTTGGGAGGGACCCAGGCCTGCAAGGGAGAGCAGCTGGGGGGACCAGGCCTGCAGGGGAGGGCAGTTAGGGGTGCCCAGGCCTGCAGGGGAGGGCAGTTGTGGGGGGGACCCAGGCCTGCAGGGGAGGGCAGTTAGGGGCAAACAGGCTGGCAGGGGAGCAGTTAGGCATCAATCAGGCTGGCAGGGGAGTGGTTAGGGGGTGAACAGGCAGAAGCAGTTAGGGGCAATCAGGAAGGCAGGCAGGCAAGCAGTTGGGAGCCAGCAGTCCTGGATTGTGATAGGGATGTCCAACTGACCATTTAGGCCCGATCCCACCAGTATCGGGCCTAAATGGGCAGTCGGACATCCCTCGAGGGGTCCCAGATTGGAGAGGGTTTAGGCTGGGCTGAGGGACACCCCCCCCCCCCGGTGCACAAATTTCATGCACCGGGCCTCTAGTAATAGTAATAAAGTGTAACTCCATCTCTCTAAGCATTGCTTGGTTCTTCTCCAGTCTTCTGTAACAGGATGTACAAAGAAATCACACAAAAGGTCCCCTAGGAAGAAACAAGGACATTCTGATTCCATAGGCCATGCTTTTAGCCATTCATCTTTATTTAATAGAAAAAACAAACTTGCCCATAACTATACAGAAAGATAATGATGGGCCACTCCTGAATAAAGTTGATCTCACAGGGTTGTTGTAAGGATTGAATGGCACTCTGTTAAGCACACAACTGAAGAGAAACATTTGCAACACATATGACTGACAAAGAGTTGATATTATTAATATATATAGGGGACTGTCCATTTAATAAGATAAAAATGAACATTCAGAAAAATAAGCAAGGCACACAAACAGAAAATTAACAAATTAACAAAAGACAAAAATAAGTAGTCATTCAACATTTGGAAACAGTTTCCTTCTTACTAAAGGTAATATAAATAAAAATAATGCAATGTCATTTTTTATGTGCCCAATCAGCGGAAATAAGATTTTGAAAAACAACATAGTGCTGGCATAGGTACAGGAAAGTGGATATCCTCATGCACTCCTCCTGGGAAAGCAATTAGTACACTTGCTGTCTTTCTGGGGAGCAACTTAAACTAAGCCTCATTCTAGTTTCAAATCCCTGCATGTTTTGTTTCTTTACTTCCCTGATGACACTTTCTTCCTCTCACACATCCTTAGTTAAGACACTCAACTCCTTCAGTTGTGGCCCTGACAGCTCTCTGAGTTTGGGGCCTCATTGAAAGGCCTGAGAAGGCCCTGGGGCTTCTCTTTCTTAGGGTCAAAAAGCAGGACCACAGGAGCTGGCAGAGCCTGGGCCTGTGAGAGCTGCAGGCTATGCTGCTTGCCTGTGCTCTCCTTGCTGTCCCCAGCTCAGGCTGTTCAAGAACTCCATGTTCTCTATTAAGGGACTGTAGGCTGAGCTCTGGGACCTGTCCCAGAAATACCCTTTCTGAGAGTTTCCTGGGCAGGATGGGCTCTTGAAACACGCCCACACAAAGAGGGACACCTGTTCCCTTCTGTCCCCTTCTATCCCTTCTTCACCTGCCTTCCATGTTCTCTTCTCTTTAGCAGATTGTTCCCCCAACACTCATCTCCCTTCTATACCTTGCATGGCTTCCGCTTTCTAATTTCCTTCCAGGCTTTGCACCATGTGTTCTTCTTCTCTGTGTGTCTTACATTTGAATTCACTCTACAGGGATAGAGTGACAAGTTGGGCAGATTTCTGGAGCCAAGCCATCCACGTTCACTCAAAGGCCAGCATTCCATCCGCCCTGGTTTCAGTCCCTGTGGGGTAACTTGTTCCTCCAGCGCCAAGAGAACACGTGGCACTGAGTTGCTCAGGTGGAAAGGGATAAGAATGGCATGAATTGCTGGACCCACCCTGCATACACATCAAGCTCTCTTTGGAGATGCCGCTGAGCAAGCTCCCTAGTCTACTAAATCCCCCCTTGTCTTCCTTTAGGAAAATTCTGGAATTGTTCAGTTGTCTTTATAAAAATCATACTCGTTGTAACCACTTTAAAGAAAAGGTGTAGATTTAAAAAATGTACCCTCACTATACCAGGTGTTGGATACAGGACAATAATATCATATCTTAGGAGAGAAAGATATCTCTGTTATCTGAAATGATCAGTGCAGGCACCTGTGAAAGAGAACTAAAATCTTGAACTTGACAGATGATCTATTAAAATAGCTAAAATTTGAATAGAAGAAAAAAGGGGGACTAGGAATGGGAAGAAACACATGAATAGGAGAAGTGGAAATATGGTTGATATTGCTATAACCGTTGCAGCTTTTTTTTGACTAGCATTAGTGTTAGGGGCAGAAATAGAACTTTGGGGACTAGCTATAATGAAAAGAAATATTGATCATGCTCTGTTAACCGTGATTGTTTTTGTTTGATTAAAGAAGGCACATTCTGCCTGACTGGTATGGCTCAGTGGTTGAGCGTTGACCTATGAACCAGGAGGTCACGGTTCAATTCCCAGTCAGGGCACATGCTTGGGTTGTGAGCTCGATCCCCAGTGTGGGACATGCAGGAGGCAGCCAATCAATGATTCTCTCTCATCATTGATGATTCTATCTCTCTCTCCCTCTTCCTTCCTCTCTGAAATCAATAAAAATCTATTTTAAAAAACGAATAAAGAAATAAAGAAGGCACATTCTAACCTGGCTGGCAGTTACACACGGTACCTGGGAGCTCACCTGGAAATGCAGTCCATCCACCCCATCAGAGAGCTGCCTATTATTATGGAAAGATTAACAGCCTTGTTGCAGAAACCAGAATCGCCAGCCCTTTGAAGACCCCAGCCCTTTACATATCGCTAACCTTTTGCATATCAGAAGCCCTTTGAAGACCCCCAGCCTTTGCATACCCTCAGGCCTTTGCAAAGCTCCAGACCTGTAAAGTGCCCATTTGGCATACCTTTTGCCTACTTCCCATGTAATCTTTGTCCTTCTACCCAATATAAGTAGCTGGTATGGTGGGGTGCAGAGCAGATTTTTGTGGATGCCCTACTGCTCTCCCATACTGCCCGCAGTATTGGAATAAACGCTCATATATAATTCAACTGTCTCTATTTAATTGGCTCAAGTAGTGACAGGTAGCACAGACCCATTGATTGTCCCGTTACATTAGCATGGTATATAATTTCACATCCTTTACTGATAGTTAACCTTTATATAAAAAGCATGTCTTGTAGCCAGTGTATGGATGAGGTTTGTTTTTTTAAATTCAGTCTGACTATCACTAGCTTTTAATTGGTGTGCTTAGACCATTACATTTAATGAAATTATTGATATGGTTAGTTTGAATCTAACATCTCTATTTAATGTTTGTGCCTTCTTTGTTCCCTTTTTCTGATTTTTTGGGGGTCTTCACTTGTATTTATAAAAAATTTTTAATGATTCCATTTTTATCTCCTTTGTTGACTTTTTACTTATATCTACTTTTTTTGTTAATTCAGTGATTGCATCAGGATTTTTAGTACATATTTTTGTATACTTTCAACTGATACTGTATTATTTCATTTATTGTTTAAGAACCTAATGGCAATATACTTCCATTTCCCTCCTTTTAGATTTTATGTTACTGTTACATTTCACTTCATAATATGACATAAATTCCATTATACATAGCTACTTTTTTATATTTTAAATAAATTAAATAATAAGAAAAAAACCTTTTATTTGGCCATATAATTACCATTTAAAGTGTTCTTCATTCCCTTATGTAGACCATAGTTCCAACTGATACAATTTTCCCCCTGCCTGTTTGATTTCTTTTAACATTTCTTGTAGTGTGGGTTTGCTGGTGATGAATTGTTTAAGCTTTGCAATCGGAGAAAGTTTTTTTGTTTGTTTAATTTTTAAATTTTAGAGAGGAAGGGAGAGGGAGAGAGAGATAGAAACATCAATGATGAAAGATAATCATTGATCAGTTGCCTCCTGCACGCCCCCTACTAGGGATGCAGCCCAAAACCCAGGCATGTGCCCTGACTGGGAATCGAACTGTGACCTCCTGGTTCATAGTTCGATGCTCAACCACTGAACCACACTGGCTAGGCCAGAGAAAGTTTTTATTTTACCTTAATGTTTGGAAAGTATTTTTGTCAGGTACAGAATTTCTACATTGACAGTTTTCTTACTTTGAGTACTTTAACAATGTTTTCCACTGTAGTCTTACTTATGTCGTTTCAGATGAGAAATCTAATGTCACTCCTATCTCAGTTTCTGTGGCCATAGCATGTCTTTGTTCTGAGGCTGTGTTTCTGTACTGAAGGGATCCGTTTGCCTGCACACATCAAAGCCAAATAAGATACGATCAAGAGTTTCCAGCCAAGAAAGGAATGATTTATTAAGGAGATGAGGCCATGCCTAGAGTCACAGGTAGCTCATGCTCAAAGACCTGGCTCCCCTACGGCTTCCAGGGGATAGATTATATAGGGAAAAATTATTAGTCATGGTGGCTAATAGAGTTAGGGTCATGGTCTCTACTGATTGGTTGGTGCTAGGGGAGGAGGTAGTTGATCATTGTATGTGGTCCTAATGTCAGCCATGGCATCGCCTCTTCTGGTTTCATAAGGATGCAGTTGGTGGGGTCATTCTGGAGCTGAAAGATGATTGAGATCTAGATGTTATCTCTAGTTTGTTTGAAACTCTGTCTCCGTGGTCAACAGACCTGACTCTACTGGATGAGGACCAGAACCTCATTGTCCTGAGGGCCTAACGATTAAATAAGAGAGACTGAAGTGGGTGAGTCAGGACACTAGGTGAGGCCAGTTTGAGTCAAAGGCGGCAGGCGGGGGGGGGGGGGGGGGGGGGGGGGGAGAGGGGGGGGAGGGGGGAGGGGGGGCGCGGCAGGGGTGGGGGTGGAGGGTGGAATAAAAGCAAAAGGCCAGATTAAAGAAAATAAGGTTTCTGCACAGTTACAGATGCTTCTATGGTTTTCTATTTATTGCTATTTTTTTTCTTCCAAATTTGATTATGATGCATTTTGGTATAGTTTTGTTCATGTTTTTGTGTTTGGAGTTTGTTGAGCTTTTTTTTTGTTTTTAATTTGTGAATTTATACTTTTCATCAAGTTTTGAAGTTTTTGGTCATTATTTCATCTCATTTTTTTTTCCATCCCCCTGCTTCTCTTCTTTAGGGACTCAAATTATCTACCTAAGGTCACTTGAATTCATTCTACAACTTACTGATGCTCTTTTAACATTTGTTTTCTTTTTATGAGTTTCATTCCTATTGCTTTCTATTCACTAATCTTCCTTCCACAATGTCTTACCTGAAATTAATCCCATCCAGTGTATTTTTCATGTTATACACTGTAGTCTTTATCTTTAAAGTTTAATTTATTTTACTTTCTATTGTCCATCAATCTACTTAACTTTTTGCACATAAAGAATTTAGTTATAACAGTGGTATTAATGTATTTACTCCTGTTCTGAGCCAATTTTTTTCTGGTCTATTTCAATTAATTGATTATTCTCCTCATTATGCTTTATGTTTTCCCGATTCCTTTTATGCTTAGTAATCTTTGATTGGATGCCAAATATTGAGAATGTTGCCTTGTTAGTTTACCTGGTATGGATATTTTTGTATTCCTATAAATCTTCTTGAACTTTCTTCTGGGATACAGGCAAGGTTTGGAATCACATGGAGCCTTAGGCAGGTTCAGAGCAGGAACAGTCTAGGGTTAATTATCCCCCTCTACTGAGGCAAGACCTCCCTCAGTACTCTACCTAATGCCCCATAAATTTTTTTTTTTTTCATTCTGCCTAGAGGGAGTAGGCACTATTCCTTCTGATCCTTTTAGATGGTTCTTCCTCAGCCTCAGGTGGTTTTCTTTCGCACATGTGATAAACGGTACTTTGCTGAGTACTTGAGAGGAACCCTGTGCAAGTCTCCAGGTTTCTGTCTCAAGGCAGCTGTCTCCTTTCTGGCCTTTTCCCTATGGATTCAAGTGTCCCTGGCCTCTTCATTTCCTCAATTTCATCTCCTCAACTAAGGTAGTTTTCAGGCTCTTCCTAAATTTGCCTCCTTTCACTTTTGCCTGAAATCTCTCTCAAGATGCTAAGCTGAGGGAATTGCAGGGATGAGCTTGTTTGTTTCCTATCTCTCAAGGATCAGTGTGTTTTGTTGCCTGATGTTCTGTGTCTTGAAATATTTTTCTAGCATTTTGTCCGGATTTTCCCCTCTTGTTTCAGGTGGGAGGCTCAATCAGACCCATGTTAACTCCTTCTTGACTGGAAGATGATATTAGTCCTTTTTTCTCTCTCTCTCATTTTAAAACCAAATCTAATGTATTTTCATCTTAACAGCCTCCCTACACATTTCTGAAGCTAAATGACCTCTCCTTGCTTTTCTAGCGGGAAAACAGAGATCACCCATGATAAGCATCTGTAGTTAGTGATGCAAAAGCTAAGGAATGCAGAGGTTGAGTGGGGATTTCACAGTTAATAAGAATACTTTGTTAAGTTATAAACCACAGCTTGTTTTTATTGCTGTAGAGTACAGGGAAAGAAAAAAGTTTTTTATTTTATAACACAAGAAGTTGTCATACTTTTGGATTTTGATAGCTCAAAGGGATGCTAATGGCTTTTGTGTTAAATTTAAACATTCTTAGCTATCTGAAACATGAGGAAAAAATAACATTGTTTAATATTAAGACAATTTATAACAGAAAGAGAAACAGTGATGATACCAAGCAACACCTACATGCAAAGAAATGAATTTTCTGATTTACTAGGACAAATTCAGATACTTTGATTTTTTTTTAATTGTGTCAGAAAGGTAGCAGACACCTAAAGAACAGGTAAATTTTATCACCACTCTTCACAGTTGTGATTTTGCGCACATATATTGGATTTAGAAAATAAATTCGCACTTTTCTTGTACCTGAGTTTGAAAAGCAATTTCACACTCCACATGTTGTACAAGTATTTTTTAAAAGATGTTGTTGGTTTTCACAATTTATTTTTGGCATCTCTTGCCATTAGAGATTATTGTTATTTGTTTTGGGTGACATTTTCTGTGTACTTGTGTAAGTATTGAGTATGTATTCAGTCTATGTGTGTGTAACCTAGTCTTTCAATAAATTTCTTTTATTCCTGTTCTCTTATTTTGTTTAATAAAGACATCCCTTGTCCTAGCTGGTTTAGCTCAGGGGATAGAGCATCAGCCTGCAGACAAGGGTCCCAGGTTCAATACTGGTCAAGGGCACATGCCTGGGTTGCAGGCTTGATCCCTGGTTGGGGGTGTGCAGGAGGTAGTGGATCAATGATTCTCTCTCATCACTGATGTTTCTATCTCTCCCCCTTTCTTCCTCTCTAAAAATCAATAAAAAAATATTTTAAAATAAGGCATCCCTTACTACCTCCAAATTTATGAAAAATATTCTAGAACATATATACACTGAGTGGCCAGATTATTATGATCTCTGAATGCATAATAATCTGGCCACTCAGTGTATATCCTATATAATAAAAGGCTAATATGCAAATTGTCCCCTCGACCAAGAGTTCGACCAGCAGGCAGGCCGACCAACCTCCCATGTCCCCTCCCCCTGGCCAGGCTGGCCAGACCCCACCCATGAATGAATTCATGCACTGGGCCTCTAATACCTATATATTTACACTGAGTGGCCAGATTATTATGTGTTCAGAGATCAGTGTATATATCTGTAATATACATAATGATGTTTTACTCAGTGTATATATCTGTAATATACATAATGATTTTTAAAAATATTACCTTAATCTCCAGTCCATCATACATTAAGTACTGCGTGTGTGTGTGTGTGTGTGTGTGTGTGTGTGTGTGTGTTTTATGAACACTGGAATCTGTGTGGTATTTTTTTATATATATATAGAGCCCATTGTTACTAGATTTATTCTTTTTCTTAAGCAAAATCTATGATAGTCTATCCTAACATAGTTCATACCCCTATTTTCCTGCTATTTCAGATCTCTGGGAAAGACTAACTATAAAATTAGATCACACCAGTGGCCATATCTTGGTATATATATATATAATTGATTTTTTTACAGAGAGGAAGGGAGAGGGAGAGAGAGTTAGAAACATCGATCAGCTGCCTCCTGCACACCCCGCACTGGGGATGTGCTCGCAACCAAGGTACATGCCCTTGACTGGAATTGAACCTGGGACCCTTCGGTCCGTAGGCCAATACTATATCCACTGAGCCAAACCAGTCAGGGCTTGGTTTATACCTTCTAAACCCACACTGGCATTATAGGAGAAAAATATCAGGTATCAATATAACAAATCCTTTTAAAAATTGTGTAGAACCACACAATTAAAAAGTAAACAGGGCAAGAGAAAATATAAATTTGTAGAAAATTGCAATCAATTGTGAAGAGATTCCTGTCATCCCAGAGCTGGTTTGACTCCATTTTTGCAAAATAAAATGTCAAAATTACTCTACATTGTGCTCTGAAGGTTGATTTTTAATTATTGAATAACATGTAGTTTGTATATATCTATTCTGTGTGGCTTTGTAAACTCTGATTATCAAGTCTGTACTGTGGTCCTAATGGGAAATGTCTTTAACTGAGCAAAAGATGTCAATTTCAGAGAACCCATTGACCCTCCTATGACCCATAAGATTCACATTTTCCCCCCAGACTTTCTCAATCTGATACAATTCTCAATTTGGTTTGGGTATGAAGACCTGAAACATAAATATTGTCTAAAAATGTTTGTGAAATGTATACATGAAAGTAGTTAAGGCCTACACTTTTCTTTTTTTGTTAATCCTCACCTGAGGATATTTTTTTCCATTGCTTTTCAGAGAGAGTTGAAGAGAGGGAAGGAGGGGAAAAGAGAGAGAGAGAGAAACATTGATGGGAGAGAGACACATCCAGTGGTTGCTTCCACCCACACCCTGACTGAAGGCATGAGTGAACCCACAACCCAAGTACATGCCCTTGATCAGGAATCGAACCCCCGACACTTCAGTGTGGGGTCCACCACTTTAAGCACTGAGCAACCAGCAAAGGATGCCTACATTTTTCTTATACAATTTAACTAAGAGCTACTATGAGATTTACTCACAAGGTAAGTCTAATTCTAAGGACGGAGCTTTTGAATCAATCTGAGCTCAACCACTCAAACGAAGCAACTGACTTCCTGATGCTGATAAAAGTGGAAGTTCACTGATATCAAAATGTGGCATTCTGAGAAGTTGACACTTAACATTAAGAACATGAACAAATCAGATCTTAAAAATCAAGTGACACTTCTTTAGAGTTACTTATTTTAAATTAGGAAAATAGGCACCTTTAAAGATAACAATACAAAATTAAACATTCAGAAATAACAGTTTATTAAAGCTTTGTTTTGATTCCCCTCCCCGTCAAGGTTTTCAGCATTCCATTAATTGGAATAATGTAGATATAGTTCAGTGTTTTGATTTTTCAGTAGCCATTTGTAATGGACATTTGTTGCTTTTGTATTGGTCTCCATTCCCTTTTTGTGTTGTAGGAAACAACCCTTCTGTCAGCAATTGGAATTCTGCTGGGGTTTTCATTAGTTTTGCCTTTACTTCTCAAAGAAAGACATGAGCTTCAGGTCAGCCAATCAGAGGGCTCCACATGCCTAGATTTATTCATGTGATAGAAACAGGGCCTATGAGAAAAGTTATTTTCCTTGGATGAAAGTGGAAAAGAATGACACCTTCCACCGTGACCTTAAATATAGGCTATAAAGGTGACAATGATTTTCTCTGCCATTGCATGAAGAGCCCCTGCATGAGAAAGAGTAAAGAAAGCGGAATGGAATAAGAGAGAAAGAAAACAAGTCTGGTGAAGAATTTAATTTCTTCATCCTGCTGTGCCTCTTGGACTTCTGTTTTCTGTGAGTCAAATAGTTCCTCCTGTGTTTAAGTAAATTTGATTGGTACTTCTGTCACTTGCAACCAGACAGCCCTACTACTATAATATTAAAAATGTTTCATATCTGTAAAACTCAATTCATTAATATATTTGCAAATTCTAGAAAATAATGTATTTTAAGAATGTATAATTCTATGACTATAGAATGCTATCTCAAATGTTAGTTCTTGTTGCAATGATTATTATCGTACTATTTTTGTCATTTCTATAAACATATCAAATTCAATTTAAACTTTTCCATAATTTTCAGAAATTTATATTTTCAAAATTTTGTCTCCATTAAGAAAAATTTGCTATCCATATTTGCATGCTTAAAATTCTATCAATTAAAACTGGGGGTAAAAGTTTCTGTTTTTAAAGCTTTTTACTATTTTTGCCAAATTTTTTAATCTTTTTTAAAAATATATTTTATTGATTTTTTTACAGAGAGGAAGGAAGAGGGAGAGTTAGAAACATCGATCAGCTGCCTCCTACACACCCCCCACTGGGGATGTGCCCGCAACCAAGGTACATGCCCTTGACTGGAATCGAACCTGGGACCCTTCACTCCTCAGGCCGACGCTCTATCCACTGAGCCAAACCAGCTAGGGCTTTGCCAAATTTTTTAATTCTAATCAGATATACATGATTGCTTACCTTATCACATTCTTGCTAGCAATGACTTTGTAAGGTATTATAATTATTGTCAATTTGAAAAGTACAATTTTAGTTTTTCCCTTTGTGATTGAGGCTATGTCATTATTATATACTAGAGACCCGGTGCATGAGATCTGTTATAAATCCTGCTTTTTTTTAAAAAAAAAAAATTTACTTTTAACCAGTTCATAATCCCTCAGAAATACATATATATTTGTCTACCTAAGGTGCTTATGACTCATTTTTTAATTTAATTTTAATTGTGATTAAATATAGAATACTGACGGGGAACTCAGGACCTGCATGCTAGGAGGAGAGACCCTGGACAGACAACCTCCTCAGGCCCTTACCAGCCTATAAAACCTAAGCTACTTTCACCCTCCCAGTCAAGTTTAAAAGCGGAGAAAAAAGGTAGGACTTGAACAGATATTTGTACACTCATATTCAAAGCAGCATTATTCACAAAAGCCAAAAAGTGAAAGTAATTCATCTCAATCTTTGTCCAAAGTCATTTACTGAAAGGGCCTCTCTCTCTCCACGATTTTGGGATGTTTCCTTTATCATAAAGCACACTTTTATGTACAGGGTGGGGGAAAAAGTAGGTTTACAGTTGTGAGTACATGAAACACAGAGTTCATTCTTATATTATTATTTATAAATTATCGTATTATTTTTCATACGAACAACTGTAAACCTACTTTTGCCCCACCCTGGTAAAGTAAGAAAGTGCTTCTCAGACTTTAGTGGACTAAGAATCACTTTGTAAATTTGTTTAAAGTGCAAATTTCTGGGCCCATTCACAGAGACTTTGATTAATGAGGTCTGAGGGGAAAAAAACAACAAGGAGGCCAGGTAAGCCAGGTGATTCTGCTGTGTGAGATTGATTACTAGGCAAAAACTTAAGAAACTTGGCATGAGCATGTTTCAACACTATCTTTCTGTGTTCTCTCTCTCTGTGTATATATAAATATGTATATATTTAATTAATCCCCACTCCTACACTGTGCCTCTGTGTTCTATTTCAGTACTAAACTTTTGCACACGAGGAATGAATGTAATTTCTTCAGTAGATATTAGTGTTTTATAAAATGATCATAAGTAAACGCATATTGTCAGCACTTGAGTAGATAATCTATTCTCAAAACACAATATGTCATTCTGAAACAGAATTAATGTACAAGGTAACTTTTTAATTAAGGATGACAGGATGGATTTTATTCCCCCAAATAATTGCTACTGGAATTATGTAGAAATCATATGGGAAAAAAGACCACCTCTCATTATACTTTAAAATAAATTTCAGATGGATGAAAGACTTAAATTTAACAATCCATTAAGGTAATAAAATAGAATGTAAGTGAAAATGCATATACTTTTGGAGCGAAAAAGAATTTTTAGAAGCATAAAACTACAAGTCAAATTCATAAAGGATTCAGAACTTTGAGGGTATATAGAATGAAGAGGTGCCCTGGCAGGCCCTGGAGTGTGTCCTCAGTAGGTTACAAGGACTATAGGATCTTGAACTCTGTTGTCCTGTTCTCTGCAACCAAAGGTGTCACAGAGGCTCCGGGTTCTCCTTAGTGGAAATGTGTACTGAGTTCCCTGGACTGTCATAATGGGATCGCTCCTCTGAAGAGATCCCAGAGGAGACTAAGGAGAGTTCGAGGGCAGGGATGGGAGGAACATGGTCACACCCAAGGTGCCCACTCTCACACCACCATTTTTTAGACCATTTTCTTCTTTCCTGTCCCATCCTCAGAAAAATAATTTTCCTACTCTTTCCACTTTCCACTTCCATATTCCTTTCTTTAACTCTGCCAGTTTCTGACCTTTTCCACTCAGTTATATACAGTCTCAGATCTAACCTAGAGTCAGAGGCTGTCCATCTCCATCTCCATCCTCATGTAGGTCAGGGTCTCTGAGTTACCAGTACCGGAGAATCACTCAGATTGCTTTAAAGGAGGACTTCTTTTATACCAAGTGCACAGTAGAGTAAGAAAACCCAGGGAAGTCCTTCTGCAACAGCACAGATAGGTTTCATGGAGTGTGGGCCAGTTTATCACAGCTTTCTAGGGGCTCAAAGACAATCCTAGCACTGGCTACTGCTTCTGTTAGTCTCTAATCATAGAGGTACAAAGACAGCCTAGAAAAGGATGTGCAGTTAGCTCAGGAATGGAAACTAGCATGACAGAGAATAGCAGTTAAGATCAGAAATGTGGAAAGACAGACTTGTAACCTGGGCTTGAAGCGGGTTTCTGCCAGACCTAACAAAATTTTTTAAAAATATATTTCTATTTTTATTTATTTTTTTAAATATTTGTGTTTATTTCAGAGAGGAAGGGAGAGGGAGAGAGATAGAAACAACAATGATGAGAGAGACTCATCCATCGGCTGCCTCCTGCACGCCCCCTACTGGGAATCAAGCCCAAAACCTAGGCACAGGTCCTCACTGGGAATCGAAAAGTGACCTCCTCGTTCATAGTTCGATGCTCAACCACTGAAACACACCAGCTGGGCCTAACATAAGATTTTTAAGCAACCTTCCTTCACAAAGAGATGCTAATTATAATAAAAATAAATACAATGCTAGAAGTAATTCCTTGCCCGGCCGGCATGGCTCAGTGGTTGAGCGTCGACCTCTAAACCAGGTGGTCACAGTTGAATTCATGGTCAGGGCACATGCCCAGGTTGTGGGCTGGATCCCCAGTAGGGGATGTGCATGAGGCAGCCGATCAATGATTCTCTCTCATCATTGATGTTTCCATCTCTCTCTCCCTCTCCCTTCCTCTCTGAAATCAATAAAAAAAAATATGTTAAAAAATAAAAATATGAAAGTAATACCTTGCCCTGACCGGTTTGGCTCAGTGGATAGAGCATCGGCCTGAGGACTAAAAGGTCCCAGGTTCGATTCCGATCAAGGGCATGTACCTTGGTTGTGGGCACATTCCCGGTAGGAGGTGTGCAGGAAGCAGCTGATTGATGTTTCTCTCTCATCAATGTTTTTAACTCTCTTTCCCTCTCCCTTCCTCTCTGTAAAAAAAAAAAATCAATAAAATATATATTTTTTAAAAAGTACTACCTTTATCATGAGGTTGTTTGGATGATGATGATGATAATGTGTGGATAGTCCTTAGCATAGTGCTTGGCAAATAATAGCTCATTATGCTCACCATTACTGTTTATTATTTTTATTTTAGGGTGACCCTAAGGATGTATTTGTCTCAGCTGTTCACACTTGTTCTTCTCTTTTCCTACTTCTAGCTCCTGTACTCTTAGGAAAGGTCAATATCCCCAGTATCAGGCTCTCTCCAGCCCAGCCCTTGAAACATTCATTCTCTGAAGCATAGACAACACAAGGACTGAAAGAGGTAAGGACCACCGGCAAAGGTAGACTTGCAAGCCTCTTCAGTGTATCTGAGGTACTTGTTTTTCTCTGGGAAGAAAGACTCCTTGGAAAATTAATGATTAACAGTCAAATTTGGGATGGGAAGGGAAAATGATTACTAGGACCATAGGAGTTCTCTATGAAAGATAACTATTAAAAAGTAGACTGTGCTATGATATCTAGCAATTGAGCATGATCTCTGGGACACATTTTACTTCTGCTCAGGATCTTTTAAGGAAAGGTGTTTGTTTTTTTTAATATGTTAACATTTAACATAATTATCAGGAAGCATAATAATAATGTGTTTCATCAGTGTATACCAAATTAAATATTTTTAAAGTAATACAATTATTTTAGAAAATGTGTCGTCTACCCAGTTTTACACATTTGTGTAGCAAAGACACTTGCTCATACATATTTAAAGTATTGGGGAAATATTAGTGCGGCCTACTGTGGGGTGAACAGACATAGAAACACACTGAGAGGGAAGTGATGTAATAGCTAACATCTCTGATGATGAGGTTACTGTAATTGCTAACAGGTGCACAAGATTGGAGAGTGTTTAGGGATGCAAAAACCTGATCATAGCAAAAATCATGAAGTCTACATAGGAGGGGGGGGGGGGGGGCAGGAGAGAAAGAAAAACCAAACACAAGATAAATGATGCCACCTAGTGGAAAAGTTATTCCAAGTGCTAAGAAGAGGCAGAGGAGGCTGCAAAATGGACTGAGACATTTCAGGTATGGGGTAGTAGTAAAAACACACACACGAAGAAGCTCAGCATATGATATTCATTTGACCCTATGGACCCTGGTTGATCCCTTCTCCAAGGGCATCTCTGGTCAGGGATGAGCAAGAGGAGAACATCACAAGATGAAGAATTTTTCTCATAACAGCAGGATGTTAATGAGGGGAGGGTGGATCACTTAGAGCTCTTTTCAGCACAAGTTCTTAACTCCTAAAAAGGGAACCGATTTATTTGTTCCAGCTGGAGGGAGCACATGAGCCTCCTTTCTGCCTTCCTCCCTCTCTGCTCACTGCTGTCTTTTTTTAAAATATATTTTATTGACTTTTTACAGAGGAAGGGAGAGGGATAGAGAGTTAGAAACATCGATGAGAGAGAGACATCGGGTCAGCTGCCTCCTGCACACCCCCTACTGGGGATGTGCCAGCAATCAAGGTACATGGCCTTGACCGGATCTGCCCACTGCTGTCTTGATGTCCTTTTTCTTTCCTGCCTGCCCTCTGTCTATCCCTTGCTCCCTATCACTACTATTCCTTTCTTGTTTCATTCCCTCCCTTCTGACTTTTATCCCCCTCCCTTTCTTCATTTCTCTTCCTCCTTCCTTCACCTTTCCCTTTCTTATCCACAGTCTTCTAGACTGAATGTAGGTCTTGTAAGGTCAGTTTTTAGTCAGTATTTCAGAGGTACTTAGATTCCAAGTTGTCAATTTTAAAATGGTTCAAAGTCTTAGAGCTCACAAAGGCAATAGGTGGTGGAAATGGAGCCTGCCCAGGGATAGAAGGAGCACAGTATCACAGCAGAACGTATCTCTATATCTCTTGTATTCCCAACAGGAAAATATGTGCACCCTGCTCACCTCGAAGTCCCTGCCTCTGCTGCTCCTGCTGCTGCAGCCACTTCCACTGCAGGTTCTAATGCTTCATAAATATCCCTATTTCTCTGAAGAGATGGAAGAAAAATTTGAAGATTATTGGGATGAAATACATAGTTCAGGGCCTACCAGGCCACCTACCAAAGACAGTTTCCAAAAGCATGTCATACTTGAAGCTGATTTCAAATTACATGACTCATTCCTGTGTACTCATGAAATGTTATCAAGAAATGTTCACACCAGACATTACTGTAGGAAAGAACATTTCTTCCTCTACATGACATATGAGGAGTTGCAAAAGACCTGTTACAACATGTATGTGGCATGTAAAAATGGAGTTAGGAAATGTCACAAGACCAAGAAACTAATAGAAGGAGTGCGCTGTGGATTAACAGAGGGAAGTATGATGCCAGACTGTCAGTATGAAACGACTTACAAGAAGGGATATGCTCTTATTACTTGTCGATGGCAAGATGATATTGGAGATATTATTCCTGATTACGTAAATAATATTTTGGAAATACCTGGCAAATAGAAAACTGCCAGCCATTCGAAAGATATCTTCCTCCCGCAACCCTAGAAGAGTATTGTCTTAGAGTTGAACAGGGGAGGAATATACCCGTCTCCATACGGAGTCTTCTAGGTCAAAATTGAGAATGGTAATTTTGATCTATTCATTTTAATCATCCACCTCCCTCTCTTCTCCTAACACCACGCACAGGCAACGTAGGCTAGGTTCAAAGACAGTGCTCTGAGGTGTGGTTTCAAACAAGTCATGTAACTGAGCACATGTTGAATGTGTTAGGAGGATGAATGCCTGTAGTGAAAGGATGACCACTACCAGGAAAAACAGAAAACAGTTGCCTGAAGTGTGCTCCGAAGTTGTCTTCATGTGAATCTCTAGTTGAGCAGAAATAATAAAGTGCATTGACCTAGCGAAGTGTCTCTGGTATTGTTACTTGGGGGTTTCTGAGTTTGGAATTATCTTTCTCTGCGACACAATTTATAGCAAAAAAGATCTCAAAGCCCCTTCAGAAAGTGTGATTCATCTTTCTACTGCTATATTCATAGATAGTTTGTGTGTTCTGTTCTTTCATACAACACAATATTCGTGGGACAATGAAGGTGTAGATTCTAATAGGAGATATCTCAGAATAAATACCTAAATATTCAGGATAGTAAACGCTCCAAAGTATTTTGTGGATTCCCATACCTTTGATTCAAACAGGTCACATAACTGAGCTTCTTCATCGCTGTTCACAAAACTACAAACAATTCATCACTCTCTGACATAGTCACATTTATTCACAATTCCATTTCTCACTTTCTGTAGATGTGGCTTTATCTAAGACTATTTCACAAAACTACAAACAATTCATCACTCTCTGACATAGTCACATTTATTCACAATTCCATTTCTCACTTTCTGTAGATGTGGCTTTATCTAAGACTATTTCACTTCCAAAAAAGAATGGAGAATCAGTATGATAAAAGAAATCTGTCTGGTTTAGATAATAATGTCTCTCTTTTTGTCTGTGAAACTTCTTTATATTTAATTTAATTTTTGAAAATACATTTTTATTGATTGAAGAGAGAGGGATAGAGAGATAGAAACATTGATTGGCTGCCTCCTGCATGTCCCCCCACCAAGGATCCAGCCCTCAACCCAGGCTTATGCCTTGACCAGGAATCAAAACAGTTACCTTGCCCTAGCCAATTTAGCTCAGTAGAGTGTCAGCTTGCGGACTGAAGGGTCCCAGGTTGGATTCTGGTCAAGGGTATGTACCTTGGTTGCAGGCGCATTCCCCAGTAGGGGGTGTGCAGGAGGCAGCTGATCAGTGTTTCTAACTCTCTATCCCTCTCCCTTCCTCTCTGTAAAAAATCAATAAAAAATATTTTTTTAAAAAAAGAACAGTGACCTCATGATTCATGGGTTGACACTCAACGGAACCACTCCAGCTGAGCTTCTTCATATTTTTTTAGTAATTCTTTATTGTTGAAAGTATTACATATGTCCCCTTTTTTCTCTCATTGACACCCTCCAGCCTCACCCCCGCCCCCCTCCCTGCACCAGTCTGCATTCCCACCAGCAGTGCACTAGGGTTCCTTTTTCTCCACATCCTCGCCAGCATTGTCATTTGTTGATTTATTGATGGTAGCCATTCTGACAGGTGTGAGACGGTACCCAAGTGCCCATCAGTAGATGAGTGGATAAAAAAGCAATCCTGTTATGGAAAACAGTATGGAGACGGTACCTCATTGATTACCTCCCACCCACCACCCTCCCCCACCTTCCCACTGAGATTCCACACTCTATTTCATGCTTCCCTATCTCTGGATCCACTCTGTTCATCAGTTTATTTTGTTACTTAGATTCCACATATGAGTGTGATCATGTGATACTTGTCTTTCTCCGACTGACTTGTTTCACTTAGTATGATACTCTCCAGGTCCCTCCATGCTGTTTTAAAGGGTAAGAGATTCTTCTTTTTCACTGCTGCATAGTATTCCATGATATTAATGTACCACAGCTTTTTTATATTGCTTCTATTATATTCTACAATATTCTACAATATTCCCCCCCCCCCGGCTCTATTTTTGTTCATCAGTTTATGTTGTTCATTATACTCCACAATTGAGTGAGATCATATATTTATCTTTCTCTGACTTGCTATTTTACTTAAATGATGCATTTAAAGTCTATTTTGTTGGATATGAGTATTGCTACTTTAGCTTTTTTTTCTTTTCCATTTGCATGGAAAAATTTTTCCATCCCTTCACTTTCATCCTGTGAGTGTCTTTTGTTTTGAGGTGGGTCTCTTGTAGACAGCATATAGTTGGGTCATGTTTTTGTATCCATTCAGCTACCCTACACCTTTTGATTGGAGCACTTAATCCACTTACTTTTAGGGTTATTATTGAGAGGTTCTTATTTATAGCCATTTTAATTCTGTATGGCTAGGTTTCTTTCTCTGTTTCTTCTTCTCTGCAATTACTTACAGCAATCCCTTTAGCATTTCTTGTAATGCTGACTTGGTGGTGATTAACTCCTTTAGCCTTTCTGGGAAGCTCTTTAGTTGACCGTCTATTTTGAATGATAGCCTTGCTGGATATAGTAATCTTGGTCTCAGATCCTTGCTTTCCATTACCTTGAGTACTTCATGCCATTCCCTTCTGGCCTGTAGAGTTTCTGATGAGAAATCAGGTGTCAGCCTTATGGGAACGCCTTTGTAGGTAACAGTTTTCTTTTCTCTTTCTGCCTTTAAGATTCTCTCTTTGTCTTTATTTTTGGCATTTTAATTATGATGTGTCTGGGCATGGGTCTGTTTGGGTTCTTCTTGTTTGGGGTTCTCTGTGCCTCCTGAACTTGTGTGACTTTTTCCTTTACCAGGTTAGGGAAGTTTTCTATCATTATTTCTTCAAAGACCTTCTCTATTCCTTTCTCCCTTTCTGCCTCTTCTGGCACACCTATTATTCTAATATTGTTACATTTCACATTGTCCCACAGCTCCCTTAAGCTGTCCCCCTGTTTTTTAATTGTTTTTTTTCTTTTTGGTTCTTTAATTGAGTGATATTTTCAACTCTGTCTTCTAATTCACTGATTCAATCCTCAGCTTCCCCTAATCTGCTGTGTATTCCTTCCAATGTGTTCTTTATTTGTGTTACTAGAGGCCCAATGCACAAAATTCCTGCATGGGGGGGAGGGGGTCCCTTAGCCCAGCCTGCACCCTCTCCAATGTGGGACCCCTCGGGGGATGTCCGAATGCTGGTTTAGGCTCAATCCCTGTGGCAGTCAGACATCCCTCCAACAATCCAGGACTGCTGGCTCCTAACCACTCACCTGCCTGCCTGCCTGATTGCCCCTAAACACTCTGCCTGCCAGTCTGATAGCCCCCTAACAGCTCCCCTGCTGGCCTGATTGACACCTAACTGCTCCCCTGCCAGCATGATCGTCCCCAACTGCCCTCCCCTGCCAGCCCGATTGCCCCCAACTGCCTTCTCCTGTGGGTTTAAGGGGACTGGGGGACTCTGGCTGGATGAGTCAGGGCTAAGGGGACTGGGGGACTTAGGCTGGATGAGGCTGGATGCTGTGGGGACTGGGTAAGGAAGGACTGAGGGGACTTGGGAACTCTGGCTGGATGAGGCTGGCCTGAGGGGACTGGGGGATTGAGGCTGGGTGAGGCAGGGCTGAAGAGACTGGACGCCGCCATCTTTGTGAGGGCATGGCAGTCAGTTAGCATATTCCCTCTTTATTGGCTGTGGGCACCCCATCTTTGTGAGGGCATGATGGTCAATTAGCATATTCCCTCTATTAGATAAGATGTCATTCTTTATCTCAGACTGTTCTTTTTTCATAGTTACTATATCTTTTTTCATACTGTTGAGCATTTTTAACATCATTACCCTGAACTCTGTTTCAGATAAATTTCTTATCTCTGCTTCATTTATCTCTTCTTCTGGAGAATTTGCTAGTTCTTTCATTTGGGGGTTGTTTCTTTGTCTCCTCATTTTGGTTGTCTTTTTGGGTTTGTGACCATGTATTAGGTAGATCCTCTATACCTCTCAATCTCTAGTGAAGGACAGTGTTAAAAGCTGTTTCTGACTAATTGGATCAGGCAAAGACTCAAAGCCTCCAGAGACCTCCTCTGTCTACAGACTAACAGGATTCTGACTTAAATTGCCCCCAGGCAATCGTCCTCAGGTGTGGTGAGAGTTTTTTTCAGCAGGATGGGGCAGTTGCTTCTGCCTGGAGGCTAATTGTTACTTTTAATCTCTTAAGTGGCCTCAGGGCAAGGTGTTTTCCAATAGGGTGTGTCAACTGTCTTCCTCCCAGTCAAGAAAGATGTCTATGTGGGAAAGATGTCCTCTACTGTGTGAGGGAATGACTCAACCCAGGAAACTTGGGGTGTCTGCTTTCTGATCTCTATCCCCCAAGTTCCCAGTCCTGGGTTCTGCTCTCACAGCTCCTGTCCACTTCACCCTCCCTCTGCCAGAGCACAAGGTGGGTGGCTCCACAGGGAATTTTTGTGCATTGGCCCTTTAAAAGGGTGCCTGAATTTTCAACTGCCACTCCCTTGAAGACAGCACCCCACTGCTTTTCACAGTTAGATGTTATGTGGGCACCCTCCTCAGTTTGGTGCTCTCTGCTGAGGAGCCCAGCTTCAGGATTAGATCCCAAAGTTCTCAGTGACAACCCCCAAAGCTGAGATATCTCTCTGGGACTTCAGTTGGCATCTGTGGGTGCCCGGCCATCCCTTTTGTGCCTCTGCCCTTCCTATGAATCTCTATGTGGTCTCCACCTTCAGTCCTTGGGTATCAGGGTTCTCTCCTGTGAGTTTTCTGTTGATTATTCAGGAAGCCTTTCCGTATTTCAGTTGTAATTCCAGCTTGTTCTGGGAGCATGTCCGTGCAGCATCCTCCTACTCTGCCGCCATTTTTAATCTCTGGTGAGACAAGTTTTAAGTAAAATATGTTAGAGCTATTTTGATGAGAGACTGAGGAACAAACAATACGGTTTTAATTTTCAGGAGATGAAGAGTAATACAGAATGATAAAGGTATAATATCTACCTTTCCCAAAGAAAAACCATACACCTCTAAATCCTCCAACTACACAATTTTGATACTGTTGGAAGAAAGCATATCTATATATATATAAAAGCTTAAGCAACCATCCAACCATCTGACTGGCTATGCCACGCAATGACCACCAGGAGGCAGACACTCCGACCGGTAGCTATGACGCACACTGACCACCAGGGGCAGATGCTCAGTGCAGGAGTTGCTGAGCTGTGGTGACTTGGCAGCTGCAGTTCTCAGGTGACGCACCCAGAACCAGAAAGGAAGGAGCCCGATTATGGCATGCATCACCTGCAAACCACCCTCTTGCAACCTGGGACCTCTCTGGGGATGTCGGCGAGCCAGTTTTGGCTTGATCCCTGCAGGCCAGGCCAAGGGACCCAACCTGTGCATGAATCCATGCACCAGGCCTCTAGTATTGGTATAGAAGCCAAGTGTCATGGAGGCACTGGCAGCCACGGCATTGATCAAATTCCCATATGTGTCTTCAAAGGTAAAGGACACCATCAAGAAGGCATGGAGTAGAAGAAAAAAAGACACTACCTGACATACACAGCCTGCTAGTCTGGGAGCATCTTGAGACTTCCCCTAGAGAATCTTAAATACAAGAGATATGACATGGATAAGATTTTCAAGAATGTAGAGGGTTATAGTAGTGCAGACACTACCCATTGTCCCTCAATATGCATAATCCCTTTTTTTATCTAGGGGTTATAATAGAAACCTGAAATTTTACCTGAGCACATAGCCACCCAAAATAAAAGAGGTATTTCCCAGGTATGTGTGTGTTGTTGTTTTGTGGGGGTTTTTTTGTGTGTTTTTTTTTTTTCAATTAAAATTGACCATGTGACTAATTTCTAAACAATGGAGTGTCTTCAGAAAACAGTAAAATGAGTAAAACTTCTCGGATATATCCTTGAAGGGAAGAGGAATCCCCTTATTTTTCCTTCTCTTTTTCCTAATGACTGGCATATAGACATGTTAATTGAAGCTAGAGCAGTTATCTAGGATACTGACATGGAAGCTAAGTTTGGCAGAGCAACAAAATAGAAAGAGCCTGGGTATCTAACCCCATGGAACACCATATCAGAGTTGAACAGACTATCTCTGGACTTTAGGAAAAGAAATGTGAAAGAGAAACAAGTGCCTGTCTTGTTTCAGCCACTGCTTTTTGAAGTTTCTGTCACTGTCAAACCAATTCTGATTAATATATACAGAAACTGGGGTGAGGGAGAAAAATTATGTGAGGTGTAGGTTGTTACCATTTAAATTAGCCCATCAGTAACCCCAGACTGATGAGGCCTGAGGAGATTTATGTTGCTCAAGCATAGGCCTGGTGTAAATTTTAAGAATTACATGTTATGATCCATATATATAAAAGGCTAAGTGACCATCCGACCGTCTGACCAGCCAGTACATATGACGTGCATTGACCACCAGGAAGCAGATGCTCAATGCAGGAGCTGCAGTGACTTGGCAGTGGCGGTTCTCAGGTGACACACCCCGGAACCAGAGAGGAAGGAGCCCGATTCCTCGTGGGGCTGTGCAATTCCACCTTCTGCCATGGGTTATGTTGCTGCTGGGGCCCCAAATCTGGTTTACTGCACACTTGAGTTTGCGTTCCACACCCTGTACAACAGCAACTTTGCAGAGTGCCCTCTCACACTCCGGGACCTTTATCTATCTGTCTATATAAAAGTCTAAGTGACTGGCTTCCCCTTTACTTTTAGATCCCAAGATACACTGTTCTTTCCTTTATTCAGAGCAGAGCTGCAATTAGATAGAAATGTCTTTAATTTATTTTTATTTTTTTATTTATCCTCACCTGAGGATATTTTTCCCCCATTGACTTCTAGAGAGAGTGGAAGGAAGGGGGAGAGACAGAGAGAAACATTGATGTGAAAGAGACACATCGATTGGTCGCCTCCCACATGCATCCCAGCCTGGGCCAGGATCGAGCCTGCAACTGAGGTATGTGCCTTGACAAGAATCAAACTTGAGAACTTTCAGTCCAAGGGGCCGATGCTCTAAACACTGAGTAAACCAGCCAGAGCTAGATAGAAATATCTTGTTTGAAAAATATTTTTATTAATTTCAGAGAGGAAGGGAGGAGGAGAGAGATATAGAAATAACAATGATGAGAGAATCATTGATTGACTGCCTCCTGCACGTCCCACACTGGGGACCGAGCCCGCAAACTGGGCATGTGCCCTGACTGGGAATTGAACCATGACCTCCTGGTTCATAAGTTGACACTCAACCACTGAGCCACACCGGCAGGCTAGAAATACCTTTAAATTAAATTTTAAGAAAATTGGAATTAACAACTCAAACAGTAATAAAATATGCAGAAGTTAACATCCTTATACTGTATAAACCTTTTTATTTGCTTTTGAGGATATTTCCAAAGGATAGAGTATGAACTACATGAGTATTTGATTTGTGATTGTCGCTGAAATGTGCATTTACATTTTATGTACTTTTATTGTAACTGTGTTATACTTCCATTTTAATACGTTTAAATTTTTTCTGGATCAAAGCAAAATTACATTTTTTTTTAAATATATATTTTATTGATTTTTTACAGAGAGGAAGGGAGAGGGATAGAGAGTTAGAAACATCGATGAGAGAGAAACATCGATCAGCTGCCTCCTGCACACCCCCCACCGGGGATATGCCCGCAACCAAGGTACATGCCCTTGACCGGAATCGAACCCGGGACCCTTCAGTCCACAGACCAATGCTCTATCCACTGAGCCAAACCGGTTTCGGCACAAAATTACATTTTAAAACCCAAGGTACATTGACCAGTTTTTCCCCTCAAAGTTATATCGATACATATTGTCATAAAGAGTTCATCTAAATTCTTCTAACATTAATATCAAATATATCATATTCCATTCTAATATAAAAATTCTGATTTTGTTTGGTTATTAATGGGGTTAAACATCTCAAATGTTTACTGTCAACTTATTCTTTTCTTTTGTGAATTTTCTATTGATATCCTCTGCATATTTTTTCACTGCGTTGGTTATGTTTATTTTAGGAGCACGTTTTATACAATGAATATTAATCCTTTTTTTCAGTATATGCTGCAAATATTTTTTTTATTTTGATGTTTCTTTTAAAATTTGTGTATGATATCCTTTGACATCCAGAGGTCTTAAAATGTATGCACTGGCCAAAACCGGTTTGGCTCAGTGGATAGAGCGTCGGCCTGCGGACTGAGGGGTCCCGGGTTCGATTCCGGTCAAGGGCATGTACCTTGGTTGCGGGCACATCCCCAGTGGGAGGTGTGCAGGAGGCAGCTGATCGATGTTTCTCTCTCATCGATGTTTCTAGCTCTCTATCCCTCTCCCTTCCTCTCTGTAAAATATCAATAAAATATATAAAAAAAAATGTATGCACTGAATTACAATTTTGCATATTCTTTAACATCATAAATACATTTTTCTATATTTTCTGCTTGTGTGTTTATAATGTGATTTTTAATTGTCTTACATTTAAAATATTTAATTTATGTGAAATCTTTTTTAGCATATGATGCAAGACAAATTCAATTCCACTTTCTTATATTTTTTAATCTTTAACCCAGTTTTAATAAACACAGTATAAACTTAAACACCAAGCACATTACATTTGCCATAACATTTTACTACAAATGTGAATAATACATATACCACACACATTCATGAGATGTGATGATAATCCAAACCAGGGGTGGGAAATGTCCAGCCCGTGGCCACATGAGGCCCATGAAAACATTTGGTCTGGCCCTGCCAAGGAATTAGAAGTGAGTTAATTACATGTTTGACCAATATAGCAGACTAATTTTTAAGTTGATAATTTTGTATGGCCTGGGAATCCTAATATATAAAAATCCTGGATCCGTCACGACCGGAGGCTCGACCAACCAGAAGTCACCCCTGCAGTCAGCGCTGGGTTGCCATGGAGACCCAGCACTGAGTGCTGAGGGGGCTGCAAATCAGGCCCAGAGAGAGGCCTGAAGAGAGAAGCAGGGTCTGATCCGTAGCCTCTGTGGCAGCTGTTGATCAGCACTTGCCTCTCTCTTTCTCTCTGGGCCTGGC
This sequence comes from Plecotus auritus, assembly GCF_963455305.1. Classification (NCBI taxonomy): domain Eukaryota; kingdom Metazoa; phylum Chordata; class Mammalia; order Chiroptera; family Vespertilionidae; genus Plecotus; species Plecotus auritus. Next base: position 81,366,953 of record NC_137770.1, on the reverse strand, counting down.
CAGCAGCCATGCCTCCATTTCTCATTCTTCGCCAGAGTCCTCCAACACTCACTTTAAAAAAATAAAAAATAAAAAAATCCGCTGCATCAGATCATCCATGTGCCCCAGACACGGCCGTGGACACCAGCTCCAAACTTACCACCAAGGACTTAAAGGAGAAGAAGGAAGCTATGGAGGAGGCAGAGAATGGGAGAGCTGCACCTGCGAATGGGACCGATAATGAGGAAATGAGGATCAGGAAGTTGACAATGAGGGAGATGAAAACCAGGGAGGGGGAGGGGAGGGGAGGGGGAGGTGATGAAGATAAGGATGCTGAGGCAGCTATGGGCAAACGAACAGCTGAAGATCATGAGGATGAGGATGCTGACACCAGGAAGCAGAAGACCAATCAGGATGACTAGATGCAAAAAAAGGAAAAGTTAAACTTAAAAAATATATGAAAGCCTCCATGACCTATTCACCCTCCACTTCCCTTCTCAGAATGTGAACGTGGTCATGTTCCTGTAGAGACTCCTGAAGCCTGCCCACCCACCACAGGCAGCGCCACCGCCCAGCCAAACCCACAACGAGAATTTGCAACAGGGGAGAAAAAAAGAACCCAAACTTCCAAGGCCCTGCTTTAAAAAAAAAAAAAAAAAAAAAATTACTTTAAAAAGGAAAATGTGTTTGTATTTTGTATTGACCTTTTATATTTTTGTATATATTGTTAGGGGTCAGCCATTTTTAATGACCTTTGGCGCATTCTTTGTCCAACTTCTGGCTTTATTTGTGATGTGACCATGTTCATTAAAATCTCAAAGAAGGCAAAAACCTTATTAAAAAAGCAACAACAACAACAACAAAAATCTTATTCTGAGCTTTCCAGTAACTTTTTGTGTATGTACTTAGCTATACTACCGGTATAAGCAGTTGGTTTGTATGAGATGATTAAGAAGGCCAAAGATAAAAAGGTTTCTTTTTTTATCCCTTTTTTTTTTTTTTTTTTTTTGTCTATGATATTGCTATTTATTGTGGGGTTTTTGTTGTTGTTGTTAGCCTGTTTGATGTATATGTGAAACAAAGTTGTCCAACAATAAGCAGGAATTTTATTTTGCTGAGTTGTTCTAACAAAAAAAAAAGAAGGAGAAGGAGAAGGAGAAGGAGAAGGAGAAGGAGAAGGAGAAGGAGAAGGAGAAGGAGAAGGAGAAGGAGAAGGAGAAGGAAAAGGAAAAGGAGAAGGAGAAGGAGAAGGGGGAAGGAGAAGGAAAGGAAGAAGTCGAACACTTTCTTTGACCTATCTTGGAAGCAGCATGCCGTCACTCACTTTGATCATGTTCTATTGATTAGAACTGAATCACTAAGTTGAGACCACACTCAAGAAGAGGGGAATTAAGCTCACTTTTAAAAAAAAATTATCTTTATTGTTGAATGTATTACAAATGTCTCCTTTTTATTCCCCATTGACCCCCTCCCCCCACATCTGTCCCTTCCCCCCAGACTTAAGCCCATCTTTTGAAGGAAAGAGTATCGATGAATATGTGGACATTAATGCCACCACAGTAATGAAAAACCATAAAGCTCTTATCAAGCAACTTCTTGTAGAGGGCCCCCTGGGAAGGCACATGGGCATTTCTTTAATTATTGTCAACTGAACCCTAGGCAACAGGCAAAGCTGTGTCTTGGATACACATTTACCAAAAAGGCAGATGTGTTATCAGCATTGACTCTTACCTTTGCCCAGGTGTGGGGTAGTGAGTTTTTGATGTGTAAATCCAGTCAAGCACCAGGAATGCTCGGGCCTACTCAAGAATGCAAATAATCTCCTTTGTCTTGACTTTTGGTGAAACTTCCTGGTATGTGGGGGTATAAAATAAACTCGCTGGATTGGCTCTGGGTCATTGTCTCTCCATCAGAGGATGGTGGTCCCACCCGGTTCCCAGCTTTTTCCTTCTATCTCTGTGTCTTGTCTCTTTCTTTTATTTCTCAATCCCCCGCTCCTCTACTCAGGAATTGGACCTGCTCTCTAGCTGTGCTGGACTCGGAAAAGAGAGAAAATAGTTACAACTTCTGTAAGTTTCTGATATTGATGAGAGATAGCTGACTGTCCCCAGATCAAGTAAGTTGAAAATATGATGTAGTTATAACACTATTGATTTAAGGTCCAGGAGATCTAATCCATCTTTCTTGTGAGTGGTGGTAGCTATACATAAAAAGAAGATCAGGGCATGTTAGCCAATGATTGAGAATGAGCCATGCAAACAATATGAGTTTATTCAATACATATACATTGAGCACCTAAAATGTACAAGACATTCTGTTAGTTCTGCTCAGGATATTTCCCACTTACTGATGAACAAGAACCGAGAGTTTATTTACTCAAGATCAGCTAGTAGATGATAGAACTAGGATCTGAACATAGGCTGTGCAGTTCCAGATTCTGTGTGTTTAACTACTATGAGACATTGACATTAGAGTCTACCTTGGCTGCCTACCTGAAGTGACCTTTAACCTGAACCCTTGCCCTTCAGCTCCTTGAAGATCTTCAAGTAAAATGAATTTTCTATCCCTTCCTTAGAATCTGTACAACAAGCATGTCAGACTCCCTGCCCATGGGCCACATGTGACCCACGATGAATATTTTTGCAGCCCAGCCAACATAACAGTATATAAGAAATGTTTTAATAAAAATTTTGTAACTTAATTTTTATAATATCCTGTTATTCATAATTATTAATAACGAACTACAACTTTCGTTAATGACTGATTACTATAATTGTGTTGCATTCAGTTCCCTTACGTGCGTTATGCGCAGGCATACCATTTCTCTCCACTAATACTAGCAGCGAATATTTTAGCTGCTGATTGCCACATCATTAGTCTTGGATTGACTTGTTTGGTGTACGCAACAGGAAATATTTTGCTTTCGGAGAACAAGAAAAATAAGTTTATTTGCATTATGCTTATTAATTTGTGTAGTTATTTAGTGTCTGGTAATATTCAAGAAAATATTAATTTTTATTAAAATGTTCTATTTTATGTTAATGACTACAGGCCTGGTACGTGAAATTCGTGCACTGGAGGGGGGCGTCCCTCAGCCCAGCCTGTGCCCTCTCGCAGTCTGAGACCACTCCGGGGATGTAGCAGTGCACCAAGTGGCAGGCATCCAGGGAGGAGCCTGAATCGAGGCTGGGCACCGTGCCACTTGCGCTCATCCTGGCCCACTACACCAGCTGCTGCAGCATTGGGAGAGATTCTGAAAACTGTTGCAGGTGTGCTTGCCAACCATGAGCCTGGCTTCTGGCTGAGCGGCAATTCCCTTGTGGGAGTGCACTGACCACCAGAGGGCAGCTCCTGCACTGAGTGTCTGCCCCCTGGTGGTCAGTGCACATCATAGCGACTGGTCATTCCAGTCATTCCACCATAATGGTCACTTAGGCTTTTATTATATAGACTAGAGGCCTAGTGCACAAAATTCGTGCACGGGGTGAGGGTGGGGTTCCCTCAGCCCGGCCTGCACCCTCTTCAATCTGGGACCCCTTGGGGGATGTCTGACTAAACCGGCAGTCGGACATCCCTCTCACAATCCAGGACTGCTGGCTCCTAACTGCTTGCCTGCCTGCCTGCCTGATTGCCCCTAACTGCTCTGCCTGCCAGCCTGATCGCCCCCTAACCACTCCCCTGCCAGCCTGATTGATGCCTAACTGCTCCCCTGCAAGCCTGGTTGCCCCCAGTTGCCCTTCCCTGCAGGCCTGGTCATCCCCAACTGCCCTCCCCTGCCGGCCAGATCTTGCCTCCAACTGCCCTCCCCTGCCAGCCTGGTCTCCCCCAACTGCCTTCCCCTGCCGGCCATCTTGTGGTGACCATCTTATGGTGGCCATCTTGTGACTATGTCACGGTGGCCATCTTGTGATGATGTCGCACGAGGGCATTGTGCGATGCCACCTAGGCTTTTATTATATAGGATTACTCATTTATTTCAGCCCTTTATATTCAGCAGGTCTCTATTGAAATAAACCTATGTTTCTATGAAAATCGAAGCTTTTTTTTTTTTGCAGCTCACATAAACTCAAACCTTGTTTATTTGGCCCATGTTAGCCTTTGAGTTTGACATGCTTGATGTACATCTTAAAGAACCAGCCTCTGTTTGCCTTGCTCTTAGCAAAGTGGCTTAAAAGCAGAGCCAGGATGGAGATTCTTGAGCTAGTGATTTACTGAGAGAATGCTCTCAGGAGAAACCTTTAGGAAAGTAAGGGAAGCAGGATAGGGTAGAAGAAAAAGCTTAATGTAGAGGTGATTTAAGCTTCAAGTCTAGCCTCAAACCTGATCCCATTGGAAGCTATACAACATGATTGACATAAAATTAAGACCAGAGTTCTTATATCTGTATTGGCTGTCATTGGCTGTGGGCCACCCTTGAGGGAAGAACAAAACCTCCTAGGCATTGCCAATAAGGAGGCCCCCTCAGGCTGGAGGCAAGTCTGCACCATGAATTCTCAACATGCTCCCAGCAGCTGGGGGATGGCTACACCTCCCCTCACACCAAAGGATATTTATGTTTATCAGCTTACCCTTTGGATATCCTTTCTTTCACCTTGGAAATACATTATCCTGACCCCAGGCTACTAACGCAGTTGCTTGCTGTCTGTTGGCCTAACTTAGCCAGACCAGCTTTCTAGAGCAGTGCCAAATGCTGCATCTAATTACATCACCTCCCCTCTTCCTAACGTAATTATCCCCTACAGGTCTCATTTGTAGTGGTGTTATAAGGGCAGATACAATGCCTGGTTTTAGTTTTTTTGTTGTTGAAGATGTGTTGTTTTTTAAATGAATGGATACCCAGTAATGAACACACTGCCAACCTCATGCAAAAGCAGTCCCAGAATAAGTGCTCTTTTGCTCTTTGCTATTCTTGTTGTCACCTATAAAAGTGCTGAAAATCCCACTCATTCTTTGAACATTTTATATCCTTGTGTATAGGGATACACAATAAGTTCATAAAGATGCAATTCCACACACCAGCCTCATGCTGATGCTGGAGAGCTGACATTTTCAAATAGTGGAGCATCCCAATGCCTCCTAAAATCCTACATAAATAGGTAACGCTGTCATGCCTCAATGTGAACACACATTTCACTCACAGTCCCTCTGCTTAGCCTTAAAACCACCATTTTCCTCTTCCCTTTATTCTTCCCCTAAATCCAACTTTTACCTGGTTTCTAAATCATAATTCTAATAGAGAGCTAGCCCAAGTCTCCTGGAGGTGAAATCTCTGTGATTGGAATCACTTTCTAGAGACTAACTGAAGCCCAGTTTGCAAATGTGAAGAGGGAAGGGCAGGCTTATGGTTAGGATGCAGGACACAGAGGCAGGAACAGCAGGAAATCACTTGCTAAATCTCAGTATTGCTAAAAATAGCAACAACTCTGCCTCTTGGAGTCCCTTTTCATCCTACCAGGAGTGAGTCTCTGCCTGATGATATAGCTTTTCCACCTTGGGATCGTCTGCCAAGAATGAGAGCACTTGAGGGGTTTGAGGAGAGTCTGTCACAGACATGAACATGAGACATTACCCTGGATTTGGGTGTGGGTGGCCCTGGCCAAATGGGGGAGGAAGGGAAAGGGGCATGGGACCCTCATTAATATAAACAATTTGATTTTAAAATGTTGTAAATTTTGAAGGCCCAAGTGAAGTATAATGACTTATTAAATGAAGATTTAGAATTATGGGTAGAGAAAAGATGCATATTTGTTTATTGTCCAATCAGTACACAGGCAGATTCTTTGTGGTGTGCAGACACTATCTCTTCCTGTTAAATCTAGGAGCCATTTCTTCATTCTTGGATAATTTTGTATCTTTTGCCACAAGAAAAAGGCAGCACTTCCTTTTTTTTTTTTATAAAAAGGTTACATTGTTGATAATGGCTGCAAGTCTTACCTAGCACCATAGTCCATTAGTTTGCTGGAACAAAATGCCATAGACCAGTCATCTTATAAACAACAGAAATTTATATCTCATAGTTTCGGAAGCTAGAAGTCCAAGACCAGGGTGTCAGCATGGTCAGGGAGGGCCCTCTTTGGGGTTGAAGATCCTCAAATAATTCTCAGATGGAAGAAGGGGCTAGTGAGCTCTGGGGGATCTCTTTTATTAAAGCACTAATCCCATTCATGAAGACTCCATGACCTAATCTCCTCCCAAAGGCCCCACTTCCTAACACTATCACATTGGGCTTTAGGATTCTAGCACGAATTGGGGACAGGACAATACACATTCAGACCATAGCACTTGGAGTATGCAGGAGAATGAGAATAATAATTCATTTTCTGGTCATGGGGAATTTGCCTTTCGGAATTATATAGTGTAAACATAAAACAACACATCTTCTAATTATATCTTCTCTTGAACTCTTTAGGCCATGATCACTGCATTCCTAGGATGTGACCTCTTTCATAACTGACCACACCACATCCCTGTCTTCCACACATTGCCACCAGCCAGAAGGACAGACAAAGGGCCCCTGGGCAGAGTGAAAGAACAGTCCTGTTTATGCAAGCAATGACTATCTTTCATCTTGCACAGATTAAGACCAACTCGAAAAAAGTACGCCATCACCCATCAATCAGAGCCAAGAGGGGACATTGATTGGAAGTGCCCCACTGGCATTGAAAAACAATGGTCTCACAAGTTCTTGCAGGAGACAGGAGCAGCCCCCCATACTTCCATGTGGTGTGGGGCCTGCAAACGGGTGTAGTAACCACTCTGGTGCCAGCAGTTGGGGGGTTCAAAGGAAAAGAAATGTGTACTGATGCCCCTGCCACCGTCAAGTGTTATAGAACAGGAGTAGCACTTGGATGGCTGAAAGCCTCCAACACATGTGCTCAAGTTCAAAGATCAGTAGTGACCATTGGTAACCCAGAGTCCTAAATTATCCTATGTACAGGATGTGTTTGAGTCACCCAAAATCAATATGTCAGCACCATTCTGGTGACCTGCAATCATGTGATCCCACAAAAGAAATGCCACACCAGCTAGAAGGAGCCATCCACTTGCCAGGCCACCCTCCTGGAACCAGGGTCTGGATTCAGGGGCCTATGATGACCCCCTGGGCACAAGTTTCAGAACTCTTTGGAGGCAGCTGATTGAAAGAAATGAGATTCAGGGCAACAGCTGTCAGTCCAAGCTCAGGGTACCTCACCTAGATGTCACTGTTTGTCCCTGACACCAGAGGGCGACTTTCTATGTGAGGTGGGAGGAGAAGAAAGAAGAGTGCATGTCAGAGAATATTAGCCATGTTAGGAATTTGTCTAGTAGGGGAACCAAAAGCATTTTAGGGTTGGTAATGAAATGTGAAAGGGTCCCAAGTTTGACTTCTTCTTAACCAAAAGCTACACAATTCATTGTATGGTGAACTATTAAGACACTAGAATGAGTTCTGTCTTGGTCTGCAAGACCATAACACCTTACCAGCAGACCCCTAAATTCCCAAATCTAGGCCCTATTCAGACCCTGTTCCCTTGACTTGGGGTGGTGAACACACAATGCAGTGTACAGATGATGTGTTGTGGAATTGTGCACCTGAACCTGGATAAGTTTGTTAACCAGTGTTACCCCAATAAAGCCAATAAAAGGAAAAAAAGAAAGAAAGAAAAAACACCCATTCCACGTAGTTCTCCAGATGTAGTCAGAGATGCAATTACTTTAGTTTGCATCTGCAGCGGAGAAGTGCTGTGTGGAAAGTCCAGGTTTATCACCCTAGAGACTCAGGGTGGGTAGCAGGGAAAGACATGGGTAAGGGATGCATTAAACTCTTGTAGTCCACACCCAAAGGCAAACAGACCAGGAACAGACTAATGACCAGGACCACAGGAATACATTTATTTCTTCACCAATCTCTTCCCAGGGCAGGAGATAGGATGAGAGGAAGGACCTATCTAGATATCATTAACCTACTCTACCACTGCTAATCCCACGAACACAATACAAGCGATGTGAACCCTAGGGCAAAGAATAATTGTGTTTTCATGAGGGGATAATAAAAAAATAGGCCAGCCTTTCTTCCCAGAACCTTTATTGCAAAATACCTAAGAGGAGGGAAACAGCAGGAGAAAGAGGAAGTGGAAAGAGGAAGAGGAGAAGGTGAAGAAAAAGAAGAAAGTAAGTTGCTTCATTATCTAGGCATTACCTGGACCTTCATGTCATTACAGGATATAATAATGAACTTTTCAAAAATGAAAGTTAGGTAATTGCAGTGAGGAGTGACTTGGCCTGGTTTGGATAACCTGCAAAATGTCAAATCAAAAGGACGGGAGCTTTTGTGACATTTGCCTCCCTGGAGCTCACAGGCAACGACAGGACCCTTACAGACAGCTTTGACTGTATCTACCTCCTCGTGGATGAATGTGTACTGGGTGATGCATGTGTGGTTGTGCTCCTTCATCTTGTGTGCCATCATGGTATTGCATTCCCGGGCCATCAGGTCAAGCCTGGGATAGTCTTTGTTACTCTGAGAGAGAGCCTCAGCTCTGAGCATCTTGTTTCCTCCAACTTCATCTTCATTGACGATGGTCTCTTCAGGCCAGCCAGGTTGTACCACTCCTTTGTTGCTAAGCAGCAGGGTTTCTGTTGTTCGGGTGCCCTCTCCCTCCTTAGTGGCTCCAGCCTTGTCCTGTGAGTCACTGGACCAAAATTCATTCAGGGATTGATCACTATCCTCCAGGACCGCTGCAGCCATCCGAAGGCCCAAACCCAGGCCCATCCCAAGGCCCAGCAACAGCAGCAACATCATAAAAAAGATTTGCACCAGAGTCAGCTTCATTTTTCCTGGAGGGAAGGAGGAAAAAGGAAGGACTGACTTTAAGATGAAACTTGGCTCCACTAAAGCCCCTAGGCTCCTTAAACCCTGACAGCAAAGCCTTTGGCATCTCCTTTCCCTTTCCCTACATTACCTCATGCCCCTCAAGTCACCTCCTGTCCCTCCACACCACATTCCCTGTTGTTGTGTAATGATGTGTGGGTCCTACAGAACAGGAAGAACCAGGGGAAGTGGTTCTAAAATTGGTTCATCTGTGGGGCAACAGTAGAGGGAAGTTGACTCAACAGAAATTAGTTCCAAGTAATCCAAGAAACTGGTTGAGAAGACAAACAACTACAGTGTCACACTTCCCTTGAGAGAAGTTATTATAGACTAGAGGCCTGGTGCACAAAAATTTGTGCACTGGAAGGGTCCCTCAGGGGATGTCCACTGGCCAGTTTAGGCCCACTCCACAGGGGATCGGGCCAAGCTGGCAGTCAGACATCCCTCTGGCAGCCTGGGAGTCCTCGGGGGATGTCCACCCGCCAGCTTAGGCCTGCTTGCTGGTGGATCAATGATTCTCTCTCATCATTGATGTTTCTATCCCTCTCTCCCTCTTCCTTCCTCTCTGAAATCAATAAAAATATATTTTTTTAAAAAACACAAATGTACTAAAAAAAAAAAATAAGGCCTTCCCTAAAAGAAAAAAAAATGCTATAATCTGTTGAGTAGGTAGGAATATTGTATCAATGCTTGATATACTGAATTTGTAAAATTGTATTATCATTGTTTAAGAGAATCATTGTTCTTAGGAAATGAACCCTGAAATATTAAGGAACAAAAGGGCATGATGTATTCATACTATTCTCAAACCCCATGTGGTTCAAAATATAGGTTATATGTATATGTGTATATGTGTACATGTGTTTAGAGAGAAAGAAAATTGTTTTTAAAAAGTGGAAACAGTTTTTTTTTAATAATGTATCTGGATAAAAAATATTATCTATCTATCTATTATCTATCTATCATTATTGTAATTTTTCTTTAAAATTGAAAATATTTCAATTTTTTTAATTTTTAAAAGAGAAAGTATAGTCTATGTTGTTCCCTGGGGCACCCAACACCACTGTGACTTACCTGCACACTTAAGTAGCTTCCAAAATTGTTTCCTCTTGTTTAACAAGTTCTTCTCTCCCAGGGTTGCCTTCCCTCTGAGAAGTGCATTGGATGTTGGTCTTCAGAAAAATGATTACCACCTTGTGGTCCACATGCTCTTAAACCCAGATTTATTCCTAAGCCTACTCCCCTCCCACTTCCCCCACTCAGCGTAAACTAAGCCAATTCTCCTTTCTGCTCCCACAAGCACTTTGAAGTAAGGCTATTTTGGCATTGAGACAGGCCCAGACATCCAAGACAGGAAATGTCTTGAGCCTGGGAAACTGCAGTTTGATTTTGTCAATAAATTGTTCCATTCCTGAGTTACACCCACTCTTCTGTGGTTCATAGCACCCTAATCTTGTCCATGGATTTTAAACCAAGCCATTTCCTTACATTCTCCATATGTACTTCCTTTAATCATTTCCTGTCACTTCTGGAATGTCAAGATGTTTGGCCTTTATTTGTTCATCCCACCAAAATGGCTATTTTGCTTTTCACATTTTAGAACATTTGGAGTATATGACTCAATCATAAGTTTTTACATATCTTTCCTATGAAGCCTATCTCAGCTTTCCACTCTCCACTCCTCTGCCATTTTCCCATAAAAATATCTAGATTTTTCAATTCTGATAATTTAGCGCTAGAAAAGAGAATATCCAAAGCTGCACCATCACTATCAGTCCCTATCACCTGGGTGAGTAAAACTAGGAAGTTTACAATGCTTATTCCAATCACTTCTTTAACTAAAAGTGACATCATGAGTTAATATTTTTAAAAGCACTTTGGAAATTAATAAAGCAACATACAAACCCTCTCAAAGACATAAGCAAGCCCCTTGACAGAGAATGTTTTATTTTGTCATTCAAGCTAGAGTTTTCAAATGGTGGTCTGGGAGCCTTTTCTGTGATCTGCAAAGTCTACCAAGTTGGTCTTTTGCAGTGCTGATATTGACAATTTACAGCAATAATAATAAAAACAACTATCAATATTGAGCACTTACTTCATGCAAGGCATTTATTGCATTTCACCCTCACAATATGTTTGTGGTATTCCTCTTTAGTGCCCATTTTGCCCATTCGTTTTGGTGAGGTCTATTTGCAACATGGAGAGGGAATAAAGACTCCTCCGATGAACCTGTGGCTGCCTAGAGTCAGCAGGGGTAACATATTCAACTACATGCATCACCTGTCTCTTTATAACTCCAGTAGTTTTCTTCCTATTAGGGATTGTTTGAAAGTAACCCTTAATTAAATATGAAGAAATGACCTCTGTGTTCAGTCTACGTATATAACCTTCAGACTGGACAGGTTTTTATTTTTGTTTTTTCCTCTTATGACTAGAGTTTTCTCCTCTTCCAAATTTGAATAATACTTCATAGGGATGTTGTGAATGTTATCTAAGATACTGCATATAAAAGGATAAATGTATTCTATTGCTGTTATTGCTATTACATATTACCAACACATGCTCATTATTCTATCAATGCCATTTTCCTGTTTAGAAATAACACATACTAAGTAATGCACCTACCAACACTGCTCAGTGCTTCTAGAATAAGTCAAACAATATCCTAGAATCTCAAAGTAGGAATTAAGGCTTATATAGACTGACACTTCATTTTACAAATAAGGAAGTGACTCAAAGAGGTTAATGTCTCAGATGCTATAGATAAGTAATGGCAATTCTGATAGTAGAACTTCTGACTTCTAGTTAAGCAAAATTTATGATGATGACTAGATAGATGATAGATAGATAGATAGATAGATAGATAATAGATAGATAGATAATAAAGATATATATAGAGAGATAGATACTCTGATTAGAAAATTGATAATGAAGCATTTTAAGACTTAGTTTCTAAGCATAAGCACTATTTCTCATTTCAAATTAATCTAAAATATGGACTTTCACTTGCAGTCAAGATGGAATAATAGCAACTGGAATTTGCCTGAAACTCCTATAAAAATGAACGAGTTACATAAAACACACACACACACACACACACACACACACACACACACACACAGATTTTAAAGACATTGGAAAACAGGCAATGCAGTGATCACTGAGAGATGGGAAACAAGATGGGCTTACTCCCTGGAGTTTCTGGGCCATGTGGCAAAGAGAAAAGGAACCCAGGCTGAGTCTATCAGTCACACTAAGTTGGGAATATAGATCGGGAGTCCAAGGAGGTCAATGCAATTAGAGTTCACAGGGCAGAGCATGAGGTGGGGTACAGGACTGCAGAGGAAGAACTCCAGAGATCTGCAGTAGAATGATATCAGAATGGCTCACATAAAAAAATAGTGACAATATCAAACACTGGCAAAGATGTGGAGAAACTGGATCTTGCCGGAAGCCAATTCCAGCATGTCAGCAGGGCTGAATCATGTGGAGATGGCTGAGGGCATTTCCCCACACCTAGAAGATTTGCATAAAGGATTGCTTGCTGCCAGACAGCTGAGGGCATCTTAATCTATATGTTATTGCCTCCTCCTGGCCAAATCTGACCGGAGGTAATTCTTCCAATCTGACAATGGATTCTGTGTACCAAACCCTGGCCTTTGAAGTGTATATCTACCTTGCCTTAGGACAATTTGTGTTAATAAAAAGCAAGGGGTCCTGAGACAAAGAAAACTTGATTTCTTTATCCAAGCTCCTTTGCTCCCCCCCCCAAATGCCTTTCAAAATTATGTTTCGTCTCTGGACTCTTGATTAATTTACACACAGCACTTCTCCACATTCCTGAACCTTTCTAGATGCTGGATCAAGAATCCCAGCAGATCTCTCATACATTACTGTTGGAAATGTAAATTGATACAGTCATCCTAGAAAATAGTGTGGCAGATTCTTAAAATACTGAATATACACTTACCCAGCAATCACACTCCTGGGCATTTATCCCAGAGAAATGAAAACATGTCCACAAAAAACTCTGTACATGAATGTTAATAGCAGTTTCATTTGTACTAGCCCATAACTGGAAACAGCCGAAGTATCCTTCAATAGGAGAAGGGCTAAACAAACACTGGTACTTATATACCATGGAATACTACTCAGGAACAAAGAGGAATGAGGAAGCCACGATGGCTCAGTGGTTGAGCATCAACCTATGAACCAGGAGGTCAGGGTTCCATTCCCAGTCAGGGCACATGCCTGGGTTGTGGGCTCGATATCCAGTATGGGGCATGTAGGAGGCAGCCGATCAATGATTCTCTCTCATCATTGATGTTTCTATCTCCCTCTCCCTCTCCCTTCCTCTCTGAAATAAAATAAATAAATAATAAACAGGAATGAGCTATTGGTACACACAACAAATTGGATAGATCCCAAAGGCATTTTGCTAAATGGGGGGGGGGGGGAATCAAGTGGTCATGTACTGTATGATTCCATTTATATGACATGGAGAATATAGTAGTGGTTGCCAAGGGTTAAGATGGTGGGGATGGGGATGTAGGTGTGACTATAAAGAAGTACCACAAGGGAGATTTTTGTGGTGATGAAATAGTTCTGTATCTTGACTGCAGTGGTGGTTACATGAATCCACATATGAAATACAATGACATAGAAACACACACACACACACACACACACACACACAATGCTAATGTCAATTGCCTAGTTTGATATTATAGTAGTTAGGTAAGATGTAATCACTAGAGGAAACTGGGTAAAGGATACATGGGACCTCTGTGTGCCATCTTTACAACTTCCTCTAAATCAACAATTATTTCAAAATAAAAAGTTTTGTAAGTGTTAATATTCATTATAGAAGTTCTACATAATAGTATAACAAAACACGCAAGACCTTTATATACATTTTGGTGTATTTCCTTGCAGTTTTCTCCCACCCCACCCAACCCTGTGTGATGTTAAGTTCAGCATTTCTACTAAAACTACAAGTTGAGCCCTAGCCTGTTTGGCTCAGTGGATAGAGCATTAGCCTGTGGACTGAGGGGTCCTGGGTTCAATTTCAGTCAAGGGCACATGCTCGGGTTGCAGGCTCCATCCCCAATGCAGGAGGCAGCCAATCTATGATTCTCTCTCATCATTGATGTTTCTATTTCTCTCCCTTCCTCTCTAAAATCAATAAAAATATATTTTAAAAAAAAACCTACAAGTTGATGTGTTGGATGGCAATTAAATAGAGTGAGTATAGGAGTCTGGATTTCAGAAGAGTGTGAGCTGCAAATGCAAATTTGGAGGATTTCAGGACATGACTAAGTCATGAGACAAAATGAAAGTGAGTGTCAAGAGAAGGTTGGCTTTTTACTTTATTTCTTTAAATGGGAAAATAACAGCATGTTTATTGATAATAAAGATCAAATAGAGAAGAAATCTTGACAATGCAGGAACAATGATTCTGAGCATTCAGACTCTAAAGATGGATTGCCTAGGTTTATGTGTGTAAAGGTGTTATTTTATCTGTAAATTACACTTCCGGTAGTAAAGAGGACATATAATATGTTTGCTATAAAAGATTGAATCTGGTGACATGGTTGAGAATCACTGGTTTAAAAATATTAGTAATAGGCCCTCGCTTTCCCAGTCCTGCCGGCAGCCTGCTGCATGAGCACCCTGCTTTCTATTCCTTTTTCAAGACCTTGTGGGCAAGGACATGGTCGTGGAATTCAAGAGTGACCTGGGACCCTCCATTCTGTGGATCAGTATCTCAACATCAAACTAACTGGCATCAGTATCACAGACCCTGAAGAATACTTTCACATGTTATCAGTGAAGAACTGCTTCATGTGCAGGCCGCTCGCTATGTGCAGTTCCCCACAGATAAGGTGGACACGCAGTTACTACAGGATGCAACGAGGAAGGAGGCCCCGCAGCAGAAACAGTGATGACTCCTCCTCTACCCCTTCCCTCTTTCATTGATGATTTGGACCTGGTGTCCCATCCCAGGACCCCTCCTTCATACTTGAAATGTTGTGTTTATTGTTTTTCAATGGTGAAGGTGCTTTTTTTTTTTTTAAGGGATGAGTAGATGAGAGTGGAGAGCAGCTGTCCTCAGTGAGAAGAGGAAGATAAGTTGTCTGGGGAACTGCAAGTGTCCCTGGTCTCAGGCACCTCGCTTTCTTACTCCTTCCCCAGAGATGGTAGGAGAATCTAGATCTCTCCAGGGCAACATGTGATTCATTTTGGGGATGGAAGGAAGCTGTCCCACATCAGGAATAAAATGTATGGTGCAAAAAAAAAAAAAGGGGGGGGGGTGGCTACAGCCGGCGCCGCGCCCGCTGTCCGCCGCCTGCGCCATGGCGGGCTGCGCGGCGCGGGCTCCGCCGGGCTCCGAGGCGCGGCTCAGCCTGGCCGCCTTCCTGCTGGGCGCCTCGGTGCTGGCGCTGCCGCTCCCGCTGCTCACGCGCGCCGGCCTGCAGGGCCGCACGGCGCTGGCGCTCTACGTGGCCGGGCTCAACGCGCTGCTGCTGCTGCTGCTCTACCGGCTGCCGCGCTACCAGATAGCCGTCCGAGCCTGCTTCCTGGGCTTCGTGTTCGGCTGCGGGGTGCTGCTGAGTTTCAGCCAGTCTTCTTGGAATCACTTTGGCTGGTACATGTGCTCGCTGTCCCTGTTCCACTATGCTGAGTACTTAGTCACGGCGGTCAACAACCCCAAGAGCCTGTCCCTGGACTCCTTCCTCCTGAACCACAGCCAGGAGTACACCGTGGCTGCCCTTTCTTCCTGGATCGAGTTCACCCTGGAGAACCTGCTCTGGCCAGAACGGAAGCAGGTCACCTGGCTCAGCGCCACGGGCCTGCTGATGGTGGTCTTCGGAGAATGCCTGAGGAAAGCGGCGATGTTTACGGCTGCTTCCAACTTCAACCACGTGGTGCAGAATGAAAAGTCAGAAACCCACACTCTGGTGACGAGCGGGGTGTACGCCTGGCTCCGGCACCCTTCTTACGTTGGGTGGTTTTACTGGAGTATCGGAACCCAGGTGATGCTCTGCAACCCCATCTGCGGCGTGGGCTACGCACTGACGGTGTGGCGGTTCTTCCGCGACCGGACGGAAGAGGAGGAAATCTCCCTGATTCACTTTTTTGGCGAGGAGTACCTGGAGGGTAAGAAGCGGGTGCCCACGGGCCTGCCTTTCATAAAAGAGGTCAAGGTGGAGCTGTGACCCCCGGGGTCCACGGCGCCTCCCACTCTGCGCAGCCCGAGACAAAACGGCCTCCGGTTGGCCGCTGTGCAGGATGGATTTTCTTAATCACGTTATACTCACCATTTCCTCTTCGGGACATCCCTCAAGACCAAAGGTCAGAGGCCTTAGGACCAAAGGACCCCTTCCCCCAACTTCCCGGAGCAGTCTGTCCTTGGGCTAAATCAAGAGATGGGACGAGGATGAAAGATGAACAAGGAGCAGGTAACAGCAGTATCAGCAGTGCGCTGGGCGAGCCAGGCTGCAGGAGCCCAGCGGTCCTCTGAGGCCTCGCTGCATTTGGGCTGTAACCCAGCCCCCGCCCTGCAGGAGGTGGACTCCTTACTCGGAATCAGGTTTCTTCCGCGGGAAGGGGCGTGGGCACCAGGGCTCTCTAGCATTAGAGATACATTTTAACCGAAACACGAGCAGCACAGCCCTAACCTCCTCATCCCCATCCTCCATGGGCGTATGAGCATCTATCCAGTGTTAAAGACACTTCCTGATGAGGCTCTCCCTATATTTATCCTATTTACACACCTGTTTTTATGAATGGCCGTGTAAGTTCAGAGGGGCTCGGTGTTGACAGCCCCAACTCTTATTTGGCAGAAAGGAAGCATCCACACCCTGAGGAGTGGCCGAGCAGCTTTGTGTTACCAGGGCACCCCTGGGCCCCTGTGGCCTCCCGGCTCCTGCCCCTGCCCTTCTCCCCAGTGGGGGCTGTCATCAGTGGCAGGCATGTCCAAGATGTGTCCTTCGTCCAAGAAACGCTTCCTGGACGCCTGCTCTGTGCGAGGCCTTGTCAGACACTGGGAAGTACTGCTCTCCGTCGATTTGGGGTTTATTCTTACTTTACCATAGCGTGTAGTTTTATGTTTTGATTCAAATCTATTAACTATCGATTTTTATGTTCCGTTCTCAAAATTTCATCGTCCCTGATGCCACTTCAAACTGTCTTCCAAAGGGATTTGAGCGCTCGCACAGCTACACAATGCAAGGCGACTCGTGAAAGTCTTACAAAGAGCAAATAGACCCGACCGAAAATTAGTCATATTTTTGTCTTTCCAGTTCAGGGAGAGCGGCTGGCTTTAGGAGTCAAACATATGAACTGTAAAGACTCTCGTTTAACTCTGGACTAGACAGGAGCGTGGTCTGTGTGAGATCCTTCCCCGCAGGGCGGCGGCGCTGGGACCGCGAACGTGGAGGCGGAGCCGCGGCGGAGCACAGACCTGCCGCCTCCGAGGAGCCACTACCTTTCCGTGCCTAGACCTCCCCATCTGCAGAATGGGGTCAATACCGCCTACCTCAATGGGTGTTGTGAAGACTTAGAAGAACGTCAAACGTTTTTAATTCTTAGGTGATAGAGGACATTGTGGAATCTGTACTGGGTGAGAGTTGCGCAAAAATGGACGTTCGGTTAACTGTACCAGATGCCGGAAATGTGTGTGCAAAAGAGCATTTTACCGACTCAAAATAGTATTAATTTCTAAAAAAAAAAAAAAAGGGAATTAGTAATGGTAGGGGTCTTGCTACACTGTGCACACAGGAACTTGTTCTTCATTCTGCAGTTACAGCTACTTCTGCCTAGGGACTGTTGACTGGCTATAAAAATCCAGCTCAGCCTTATGGCTCTCCAGTTATGAAGAGTTTCTTAACATGGGAGACGTGGAAACAAAAGAAGGAAAAGAATGCTGAACAATGTTTTACTAATAAAGAATCAAATTTGCCCAGCCGGCATGGCTCAGTGGTTGAGCATTGACCTATGACCCAGGAGGTCATGATTCCATTCCCAGTTAGGGCATATGCCTGGGTTGCAAGCTGAATCCCCAGTGTGGAGCGTGCAGGAGGCAGCCAATCAATTATTCTCTCTCGTTATTGATGCTTCTATCTCCCTCTCCCTTTCTTTCCGAAATCAATAAAAATA
The DNA here is from genome assembly GCF_963455305.1 of Plecotus auritus. Lineage (NCBI taxonomy): Eukaryota > Metazoa > Chordata > Mammalia > Chiroptera > Vespertilionidae > Plecotus > Plecotus auritus. The sequence goes on along the minus strand of NC_137770.1, from coordinate 81,348,961 downwards.
TACATTTTTTTAAAGAAGAATCAAACTCTGCTGTGGATCCCAAATAAGCCATTAGCTTTTTTCCCAGGGTTTTTATCATTCACATATCTACCAGCTACACAAAAGTTCAGGGCAGGGGCAGCTGGGGGTAGGCATTTTTTTCAGAGATGGACATGTTATTCGAAATGACCTAATATGTAAACACTGATCTCCATTAGAATCCCAGAGTGCTCAGTTGTACATAGGGAATAGCATCAGAATTGCACCCTGATTCATTAAACACAAAGGGATCTAGCATATTAAATATATTTGGCAAACATCTTCCCTGTGAGAGAACCAAGATGGAGGCATAGGTAAACACCTGTACTTGCTGCCTCTCACAACCACATCAAAATTACAACTAAAAGACAGAACAACCATCATCCAGAACTGCAGGAAAGCTGGCTGAGTGGAGGTACTACAACCAGAGAGGTAAAGAAGAAAGCGCATTGAGACTGGTGGAAGGTGCGGAGGCGCAGAACGGGCTGGCACCCGGTACACTGCTTTTTTAATCCGGAGGGAGATACAAGCTCCCATTTGCTCTGAACTCCAGTTCCGGGCAAGACTCTGGGGGACCCAGACACATACGGGGAGAAACTGGACTGTCTGACATCGGGGCAGGAATGCGAGGTCAGCTTTCTTTCAGACAGAGGTGCTCGCAGCGGTCACTGTTCCTGCACTGGGACCTCTCCAGTACAGGACTGACTGGCCGCCATTGCTGTTTGCTCCACCCTGGTGATTCCCTGAGACCCCACCCCACCCAATTTACAACCTCACCCAAGCTGTGCGCAGCAGCTTTTGCATATGAATGGCCTGTCCTTTCTCAGCCTAAAACGTGTCAAACAGGCAGCAGCTGGGTCAGGGAGCCCCAAAGCTATCAAAAGAAGGCCCAAGGCTGCACCAACACCAGCCTGCCTTGCTTCACAGCTGGGCCTCATCTGGGCACTTCCAAACCCAATACAAAGAGGAGGAATCTTCAGATCTCTCTGTAGCTCCTGCTGGGAGGCCCCAGACAGTGGCTGACTTTGCATCTCCTTGGAGATCCAAGAGTCAGTGTACCCACTGCTCAGTGTGAGACCATACCAGATTACAACTCTTCACATCCATAAGTGACACACTCACGGGGCAGACTCAGTGAGCACCAAAGTCCCACTGAAGCAAATCCTGCCCCATAAGGGTGTCTCCAGCACAACAGCTCTTCCATTGTAGATACAGCTGGTCCTCACAACCAATTGGCCTGGAGGTCATTTTCTCACAGTGATACCAACAGCAATCAAGGCTTAACTACAACAAGACTGTGCACACAGCCCACAAAGGGGTGCACCAAAAGCATCCACCTCAGGTGATTGGGGAGGCTAAGCCACTGGGCCCTATAGGACACCTATCACACAAGGCCATTCTATCAATTCAAGGAGACTTAGCAGCTACCCAATACATAGAAACAAACACAGGGAAGCAGCCAAAATGTGAGACAAAAAAACATGTCACAAATGAAAGAAATGGATGAAAGCAAACAACAGGATATAGAGTTCAAAACCACATTTATAAGGTTACTCAAGAATCTTCTAGAAACCTCCAAGGAACTTAATGAGACCTTCAAGGATCTTAGTGAGAATGCCAAAAGAATGGAAAAGGACCAGTCAGAAATTAAGCATACACTGACTGAAATAAAGAATAATATACAGAGATTCAACAGTAGACTAAAGGATCCCAAGAACTAAGTCAAAGATTTGAAATATGAGGAAGCAAAAAACACCCAACCGGAAAAGCAAAAAGAAAAAAGAATCCAAAAAAATGAAGATAGTGTAAGGAGCTTCTGGGACAACTTCAAGCATACCAACATCCAAATTATGGAGGTGCCAGAAGAAGAGAGAAAGCAAGATATTGAAAACCGATTTGAAGAAATAATGACAGAAAACTTCCCCTACCTGGTGAAAGAAATAGACTTACAAGTCCAGGAAGCACTGAGAACCCCAAACAAAAGGAATCCAAAGAGGACCACACCAAGACACATCATAATTAAAATGCCAAGGGCAAAAGACAAAGAGAGAATCTTAAAAGCAGCAAGAGAAAAACAGTTAGTTACCTACAAGGGAGTACCCATATGACTGTCAGCTGATTTATCAACAGAAACTATGCAGGCCAGAAGGGAGTGGCAAGAAATATTCAAAGTGATGAAGAGCAAGAACCTACAACCAAGACTACTCTACCCAGCAAAGCTATTATTCAGAATTGAAGGTCAGATAAAGAGCTTCACAGACAAGAAAAAGCTAAAGGAGTTCATCACCACCAAACCTGTATTATATGAATGCTGAAGGGTATTCTTTAAGAGGAAGAAGAAGAAAAAGGTAAAGATAAAAAATTATGAAAAACAAAGTGACAACAAATACATATCTATCAACAAGTGAATCTAAAAATCAAATGAATAAAAAATCTGATGAACAGAATAAACTGGTGAATGTAATAGAACCAGGGGCATGGAAAGGGAGCAGACTGACAATTCTCGGGGGGAAAGGGGTGTGGGGAGTGCGGGAAGAGACTGGACAAAAATCATACACCTATGGACGAGGACAGTGGGGGGGGGGGTGGGCAAGGGCCTGGAGGGGGTGGGAACTGGGTGGAGGGGAGCTATGGGGGGGAAAAGAGGCACATCTGTAATAATCTGAACAATAAAGATTAAAAAAAAATCTTGCCAGTGATGCTTCATTTAATATTACATAGTGTGATTCTTCTTGCAGAAATAGTTCTGAAGATTACGCTCCATTCAAGCATGGCCAGCCAAGGGGGTAAGTAGAGACTGAAACCTAACCCATGCTCTGCTCACTAAATTGTACAAACTGGCCCAGGGTTGACTTCACCCTGAGAAGGAGCTTTTCTTCCAATCCACACAAAAATGTTGTTTTGGCTTTCTAGGAAGCTAAATAGATGGCTTTACATTTTACTTCATTTTTACATAAATGACCTCATATAACCCTTACAACACCTCCATCAGGTTAAAAAAAAAAAAAAAAAGCTAGACATATTTGTCCTGTTTTACCATAAAATTGAGGCCCTGAGATGTTAAGTGACTTGCCTAAGGCAGAACAAGAATGGAACCCTGATCCATTAACTCCCACCCATTGTTCCTTCTCTTACACTTTCGCCTTACCCTTGATAGCCTGCTCAGTTTAGGTCATTTCCTCATGGATCTAGAGAACAATTGGTTACCATTAATGCCCAAAACTATCTTGCATATCTAAGATGTATATTTTCAGTTATTATTAGGAATCATAAAAATTCACATTTGTAAAATGAATTCACACAAACCTGCTACAATCCACAGAACCCAACCCTTCCAACCTCTGCCAGATCTTTCAGGTATAATCCTCTTATCCCATCTCTAACCACCGCAAGTTCCCCTGATTTGGGCTCTCACTTGTTCAGGCCCTGCATAGTCCCAAGTCTATCTGTTAGATGATCCTCTGGGAGAGTTATCACACTATGTCTTGTTCTTTCTGAGTAATTTTGGCAGCTTCTGTAAAGTTGGAGGAGTTTTAGTAATAGCATACGATCAATAAAACAGACCACAACCATCCCACTCTTCAGAACAAAGTTTACAGAAAGAACTATCCAAAATCATATCTAACTTATGAATTCCTTTGCCAAGTTCTCTGTCTTCTCACAGCCTACACCTATGCTAGGAAAGTTGGATTTCATGCTCTATAAAAGTTCTGTTCATCCATTTTTATGAATCAGTGTGACATTCACTGATTTCTTTGAAATAGGCTTAATAATAATCTTTAGAGACATTTTATCTAAAAATATTTCTGAAATGGCTTTATTAGCTGGTTTGGAACTGGGGAAATGACCCTCAGGTCCAGCTGCCCACCACTAAAAAAGCCAAACTTGTGAGACAGGTGCTGGTGAGAGGGAAAGTGGTTTATTCCAGTGTCCACAACTTGAGAAGATGGGGGATAGGGGCAGGGGGTGGGACCTCCTGTGTCTCAAAAACCCATCTTAATATCTCTGGTAAAAAAAAAAAAAATCTCTGGTCCAGCCAGTGATTCCTCTAGGGAGTTGGTGGGAATTCAGGAGGTGGAAACTTCCTTTTTTTAGCATGTAAACTCCAGTTTTGAGAAGAAAATCCAGTTAGAGTAACAAGCTGGGTTTAATATTTACTAAAATTATATGGATAGCTTTATATAAGTATAGTATATCCATCCCCTGTAACAGTTTTGCATGCAAAATAAACAACCAAATTTCCCTGTAAGTTGCATTATTCTTCTTAAGAATCTTCATAACCTTTCACATTTGCAATTTATCAGATATAAATTAACCCTGAGCATTTTATTTTTTTAAAAACATATTTTATTGATATTTCACAGAGAGGAAGGGAGAGGGATAGAGAGCTAGAAACATCGATGAGAGAGAAACATCGATCAGCTGCCTCCTGCACACCCCCTACTGGGGATGTGCCCGCAACCAATGTACATGCCCTTGACCGGAATCGAACCCGGGACCCCTCAGTCCGCAGGCCGACGCTCTATCCACTGAGCCAAACCGGTTTCGGCAACCCTGAGCATTTTAAAGTTCTGTCACTTACACATAGTTTTTGTTTTACTCTAATATTTTCCTGAAGGATCTCCTATAAATTACAGGCCAGAATTTGTATCTTCAACAAAGAAGGGCCCATGAAAAAGGACCAAACCAGATACTTACACTATTAATGCTTTGAAGCATAAACTCCTAAGTATGGGTTTTGAGTTAACATTACTTAGGTAATTTTCATACCAAACCAGTGGACTAAGACAAGATTTCCAGAACTCTTTTTTTTTTATTATTGCTTAAAGTATTACAAATAGTAGTACATATGTCTCCTTTTTTTTCCCCATTGACCTCCCCCCCAGCCTCCCCAAGCCCCCAGTACATGCCTTTACCTGCCCGCCCCCCAGTGTCTTGTATCCATTGGTTATGCTTCTATGCATGCGTACAAGTCCTTTGGTTGATCTCTTACAGCGCCCCCCGCCCAAACCTCCCCTGCCTTCCCGCTGTAGTTTGACAGTCTGTTCAATGCTTCTTTGCCTCTGTATCTATTTTTTCCCCATTTCTTTCCTTTAAAAAATCTTGCCTCTGCAGACTAGAAATAAACATATAATAACAAAAATGTTTGAGTCCCGATTTCAATGTCCAACAGTTCTGAGTCCCCGTTTCAATGTCAAACAGTTCCTTATGTGTACATGTCAGCAATGATATCTGGATGGTGGGCACATGGTGGCAATGCAGATCCGACCCTCTCTGGTTTGGTCCTAGGCAACCTGCTGTGACGCACAGCTGCTGACTGCTAGCGTGGCAAGGCGTCGTCAGCATCTTCCATCTCTGGACTGTTTCACCTCTTGTCTTCGTGGTTCGAGCAGACCTGTCAATTCCTCTCTGTTGCAGGAATCCACATGGTCTTGGAGTTGTTTTCTGAAAATATACAAACATATTCTCAACCAAAAGTTAATAAAGGAATCTTTTCTGTATAATTGATTTGGGATCCTTTTTATTTTTGCCCAAACGATTTAGACACCATGTGTGTTTTTCATGGGTGTCTTGCTGTTAGCATTACAAATGAAAATTAATTTTGAATGGCATAGACTGATAAACAAGAACAGAGCCAGAGACTGAGAAACATCGATCAGCACGTCATACCTCAGGGAAGGTAGGGGAGGGTGGGGGTAAGGTGGAGAGATCAACCAAGGGATTTGTGTGCATGCATATGAGCCTAATCAATGGACAAAGACATAAGGGGGTGGGGCATAAGTGGGGGGTGGGGAGTTATGGGGGAATAAGGACACATATGTAAAAAATAAAAATTGAAAAAAAATTATAAAAAAATAAAATAAAATAAAAATAAAATATTAAATCTAATCCATACTAGTGGTCACCATAACCTTAAGAGAAATTGTTTCATGTGACAAAGATTTTTAAATGAAACTCTGTAGCCCGAAAATTATTTTGGAAGGAAACAAAGAGAAGTTTCCTTCAAAAGTCGTAAGGATTGTAATTGAAAGTCAATATATTTGGCCTCTTGAACTAAAGTAAGTAATTTGTGTTTTTGCCTCCCTGACAAAGTTTATATAAAGTTACAAAAAAAAATTGACAGCCAGTTTGAAATTGAATTGCCATGGCCTAAAGCAGGGGTGGGCAAACTTTTTGACTCGAGGGCCACAATGGGTTCTTAAACTGGACCGGAAGGCCGGAACAAAAGCATGGATGGAGTGTTTGTGTGAACTAATATAAATTCAAAGTAAACATCATTACATAAAAGGGTATGGTCTTTTTTTTTTATTTCAATAGTTTTATTCATTTCAAACATTTTAACAAGAAGAATGTAAACACTAATTATTATAATTTGAAACTTCAAAAAATGGAGGAATCATAGCACAATAACATACCTTATATTGAAGATGGCAAAGGCAAAATAAAATTGCCTAACAAAGGAAAGGTACAAAAGCCTTTCAAATTAAGCTTAAATATAATAAAATAATTTAAAACTAAAACAAATAGAAAAGAACAAAATGTGTAAACAGTAAATTAAACATTTTCTTTAGTGCAACTTCCAAATTATGCCCGGGACATAGATGTAGATGGCAATGTAGACTGGGTTGAAAGGTTTTTGGTCTTTAAAACATCAACTTCAGTGGGAACAGTGTTGTTGGTCTCCTTTTTAGCTAATGCTCTGATACTGTGCTCTCCAGGGGCGTGTCTCCCTACATCACCACGATAACGGGTCTACGCATTCCCAGGGTGATGTCGGAGGACGCGTCCGCGGGCATTACAAGGAGCCTCTGGAAGATTGAGAGGTTGTTCCTTCTACTGAATGGGCGGATATAAATCCACCCACTCAGAAGAAGGAGCTGCGGCCGTGTTTCCCAACGTTGCTATGTTAACACTGCTGCTGGTGAAGGAGCGGAGGGGAGAGCAAGAGAACCCTCTGTTCTTTTGGCTCCGCGGGCCGGATAGAACAGCCGAACGGGCCGGATCCGGCCCGCGGGCCGTAGTTTGCCCACGGCTGGCCTAGAGCAAAGAATATCCTTACATGATATTATTCTACAATGTCATTATAATTTTAGATATTTTACAACAGCATATTGTACAATTATCCCAAACAAACTTACAAACTAATTCTTTGAATGTTTGGCAGCAATTTAAAAAAAAGGACATGAAAGGATTTAATCCCTTTCAGAAGGAATTAAGGCACTGGGAAGGCACTTGAGCATTCTATATTGGCCCCTCTTGCCTTTTGTGCCAAGAGGGACCCTCTTCTCACAATCCAATTGCCCTCAGCTGTTGCCTGAGCTTTCTGTTCATGCTGAGCTTGAAGCCTCGTGGTGGCTGGTACCATGGATCTGTCTCTTGCCCAATTGTGTGAGCTAGGCCCTCCCTGGAGAAGAAACCTGAGTTCCCTGAGATATGTGATCAGTGCTGGGGCCCCACCAGCAGGCCAGGGGATCCCAAGGCAGGTGTTGGGCGTGGAGGCCACAGGGGCATAGGGTACCAAGGAGACAGAACTGAACCTCACATCACCCTGCTTGGCTCCGGAGGATGGCTGGTTAGCCAGAGACGGGTAAGATTCCTCAGGGAAGGAACAACCTAAGACAGGCACAGTTGCAGAGGGGCCATCAGGAGAGAACTTGGGGGTCAACAGAGGTGGGGCACAGACCCTCACCCCCCCCAACCTTGCAGGGGCCTGAACCCTCACCCCATCTGAGGGAGGTCTCCTGCCCCCATGGCTGCTTTGCTTCCCACACCCAACTCAGATCGGGACACAGGTGACAGACAATGACTTGGCCCTGCTCAGATTGGGACCCAGGTAACAGACAGAGACTTGGCAGATAGCAGCTGCCCTATATCTAAATCCAGCCTAGCACCAGGAATGCTCAGGGCCTACTCAAGAATGCAAATAATCCTTTCCACTAATATTTACAGTGTAAACTAAGATTGTTGGTAGAGTATTAAATTTGACAGTAAAATAATAATCAAGTTTTCAGATTAATTTAAATAGGCTAATTGAAATAAGTGAATATTCAAGAAAATTTAATTGTACTGGACAAAAAGCTGTTCCTAAAGTAGTAACTAAAATTTTTATTGGTAGTTCATTTCATGGTAAAATTCCTGAACATGCAAAGAACCTAAAGCAGTCATATTTTTGTGCAAAAAATTAAAATTTAAAGTTATTAAGACTGCATTATAAAATTTACAAAAGCCTCCATTAATCAAAAAAAGGGGGGATAGTAGGGTAATATCATGTAAGGAAAAATATCCTATAAGTAAATTACATCTAGAAAATTTTTACTTTACAGAAGTCTTTTTAATAAAAAAGCTGATAGTTTCATGAAATTGCTAGCTCAATATTTAGCAGAACAAGAATTAGTTATATAGGACTAAATGAACAGAAAAGGAAAATTTGTGGTTATTCATTTGGAATATTGTTTTAATGTTCTACTTTAATGTTATTGTTTTAACACTCTATTCTGAATATATAAAGAAGGCTTTTTTCTTCTTCTTAAACTCTGTAATTCATAATAAATTACTAGGCTCTGTTTTTTTTTTAACTGAAATAACCATTTTTCTTTTTATTGAATTTACTAGAGGCCCGGTGCACGAAATTCGTGCATGGGGGAGTATGTGTCCCTCAGCCCAGCCTGCACCCTCTCCAATCTGGGACCCCTCGAGGGATGTCCAACTGCCCGTTTAGGCCCGATCCTGGTAGAATCGGGCTTAAACGGGCAGTCGGCCATTCCTCTCACAATCCAGGACTCCCAACTTCTCGCCTGCCTGCCTTCCTAATTGCCCCTAACTGCTTCTGCCTGCCAGGCTGATCACCCCTAACCACTCCCCTGCCAGCCTGATTGCCCCTAAATGCCCTCCCCTGCAGGCCTGGTCACCCCTAACTGCCCTCGCCTGCAGGCCTGGTTTCCCCCCCCCCCCAACTTCTCTCCCCTGCAGGCCTGGGTCCCCCCCAACTGCCCTTCCCTGTAGGCCTGGTCACCCCCAACTTCCCTCCTCTGCCAGCCTGGTCACCCCTAACTGCCCTCCCCTGCAGGCTTGATCGCCCCCAACTGCCCTCCGCTGCTGGCCTGATCGCTCACAACTGCCCTCCCCTGCTGGCCTGATCGCTCACAACTGCCCTCCCCTGCTGGCCTGATCCCTCCCAACTGCCCTCCCCTGGTGGCTATCTTGTGGTGGCCATCTTGTGTCCACATGGGGGCAGCCATGTTGTGTGTTGGAGTGATGGTCAAATTGCATATTACTCTTTTATTAGATAGGATTGGGATTATATTGATTAAAAAGATTACATAGGTTTCAGGTGTACAATTATTCTATAATACATCATCTATATTTTGTACTGTATCAAGTCAAATCTTCTCCCATAACCGTTTATCTCTCCTTTACCCTCTTTAATCTTCTCCCCCTTTCCTTCTGAATGAAATAAACATTTTAAAATATTATCTGATTCCCATTGCCCACATACCCCAGCCAAGAATTCAAAAACTCTTAACGAGGCTCCTTACTTGTTATATCAGCATAGTTATTTGCATAGGTTCAGTAAGAACTTGTCCCCCTTTTTACCAGGATATAATGGAAAAATAAGTTATGCAACCAAGGTTTTGTCCAGAATGTTATTTTTGTTATTTTAATAATTTTTTAATGATTTGAGAGAGAGAGAGAAACATTGATCAGTTGCCTCCCATACACTGACTGGGGACTGAACCCAAAACTTGGGCATGTGTGCTGGTCAGAAATAGAACCAGAGACCTTTCAGTGCACAGGGCGATGTTCAGCCAACTGGGCCACACCAGCCAGGGCCAGAATGTTATTTTGGGAATGATGCTCATTTAATCCATTATAATGAACCAATTCCTACAAAGGCTCTCAGAAAAACTTGCCTAAGACCTGGCTTATAGCACCCCAGCTTTGCAGGAGATAAGGAAGATAACTTCCTGGCACACCAGGAACTTTAAGACATTGTGGGGATTGGGGGAAGAAAGGAATTTACCCAAATCATATTATGGGTGAAATTGCGTGTAAAGGGTTTATTTGGCTTGGTTTCTCTATATTTAAGATAGCAAAAAACAGAAGCTTTTAAAAGGCCAACTTGAGATTCCTTTAGAAAACTTCCAGAAAGAAGTTAATTCTGTGGCCTTCTCAATAATATATGGCTCTAGATTCACAAAGCAGACATAAGGAGGCCTATATAGCAAATTAACACTCTTGCAGCTATCCTATCTAATAAAAGAGTAATATGCAAATTAACCATCACTCCACTACACCCACAAGCCATGCCCACCAGCCATGCCCACCAGCCAATCAGGAGCGAGTATGCAAATTAACCCAACCAAGATGGCTGCAGCCATGGAGAGAGCAGGAGGGAGGCTTGGGTTTCCCTGGTGATGGAGGAAGCCAAGCTTTCTGCACACCCTGGCCGGTCTAGGCCTCCACTCCAAGCTACAAAGTTTCAATTATAGAAGATAAATAAATCCCAACAAAAATGGCAGCAGCCACGGAGCTGGAGAGAGCAGGAAGCTAGGGTTGCCCTGGGCGATGGAAGAAGCCAAGCTTTCTGCACACCCTGGACTGCCTTGGCCTCCGCTTAAGACTACAAAGTTTCAATTATAGAAGATAAATAAATCCCAACAGAAATGGCTGCTGCCACTGAGCGAACAGGAGGCTTGGCTCTGCTCCAGGCTACAAAGTTTCAATTGTAGAAGATAAATAAATCCCAGATACCAGGGCCTCCGCTTGGGTTGCCAGGGGGCGTGGCCGGCCTGCAAACCACCACAGGCCCCTCACCCAGGCCACCCCATGCCCCAAGGGAACCCCCACCCTGATCTGGGACACCCTTCAGGGCAAACCAGCTGGCCCCCACCAGTGCACCAGACCTCTATCCTATTTAATAAAAGAGTAATATGCAGATTGACCATCACTCCAACACACAAGATGGCTGCCCCCATGTGGTCAAAGATCCTGCCCCCATGTGGACACAAGATGGCCTGCAGGGGAGGACAGTTGGGAGAGACCAGGCCTGCAAGGGAGGGCAGTTGGGGGCGATCAAGCCTGCAGGGGAGGGCAGTTAGGGGTGACCAGGATGGCAGAGGAGGGAAGTTGTGGGTGACCGGGCCTGCAGGGAAGGGCAGTTGTGGGGGGACCCAGGCCTGCAGGGGAGAGCAGTTGGAGGGGACCAGGCCTGCAGGGGAGGGCAGTTAGGGGTGACCAGGCCTGCAAGGGAGGGCAGTTAGGGGCAAACAGGCTGGCAGGGGAGCAGTTAGGCATCAATCAGGTGGGCAGGGGAGTGGTTAGGGGGTGATCAGGCTGGCAGGCAGAAGCGGTTAGGGGCAATCATGAAGGCAGGCAGGCGAGCAGTTGGGAGCCAGCAGTCCTGGATTGTGAGAAGGATGTCCAACTGTCCGTTTAGGCCCGATCCCACTAAACGCCCACCAATTTCTCCTCCCTATTTTATTAAAATTGTGCTGAGGCCTTTTCTAATTGCCTTCACCTCCCTTTGTCTAGTGGAATCTTCCTGGAAAATGCACTACCAGCCATGTGCACAGTTCTCATACCCTCTCCCCACCCACTCCCCACATTCTGTTTGCCCTGGGGAAATTCAGTAACCAACTGGCCACATACTGTTTCTTTTCTATGACGATGAATCATAGAGGCCTGTCTCTTACACTATCTAAAATCAAGTAGGCTGAAGCCTAAACGGGTTGTCGCGCATCCCTTGAGGGGTCCCAGATTGGAGAGGGTGCAGGCTGGGCTGAGGGACACCCCCCCCCCTTGCACGAATTTCATGCACCAGGCCTCTAGTAATCTATAATAATAAAAGCATTATATGCTAATTAGACCGGACAGCCGAACGTCCTCCTGGGCCTCCCTCTGGATGAAGTTGAGGCTGTGAGGGCCGAGCCCCTTGCACAAATTTTGTGCATCGGGCCTCTAGTATATAAATAATCAAGCCACACCAATAGTATTACCCTTTTGCTTTTTTTCTTTCCCACTGAACTGAGAGGTTCTTATCCTAGCTTTCTTCCTTTCTTCAGTACCTAGCACAGTTTCTGGCATAAAGAATGTAGTCAACATTATTTATTAGAAGAATGAATATCAAGCTATGAAATTATATTTGCACCTGGTGTGACTCTGAGGTAGCGATGGGGAGCTAGGGTTGAGGGCTGAACACATTAAGCTTGGTTTCCTCTGCTCGACTCCCCGCTTTAAAATAAACTTGTAATTAGCCTTAATAATACTCTAAGAGTAAATGAATATGTCAATAAAAATAATAAAATAGGGAGGAGAAATGAAACAAGATAGGCAAAATGTTAATTATTGTTGAAATTGGTGGGCACTTAAGGACTAATTATAGTCTTCTCTACCTCAGTGTACGTTTGAAAATTTTCATAATAAAAAATAAAATCACCTTGAAGGAGAAGGAAATTACAAAAAGGAAGTTTGTGGGCTTTGTGAAAAAAGAATTGAAGGATGAGTGAGTTCAGGCTGTTGTGTTTTTTTTGGGGGGGCGGGGGCAGGTTTTGCATCCAGTAGTTCAAACCACTTCCTGACCTATATCTGCTTTCCACTTCCCACTGTCCAGATCTGGGAGATACTTGGTAAAACAGCAGAGGTTTCAAGGAAGAGTGAGCCTAGGGAGGCAAGTACTAGTATACAAGTGGCACTATTTCAGCCCTGGGTAGTGGCTAGCCTCACCTCACACACTGGTCCTAATGCTGAGCCATATCAGGTCTGAAGCTGGGCAGCAGCCAGCTATTGCTATCCACCAGTTATATATGCATCAGGAGGACTTGACTAGACATAGTTGATAAAGATTTATTCAAGTATCTTGCAAATCAGAAACACAACTAGGCAAAACCAAGAGTGCTCCAAAAAAGAAAGAACAGCTAAGAGTTCTTATAGTTAAACGGTTCATTCTTGAGAAGTATCAATCCTGCATTCTGGATTGGCCCAAGATTATAATCTTCCAGATGTCTGATGGTCTGGATAATGAATGTCAGGTGGTCTGCACATATGAACATTCTCTCCCAAGTCTTTCAGGGGGTTGTCAGAAGGTTATCTACTGGAAGAGTTCAAAAGTTTAAGTTCCCAGGCTTGTTAGCATAAGAATAGAATAGTTTCTTTATGCTTCAGCCTACTTGATTTTAGATAGTGTAAGAGACAGGCCTCTATGATTCATCGTCATAGAAAAGAAACAGTATGTGGCCAGTTGGTTACTGAATTTCCCCAGGGCAAACAGAATGTGGGGAGTGGGAGGGGAGAGGGTATGAGAACTGTGCACATGGCTGGTAGTGCATTTTCCAGGAAGATTCCACTAGACAAAGGGAGGTGAAGGCAATTAGAAAAGGCCTCAGCACAATTTTTTTAAATGGCCCAATAGGAGACAATAAGGCCTAGGGGACCTATGAGGACACAGGTGACCCCATAGTACTCAGCCAATGAGGAACTGGAGGATGGACTGAATAAATAGACTGTGTTCACCACCCTAGGTGTGCCTGTATAACCAGACAAACACCCACTCTCAAAAACGTATTAAAAGTCTCGTTTTCACCATACTTCTGCCTCCAAGTCCATTATTTGAATTCGGACAGGTGAGCATTTCTCACAGTTAGTAGCTTGACAATAGTGACTCTTTTTGTTTATTCTTTTCTACCATGAGCAGAATTAAAATGGAATTCTCAAAGGGCTGAGGGAGAGACAGGAGAGGGGTGAATTTATGTGGGGGAAATCAGTGCTGGATATCAGGGGAGAGACACCAGGAAGGTTAGAAGCACTGTGGCCCCTATTTGTTATTCTCTGCCTCCAAGAGTGACTCTGGAGGGAATCAGGAGCAAGTGGAATCAGCCTGGCCCTGGGAGAGAGGAAGCAGAAGAGAGAATGGGTGTTGCTCATTTGCATGAGACTACAAAAATGCCTTCGGATTCTCTTCAGGGCCCCATGGCTCACACAGGGCCAGGCTTGTTGGATAAAAATAAATTGCCTAATGACATGATTCTTGAGGGTTCTTTCTATTGCACTCCAAAAAAATATTCTTTCCTATTAGCTGTTCACTGTTTAAGATTCCACCATTTGAGATAGATTCCTTTAACAGTCATCTTCTTTCCCTGACTTTTGTGTGTGTGTGTTTTTTTTATGAAATTACTCCCATCCCCAAAGTGGTTTTGTAACTGGACAACCAATAGGTCCAGGCTGCCTGTCACTACTTGAGTCAATTAAGCAGAGACAGAGTTGAATCATATCTAAGCATTTATTCCAATAATGCAGGCAATATGAGAGAGCAGCAGGTCATTGACAAAAACCTGCAACCCCTCATAAGTCAGCAGCTTCTATTGGGTGGGACAAAGATTACTTGGGAAAGTAGGAATTACAGGCATGGGAAGTAGGCAATGCGGCGTGGGGTGCATTATTTGGGCAACAAGCTGTTAATCTTCCCATGATAAGAGGCAATTCTTGAACGGGGATGGACCAAATTCCAAGGTTGACTCCCAGTTCCAAGATTAACTGCCAGGTTCAAGGTTGACTCCCAGCCAGGTTAGAATGGGCTTTCCTTAATCAGAACAAAACAATCACAGTTAACAGAGCATGATTAATATTTCTTGTTTTATTTCTTATAATAGCTAGTCCTCAATATTCTATTTCTGCCCCTAACAGTTCGGTTGTTCATTAGAGCAGCTTCTTTACTTTGCTTATGACTGGGCAGCAGAAGCAGCATAGCCGATGAAGAAGCGGCCTAAGACTTCAGAGCTGGGTAAAGAATATGGCCCAAACCAAACAGACTGCTCACAAATCCATGGCTGGGAAAGTGGCCCACATCTGGCCACTAAAGCAGCCAGGAAAAGTGCCCCCTCTAGCAGTGGGGTGAAAAAAATCTCATCACTACAGGCCCAGGAACATTGGGTTTGGAGAAATCCATTGTTACCAGAAATCCACTGAGTTTCAGAGTACCGCCATCCATGCACTGCAGGAGGCTACTTAGCTTACCTGGTGGGTTTATTTGAAGATACTAATCTATGTGCTAGCCACGCTAAAAGAGTCACCTTCATATTCAAAGACATCCAGTTGGCTGGCAGGATAAGGGGAGAGAGAGCTTAAGTGAAGGCAAATCTGTAAAATACTTTGGTTTAATTTGTGACTTTTTTTGGTAAGAAATTGTTTATAATATGTTGCATTTATACTTAAGTCATCCCATCTTTCACTCAGGATGAATGAAAAAAGTGACTGTTCACAGACCTCAGTGAGGTGAATACTGTTGCTCAGGAGGGACAAGTTGCTAATATGCAGAAGGGATGGGTGGTACTTCTTGCTTCTCATGATCATGTTTCTGTATATTGACTTGTTGGGTAGCTATTAAGGTACTAGAATTGGCAAATATGTACAGGGTCCTTTTGCAATAAAACTGGTTATGACTTTATACAAGTGTTTAAATTTGGGGCTGTTAAGTCTGACCATGTATTGCTGTGATAAAATGTGGGTTTTTTCAAGGGTGAAGATAGAAGTCTTAACCACAGCATAACTGACAGTTTCAAAAGAAAGAAAGAAAGAAAGAAAGAAAGAAAGAAAGAAAGAAAGAAAGAAAGAAAGAGAGAAAGAGAGAAAGAAAAGAAGGAAGGAAGGAAGGAAGGAAGGAAGGAAGGAAGGAAGGAAGGAAGGAAGGAAGGAAGGAAGGAAGAAGCTGAGGCTTCTGGTCAAGATGGCATACTATGTAACCTTGGTACTCACCACCTCCCACAACCACATCAAAATTTACAACTAAAATATAGAACAACCATCATTCAGAACCACCTGGAGTCTAGCTGAATGGAAGTCTTACAACTGGGTAATTAAAGAAGCACACGGAGGCTGATAGGACAGAGACACGAAGCAAAATCTTGGAACCAGCTGGTCCCACATCCACATGTGGTGGTTTAAAATGGGGAAGAATATCTTGGCTGTGTGGGTTTCTAGAAGAAGAGTCCCTGTCCCACACCAGGCCCCCCAGCCCAGGGTTTTAGTACCGGAAAGAGAAGGCTTCACAATTTCTGGCTATAAAAACCAGTGGGGATTGTGACTGAGTGACACAGAGGCTGCAGGAGTCCCAGGCAGTTCCTCTTAAAGGGCCTGCACATGGACTTATTTGAACTTCTGAGCTCCAGCACTGGGCAGCAGCTTGAAAGGAACCTGGGACATTCAGGGAGAAACTAACTTGTCTGGAATCAGGACAAGAGCTTTCTCCCAAAAGAAGTGTTGGCAGAGGCCAGTGTTCCTTTATTGAGCCCTTCCTGCCACAGAGCTGACAGGCTGCTCCATATCTGAATCTCCATCAATCTGGCTCACACTTTTCCCCCTGTCCTGATAATTCCCTTAGATCCTGGTTGTCCCTATTTGCAGGTCATCCAAACCATTTCCAGTGGCTTTTCCATATAACTGGCCTCTCTTGCTTCATGTTTTGGACTTTTCTAAAATCTCTCAGACAAGCAGTAACTGGCTTCAGCATGCCCTATACCTCTCAATAAGTGGCTCCAGGCCTGGCACTAGTGGGTCACAGCTCGGCCTCTCATAGGCACCTCCAAGCTCAACACAAGTAGCAGCCATCTGCAGATTGCTTTGTAGCACATACTGGGTAGCCCCGGGCAGGGCATAGGCAGTGGCTGACTTTTCACTTCCCAGCAGGCCCCAGTACCAGTACACCTGGTAGTCAACTTCAACCATGCTGGATTACAACTCTTCCATATCCACCAGTGACACACTCAAGGGGTGTACTCAGTGAGCACCAAAGCCCCACTGAAGCAAGTCCTGCTCCATAGGGTTGCCTCCTGCACAGCAGCTCTTCCGCTCTAGTCACAGCTGATCTTCACAACCAATTGGCCTGGAGGTCAACCCTTCTCAGTGATGCCAAAATTAATTAAGGCTCAACTACCATAGGACAGAGCACACCTAACACAGGAGTGCACCTGGCATGCCCAACTGAGGTGACTGGGGAGGCTGAGCCACTGGGCCCTATAGGACACCTACTATACAAGGTGATTATACAAAGCATGGCAGACATAGCAGCTCTATCTAATACTTAAGAACAAACACAGGGAAGCAGCCAAAATGCAGAGACAAAGAAACATGTTGCAAATGAAAGCACAGAAAAATTTTTCAGAAAAAAAGAACTAAATGAAATGGAAGCAACAAAACTACCAGATACATAGTTCAAAACAATTTATAAGGATGTTTAAGAAACTTAATGAGAATTTCAAGGAACTTAGTGAGAATTTCAAGGAACTTAATGAGAGCATTAACAACACAAAAAAGGACCAGTCAAAAATTAAGCAGACAATAACTGAAATAAAGAATAATTTACAGAGGATTAACAGGAGAGCAGAGGACTCCGAGAATCAAATCAAGAAGTTGGAATATAAGAAAGCAAAAAGCACCCAATTAGAACAGCAAAAAGAATAAAAAATATGAAGATAATGTAATGAGCCCCTGGGACCATTTCAAGTGTACCAACATTTGCATCATGGGGGTGCTGGAAGGAGAAGAGAAGGAGCAAGAAATCAAAAGCCACCTAGCTGGCATGGCTCAGTGGTTGAGCACTGATCTATGAATCAGGAGGTTGTGGTTTGATTCCTGGTCAGGGCACATGCTCAGGTTGCAGGCTTGATCCCCCATCAGGGGCATGTGGGAGGCAGCCAATCAATGATTCTCTCTCATCAGTGATGTTTCTATCTCTCTCTCCCTTCCCCTTCCTCTCAAAATCAATAAAAAAAAATTTTTTTTTCAAAAAGAAGTAAAAAACCTATTGGAAAAAATAACGACAGAAAACTTCCCTTACCTGGTGAAAGAAATAGACATACAGGTCCAGGAAGCACAGAGAGTCCTAAACAAGATGAACCCAAAGAGGCCCACACCAAGACACATTCTGGAGGAGAGAAGTTGAGATGAGCTCAGGAGAAAGAAAGAATCCTGAACTCTGAGAGATGCCCTTCTGGCAGGCTTCCAGGTTCTCATGCTCTTGGCGGGTCCCTTTTTTACCATCCCCAGTATGCAGTTGCTTTGGTGTAGCTGGCCAGCCAGATAAATGATTGAAGTTCTGCCTTCAAAGATGACCAAGAGAAGTAAGAAAAGGGAAAGCATGCAGAATCTGTAATAAGACATATTGATAAATAAGACATATGCAATGCAGATCTGACTGAATTGATAATGATCTTCTTTTTTAAATTTTTTATATATATTTCTTTATTGATTTCAGAGAGGAAGGGAGAGGGAGAGAGAAACATCAATGATGAGAGAGAATCATTGATGGGCTGCCTCCTGCACGCCCCCTACTGGGGATCGAACCCACAACCCAGGCATGTGCCCTTGTCTGGAATCGAACCTAGAACCCTTCAGTCCACAGGTGGTTGCTCTATCCACTGAGCCAAACCAGCTAGGGCTATAATGATCTTCTTAAGTGAGATAATGGTAATGTTGCCATGTAGGAGAATGTCCCTATTCTTAGAGATGCATGTCAATGTATTTCAAAGTGAATTGACATGATGTTTGCAACAACTTACTTTCAAATGGCTCAGGAAAACAGAAGGGTGTGTATGTGGAAAAATGTTAACAACTGATGACTTAGGTAGAAGGTATGAATACTAATGTTTATCATGCTGTTCTTTCAACTTTTCTCTAAGCTTGAAGATTTTCAAAGTAAAAAGTTTGAGACAAAGTGGAGACTTAAAATTTCAAAAAAAATATCAAATCCATAGTAAGTACACCAAACTGGTAACAGTGAGGGGACAAAGGAGCTCTTTATTTCTTCTTTATATTGTCCAATTGTTTTACTTTAATATGTATTTTTATAATCCCATAAGATTTTAAATTAAAGTTTTTAATTATATACATATATTTAAAACCCATCACTGGGTTGCTTCCTTCTGCCCCTGTAGCCTCTCTCACCGCACCAGACACAGCCCCAGCAAAGCAAGTTCCCCACAAAGCACATTTCTCAACAAGCCCTGCTATTCATATTACTAGCCCTATACCCTCTCCCTGACCAACACTTTCCTCACAAACTACTGCCCACAAAACACCCTCCCTCTAAACTGCCTTTCGGAACAAAAGGCTTCTTTCAGCAACTGACTGAAACTCCGTGCAAGGCTTCCACCCCAAAGTTCCTGTGTAACCCTTCCTGCTTCCACCCTCCCTGAGACACTGTCTTCACCCTGGTAAACTCCTGCTGGTATGCTGATGATGATTTTTCAATTGCTCAACTAAGGGTTGCCTTCCCTGCCTGATAAAGCAGTGAATTGCTTTCACTTTTGCCTGGGATCAGTCACAGTTCCCTACTCTTCCTAACCTAGCCATCCGCCATCCCCCACTCCCACCCCAGATTCCTCACCAACCAGCCCTCAGCTGGTCTGCAGGAATGGAAATGCTTGAATATGTAATTATTGCAACATGAAAGAACAGTAAAACATCCTGCCTTCCTTCTTTACTAGTATAACTACAGCGTTGAGAAACTGTACCACTGTTATTTAGGTTTTTGCAAACAAGTCCTAATATTTCAAGAGACTTGATTTGAACACAATTTTAGAGGTTGTAATGTCAAAGATTTCCCTTGATAGCTTTGCTAAATATTCATCTAGCACCAGCTTCAACAGTTCAAGAACATAACAATTTCTTTTTTGTGGAGCTCTTCCTAATATTTAGTGGAATATGTCTCCTTGTTCTGGCCCTAACTCTTCAAAATTGCATAGAATAAATTTGGTTCCCATTTTATATCATTCTTTTTTATTTTTTATTTTATTGATTTCAGAGAGGAAGAAAGAGGGAGATATAAACATCCATGATAAGATAGAACCATGGATCTGTTGCCTCCTGCACGCTCCCTACTGGGGATCAAGCCCTGACTGGGAATCAAACCTGTGACCTCCCCAGGAATCGAACCTGTGACCTCCTGGTTCATAGGTCGATGCTCAACCACTGAGCCACTCCGGACGGACATATCATTCTTTTTTAAAAATTTATTTATTAATTTGAGAAAAAGATCGATTTGTTGTTCCACTCATCCATGCATTCATTGGTTGATTCTTGCATGTACCCTGACTGAAGATTGAACCCACAACTTTGGCATAATGAGATGACTCTCTAACCAACTGAGCCACTGGGCCAGGGCTCAACAATTTTTTTTTAAATAATAGAAGACAAAAATTAATTGATTGATTGATTGATTGATTAAATAATAGAGGGCAGTTCCTCATTACCTGATTCATCCTTAATATGCCACCAACCTTAACTTCCCTGAGGCCTTTCATATTCAGCCTATCTATGTGATGTGTTTTGACACATCATTCAGCCACATCACTCTCTGTAGATTCAAAGATACAAAGACAAAAGTCCTGAATCTGAGTCCTAGCTTAGCCATTCCTTTGCTATGTGTGATGGTAGAAAAATCAAGTAACCTTATTCTGTGCCTCTCTTTTTTCATCTGAAAAATGAAAATTAGAATAAAACTAATGATACTTACTCGGTAGTCTCTATAAATATCAAAACTAAAATGGAATCTGGCCGGCTGGCTCAGTGGTTGAGCATCAACCTAGGAACCAGGAGATCACAGTTCAATCCTCTCCTCCTCCCCAGTTTGCAGGCTTGATCCCCAATGCGGGGCATGCGGGAGGCAGCTGATTGAGGATTCTAACTCTCATCACTGATGTTTCTATCCCTCTATCCCTCTCCCTTCCTCTCTGCAATCAATAAAAATATATTTTTAAAAAACTAAAAGGGACAAAGAATGTAAATCATTTGTAAACTGTAATGCATTATGTACATGGTACGTTCTGTGTTTATTCACATAAAAGGTGTATTGTCTTCCTCCCTCTCATCACAGATTAGGTTCTTCTCTCTTTGGCTTTTTTGTTAAAATGTGGCCACACACTTTTGGTTCAGCATCAATGGCCCTTTTGAAATCATAGTGGCAGTGGTTACTCCCAGGGGAATCAACCTATTTATAATACAGCCTCATTTTTTTAAATCCTTCAACATAATAGCTACAACTTTTCTCTGTACTAGCCATTCCTCCACACACAATCAACTTTATAATTGCTTTCTTCCCTCCAGCTCTTAAAGTCTGGCGACATTATACACGTAGCCTTTGGGTCTCTAAGCTAGATTTTAGCACTGAGGTTCTGGGAAGGAAGGAATGTGTTCCCTCTAATACCTTTGAAGAGTGTAAACAGAGTCATTAGCCCCTGCGGGGACCACCTTACAGAGCAATTTCTGTTTCTTAGCTCTCTGCCCTCCTATGGACAGGCATCAAGTCAAAGTTAAACTCCCAATGTGGACTCATTTCCTTTCACTATCAAGGCTCCCTATCCATTTTTTCTCCTCCTTCAAATCCCACCCAAGTCCTAGCTGGTTCCTTCCCATTTCAAAATGTTTCCCATCAAAAAAATAAAAATAAAAGTCCCTTCTCTCGACTCCACATCCAACTACCACTCCTTTTATAGCAAAATTTCTCAACTGGGTTGTTTGTACATGCTGTCTCTATTTCCTCATGTCTCATATCTCTGGTATTCACTCCAGTCAAGGTGTTGATCCACTGAGACTATTTGTCTAAGTTAGCAGTGACCTTGACCACTCTCTTTACTTGCCCTCCAAGACATCCTACTTCCTGATTTTTCTCCTGCCCTACTAATGGGTCATTCTCAAACCCCTTTGCTGGGTCCTTCTCCTCATCCTGATTTCTGTCCCTGGATGTTATCATCCAGATCACTTGCTTTAATGCCATCTATATGCCAATGACTTCCAAGTTTATATACCTAGCTTAAAACTCTTATTTTTGATTCTAGACTAATTTATTCAACTGCACACTCCACGTGCCCAGCTGAAGGTCTAGACTTTCCAAACATAACAGCTGAAAAAGCAAAATGACTCTTCCCTTAAAGGGTCTCATCTCAGGAAATGGCTATTTCATTCACCTGATGTATCATGCTGAAAACTTAGGCGATATTCTTGATTTATCTATTTTTCTCATTTCCTACTTCTAAGTCATATCTGCTATACCTTCAAAATATCTCCAGAATCTGACCTCTTCTTATTACCTCCATCACCACCACTGGTCCAAGTCCAAACCAACCTTCAGTCTGGTCTACTACAGTGGTCTCCTATTTGATCTCCTTACTTCCATTTTTGCCTCATACTGTTGATTTTCTACAAAGTATCCAGTGAGGCTTTGTTAAAAGGTCAATCAGGCCCTAGCTGGTTTGGCTCAGTGGATAGAGCGTCAGCCTGTGGGCCGAAGGGTCCCGGGTTCAATTCTGGCCAAAGGCATGTACCTCAGTTGCAGGTTCCTCCCCGGCCTGGGCCAGCCTGGGCCCTGGTCAGGGCATGTGCAGGAGGCAACCAATCAATGTGTTTCTCTCACATCCATAGTTCTCTCTGTCTTTCCATCTCTCTTCCACTCTCTCTAAAAATCAATGGAAAAATATAATTGGGTGAGGATTTTTTTTTTTTTTTTTTTAAAAGGTCAGCCCTAACCGGTTTTGCTCAGTAGATAGAATGTCAGCCTGCGGAGTGAAAGGTCCCAGGTTCGATTCTGGCCAAGGGCATGTACCTTGGTTGTGGGCACATCCCCAGTAGGGGGTGTGCAGGAGGCAGCTGATCGATGTTTCTAACTCTCTATCCCTCTCCCTTCTTCTCTGTAAAAAATCAATAAAATATATTTTAAAATAAAGATCAATCAGTTAAAAGTTCTTTCAGGCCCTGGCCAGTTTGATTCAGTGGATAGAGTGTTGGCCTGTGGACTGAAGGTTCAATTCCGGCCAAGGGTACATGCCCAGGTTGCGGGCTCAATCAGCCCATCAATGATTCTCTCTCATCATTGATGTTTCTATCTCTCCTTTCTTCTCTGAAATCAATAAAGATATATTTTTTTAAAAATCCTTTCAGTAGCCTCTTTCCATGATCAAAATAAAAACAAGCCTTTTTACCATGACCCACACCTGACTACATCTCCAACCTTATCTCCCACCACTACTCCTGTTGTTCCCTCTGCTCAGATAATATTGGTCTGCTTGCTCTTGCTAAATTGCTAAGTTCCCTCTGAACATTTATACTAGCTGCACCTTCTGCTTGAACACTCTTCCCTAATCATTGAATTGCTCACTCCCTCATTAATTCAGGCCTTTGTTCAAATGCCAGCTCCTCAGGAAGGCCTCCCCTGAGCCAGCCTGTTTGAAATTGCTCACTCGTTTATTACTTTCTTTTTAATAGCTTTACTGGGGTCTATTTTACATATAAAATTTACCTGTTTCAAGTGTACAATTCAATAATTTTTAATGGTGTTACTCACTGTTGCAACAATTACCATAAATCAATTCGGGAACATTTTCACCACCATCCCTACATAAGACCCCTTATGCCTATTTACATTAATCTCTCTCTCTACCCTGAGCCCCAGGAAACAACTAATCTACTTTCTATCTCTAGAAGTTTGCCTTTTCTGGACGTTTCATATAAACAGAATCATAGGATACATGTTCTTTTGTATCTGGATTATTGTATTTAGCATGTTTTTTAGGCTCATCCATGACATAGCATGTCAGTAGTTTGTTCCCTTTTTTGCTGAATAGAGTTTCATTGAATGGACATACATTGTCTATACATTAGCAGTTGTTTCTGGTTTTGGCTATTGTGAGTAATGTTGCTGTGAACATTTGTGTCTCGGTCTTTGTGTGGATATGTTTTCATTTCTCTTGGATAGATACCTAGAAGTAGAATTGATGGGTTATGCTTTACTTTTTGAGAACTGCCAAACTGTTTTTCAAAGTGGCTACATCATTTTACATCCTCACCAGCACTATAGAGGGTTCTTGTTCCTCTGTGTCCTTGCCAACATCTGTTAATGTCTGTCTTATCTATTATAGACATTCCAGTGCATGTGAATTTCATTGCAGTTTTACCTTGCCTTTTCTTCCTGTTACTTTCTATCCCTTTACTTTTATTATTTTTTCTTAACACTTACAATTACCTTACTTTTTTCATTCATATTTATTTGTAGTCTGACTTCCTCAATTTAATGTAAACCCCATAAAGGCAGGAACATCATCTGTTCTTCTCTATATCCTAATCCCTATAATATTTGTTAAATAAATGAGATAAACATGCCTTCCATATGTATTCATCTCTCTCTGCTCAGCAGCCCAAAAAGAAACACTTTACAGGTGTTGTACTTGAGATATTGCAAAGCTTCATGCTTCCTCCATGTTTCACAGAGAGACAGAGTTTACAAGTTGATAATTTGGGAGTTTGCATTGTATATATGCATACACACACACACACACACACACACAAACACACACACACACACCATCATTTCTATGTAAGGCTTAATAGATCTGATTATCAAAAGGACAAAGTTCAAAATAAATAGAAAAAAAATGGACAAATATAAATGCAACACAAGGTTGTCAAGTAAATGTATGGTCATCTGAGTGCCCACTATATTGAAAAATGTCAATACTAGGTACAGATTGATGACAATACCTGACACAGACATCACTTGAATAAATCAAACAGGATTCTTTATCCAAAAAATCACAGAATAGTCAGTTGACTCAGATAGACGAACAAGTTTTCCAATTCCGACAGAAGTATAAACATCTTAACTCCAACATCTTTACCAGAAGAGTGCATTGTTACTGAAAACTCTAAGTGACAGTCATATTAGACTTCAGAAATATAACAGTGTCTCAGTCCAGCCTACTTGTTCTCATAAGCAAATGTCCAGAGCCCTTCCTTGGGCCCCTCATGTGTCAGAGTTATACAATGCACAATACTACTGCAGGGTACAGTTAGTTTCTCTAAAGTGTCTCGTTCAGACTCTCCAGGCTAGTACATTCTGGTCTGAGAACATTCCTGAACCCTGTACTGTGGAAACCAAGTTTCCTAGGTCCTTGGGAGTCCTGCTATCAAGCCCTCAGACCAGCCATTGAGTTGTCCTGAAGTGAAGCGTCAGTAGATAGAAAATATTTCAGAAGCTGGGTAGCCATAAAGAATGAAAAATTTAGAAAAAAGGAGACCAAAGCAGGGAGGGAAGAGGGGGAAAGTGGTGGTTTGTATCCATTTGTGAAGGAGGGAGAGTTGGCCAAGTAAGCATCCAAGGAAACCAAATAACTTTCTCCTGTCCTCCCAAATTCAGACACACAAAATCTTGCATTTCAAGGGCTTCATAGGATCCCTAACAGCCTCTCTATGGATGTGCAGAGTGAGAACCTTCCCACCTCCAAAACAAGCATATCAAAAACAACCACTGTGCAAAATATCAACTTGGTCCCTTAATGGAGACTAAATTATTTTCAGACTTTGTTTGATAGAGTTGGTGGGAGGCTAACAGTGGTGGTAGCTATATATTATTATTTGGAGGAGAGATTATAGCCGTGGAGATTAATATTATGAACTGCAATTGACCTTAGACAACTTTTGATGGTAAAAAGAACACTTGATAGAACTGCAACAGGTCAGGCTACACATAAAGTAGCATTATATTTCTACCAGTCTTTTATTATAAAACTAGAGGCCTGGTGCACAAAATTTGTGCATGGGAGGGTGGGGCGGTCCCCTCAGCCCAGCCTGCACCCTCTCCAATCCGGGGCCCCTTGGGGGATGTCCGACTGCTGGTTTAGACCCAATCCTGGAGTTCGGACCTAAACCAGCAGCCAGACATCCCTCTCACAATCCGGGACCACTGGCTCCTAACTGCTTACCTGCCTGTCTGCCTGATTGCCCCCAACTGCACCCTCCTGCTGGCCTGGTCACCCCCAACTGCCCCCCCTGCCAGCCTAGTTGCCCCCAACTTCCCCCCCCCACCAGCCTGGTCGCCCCCAACTGCCCCCCCTGCCAGCCTAGTCACCCTAACTGCCCCCCCTGCCAGCCTGGTTGCCCCTTACTGCCCCCATGCCGACCTGGTTGCCCCCAACTGCCCCCCTTGCCAGCCTGGTCGCCCTCAACTGCCCCCCCCCACGGGCCTGATCGCCCCACACAGCCTGCTGCTCAGTTGTTTGGTCGCCCCTCACTAACCCCCCTGCAGGCCTAGTCGCCCCACGCAGCCTGTTCAGTCGTCTGTTCGGTTGCGATGGCTGCTTAGGCTTTCATGTATATAGACTAGAGGCCCAATGCATGAAAATTCATGCAAGAGTAAGCCTTCCTTCCCCCGGCTGCTGGCACTGGCTTCCCTCTGGCACCCAGAACCCAGGCTGCTTTCCTCTGGCCGCCACCAGCAGGTGCCTGGGACCCGGGCTGTTGCTTCAATCCAGCTCTGACTTTGTCTGGAAGCATGTCCAGAATCACACCTGGAAGGATGTTCAGCCTAATTAGCATATTACCCTTTTACCTGGTATTATTATAGATTATTATAGCAGGAGCTCGGGTAGAAATAGTTCACAATAAAATAGAAAAAGGAAAGACTAAGGCTGACAAACAAAATGGCATAAAAAACATGAATAACAGAAAGAAGAAAAGAGAACAAGAGAAAACAAAGAGATTGACAAGTGAGATAAAGCAAGCTTCCTAAAATGAACCAACTGAGATGGAAGTGAAAGTGAAAACCTGATGGAAGAATGGGGCTCTTTGACCTAAATACAAGAGAACAAAGGCAGAGTAATCCCAAACAACATCAAATCTAATTTAAGCCAAAACTTAAAATCTGGCATAAAGATTAAAGACAGGAAATTTTTCATTTCTTATTAAAATTCAAATTTACAATGACAGAAAAAGCAGGCAGGTAGCCAGTGTTTGTTCAAAGGGTGTCCCTTAGAAATAAAAGTCATTATGAAAAGCAGAGGCCTATTTACAAAGAAAAAGGCAATGCAAATCTAAGCCAAGTCAATTTAAACAGAAGGCACAGTGCAGAATGAATGGTTCCAGTCTCCCCATCTTCTGGCTTTGACGGGGCAGCAAGTAACATTATCTCTTTGTCTGTATTCCTATTAGTAATCAACAAACAAAGTGGGAAATGGCTAAAAAAAAAAAATTTAAGGCCATGTTCTTCCTTTGCTTCTAAAAAGTTTGAGGTGACAGACATGCATCTTTGACAGCACTGACCTAACTCAACAAGAAAGCACACTGATTTATTGATGTGCAAAGATCTCCAAGATATATTAAGATACAATAAAATAGCAAGATGCAGAACAGTATCTATAACATGCTAACTTCTGTGTGTAATAATAAGAGAAGAAAAAAATAAGAATACATGTTTTTATGTTTTTATAAATCCTGGAAGAACACACAAGAAACTAATAAAAGTAGTTACCAGTGGATGGGGCAGATGGAGGACAGAATGAAGGTAAAACTTTTCACTGTATACATTTAAAGTTCCTTAATTTTTTAATTATGTAATTATATCACCTATTCAAAATTTTAATCTAAAAAAGAGAAAACTAGGTTAGCTTAAATGTGTACTATAATTTCTAATTCTTGCACTTTGCCTTTACATTTTATTTTATAACAGCCTATTATTCTTATTTTACTTTTTAGAGAACATTTATGAGTTTATTTGAGCCAAACTGACACATATGCAGGGTAGCAAGATCTCAAATGCTCCCAACAGCAAATTCTTTTAAATGGTACAAAATACCTCAACCTGATTAAAAATTAAATTCTTAACACCACCAATTACGCTATTCTATACAGCTATTTTGGGGTGAAAGTAATTCTCCCATCAAAACAAGCCTTCCTGCTTTCAGTTAAGCTTCAATTCATCAAAATTCTACTGTGTGATTTTCACCTGTCAGCCCTAAGTTTAAAAGCCTTCAATGACTGCCATCTTGCCTCAAGAATAAAGTTCTTACTCCTCACCTGGAATCAGAGCCCTAAACCGTGTAGTCCCTCTCCACTGTGGACAGAAAGGGGCCACATGCTAACCTGACTAGCTCAGGGAAGGCTTGCATGGAAGCCTTGCAAACTCAGAGACCTAACATAACCTCAAAGGATGGTCCGAAATTAAAACTTTTTAAACTAAAAAGCAGTTTGTGGTGGCAAGTCATATCCTAAGCCGGTACCTTCCCTGACAAAGGTCAATCTTTACCTGAACTGAGCCTGTCTATTGTCTTTTTGCATCTACAATAATATACCATTGGAATGTCAAACCAGTTTTTCTTTTCCTGGATTCCTCAAAGCACATGCACACTCTGCAGAGACCACAAATCCTCTCATTGGTATTGAGTTAATTGTTGACTGTTAACTATCTTGTACCCACCTAACTAAAAGAAGGATGTGTCTATCATTTTACTTTGTATCCAAGCCCAGAAGTTTCCCTGCTTTGCTTTCTCCCACCTCTCTGATCCATCACCAGTGGATTTCACGTAACCCGCTTACATCTCCTCTTTCGATTGTAGTGTCTAAAACAAGGTGCAAAACTGACATTCTCCAGAGCTTTATCTCAATCCTTTGAGATTCTGTTTCCTGGCATTTGTCAACAATTTGGCTCAAATAAACTCACAAAAAATTCTTCCAGGTTTGAATGTTTCTTCCATTAACATTACGGGGAGTAGTCAGCAGGATTCTAAAGAGGCTCGCCCTGGCATTCTCCCTCCAGGAAGCACACCCTTCCCTCTCCATCCTTTCCCTTCCCCTCCCCCAGAGGAAAAAAAAGAAGCAGCAGCTCACCCAGGACCACCCTGCAGACCCGGACCTGGTCCTAGGATCCAGCAAAGGGCCCATTGAGCCCACCAGTTCCCCACCCATTGGGGGAACTTGGGTGAGTTGTCTCTTGCATCCAGGAACTTCCCTTGCTTTTGTTAGAGGGTCTGACTTTATTTGAGCTGTATTTTTAAATACTCGAGGTGGAGCTAAGGGTTAACAGAACCCAGGCTAAGGCAAGACAGGAGAAAAAAAATGGGTGGCTGGTTTTTAACTCTGGCTTTTCAATTGGAATTGCTTTCTGAGAGTCTAAGCAAAAATCCTTCGCTGTATAAATAAATGAGAGCTAAACTCGTTCAACTCCAGAAATAAAGGGGCACATCCTCCCTCCAGCCCGAATCTTAGATGTTCTTAGGCAACAAAGAATCCTTGTGGAGGTGTCAGAGGTCATTCCTCACATGCAGGGGCCCCATATGGAAATCCCAACTAAACTGTAATTAAACTGATTGGCTCTTCCAATGGAACAGCCATAAGTTTTAGTGGATCAGTGCCCCAAGCCCTTCTTATTGTTTTAGACAGCCGGGAGAGAAACTGAGGCTTGTAAGAGGGTTAAATGGGGCTTGAGGGATGAGAGCTTCGTGGAGTTCAACCCATACGCAGCACACTTTGACCCACTACATGACAGCCCTAGAAAAGTTGCTCAGACTACGGATATAAAAACAAAGACAGACAAACAAAAAACTAAAATTAACATGAGAAATTGTGTCTCCAAGGTTGGAAACTCCCAGGCCTCAGCCCTCATTAATACTCCTGATAAGAAGTGTTTACTTGCAAGTGCTTTACAGAAATGGAAAGGTTTAACTAGAAAATAATTTAAAAATGCAGTTGTCTTTGGGTACATGCAAAAAAATCAGAAAAAAAAATGTCATCTCTAAAATGAAACTGAATGAATGAATGGAACGAGTATCTTAATTTTGGAAATTAGAAGCTTCTAAGGAGAAACACAGATAAATTCTTTTTTTATAGCTCCCCCATTTTATCCTTTGCTTTCTGAGCTTTCTTGTCCTTTCCCCTCCTTTCTTCCTTCCACTCCGTCTCTTCCACTACCACTGACTAATGGGAAAATGAGAATAGGAATTCTAACAGCTCCCTTTGGAAAAAAGCTTGTCTCAGCTAGACAGGAACCAGCAACTGTTCCCGATTTTATCCAGGACCCTGATGGATTCACAAAGAAATTTAACTGTTAGAACATGTAATCCTGGCTATTCTGACCTATTCCAATTAATACACCTACTGGTTTCTGAGAGCAAGGCAACATAGTTACTAAATAAGGTCTGCTGTGAAACTGTAGAGGAGTCTGTTTTTACTATTAAAGCCAGGTTTAAAAAAAAAAAAAAAAAAGGCAGGTCACCATAAGATTGTAGAAAACTGAAATGGGATTTACAAAGAGAAAGCAAACATAGGGCTGCTCTAAGGACTATGAGAGGGTATTGCCCCTTCTCCTTACTAATACTTTAGGAGAAATTGAAATTATCATAAAAGAGGAAGTTATTAAAGTCCTTGTAGATACTGGGGCCACTTTGTCCATTCTTAACCCTACCCAACTGAGTTTCCCTCTCAGAGTAAAGCTTCTGTGCAAATGGTAGGGATATCTAATGAACCAATGACTGTTTTTAAATCAGAACCTGTCCCCTTTCAACTAGGTGATGTTATGAGGCAGCATATACACTGAGTGGCCAGATTATTATGATCTCTGAACGCGTAATAATCTGGCCACTCAGTGTACATCCTATATAATAAAAGGCTAATATGCAAACTGTCTCCTCAACCAGGAGTTCCAGCAGGCAGGCCGGCCAACCACCCATGTCCCCTCCCCCTGGCCAGGCTGGCCAGACCCCACCCATGCATGAATTAATATATATATATATATATATATATATATATATATATATATATACATATATATATATATATACACACACACACACACACACACACACACACACACACTAGAGGCCCGGTGCATGAAATTCGTGCATGGGGGCAGGGTCCCTCAGCCCAGCCTGCACCCTCTTCAATCCAGGACTCCTTGGGGGATGTCCAACTGCTGATTTAGGCCTGATCCCTGGGACATCGAACATCCCTCTCACAATCCTGGAACACTGGCTCCTAATCGCTCACCTGCCTGCCTGCCTGGTCACCCCTAACTGCCCCCCGCCACCAGCCTGATCGTCCCTAACTGCCCCCCACTGATGGCCAGGTCGCCCTCAACTTCCCCCTCCCCGCCGGCCTGGTTGCTCCTAACTGCCCCCCCCCCACCTCCTACTGACCTGGTCACCCTTTACTGCTCCCCCCTGCTGGCCTGGTCACCCCATGCAGCCTGCTTGTTCAGTCGTTTGGTTGTCCCTCACTAACCCCCCTGCCAGCCTGGTCACCCCACGCAGCCTGCTTGTTCAGTTGTTTGGTTGTCCCTCACTAACCCCCACTGCCGGCCTGGTCGTAGGCAGCCATCTTGTGAGGGCTAATTTGCATATTACCTCTTTATTATATAGGAGATATATATATATACTGAGTGGCCAGATTATTATGCATTCAGAGATCATAATAATTTGGCCACTCAGTGTATTTTACTGGTCAGATCAACCTCAATTCACCTGATAGGGGGAGATTTTCTTGAAACCCATGATATCCACATATGCTTTTTTCAGAAGGGTGATATGTATTTAGAGCTAAATGAACCAGATATAGAACATAAAAGGGAAAATGATGATTTTAAAAAGGGAACCTCCCAAGAGGGAAAAAATTTTGAGACTGAATGCATGTCTGCTAACCATCTTTTTTTCATTATTAACTTCCATGAGAGCCTGAGAGATAGCTAAACAGAGTACCTGCCCTACTCAGAATGGCCCAGAGACTTTCAGGCTTCAACCCCAGTAAGGGGGGGTGCAGGAGGCAGCTGATCAATGATTCTCTGTCATCATTGATGTTTCTCTCTCTCTCTCCCTTCCTCTCTGAAATCAATAAAAATATATATTAAAAAAGAAAGAAAAACAAAACTTAAGATAAGCAGCAAAAAGATTCAGATCATGGTCACTCAAAAATTAGAAATAACCCAGAATATTTTTTAACAAGGACATATAGGATCTGACTGCCTCCAATTCACCTGTCTTTTTATTTTAAATAATAATAATTCAACCTTGAATGCCATCTAAGGTTATAGTCTTGCCCATCCCCAGTGGTCCACCCTATTCAGCAAGACAAATGCTGACACTGAGACTTCCTAATAATGAGCCTTCCTAGCACCATAGGACCCTGTTATCTAACCAAAAGGTTGGTTATCAATGCATCCTTTGGATTGATTTGTGACCAAAAGGGCTCTGTGTGGACGAAAAGGGGCCACGTGCTACCCTGACTAACTCAGGGAAGGCCTACATGGCTGCCTTGCAAACTTAGAGACCTAAAGTAACCACAAAGGATAGTCCAAAATTAAAACTTTTTAAACTAAAAAGCAGTTTATGGTGGCTAATCATGTCTTAGGCCAGTATCTTCCCTGACAAAGGTCAATCTTTAACTGAACTGAGCCCGTCTATTGACTTTTTGCATCTACGATAACATATCATTGGAATGTCAAAGTAATTTTCCTTTTTCTGGTCCCCTCAAGGCACAGGCACTGCTCTGCAAAGACCACAAATGCCCTCATTGTTACTCAGTTAGTTGTTGATTGTTAACTATCCTGCATCCATGTAAGAAAAGTATCATTTTACTTTTTTATCCAACCCAAAGGTTTGCCTGCTTTCTCCCACCTCCCTAATCTATCATCAATGGATTTTACGTAACCCACTTACATCTCCCCTTTTGATTGTAATGTATAGAACAAGGTACAAAACTGCCATTCTTCAGAGCTTTATCTCAATCCATTGAGTTCTGCTTCCTGACATTTGTCAACAATTTGGCTCAAATAAACTCACAAAAATTCTTCACAGGTTTGAATGTTTCTTAAGTTAACACCATCTTATCTCCCACTGCTCCCTCCAATAATTTCTTCAATTTAACTATTTCAATCTGTTAAATGATTAAACATTCCTTAATTCACCTGCATGTAGTACCTTCTGCCAATCCTCATTACCTCTCTTTCCTGTAAGACCTAATTCAAGTCTCAGCAGTCTTTTTCCCACTCCCCATCCCCAGTGTTGGTTCTCTCCTCTGAATTCCTATAGCACAAGCCAGGATATGCTACTCTTCATACATCATTGCTCTATTTGGCTCAGATAGACCGTTGGCCTGTGGACCAAAGGGTTCCTGGTTTGATTCCAGTCAAGGGCATGTACCTTGGTTGGAGGACCTCAGTTGCAGGCTCCTCCCTGGCCCAGGCCCTGGTCAGGGCTCCTGCAGGAGGCAACCAATCCATGTATTTCTCTCACATCAATATTTCTCTGTCTTTCCCTATCTCTTCCACTCTCTCTAAAAACCAATGGAAAAATATCCTCAGGAGAAGATTTTTTTTTTTTTTTTAAAAAGTCCATCTTACTCATAGTTCATAAGGGGAAGCCAATTCTAAACAATGACAAGATAACGCAGGAAAAGACTACAAGTAGGCAGAGAGGACACAACTAATTCAGGCTTTTGTGTACATATATCCTGTCTCCCATCTAGATTGCAAGCACTTTGTCTTATCAATTTATATTAGGGTTTTTAGGACAATGTTCTATTCAAAGTACATGATTAACAAGCATTATTGATGTTGATAAAGATAACCATGATAGGGTCAGGTAAGAAAGCCTAACTTGATGGAGAGTATGTGCTTTGACACCTATCATGAGATTCAGGAAAAACAGTCCATTTTGCAGATGTTCTGCAGGCTCCTCTGGAGAATAGTCTCATCATCAGTTTTTTTCCCCAAGAACAATCCTTCTTTAGGATTGTCCCTCCAAGATCTATCTCCCCAACTTTGTGCCTTTATTCTCTTGGTTACCTAAACTGATACATTCCATTTGGGCTGAATTATTTGGCACTTCGAAATTGAAGACATTTGATTTTTTTTTAAAGTGGTGTATCCATGCAATTGAATATTATCCTATATAATAAAAGGGTAATATGCAAATCAACCGAACAGCAGAAGCCGGGCTCATGGCTGGCAAGTGCAGCGGGCGGTGGTGGGAACTTCTCCCCACTCCGCAGCAAGGCTAAGTATGTCCGACTGCCATCAGTCAGACATCCCCCGAGGGCTCCTGGACTGCAAGAGGGTGCAGGCTGGGCTGAGGGACCCCCTGAGTGCATGAATCTTGTGCACTGGGCCTCTAGTTTAGTCATAACAAGAAAGTATGGCCCTAACTGGTTTGGCTCAGTGGATAAAGCTTCGGCCTGCGGACTAAAGGTCCCAGGTTCGATTCCAGTCAAGGGCATGTACCTTGGTTGTGGGCACATCCCCAGTAGGAGGTGTGCAGGAGGCAGCTGATCAATGTTTCTCTCTCATCGATGTTTCTGACTCTCTGTCCCTCTCCCTTCCTCTCTGTAAAGAATCAATAAAATATATTTTTTAAAAAAGGAAGTATGAATACATGCTACAACTTGGATGAACCTTGAAAATATTACGCTCAGTGAAAGAAGCCAGCCACAAAAATCCACAAGATTCCATACAGTTCAATCTATAAAGACAGAAAGTAGCCCTACCTGGTTTGGTTCAGTGGATAGAGCATCAGCCTGCGAACTGAAAGGTCCTGGGTTTGATTCCAGTCAAGGGCACAGGCCCGGGTTGTGGGCTTGACTCCCAGTAGTGAGTGTGCAGGAGGCAGCTGATCAATGATTCTCTCTCATCGTTGATGTTTCTATCTCCCTCTCCCTTCCTCTCTGAAATCAGTAAAAATACATATTTTTTTAAAAAGGACAGAAAGTAGATTAGTGGCTCCTAGGGCTGGGGAGGTGAGGAGGTGGTGCAGAATGATAGCTAAAAGATACAAGAGTTCCTTTTGAGGTGATGACAATGTTCTAAAATTGACTGTAGTGGTGATTGCACTTATCTCTGAATATACTAAAAATCACTTACCTATATGCTTTAAAAGGGTGAATTTTATTATATATGAATCATATCCGAGTAAAGCTACTTTAAAATAGAAATTGAAGACATGTTGTGTTCATGTTCTCTCTCCCCAACCCATATACCCCTCAAACCAAAAAATTCGAATGAATTAACTTTGAATTAATACTTATTACCCATAATTAATTATCACTTGCCTGTAGCTACTTTCCTTGCCATACCACTTAGTTTTTATTATAAAGAAAGCACAATTTTGTTTTATGTCACTTTGGGGGTATATTTAATGCCCTAACATGAATATAATAATATTTACACTTGATGTATGCATATACACATAAAGTAGGTGAGTCCTACTTTTTATGCTGTAAGTTAGAACTAAGAAATTAGACTTTTGAATTAGGACATCAAATGCATAATTTTCTTCTTGAATCAAGAATTCTATCATGAAACACAACACCCTCTACTAAATCTAAAAAGCTACAAAAACAATATTCCACTATCTCTCTGATATTTTTCAGGTGGCAGCATTCTGGTTCCTGATCCATCTCACAAGTGGCAGATCAGGGGTAAGAAAGCAAAGCACCAGTCCTTGCCACTGTGGCTCATTTGAGTGGAGTGTTGCCCCATACACCAAAAGGTTAGAATTCCGTCAGGGCACATACCTAGGTTGCAGGTTCGATTCCACAGTCTGGATCTGTACTCCCTTCCTCTCTCTCTAAAATAAATATATTCTTGGTGAGGATTTAAAAAAAATTTAAGCCAATCACCAAATGCAGCCCTCCTCTGGTCTCCAAATAGCTGTCTGCCCACGTCTCGCTAGAGCCTCTCTTGTCCTCTGTTCGTCACACCTTTGGTGACAATGACCCACGAACATGCCTAATACTTTTCATAGCTCTGTGCTTTTCTCACCCTGGGGCGAAATCCTCTTCCTCTCTTCCACCTAGACTGAGCTCAAAGTTTTCTATAAAACTTTCACTAAACAACCAATTCTCATGGTCCAATGTATACAATTTCTCTGTCCTTTGGGCTCCCGTCACATAACAATTTTAAACCATCTTATATTAACAGTTAATGGTTTTACCAATGTATCTCTCTTAAGACTGTAGGGTACTCATAAAAAAGAATGAAATCTTATTTGTCACCTGGATGGACCTAGAGGGTATCAGGCTAAGCGAAATAAGTCAGAGGAAGACAAATTCCACTTCTATGTGGAATCTAAAGAACAAAATAAATCTCCGAAACCGGTTTGGCTCAGTGGATAGAGCGTCGGCCTGTGGACTGAAGGGTCCCGGGTTCGATTCCGGTCAGGGGCATGTACCTTGGTTGCGGGCGCATCCCCAGTAGGGGGTGTGCAGGAGGCAGCTGATCGATGTTTCTCTCTCATCGATGTTTCTAGCTTTCTATCCCTCTCCCTTCCTCTCTGTAAAATATCAATAAAATATATATAAAAAAAGAACAAAATAAATGAACAAATGACACAGAAACAAACTCATAGATACAAAGAACAGATTGATGGTTGCCAGAGGGGAGGGGGTTGATGGACTGGGTGAACAAGGTGAAAGGATTAAGAAGTACAAATTGGCCCTAGCTGGTCTGGCTCAGTGGATAGAGCATTGGCCTGCAGACTGAAGGGTCCCGGGTTCGATTCCAGTCAAGGGCACATGCCCAGGTTGTGGGCTCAACCCCCAGTTGGGGGCATGCAGGAGGCAGCCGATCAATG
Source organism: Plecotus auritus (assembly GCF_963455305.1). Taxonomy (NCBI): domain Eukaryota; kingdom Metazoa; phylum Chordata; class Mammalia; order Chiroptera; family Vespertilionidae; genus Plecotus; species Plecotus auritus. The sequence goes on along the minus strand of NC_137770.1, from coordinate 81,312,578 downwards.
ATTCTCTCTCATCATTGATGTTTCTATTTCTCTGTCCCTCTCCCTTCCTCTCTGAAATCAATAAAAATGTTGTGGTTTTTTTTTTAAAAAGAAGAAGTACAAACTAGTAGTTACAAAATAGTCACAAGACTATAAAGTACAGCACAGGGAGTATAGTCAATATTATAATAACTATCTATGGTGCCAAGTACTTAAATTATCAGGGGGACCACTTCATAAATTCTATGGCTGTCTGGCCACTGTGCTATACACCAGAAACTAATACAAAATAGTGTTGGATGTCAACTGTAATTGAAGAATAAAAAAGAATAGGCACTTAAGAAAAGACCATTTTTTATTCTTAATATAACACTATTTGAAAGAGATTTCAAAAGCTTTCCATCCAAAATGCTTCTTCCATATTATACTACTAACTGGCATGTCACCATTAGAGGCTCATCCAGCCCTATCCTTTCTCAAAAGGCAAATGGACTGGGAGTGTAGTGTGGTTGTCAAACATGCCAGCCAGCTGACGGCAAGTTGATAAGCACAAACAGTGCAATGAGCCAAAAAAGGGGCCATGTCTGGCTGCTGCGTCACAGAGAGGTTCTGACTAAGCAAAAATGAAGAGAAAGACTAGAGCCCAGAACGTGAGCAACAGGGGAAAAGAAAGTGCTCAAATAGAAGTTGAGTAAGAGCCAACTCAAGTTACCTGGGGTTGACAAAACTAATCAGCAGTGAAGTGGCTGGCAGCAGATAAAGGGGTATTTGCCACTGCATTGTCAGAATGGAGTGAAGAAGAATACAGTTGCTATTAATTATGAAAGAAGGTAGAGTAGTGGATAATTAAGAGGAAATATAATTAGGGCTTAACATGGAACTGGCAACAATGGAACAGAAGTGGACACCAGTAAAATAATTCAGATATTCATGAGTATAAACAGGAAAGCATTCAGAAGGCAAGGGACAGAGGCAAGACTGGCCTGAGGGAAGTGGCCTTCATAGACCAGTTAGCCCTTCCTTATCATTTTCTAACATCTTTCTCTATTTTCATCATCTTGCCTTTTCTTCAACCTTTCCTTAATTTACATACATCATCTCAGTCCTTAGCTACTTGTCTGAGAAGCAGATAGTCTCACAAGACATGTGCTCTCATAGCCATTTATGCCAATCTTGGCCTGTGCCCCAGCCTTATCCCAAATTGCACAAAAAAATAAAAATAAATTATTTCATCTTTTTCTTTATTCTCAAAATATGATAGTATTAAAGTTCAAGAGGTATTGAGCTGGTCCCTTTGTGCTCGCCAGCACTTTGTGGGAGGTAGAACTGAATCCCCAGGAATGTGAAAGCATTATCTCAGAAAGCTAGCAGCAACTATTAACTGTGTCAAAGTCAGTAGCCCGAGTCAAATCCTGGGAACGTTCATGGATGTGTAGTAGGGTTTGGCTTGGGCTCCAGCTCTTGAAAATAGTGGAAGTGAAAATAATGAAGTGTTATGAGAAGACAGTTGAGCAAAAGAGCACTAGGCACCAGAAGGGTCTGGTGGGAGAAGTGGGGAAAGTGAAGGATAGGGATCTTCCTCTCCTTTCTGCCACTATCTAACACCAGAGGCATGTCACCTCAGCAAGGGTCCAAAGTAGGTAGCAGCTACTTGGGTCCCACAATGTAGAGGGCCAGACCACTCCGGGGCTGGTTAACTGTCACGGTCAGGCAGTGGAATGCTAGCCATAAGGATGGAGACAAACTGTTCCAATTTCTGCGCAGCTTGTTTCCCAGCATTTAGTACTTCCTCGTGGTTGGCTTTCTCCAGGCTTTCATAATCCATGATGACCTTGTTAGTGATGAGGGAGAAGCCAAAGACTCGAAGTCCACAGTGCCTTGCAACTACAACTTCTGGTACTGTGCTCATGCCTGATGGAGAGAAAGGAAAGCCATGTGTCAGGACCCTTAAGTGACTCTTTTCTTCACCGTTTATCCTAATCTATAACTGTCTGTGGTAATTTTAAAGTCAGTTCAAAGGATGCAGCTCCATCTTCCAGCCAGAGGTACAGAAGGTGACTATGACATTGGTTAGAATAATCTTTAGAAACAGTTATCAAATCAAGTATACGTCATTAGCATTACAGCTGTTTAAGCCCCTGATGCTGAGTGGGGAGGTCTGATGCTATAACACATCAAACTTCACCACCTTAATACCTTTCTAGAAATCACTTCCTAGAAAGTCAATCTTTCTCAAGTCAAATCTTCTCCCAATCCACTATCAGGTCTATAATCTTTTACTCCTTCCCTTTTCTAGTTTACCAGATCCCTCCCTCTTCAAGCCTCTAGCCAAGTATCCCTTCTCACCAACAGCATCAGCACCCAGCTTCTGCAGCATACGAGATTCTGCCACAGTCTCAAAGCTGGGGCCTGTCACCATAATGTAGGTCCCTTCCTGTAGCTCTCTCTGCTCTCCCATTTGTTTCCAGGTACTGTGAGCCTTCTGCCTCATCTCCCGGTCGTAGGCATCAGACATGGCAGGAAAACGAACTCCAAACCTAGGGCACAGGTTGGATTATCTCAGATTAATGAAATACAATGAGCTCTCTCCTCACTTCCAGACAAGTCCTTACACCACCACCCCCCATCTATAAACAAAGGAGCAAAATAAGTACCTTTCATCATTGGGCCCTATGAGAGGGTTCTCACCGCAGAGACCTGGTAGGTTGATGTGATCACGGATCAGCATGATATCTCCAACCTCAAACTTGGGATTGAGTCCTCCAGCTGCATTGGTGACCACTAGGGTGTCCACACCCAGAAGATGGAAAACCCTCACTGGGAATGTCACCTTGGAAGCAAAATATAAAAGATCAGAAAGTATTCTTTAAAATTTCACCAATCCATTATTCAGATATGCACGCCTTACATCATGAAAGGAGGGAACCAAAAATCTGCCTAGTTAGGCAATAAAGTGGGATAGAGAGCTCTCTCCCTTTCTTCCAGATCCAACCCAGACTTATGTCCCGAATTTACCTTCCAGAGTGGGTAGCCTTCATACATGTGGAACCTGCCCTGCATCATCACACAGTTTCTGCCATTCAGGACCCCAAACACCAGTCGACCAGCATGACCTGGCACTGAATACAAAGAAAGAAAGGGAAATGAATGGGATGATGTTTTCATACAACATTGAGCACCTGCTATGAGTCCACTCACTGTGCTCAACATGTGAGGATATAATTAAGCAAAAGAAGATGTTATTATGTTCACTTTCAGAAATTTAGGTCGGTGGTGATAGAAATTAATCATAAACTTACAAATAAATACTTAAGTACATTCAAAGATTAGGACTATGGGGGTAAGAATGTTCAATGTGAACATATATCAAAGGAAGGGGGAAAAATTTTTTAAAGAAATTTCCAAACAATAAGAAAGCCATATGGTAAAAGAATAAGTGAGCAAAAAAAAATAGGATTAGTGGGAAATAATGAATGCTATAATTATAGACCGCTTTCCCAAAATTCTCAGAGTATGTATTCCTATGTATTACCTGAACTAAACTATATGCACCTTCACTCCTGAAAGGACGGTCATAGTATATTCTTCTTCCTAAAGAGGCTCCTAAATAAGGGCAAGGAGCTGAATTTGGACCCACACAAAGTCTTCTCCATTAGGACTCCAAACTGTCCTGGGGAACACATGCCCATGATGGGGCGTGGGAATGCAAAAAGAACTCCCACACAGATGTAATAACCATCATTACCATTTTCTTTATCTGACACTTCTCCTCTAATGAACATGGCGAACTTATCTTTTAAAAAATGGATGGTCTGCCCTGGCTGGTTTGACTCAATGGATAGAGCGTTGGCCTGCGGACTGAACGGTCCCAGGTTCAATTCCGGCCAAAGGCACATGCCTCGGTTTCTGACTCGATGCCCAGTAGGGGGCGTGCAGGAGGCAGCCAATCAATGATTCTCTCTCATCATTGATGTTTCTCTCTTTCCCTTCCTCTCTGAAATCAATGGAATATATATTTTTTTAAATGGATGATCTGGGAGAGGAACCAAAACCAAGAGGAAGAGTTGAGAGACATTTAGAAATAGAGGTTTATTTTTTTTAATTACCAGTAATAGAACATAGGTGAGAGTTAGGAAAACGCAGGTGGAATATACATAATAAGTTGATAAAGCTTAAAAAATGAATCCTCTTGTTACTTAGTACAGTGCCCTTCTAACTGAAGATAGAAGTGGCAGGTGGAGCCAATGTCACTGCTGTCTCCCTTACAAAATTTTGCTCTCCATCTCTCTTTTTAGTATTTCCTTCTCCAACCCCCATCCCCACCTTCTTGCTCTGGTCTCCCAGTCTTACTCCAAAGGGTTTGAAAAATAACTGAAAAATCTGTTTACTCATCTGGCCAAGGTGGCCAGTGACTGAGCATTGACCCAGAACCAAGAGGTCACTGGTTTGATTCCTGATTGATGTTTCTCTCCCATGGATGTTTTTATCTTTCTATCCCTCTCCCTTCTCCTCTCTCTAAAACCAATAAAAACATTCCTTTTGATCTGTTAAAAATCCTAACTCTCCAGGGAAAAGAGGAAGGTAGAAATCCAAAGAAGTATTAAATTAACCAATGAAAGTTAATTATCTGAAAAATTAATAAGTAAACCAAGTAAGCTACCCTTGTAAAAATAAATAAGTTACCCAAGTAAGCTACAGTACACTTGAAACTTGCCTCTATTTCACTTGGCCCTTTTGTAAGCCTTCACTGTAGAGCTTTCCAGCTGCTATTAGGATGCTGGGTATGTTATCCTCGGGTCCCTCTGTGCATAGGGGACATCTGCCCTTTTCCCCCTCAAAAGGGCCAGTGTGTTAGGTTAGGTGTATTCATGGATTATTTATATATTTATTTTCAAGAACATGGTAGTCTGTGTGTCCATTTGTTGTTGTGCTCTAGCCTGTGCCTTATCCTAGGACTGAAGCTAGAGCTGGGGAGATTAGAAATGGCAGGAGGACACAGGACAGAGGAGGCCTGATTTTGCCCTGGGAGGTTACAGGCAAGGCTTTTTCCATTTAAGCTGCAGTGATGATGTAGGTGTGTGAGTATGTATGTGGTGACTACAGTGTGTATGGGGGAGGTGTTGTAGAGCTTTAAGGAGGGCTGAGTCATTAAAGCATAGGAAATGTGTCATCATCTAGTACCATTGACACACACATGCCCTATTATGACAGTCCTTCTAGTGGAATTTCATTCTAAAGTCATTCTGATTCATGGTGGTTTATTTTCTACTCTTACAAGTTGTCTTTAGTCCCATGCTATAGAGCAGGGGTGGGGACCTTTTTCTGCCCAGGGCCATTGGGATATTTAGAATATCATTTGAGGCCATACAAAATTATCAACTTAAAAATTAGCCTGCTATAGTTGGTCAAACATTTAAGTAACTCACCCCTAATGCCTTGGCAGGGCCAGACCAAATGATTTCATGGGCTTTATATGGCCCGCAGGCCTGACATTCCCCACCCCTGCTTATAAAGGTCTGGGCATAGAAGCATTGCCCTCCCATCAGAATCCCATCAATGTCAAATCTCAGGGGGAAGGTGGAGGTGGGTGGGAAGAGGTCAACCAAAGAACTTACATGCATAACACATGGACACAGACAAAAGAGTGGTAGAGGCATGGGGTGGGGTACAGGGGCAGGGTATAAGGGGCAGGGTATAAGGGTCAGTGGGAGAAAAAAAGGTGACATATGTAATACTTTCAACAATAAAGATTTTTTAAAAAAAAGAATCCTATCGATATCCCTCAATCCCACCCCTCTCTCCTTGCCAGTACCTGTACTTTGGGGAAAGTTTGGTATCTCACTGTAGTCAAAGATCTGGGTCTGAGTTAATTTATCAGTCAGGCCTCCTAAGCCAGAACCACAGATCACTGCCACTTGAGGTCGGTGTTTGGTGTGGGACAGAAGCCATTCTGCAGTATGTTGATAATCTTCATATGTGAATCTAGAAAAAGAGAAAAAAATCAAGGTGAGTTTTGCTCCCATACCAAGGGCATGAGAGACTAAAGACCTTTACTACAGAAAGGCTGGCAGGTACACCGAGGTGGCAGGGGACAGAGAAGCTAGCCACAGAGCTGCCCAGATTGGAGGCTCCTCTCTCTCAGGAAAGGCAACACTCAGCTCGACTAGCTGCCCACTCCCCTTTCCGAATCACACCCACTGGAAGTATGATATGAAATGCATTCGAAAGCCTGACAAAAGTTAATGTTTCCACCACCAGCCCCAACTTAAATTTTGCTATCACTTTCAGGTTTAATGTCTCTCCTTGTGACAAAGATTTAAAGAAGAAGGGACCAGAGTCCACAGAAGTATAGTTGAAATAATCAAATCAAGGAGGGTAAAGAGACCCTCCTATCTTACAGGCTCAGTTTGAAAATTAATTAATTTTGCTAATAAGCTCCAAATACCTAGGATTCCATAAATCAGGCTTCTGCTCCACAGCTCTTGAACCTTTCTCCCACTTTCCCCCCTGCTGTGTTCTCCTCCCAGTCTTCTCCCATTTTCCCTTCTCTGCACCAAGGTCCTTTGCCCTTCAGAGACCTAAGGACACACACTTATCCAGAACCCATACACTTGGTCCCTCCCCTCACCCCTCCCCCCCCCCCCCCCCGCACTCCTAATCAACCTAGAATTTTTCTCACAGGTCCAGTCCAATTCTCACACCCATCTGGGAAGACCAAAGATTGAAGAAGAAGGAAAAAAAAGTCAAACTGAGGTGCAACAGAGCTGAATACAATTAAGGAAGCCTCTAGGAAATCCTATCCTTCAAAAGAAGAACCTTTGAAACAAGATGGCTCTACAATACACCAGGAATGTAGCTAGGTAAGGGATAGGGGCGAGGGCAATGGAGCTGGGGCCACGAGATGATGGAGCAGAGAAGCAATAAGATGGTAAACAGTTCATCAAATAGCATCCCTAAGAGGTGCAAAGGAAATGAAAGAAGTAAGACCTAGACACCTAGCATATCTAGCCACAGATTATAGGACTTCCTCACTGGCCGTCAGTCCCCCAAGAACACCCTAGAGCCCTGGGCATCCAAAAGCCAGTGATCCCTAACGCTGGAAACTTGGACTTAGATTTCCAGGACTAAAGCAAAGAGAAGGGTTTTCAAAGGTGTGAGGTGAGGGTAGTGGGCAGGGTCTGTTGCTCAATTCACTAAATAAAGATTTCCTTTTCTCCTTGGAGACTCCATCCCCAACTTAATTGAACTCCAATTTGGAGGGAAAGGCTGTGTTGGCGAGGGACGTGAGCGGTATCTCCTCTGAAGGAGGAACTCAAGATATGGGCACAAAAAGTACCTTACAGCTTTACCTAGACTCTAGAATGGGAATCTGTGAAGAGCACATGGGGATGGGGGCATGCCTCCCTCTACACTTACACCCCAAACGTGTGGGTGTGCGCGCGCGCGCGCACAGACACCAGCTTCCTTTCGGTATAGACTACACTGTACTAACCGGTCCCCTCCCTGCTCTAGCGGCGCCACCTCAACTCTATTCCCACGTGCGCCCCTGCCGGCGCAAGCCGCCCCACGGCTCTGTCGCTTTGTCCCTGGCACCCGGCTCCATGCCAGGCCTCTGCATCTCCAGGGCACTCTCCCGGCCACCTCCGGGCTCGGAGTGCCAAGTTTCCAGGTTTCGGTGACAGCTATTTCCCCTCCCCAGGGGCCTTTGGGGTTCCTCGGGCCTGGTGCCCGCCTCACCGGCTCTCCATGGTCCCGTGGACGCTCTCTCGATGAGCCTGTCCTTCTGCGCAAGGTTCTGCTCCGCCGAGTTGGGCTGCCACAACCGGATCGGCACTGTAAACCCGGCGCGGGCTTATATCCCCAGCCCGGGAGTGCCCAGCCAATGGCAGCCACGTAAGAGGGCCGGCCCCATCTCCATGGTGACACACCCAGTTTCAATTGCTGGAGGCTGGGTTGTAAACCTGAGTTCTTCCCAGGGCTGGACCCTTACTCGCGCCTCACCCAGCACCTCCAGCATTTCATCCCTGCACCTATTCCGGTCCGCAGAGCCCGGTTTTCCAGCAAGAAGGAAACTCTGTGGGAAGAAGACTAGAAGCCAGGAGGGGGAGCTCCCCTCCCTGCCAATACCCCCTATCCCTCGCCCATGAATTGTAACCCCATTCCAGGTTGTGTCTGCAGCACACCGTGAGAGATTAAAAAGAGAAAATTTTAAACCTTAGATAGTGCAATCCTAGAAGAAAATTAAGTGAATCTGAGTTACTTCCTGGACAAAGGAAACTGGGTTGACCCTAGCAACATTGCTGATCTTGAGGTTACAGGATCTGAGTCTAAATCTAAGACCAGATGGGGAGAAGATAAAACTTTTAGGGGAAAGAATTCCTGGATCCTCAACACGAAGGGGGGTATGAGATGGGAAACCAGACAATCCCTTGATTTACACAATACTGGATCCAAGCAATACAGATAACTAGAGAAGGACTCATGTAACAAACTACATAATATAGCATTTTTGTAAGAATACAGCTATTGCCCTAATTTGGCTCAGTGGATGGAGTGTTGGCCTGTGGACCAAAAGGTCCTGGATTTGATTCCAGTTAAGGGCACATGCCTGAGTTGCAGGCTTGATCCCTAGTAGGGGGTGTGCAGGAGGCAGCCAATCAATGATTCTCATCATTGATGTTTCTATCTCTCTCTTCCTCTCCTTTTCTCTCTGAAATCAATACATATAAAAATTCAGCTATTTCCTCTCCCCACTTTTACAATTTTAACCAGCCTCACACAAAGTCATAAATCAATGGCCCCTGCTTAGCTATTGGAATCTTCCATCTGTTTCCACTCACCTAAAATCTAATCCTATATAATAAAAGGGTAATATGCAAATCGACCAGACAGCAGAAAGACTGGTCGCTATGATGCATACTGACCACCAGGGGGCAGATGTTCAATGCAGGAGCGCCGCTCAGCCACAAGCTGAGTACAGTGGAGGTGGTGGGAGCCTCTCCTGCCTCCGCAGCAGCGCTAAGGATGTTCAGGGGGGTGCAGGCCTAAGCCGTCAGTTAGACATCCCCTGAGGGCTCCTGGACTGCTAAAGGGCACAGGCCGGGCTGAGGGATTATCCCCCCTCCCCCCCAGTGCACGAATGTCATGCACTGGGCCTCTAGTCCTATATAATAAGTGGGTAATATGCAAATTAACCCTCACACCCTCACAAGATGGCTGCCTATAACCAGGCTGGCAGAGGGGTTAGTGAGGGATGACCAAATGACTGAACAGCAGGCTACATGGGGTGACCAGGCCAGCAGGGGATCTGTGAGGGGTGACCAGGCCGGCAGGGGGGGCAGTTGGGGCAATCAAGCTGACAGGGGGGGGCAGTGAGGGGCAACTAGGCCAGCAGCGGGGGCAATAGAAGCAACCAGGCCAGTGGGGGGGGCAGTTAGGGGCAACCAGGCCAACAGGGGAGGGGCAGTTGGGGGCAACCAGGCCAGCAGGAAGAGGGCAGTTGGAGGTGGCCTGGCCGGCAGGGGGGTGGCAGTTAGGAGTGATCAGGCCGGCATGCAGAGACAGCGAGGGGCGATCAGGCTGACAGGGGAGGGCAGTTAGGGGCGACCAGGCAGGCAGGCAGGTGAGCAATTAGGAGCCAACAGTCCAGGATTGTGAGCGGGATGTGCAACTGCTGGTTTAGGCTTGATCCCGGATATCCCCCGAGGGGTCCCAGATTGGAGAGGGTGCAGACTGGGCTAAGGGGACCCCCCCCACACCCGGCCCGCCAATGCACGAATTTCGTGCACCTGGCCTCTAGTGTATATAAGTATATATACACTAGAGGCCAGGTGCATGAAATTCATGCACAGGGGGTGTATCCCTCAGCCCAGCCTGCACCCTCTCCAATCTGGGACCCCTCAAGGGATGTTCGACTGCCCGTCGGACATCCCTCTCACAATCCAGGACTGCTGGCTCCCAACTGCTCTCCTGCCTGCCTTCCTGATTGCCCCTAACCTCTTCTGCCTGCCAGCCTGATCACCCCCTAACCACTCCCCTGCCAGCCTGATTGATGCCTAACTGCTCCCCTGCCAGCCTGTTTGCCCCTAACTGCCCTCCCCTGCAGGCCTGGTCACCCCTAACTGCCCTCCCCTGCAGGCCTGGTCACCCCCAACTGCCCTTCCCTGCAGACCCAGTCACCCCCAACTTCCCTCCTCTGCTGGCCTGGTCACCCCTAACTGCCCTCCCCAGCAGGCTTGATCACTCCCAACTGCCCTCCCTTGCAGGCCTGTCCCTCCCAACTTCCCTCCCCTGCTGGCCATCTTGTGGTGGCCATCTTGTGTCCACATGGGGGCAAGATCTTTGACCACATGGGGGCAGCCATCTTGTGTGTTGGAGTGATGGTCAATCTGCATATTACGCTTTTATTACATAGGATAGAGGCCTGGTGCACGGGTGGGGGCCAGCTGGTTTGCCCTGAAGGGTGACCCAGATCAGGGTGCGGGTTCCCTTGGGATGTGGGGCGGCCTGGGTGAGGGGCCTGTGGAGGTTTTCAGGCCAGCCACACCCCCCGGCGACACAAGCAGAGGCCCTGGGATCTGGGATTTATTTATCTTCTACAATTGAAACTTTGTAGCCTTGAGCGGAGCCAAGCCTTCTGCTCGTTCAGTGGCTGCAGCCATTTCTGTTGGGATTTATTTATCTTCTATAATTGAAACTTTGTAGCTTGAGTGGAGGCCTGGGCCAGCAAGGGCAGGCGGAAAGCTTGGCTTCCTCCATTGCCAGGGAAACCCAAGCCTCCCTCCTGCTCTCTGTGGCTGCAGCCATCTTGGTTGGGTTTATTTGCATATTCTCTCCTGATTGGCTGGTGGGTGTGGCTGCTGGGTGTAGCGGATGTATGGTCAATTTGCATATTACTCTTTTATTATATAGGATATATATATATATATATATATATATATATATATATGCAGAAACAGTGCCAAATGAATGCTTTATTCTATCATTATTGTTACAATCGGTTTTTTATTATTATTACTATCCCTATTCATCCAGTAATTTTAGCAAAGATAACAGGGTGATTTAAAGTAAATCTTACTGGGCCTAACCCTGTAGTTCAGTTGGTTAAAACATTGTCCTGATACACCAGGGTTGTGGGTTCCCCAGTCAGGGCACATACAAGAAGCAACCATGAAGGCATAAAACAACAAATTAGTGTTTCTCTCTCTTCCCCCTTCCTCTCTGTATCTAAAAATCAATAAATAAAATTTTAAAAATAAAGTAAATCTTAATGACCTTAGTAATGAGACTATGAACAACTGAGACATCAAAAGCATTATATTAAATGATGGATAAGATCAGTCACAGGTAAAATTCAGCCCAAGAAAATATCTATTCAATTTGATTGCTGAAAAGCTTTTTTTTAAAAAAAAAACACTCCAAATCCAATCCAACTTACACAAAAGACAAGATTAGAATATGATTATATATAAGAAAATGCAGCCCTAGCTGGTTTGGCTCAGTGGGTAGAGCATCAGCCTATGGACAGAAGGGTCCTGGGTTCGATTCCAGTCAAGGGCACATGCTAGGAGTTGTGGGCTCAATCCCTAGTAGGGGGTGTGCAGGAGACAGCCTATCCATGATTCTCTCTCATCACTGATGTTTCTATCTCTCCCTCTCCCTTCCTCTCTGAAATCAATAAAAACATATTTTTTTAAAGTGTAAACTTAATTCGTTTTAATGGACTCTCTAAAGTTAGTGTATAGAAACCAAAAGCAGATGCTCTACAATATATCTACAAAATAAAAATTCAGGGACAAGTCTCAATTTTCTATAGTAATTCTAAGGCATCATATGGGAAAGAATCTGCAGTATATATAAACATTCCCATCACCCAAGAAATGTACTGTTATGTGACAGGCAAGGACAGTTTACCAGACCCCTCCTTAGTCAGATGGTATAACCTTCAGAACTACACAACATACTCTATTCTGAATTCAAGTTCAGCAACCAATGTTATGCTCCCTCTCCCGGCCAACTCAAAGCCCAAGTGCCAAGTTTCTCTTGAAGCCCCAATTTCTTCAATCTGTTTCACCTATGACCCAGAGAGGCGTCTACCCTACAAGGTCCAGCACATCTTCTCAAGCCACATCTTTATCTTGGTCTATTCAACAGGAGGACCCAGGCCCTAGGTTGCATTAAACCCTACCTTGGATCCTGTCCTACCCCTAACTTTGGTTTATTTACATCTCTTACTGCTATCCTCACAGTTTTTGACCTTTAAATGGTACAGATTCAGGTGTTCTGTGTTTGTGTGCATTTGCTGTACTACGAACACTGATGTATAGCAGATACTAAAAGGTCAAAACTATAAAATGTCTATTATTTCTACTTAGGCCACGTTAGCTTAAAAATAATAGGCCAGCCCAACCGGTTTGGCTCAGTGGTTGAGCATTGACCTATGAATCAGGAGGTCAGGGTTCCATTCCCAGTCAGGGTACATGCCCAGGGCTCAACCCTCAGTAGGGGGCATATGGGAGGCAGCTGATCAGTGATCCTCTCTTATCATGGTTGTTTCTATCTCTCTTTCCCTCTCCCTCCCTCTCTGAAATCAATAAATATATATATATTTTTTTTTAAATAATAGGCCCTAGCTGGTTTGGCTCAGTGGATATAGCATCAGCCCTCGGACTGAAGCGTCCTGTGTTCAATATCAGTCAAGGGCACATACCTCGGTTGCAGGCTCTCAGCCCTGGTCAGGGTGCATGCAGGAGGCAACCAATCCATGTGTCTCTCTCACATCAATGTTTCTCTCTTTGTGTCTCTCCCTCTCCCTTCCACTCTCTCTAAAAATCAATGGAAAAATATCCTCAAGTGAGGATTAGAAAAATAAAAAATAGCAAAGAAGGAGCTGCCACGTGCAGAAACTATTTCTAAAAAAAAATAAAAATAAATTAAAAATAATAGGCCAGTGGCTGTCCCTCTCAGAGCATGCTGTCTTTCCCTTTCCCCTCTACTTCCCCGCAGGCCTGGTAACGTTACCCTTCTCTCTCCTAAGCGCCAAGGGCCATTCTTTTGCCTCTGTAACTTGTTTTCTGAGTCCACAAAACCCAGTTGGCTCACTTTTACTACCTCTGTAACTTTCTAAATAAACTTCCTCTTATAATTTGGAAATAATAATAATAGGCCAATGTGAGAAGCAAACAAACATTTGAGATCCAAAAGAATAGCTATTCAGGAAGCACTGATTCAGGCAGAAACCCAAGTAGGCGGTGAAAGGAAAGGGTGTTTGTGAGAAAGGGAAACGGGAGCAAATACACAAACAGAAGGAATTTCTTTAGGTGCAGATAAGCTAATGCAGCGATGTTAATTCTAAAGAATGTTTTTTAGGCCTGTAGTCATAATATCTGCTTTCTTCTTATCTACAGAAACAGTTGTTTGGGATACAATGTTTCTTTAGTCCAAAGGTTATTTTGCCAGTTTTAACATTTCAGGAGTTTGAGGAGTAAGACATACAAGGGAACTCTCCCTGCGCAAGCAGTTCTGCTCATACATAAAGTGACTCTGCTTGTATTAGTTTTTATAGTCATCTCAAGCGAAGGCCCCATACTCTATTCCAGTGATTTTTCAACCTTTTTCATCTCATGGCACATGTACAATAATCCCTAAAATTCTGTGGCATACCAAAAAATATATTTTTTACCGATCTGACTTAAAAAAATAGATATAATTTTTGATTCATTCACACCGGACAGCTGTTGTTGTGTTGGCCCTTGTCGTTTTTTTATTTGACAATCTAAGGGGAAAGAGGTCAGTGCCACTGGCTAAATAATCATGTATGGCATGCTTTAAAAAAATTTTGTGGCACACTGGTTGAAAATTGCTGCTCTACTCCTTTATGACCATTTTGATCTATTTTCAGCACCCCGACCAGAGGTTACCAATTTCTTAGTTTATAATGAGCTTAGTATCTCAACAATTTTTTTTTATAGCAACCCTAGGTCATAAGAAATACCTAACAGTTTTGCTTTTAAGTGGTTGGTTCATAACAACTTAGTAACAATTTTTAAAAAACAATATACACAAGTTGGAAGGGAAAAAAATTTTTTTTCTTAAATAGCCACAAATAGTTACTAAAGGAATTGATGTGCCTGTTGGAGACTGCACAACTTCTCAAACCTTGGAATCCGACACTGCTACCCCCATTTCCCGTTCTGTGATTTTCACATAGTACTTACTTTTTTTTATCAGAGGAATGGAAAACCAGGTTTTGCAAAGATATTTTGAAATCAAAAGGAATGTAGCAGAATCTAATGTTCAAATTGTGAATTACCTCCAGCTGCTAATTTGCATTGTATACAGAAATATTGATTATTGCTGTGTTTCCTTTAATTTTTTTTAAAGAATAGCTTATTGATTTAGAGAGAGAGGGTAAGGGAGAGGGAGAGATAGAAACACCGATGTGAGAGCACAATATCCATTGACTGCCTCTTCCACACCCCCTACCAAGGATCCAGCCACAACCCAGGTATGTGCCCTTGAAGGGGAATGGAACCAGCAACCTTCTGGTGCACAAAACAACACCCAACCAACCAAGCCACATTGGCCAGGGCTCCTTTAAAAAAATTTAATATCCCATGGTGCCTCTGTGAATTTTTACCTTGGCACAGAGTTTGGGAAGTATGGCCTTAATCACTCAATGCCACCTTGTTATCTTGAATCTGTGTAGTGTAAAAGAATGGACTTTGTCATCAAACTACCTGTGTATGAATTTCATCTCTATGCCCTACATACCAGTTGTGTGACCCAAGGCAAGTAAAATTCTCACTATGCCTCAGTTTCCTCATATGTAAAATGGGACAATAATAGTACTTACTATTGTTGCAAGAATTATATAAAATGCTTAAGTGTTTAGCTAATGCCTGGAATTATAGTAAGCACACAGTAAATGTTGTCTATTATTGTTATTCCCCATTGTCTCTTTTTCTTTCTCTAGACCACTTAACTGTGAATTGGATCAGAAGAAAAGCTAGAGGTACACCCAGCCCATCAACAGCAATTCTAATCCTGCACTATTTAAAACAGTACCCACTAGCCACATGCAACAATTTAAACTTAATAAAATAAAGATGACATAAAAATAAAAATTCCATTTCTTAGTTATACTAACCACATTTTGACTGCTCCATAGCCACATGTGCCTAGTGGCTACCACATTGCATAGCATAGAAACATTTCAATCATTACATAAAGGTCTACTGCCCAACACTGCTCTTATCTTTTCTGGTCATGCTGCCCTGTACCCACATAAAAGAAACTGGAACTATGTTTTATTTTATACATTTAGGGTTCCTGTAGTCAGGAATCAAATAATCATCAAGGGGTGATTATAGCCTATTACTGCCTTATTACCCTTTCTTCTATCTTATCACGCCTTCTAAATGCTGAGGGACTCCCTTGTCCAAATGTACTCATTAACCCGCCCATCCCCCACACTCAAGATCAAGGAAACTGAAGAACAGAAGGGACAGATTCTAAGTCACTCAGCATTGCCTTACAGAATGAAAAGATGTCTCCAGATAGTGACTCCAACATCAACATTTATAGAAGGAGACTCAGCCGCTGAGGATCCTTTAGGTGAAAAATCTATTTTATTCCTGTTCTCTCCACTGAGATGTCTCATTCCCTCTAGACCAGAAGTAGATGTTCTCCTCTTTAAATACTTATTCCACCACCACTACCAACCTTAAATCCTCTATTTTATCTAATTCCTAAAATTAAAATATTATTT
Organism: Plecotus auritus; assembly: GCF_963455305.1. Lineage (NCBI taxonomy): Eukaryota > Metazoa > Chordata > Mammalia > Chiroptera > Vespertilionidae > Plecotus > Plecotus auritus. The sequence continues at coordinate 81,296,830 of NC_137770.1, read as the reverse complement.
TATTTTAGGTGGAGGTTTTCTCCTGTTAAAGGATCACTTTTATTTCTCTTCTCTAAGAGTGAGATTCCTATCTTGCCTCACTCAGTGGCAGGAACAGAGTGAAGATTTTAAAAAAAAAAAAAAACACATTTTTTTAAGCCCTGGCCTGCGGTTGGAGCATTGTCCCATATACCAAAAGGTTGAGGGTTTCATTCCCGGTCAGGGCACATATCTAGGTTGTGGATTTCATCCCAGATCAGGGCTCACATGGGATGCAACCGGTCAATGTTTTTCTCTCACCTCTCTCTCTCTCTCTCTCTCCATTTCTCTCTCTCTAAAAATCAATAAAAACATGTCCTTGAGTGAGGATTTTTAAAAAAACTACTTACCCTCAATTCCAAAAACCTTAGCACCCAGATAAGGAGGCAGACTATACCCAAAAGAACAGGGCAAAAGGCTCAGTATAATAAACAGCAATTGACCCCTTAAAACCAGACCACACCCTACCCCACCTCATCCAACACTTCCATACTAACCCTTGTCTTGGTTAATTCACTCTGCATATTACCAAAAACATTCTTTATATATATTCTAAAGGTCCAGTGCATGAAATTCGTGCACGGGTGTGTGTGTGTGTGTGTGTGTGTGTGTCCCTCAGCCCAGCCTGCACCCTCTCCAATCTGGGACCCCTCAAGGGATGTCCGACTGCCCATTTAGGACTGATCCCATTTAGGCCTGATCCCACTGGGATTGAGCCTAAATGAGCAGTCGGACATCCCTATCACAATCCAGAATTGCTGGCTCCCAACTGCTCGCCAGCCTGCCTCCCTGATTGCCCCTAACCGCTTCTGCCTGCCAGCCTGATCACCCCCTAACCACTCCCCTGCCAGCCTAATCGACACCTAACTGCTCCCCTGCCGGCCTGATTGCCCATAACTGCCTTGTCCCTCCTAACTGCCCTCCCCTGCAGGGCTGGTCACTCCCAACTGCCCTCCCCTGCAGGCCTGGTTGCCCCTAACTGCCCTTCCCTGCTGGCCTGGTTCCCCCCAACTGCCCTCCCCTGCAGGCCTGGTCCCTCCCAACTGCCCTCCCCTGCCAGCCATCTTGTGGTGGCCATCTTGTGTCCACAGGGGGGCAGCCATCTTGTGTGTTGGAGTGATGGTCAATTTGCATATTACCTCTTTATTATATAGGATATGTAAGAAGCAGAAGAGATATCAGGGATATGTATGCACAGAAAAGGCCATGTGAGGCCACAAAGGAGAAAGCAGCTATCTTCATGCCTAGGAGAGAGGCCTGCTGACACCTTGATCTTGAATTCCAAGCCTCCAAAACTGTGAGAAAATAAATTTCTGTTGTTTAAGCCACCCAGTCTATGATCCTTTATTATGGCAGCCCTAGCAAACTAATACTCCTCCGTAGCTTGATTTTTCTCAATCTAAGTGAGAAGACTCCACTCCATAAATAAGATATCTAGTACCAGGAGTATTATTGAAATGATTTACCTACATGATACAGGACTACCAACCAATAAAACCCCACGCCAGCCTTTAACAACTGATGTCAGCTATGCTAGAGTCCCAAGCTGAATATTCAACCTGCTTTGTACTACAGCTCACAATATTGCTTGGTACATAAATTGACTTCAAGATGGAGCTCAAGTGCCCTAACTGGTTTTGCTCAGTGGATAGAGCATTGGTCCCCGACTGAAGGGTCCTGGGTTTGATTCCAGTCAAGGGCATGTACCTTGGTTGCAGCTGGATCCCCAGTAGGGGGCGTGCAAGAGGCAGCTGATCAACGTTTCTCTCTCATTGATGTTTCTGACTCTCTATATCTTTCCCTTCCTCTCCGTAAAATTAATAAAATTATATTTTAAGAAAAGATGGAGCTCGAGTTAACTGATTGATAGCCAGTTATCAAGCAATTTCTATATGCCAGATATTGAGCATAAAAAGGGCTTCAGTCTGAATACCATGCATTCTACCACCTCTATGTTTCTGTCCTTTTCAATCTGCTTAGCAGATGATGTGAATGCAAAAGTATTAAACAATAGTCTTAAGACTTAAGCTCTTAGTCCTACTTCAATCTCTCTCAGCTTAAGTGACTAGCTCACAGAGCCTCAGTTTCCACATTTGTAAAATAAAAATAGTCTTGCCCTCCCTGTCCATCTCATAGGGGCATTTGAACCTACTTTATTATTTTTTATTAAATTTCTTGGGTTGACATTGGTTAATAGGATCATATAGTTTACAAATGTACATTTCTATGATACATGATATATATTACATTGTGTTCCTACCACCCAAAGTCAAATCATCTTCCATCACCATATATTTGGCCCCCTTTACTACATCCCCACTCCCTTCCCTCTGGTAATCACCATACATACTATTGTCCATGTCCATAAGTTTATTTTATTTTTTTAAATATATTTTTATTGACTTCAGTGAGGGAGGGAGAGGAATAGATAGAAACATCAATGATGAGAGAGAATTATTGATTGGCTGCCTCCTGCACACCCCCTTGTGGGGATCAAGCCCGCAATCCAGGCATATGCCCTGACCAGGAATCAAACATGTGACCTCTGGTTCATAGGTTGACCTCAACCACTGAGCCATGCTTGCTGCACGAGTTTCAGTTTTATATCCCACGTATAAATTAAATCATGGTTCTTGGCTTTTCCTGATTTATTTTGCTTAGTAAATGGCAGTATCATAAGGGGATTTGAAATAAGTATTTTATTAACTATGATCAAATTACAGATATTATCTTTACTTTTTGCATTTTTCTGCCAATTGACCTATTCAAGACAGAGCTCAAATCCAAGTTATCCATGAACAATAAGAGAATAATCCTTCATTGTATTCATTATATTATTATTTATTTTTAAAAATATAATTTTATTGATCTCAGAGAGGGAGAGGGACAGAGAGAAAAAAACATCAATGATGAGAGAGAATCATTGATTGGCTGCCTCCTGCATGCCCCCTACTGGGGATCGAGCCCACAACCCAGGCATGTGCCCTTGACTGGGAATCAAACCCGGGACCTTTCAGTCCGCAGGCCAGCACTCTATCCACTGAGTCAAACTGGCCAGGGCCCTTCATTATATTTTTAAATTTTTCTCTAGCTACTCTGACTAGAAATGATTTTTCCCCCTGAATTCATATTATACTGTTTAATTCATTTGTTATGGAAGCACATGTTATGTCATGATTTTCTAATATTGATTTTTCCATGTAATAGATTACTAGTGCTTATATTTTATACTGTTAATTTTTACATTATCATGTCACCCTACCCAGAGTGTCAGTTTCTTCTTTCACAAAGAGAAAATATTTAACAAATATTTTGCAGATGTATAGATTGCTGATATTCTACCATTTATAGTAGGTTGAAAAACAACTGAAATATCTCACCAGGATTTGAAGTTCATTTCCCCACACCTTGAATCTGTGCAGGCCCTGTGACGTGATATGACCACTAGAATGTGGTAGGAATGAAGGACTTAAGATGCCTTTCATCTTCTCCTTTCACCCTCTTGGACCATCCTTCAAAGTACCACCAACCAAGCCCAACCAAGCCAGCACATACAACTACCAGACATATAAATGAGGCCATCTTGGACCATTCAGTTTTTACAGTTACCTCTGACTGCATGATCATGAATGAGCCCAAGGAGACCAGTAATAGAACCATGCAGCCAACTTGCAGAATCATGAGGAAAAAACCAAAATACTTTGTTTGGGTGTTGTTCATTATACAGGAATAGATCACTGAAGACCAGAAGAGGCATTTCTCTCTTCCATACTGACAGGGTTTTTTCCTACCTCTTTTCACAACTTACCTTGCTTTCTGGGCATGTGTCTTCTAAGCACTACCAGATTGTTATGTCACTGGGGTGAGACAGAATTTATTGATCTTAGATCTCTGCTAAAGTACTGTGCCCAGAACTGTAGGGAGTGGGTGTTGAGTACATTTGTAGAATAAGTAATGGCTCCTTCCAATGGAGCCTTGGAACTCAAGTTTCAAAGGAATTTATTATATTATATAAATAAATAAAGATATTCTTTATTATAAAGAAGTTTAATCATGAGAGCACTTAGACAGCCATTGTCTTTTCCTTAACCCTTTCCCACACCTATATGAAAAGAGGTTAGTCTGGCATTAAAAGGGATCTATAACCGGACATATTCAGGGATTATTCCATTACACCTTTCCTTCAGTGCCTCACATACCTGTCAGAGAGAATATTCTTTCTATTTGTTAATATTTACTTCTCCATTTACTTCTCTAGCCACATCCCTATATTTTACCTGTAGAAGCCCAAACTACTACTACTACTACTACTACTACTACTACAAAAAAAAAAAAAAAAGGCTCCATTCTACTCACTCATTCCTAGAGGATCCTTGGTACTGTGTCTAATCCTCCATCTCGCCCACATTTTGATACACATAATACTAAATATAAATGAACTTTAAGTAAGGCTTTGGTGAGGGTGGAAGAGTCACATTAGGATAGGTTTTGGAATATGTGTAACCAAGGTGCAAATAATGAACCTACTCCACCCCAGAGTGAACACTTGAGCAACTGTGTGCCACAAATATCAGAAAAAGCGGCAGACTGGCCTGTTCCCTTGTATAGTTACAACCCCTTGCCTATTTTTGTATCCAGAGGTCCTATATTTCTTTAAGTGTCTGTGGGACAGAACTGCTAGATGGATATTTACTTCTAGGTAGAAGCTGACTTGAAAACTCTGTGTCTAAAACTCAGAACCCAGGTGAAGTTTTCAGCACCTATAGCAGCCATAATGGCTGAGACAACAACAATACCTTTATTATTAAACTAGAGGCCCAGTGCACGAAATTCATGCATGGCGGGGCAGGGGCCTCAGTCCAGCCTGCACCCTCTCCAATATGGGAGCCCTCGAGGGATGTCCGACTGCCTGTTTAGGCCTGATCCCAGTGGGCCTAAATGGGCAGTCGGACATCCTTTCACAATCCAGGACTGCTGGCTCCCAACTGCTCGCCTGTCTGCCTTCCTGATTGCCCCTAACCTCTTCTGCCTGCCAGCCTGATCACCCCCTAACCACTCCCCTGCCAGCCTGATTGATGCCTAACTGCTCCCTTGCCAGCCTGTTTGCCCCTAACTGTCTTCCCCTGCAGGCCTGGTCACCCCTAACTGCCCTCCCCTGCAGGGCTAGTACCCCCCAACTGCCCTTCCCTGCAGACCCAGTCACCCCCAAATTCCCTCCTCTGCTGGCCTGCTCACCCCTAACTGCCCTCCCTTGCAGGCCTGGTTCCTCCCAACTGCCCTCCCCTGCTGGCCATCTTGTGGTGGCCATCTTGTGTCCACATGGGGGCAGGATCTTTGACCACATGGGGGCAGCCATCTTGTGTGTTGGAGTGATGGTCAATCTGCATATTACTCTTTTATTAGATAGGATAGAGGCCTGGTGCATGGGTAGGGGCCAGCTGGTTTGCCCTGAAGGGTGACCCGGATCAGGGTGGGGGTTCCCTTGGGGCATGGGGCGGCGTGGGTGAGGGGCCTGTGGTGGTTTGCAGGCCGGCCATGACCCAAACAGAGGCCCTGGTATCTGGGATTTATTTATCTTCTACAATTGAAACTTTGTAACCTGGAATGGAGCCAAGCCTTCTGCTTGCTCCGTGGCGGCAGCCATTTCTGTTGGGATTTATGTATCTTCTATAATTGAAACTTTGTAGCCTTAAGTGGGGGCCAAAGCAGGTCAGGGCTGCAGAAGCTTGGTTTCCTCCTTCACCGTGGGCAACCCTAGCCTCCTGCTCTCTCCAGCTCTGTGGCTGCCGCCATTTCTGTTGGGCTTTATTTATCTTCTATAATTGAAACTTTGTAGCATTGAGTGGAGGCCTAGGCCAGCAAGGGCAGGCGGAAAGCTTGGCTTCCTCCATTGCCAGGGAAGTCCAAGCCTCCCTCCTGCTCTCTGTGACTGTGGCCATCTTGGTTGGGTTTATTTGCATATTCCCTCCTGATTGGCTGGTTGGCCTGGCTTGTGGGGGTAGTGGGGGTATGGTCAATTTGCATATTACTCTTTTTTTAGATAGGATATCTGGGAAGGGCTGCATTTTCCTCAATATTAGGCTCAGTGAAGAGGCTTCTAGCTAAACTGGTCTTCATCCTCAAAGTTGTTGTTTTTTTCAATTCCTTGTTGCCTTTCCTGTATAGGGCAGTCACAACTTGGGCTATGACATGGGGCTGGGGGTGGGGGGTGGGGTAACCAGGTGTGGTTCAAGCATCCATAAAGGCCACAGAAGTTTAGGGAAGGGGCCTGGCAGGGCACTATCGTCAAAGGTTGAGTTCAGAGGTTACTGATAGACTCTGAGTTCTGTTTTGATTTCTGGGAAGGGGTAAGATAGAACCCTCATCTGAGGGGCTCTTCAGGGAAAAGTGGCCATTCCAGCATTATTCTCAGTGAAGGAACCCCTACATTTAATAGACCTGAGCTAAAGTATTCCCATTCACAACAATCAGATATTTTCCAAGAGCAGGAGCTGGAACCATTTCCATTTGATTTCCTGGTTCTACCTTCTCCTATGACAATGGGCCCTTCCTATCCTTTACTGGCTTAACTAAAGGATATTACTTAACATCATAAAACAAAGATTCGCTAAAGTGACTCACTTTTGAATTCCAGAATAACAGCCTACCCACCTTACCCTTACATAATCAAGGAAATCTTCCTAAATTACTCTTTGCATAACAAAGCCATTCACCTTGACTGACTGCCCCTGCTCTACCCTGAAACACCCAATAAAGTTGAAACAAAGAAAAAAGTTCCCTTCCCCTAAGCAGGGAAGAGGAAACCCACACATTTTATCTTTGCCTGGGTACCTATTTAGTAGAGCACCTATTAAGTTTTAGCTGCTGTGCAAGTTGAGTATAGATGAATATGGAAGAACAGGAGAGTGGGTAGGTGGATTGGCTCTGTGTTTAAATGCCTGAGTTACTTACAAACTTTTCCAATACTTGTCAGAACAACCTCCATTGCAGTCTGGTGCCTGGGGGCAAAGTTGACTCTTTAGATTAGAAAGTCTTAAGACTGTCTCATCTGCCAAACAAGGTGACGAAAATACCCTTGGGCTTGATTGGTTAACTCGATTAAAAAAAAATACTTTTCACCCTATCCGGTTTGGCTCAATGGATAGAATGTCAGCCTGTGGACTGAAGGGTCCCAGTTTGATTGTGATCAAGGGCACAGGCCTGGGTTGAGGGCTCCATCCCCAGTAGGGGGCATGCAGGAAGCAGCCAATCAATGATTCTCTCTCACCATTGATGTTTCTATCTCTCTCTCCCTCTCCCTCTTTCTGAAATCAATAAAAATATTTAAAAAAATACTTTTCATGCTGATGTGTTTAGGATTGAGGGGTCAGAAAATTAAAACTTTGAGATCTCCTTTAAGTGGTAGATGCAGACTCATAAAAAGATAATCTCACAATTCAATTAGGGATAGGGAGAAAGGTGAAATCTGCAGACCAGCTTCCAGGAGAAACCAGTCTTGTGTCCTGTTCCAGAAGTGACTCCAAGAAAGATTGGGGTTATAATTTTAATGTTTTAAATAATTTCCTCATGGTACATCTTTCACTGACTTTTTAACAGGTTTTCTTTGAGCTCAGTGTCTACAGATCCTCCTCTAGCTGCACAGACATCCCAAGCTCCGCACTCTTCCACGGCCCATTCCTTGAGCCACGCCTCCGGGTTCTGGAGCTAAATTCGGGCCAATAAACTTGCGCCCAAGGATCACAGGACGAGGGAATGGAAGCCTCCAGCCAATAGGATGCCAATCATAACCGCAACGAGAGAGAAAACTTTTTAATGGTGTCTTTGGACCAATGAGGAGCAATGATTATACTCCGCTCTGGGCGCGTAACAGAGGACTCGTGGCTTCCTGACACGTGACCAGTGAGTCGGGGCTGCCCCGCCCCACCTGCTGGCCTGGAGGTAGCGCGATGGCCACGCTGCCAATGGCTTGCTCGTCCTCTCATCACGTGCAGCTTTTGCAGGCCCAGCGGCCTTTCGGAAGGTCATGTGACAGTGACGTTTTTGCAACGCTACCCAATGGTAGAGAAGAGCTGCCTCCACAGGACCAGGAATTGGTTCCTTTCCACGAATGATAACCCGGCGGGGGCGGGGATAGCCTATCACGTGCTGCGGGACAGACCAGGGCGGGGCAGGCCGCTGGTTGCGGTGCGAGCGGGGCGCGCGGCGCGCAGGCGCCCTGGGGACCCGGTAGCGGCGGTGGCTGTGGCTGCGGCGACAGGAGCCGGACCCTTGGCCGAAGCTGAAGGCGGTGGTGACGGCCATGGCGGCCGATGGAGAGCGATCCCCGCTGCTCTCCGAGCCTATCGACGGTGGCGCCGGTGGCAACGGATTAGCGGGGCCAGGCGGGAGTGGGACTGGGCCCGGGGGAGGCCTGACCCCCTCAGCACCACCCTACGGAGCCGGTAAACATGTCCCACCCCAGGGTAAGACGGGGTGGGTCCGAGGTGCTCCCGGGGGTACTCGGAGAGGCGGGAGGGGCGGGGCCGCAGGTGGAGGGCGGGGCCCGAGCGCCAGGTGCGGAGCTGCTGCACTTGTGACAGGGCGAGGTTTTCTTCCTTCCCAATCGCCACCCGATCTTGAAAACGGAAGGGGTTTCTGAGGAAGCTGATTGCAGGACGGTCTGTAAGGAGCCCGCCGAGTTTGGTCAGAAGGATTGAGGACCAGAAAGCGATCCCTACCCCGTGGAGCATCAATGGTGGTGTCTGCAAGTGATGCCAGCCCTTTCTTTACCTTCCTCCCCAGCATTTCCCCCGTTCCCCGAGGGACACCCAGCCGTGTTGCCTGGGGATGACCCACCCCCCTACTCACCCCTGACCAGCCCAGACAGTGGGAATGCCCCCATGATCACCTGCCGAGTCTGCCAGTCTCTCATCAACGTGGAAGGCAAGATGCATCAGCATGTAGTCAAATGTGGCGTCTGCAACGAAGCCACGGTGAGTTACACACACGCACACACACACACACATATATAGATATAGATATAGATATATGTGTGTGTATGTATATCCTGTTTCCTGAATCCTTTTTCTGATTCCTTGATTCTAGACCCTGACCTTCAGCCAGCCAGAGCTCTTTATAAAACCCAGCTTTTAGTTCCAGGAGCCTCATTTCCCCAGAAGCCACTCACCAAAGCTAATGCTTACCATCCTTCACCTTCATACCTATCCCAGATACTTAAGCCTAGTTTTCATTTGCCAATCTCGTGCTGTTTGCCTTTCTTTCATTTCTCTGTCTTGGTTAAGACTTTTATTTATCTGATCTCTCCTCAGAAGGTGTTTTTGGAGGAAATGAAAGGGATTGGGATTAGAGGTTTGCTTACTTATATTCCCATTATTCTCTAGCCAATCAAGAATGCACCCCCAGGGAAAAAATATGTTCGATGCCCCTGCAACTGTCTCCTTATCTGCAAAGTGACTTCGCAGCGAATTGCCTGTCCTCGACCCTACTGGTAAGAGGCATCAGGTGGGGAAGGGCATCAGTGGGGAAACCTAGAAAGCCCAAAAAGGATGAATGGTTGTAGAGAATGTCAAGGTGAGAGAGCCTGGTGTTTATTTAGAAGGAGAAAAGGCTAAGGACTGTTGTGCCTCTTGTAGCCATCTTTCTCATCTCTCAAAAAGATTGGGATGAAATTGTGTACTTTAGGAAGACTGAGAGTTTTGGGGACTTCGTCAGTTATCCTGAGATAAAAGGGAAATTAGAGACCTGTAGTTAAAGCAATGCTCTCCCTCAAGGGTTCTCTCGGGTAGCATTGAGGAGCAGAGTATGTTAAATGTACAGAGAAGTAGAGGAAAATAGTGAAGCAGGTAGTGGGGGGGTATGAAGGAGGGGTCCTTAGGATTAAAAACTTTTCAAACACTTTTTTTTCTTGTACAGCAAAAGAATCATTAATCTGGGGCCTGTGCACCCAGGACCTCTAAGTCCAGAACCTCAACCTGTGGGTGTCAGGGTCATCTGTGGACATTGCAAGAATACTTTTCTGGTGAGAAGGGGTACTGGGAAGTCCTGGGGAAAATCCCAGGAGGAATCATGAATGTGTTTCTGACTTATGATAATGAATCCTGAACAGGCCTGTTCCATGAGAACCCATTTCCCACCCTCCCCTGCCCTAAGACTCTCAAAATAGATGACCCTGCTTATACTATTAATTGGTTTCTCCCTTTTTTCTCCATAGTGGACAGAGTTCACAGACCGAACCTTGGCCCGTTGTCCTCACTGCAGGAAAGTGTAAGTGATTATGAATGGCATCATTGAGCTGGTAATCGGGTAAGGGGTAGAGTAAAAATTACAGGATCATTTAAAACATCCATTTCTGTTTGCCTCCCCACAGGTCATCTATTGGGCGCAGATATCCACGAAAGAGATGTGTCTGCTGCTTCTTGCTTGGTTTACTCTTGGCAGTCACTGCTACTGGCCTTGCTGTGAGTAACTGTGATCCGACCCCCTTTATTCTTCAGCCTCATCTCTGTAGACTAAGATTTGGGAATGGCTAACCTAAAAAAAGGGGGAAAGAAATCAAGGGCATAGTGTTTGTGTTTTAATGTATAGATGAGCTGAAGTTGAGGTGACTGAATAATAGTCTTCTTCGTTACTATAGGAGTAAAGAACAGCCATCTTCTTTTTTTTAAATATATTTTTATTTATTTCAGAGGAAAGGAGAGGGAAAGAGAGATAGAAACATCAGTAATGAGAGAAAGTCATTGATTGGCTGTCTCCTGCACACCCCACACTAGGGATCGAGCACACAATCCCCCAGGCATGTGCCCTGACCAGGAATTGAACCGTGACCTCCTGGTTCATAGGTCAGTGCTCAACCATTGAGCCACGCTGGCTGGGCCAGCCATCTTCTTTATGCAGAAGATAGGACAGTGGAGAAGTGGCTTAAGTTAGGAGTTGCTATGTAGGAAACCTGGTGCAATTGTAAGACATTAAGAAAAACTGACAGATGTTTGGGATTGTATATTCCTGCGTAGGGGAAGGAAACTGAACAACTGGGCCCTTAAGCAGGTCCCTGAAGGTGGCTGCACATGGATAGGGAACAGGGATTGAAGCTTGTGTTACTGTTATTAGGGCTGCTAGTAGGTGGTGAGACATCACAGTAACCCCATCATTCTTTCTTTTTCTTTGTCAGTTTGGGACATGGAAGCAAGCACGGCGATATGGAGGCATCTATGCAGCCTGGGCATTTGCCATCTTGTTGGCTGTTATGTGTTTAGGGCGGGCCCTCTATTGGGCCTGCATGAAGGTCAGCCACCCTGTCCAGAACTTCTCCTGAGCCCCAGGATGACCCACAGACTGTGCCTGGCCCCTCCCTGGTGGGGACAGTGACACTACAAAAGGGAGCCACGACAAAAGGCTCCCTGGGCTTCTCTAAGAGGAGCCAAGCAGCTGCCTTCCTTTTCCCTGGGGAGTAGGAAGGAACCAGGCCCTCACCTAAGTTTGGAGGGGTAGATAAGACTGCTGCAGGCCATCTGCTTTCCTCCTAGGGTTGCTGTACTTAGGGTGAAGTAGGGGAAATGTTGCTCCTAAACCTGGATCTTAAAAAGATGGTTCTAGCCTTGTCCTTCCTGTATGCTCCCTGAGCCATTCCTGTCCCTTATACATTCCAGGGCAGGGTTGGGGTGGGTTGCCCTGGGGGTTTCCCTCCCTCTTGTGCACCATTAGGACCTTGCTGCTATTGCACTTCACCAGGGACTGGCTCTGACTTCAGTCCCCTCAGTCTCCTCTCTCCCCATTCCATGTCCTGTGGGGGTGGGGCTAACCGCTGCTTTGTACAGAACCACAGGAACTGATGTGTATATAACTATTTAATATGGGGTATGTCCCCCTAGTCCTGTGTTTCCCTTAATTCCTCCTTCCAACCTTACCCCCCAGCAGTAGTATTTCACTGGGCTAGGTAGGGTTGCTGTGTTGGGGGAGGTTAAGGTCATCCTGTGCTTGTAAATAAATAAGGTCATGACTCTGCCCTTTTCTAATTGTTAATCTGTATGTAAGACAAAAATGAGGAGGGGAATTTGTAGCTCCACAGAGGGGTGGAATACAAAGACAGCAAGGCTGAAACTATGACTCTTTATTTTCACATGGACAGTTCAAAGGAAGTCATCAGTAGCTTGTTTAATGTTAAAAAAAAAAAAAAAAGGAAGAAAAAAACCCTCACCACCAAAAAAAACAAAACCTTGGGCTTAAAGGAAGCCCATCTGTCACTAGGAGCCTGGCTGAAGGGAAATACAGTGCAGAATTCTCTTGAAAGCAAAGAAGTTTAAAGCTAATTTAGGGGCTTATTTCCCAGGCTTAAAATGATTTGGGGGAGGTATCACAGTGCTAGGTATAGGGTGATGGGACAGTGGTCACTGCCCAAAGCCTTGGAACGGATCTTGCTGTCACACAATGCAGGTAACAGAGAATGAGACACCAGAAAGTAATCAAGGCGCCAACCAACGTTTTTAGATCGAGCATTCATCATGTAGGTCCAAAAGGTATAGGCATAGGCGGTGTTGGGGTAGAGGTGCCGGAAACTGTCAGCCAGTGGCACAGCCTTCAGCAATTCCCCAAAGCCTTGCCGCTCTTGTGGGGTGAAGCCAGCATTCTTTTTGTTTCCCTTGGGGTTGCGAAGGTCAATCTCTTCATGAGCCACATTGAGGTCCCCACACAGCACAAGGGGCTTGCGGGAAGCCACGTCCTTCAGGAACTTGCGAAAGGCTTCATCCCAGCGCTGTCGGTACTCCAGGCGCACCAGACCTCGGCCTGCGTTAGGTACATAGGCTGTTACCAGCACAAACGCGTCATATTCAGCCACAATCACTCGGCCTTCCTGATCATGTTCCTCCTCGCCTAGAGATATGAAACAGTATCAGTGCAAAAAAGCATAAGGGGAAAACAAATGTTTTTAATGAAAGTATAAATAAGCAAAGGGAAAGTAGAGAATAAAGGAATCAAGAATTGGGGCTGGAGTGGGGTATTGGCAATTAGAAAGTGCGCAGGCATTAGGAATCAGTAGGCTCTCACCAATGCCATATGAGACCTTGAGCGGGCACTGGCGAGAGAGTAGGCCCACACCACTGTACCCTTCCTTGTCTGAAGGAGCAGACCAGTACTGATGGGATAGTCCAGGCAGCTCTTGAAGTTCACCTGGTAGTTTATTCTCTGAACATTTGGTCTCTTGCAAGCACAGGATATCTGGGGCTTCTTCCTTTACCCACTGAGTAAAATGAAAGGTGTAAAAGATAGTATCAATACAGCAGATATTTATTGAATCTGTGCTAAGTACTAGACATAACAGGAGGCAGGGTCCCTGTGCATAAGGAGTGTAACAGTCTAGCACAATAAGCAATTAGATAACTGGTAACTAATGGAAGAAGGCTTACATACATCCCGGTGGAGATTGTGTTTTTTTCTATAGGGAGTGGCTAGCTAAGATTTTTAAAGCATTAGTTACTTATTTCGTTTTTTAAATTTTATTGGGGTGATATTGGCCAGTAAGATTGTATGTTTCAATAGTACAATTATATAATATAGCATCTGTGAATTGCATTGTGTAAGTACTAGTTATTTAAAAACAAAATACGCTGGAGATAAACATGGAGCAAGTCCAGTAAGATTTTTTCAATATGCTGGGGAAGAGATGAAAACGTTAAACGTTTAAGACAATGGCAATGGAATGGACAGGCAAGAAATGGTTGGTATGACTTGGTGAAGCCCCTCCTTATACCTCTCCCACAAAAAAAAAAAAAACTATAAAAAAATAAACCTTCGTGGTAGGTACGTAGGTACTAAAATGGGAAAAGGTAATTAAACCCTAAGATCATTCAATACTAAAGACTATCTATTTCCCCTCCTTGATTTCCACTCACATCTAATCCTTTCTTCTTAATCCAGGCTCGAAGCCCATCCACATTCCAGGAGCAGATCTTGAGGGTGGCTGATTTGCCACTGGGCGAGGTTTTCTGATCTGGGGGGTCCTCATACAGGACTGACCCCTCTCCTGCTGCCTCTTTTTCATTTTTCTTTGCTCCTGCTCCCGCCTTACGCTTCTTGGCCTCTGGTTCTATAAAATAAGTAGTACATAGTGATAAAAGTTGGCGGTAACCAACTTTCATCCGGGGTTAACTATAGGCCCACTGAGAGCCTGCAGTTGCCGCGAGTTCTTCAAACTGCAAAAATGTGGTGCGTCGGTCCGTACTTCCCGTTTATCGAATAAATTAGAAGCACCACCATCACAGCCTCTAGGCCCTAGGGAGAGGGGCTCATTTCACTCTTACCAATCTTGGGCTCTTCCCCGTCTTCAGCCACCACTCCCTTTTTCCCACGCTTCGGCATCACTGAAACGCACGCCCTCTTGCACCACGTCGCCCTGCGGAGCAGTATTTTCCCCGCCTTGCCTACAGATGCAAATAAATGGTGAAGGCAGCTAACGCTGAGGAAAAGGCTCCTCCCGAGAGCTGCGCGTTAAGTCTGAATCCCTTCCCCGCCGCCCTGCGCCATAGGCTCATTAGCCCCTCACCCACAACGCTAGATCATTCCACAGTGATCTATGTACCCTCCCACAAGATCTTCCCTCAGGCCAACCGAGGGCCTTAATCAAGGATCCCGGCTTACGCTAGCCGATCAGACGTCCAGAAAAGCCCTTGTGATGGTCAAAAGAACAGCAACCCGGTATCTGACCTGCTAAAGTTGCCGCCGGGATCCTTCTTACCCGAGCACAAAGAAGGGAGCACGCTGTGCCCCCACGTGGGTAACTGGCGTGGTCACGTGACCCGGGGTATCACCGCGTAGCGCAGGAATGCCGGCGATTAGTCTGTCTGGCACCACGTGACGGAGAACCTAGGCCCTCCCTTCTCCAAAGTCTCCAGGCGACTGAAGGCCCCAGCCCTCCATTCTCGGACTGTTTATCCGTGTGCCCGCTGCACGACTCCTCCTGCCACCCCGACCGAAGATCCCAGCGCTGTGCAAGAGAGAAAAACAGTCAGTGGGGAAGGCTGGGCTGGACCACCGGAGAGAGGCACAGGAGCGGTTAGGCGTGCAAGGAGCGGATGCCGGCTCAGCGTCCCTGGCAGTTAGGAGGACAGGTTCTTGAAGGGGCCTTGACGGGTCGCCGTGACGACGGGGGCGGGACGGCGCGACCTGCGGAGTTGTTAGGCGCCAGTCAGTGTGCGTTCCGCCACTTAGCTGCTGCGGGCTCCTTCCTCTGCACACGGAGCGGTGAGGGTTCCGCGGCCGCAGTGTTAGCCAGGACCCTGCGGGTGTTTTCTCCCCGCTTCGGCCATGCCCACTGTACTGGGCTTTGAAGGCAGCGCCAACAAGATTGGTGTAGGAGTGGTGCGGGATGGCGCGGTGCTGGCAAACCCGCGGCGCACTTACGTCACGCCTCCGGGCACGGGTGAGTAGGGAACTTAAAAAGTTGGCAGCGCGCTGCCCCGCCCAACATCATTTTCCATCTTCCTAAACACTAGCGAAGTGGGGCGTGGAGCGCATTGTCCCCTCATAGGGTTTTTGATTCGAGGCTCTGAGGTTATGTGACGTCTATTGACGTCACAAAGCTGATGCATATGAGTCACAGGCACTTGTACCTGGATCTTCAGGGTTCGTTCAGCTTTTATTGAGTGCCTTTTATGTGCTAAGAGTCAGTCAGCTAACTGTTGGGTACAAAAATAGTTGCATACAAAATGAGATGTGACGAGCCTGCTATGGAGATCGACATGTAAACCGAACTTTACAGTATGATAAATAGTATAGCATATAGATGTAATCAAAAATTCCAGAATGAGTGTAAAGAGTCCCAGTTTAGGTATCAGACAGAACTGGCTGGCTTTACAGTATTCATGGCCAATATGTGTTTTGGGAAGTCTTTACTCTTAAAATGGGACTAATACCTGCATCATGGGATCTTGAGAATTAAAGTACCTGTCACATTACAACTTTTAATAAATATTATTTGTAAGTTATGATGTTATATCATGCCTACCCTCTCCCAAATCACCTGTATGTGTGTAGGAGAGGGCAACTGACTTGTGTGTACCCGAAAAGGCTCCCTGAGCAGGTGATGTTGTGACAGGTTACTCATTAAAAATACTATATGTATGTTTAGCACTCACTTTTCTAGGCATTTTAGCAATAGGAATGCAAAGATGAATAAAAGGGCCAATGTTCTGAGACGCTCACAGTTGAACTGGGGAAACTACAGGTAATCATAATGCTATAATTGTTACATGCAGTTCTAAGTATTTTTGCCACAAACATTTTCACTGCACAACCCATTGACCTTAAGGCAATTACACTATAAAAGACAAAATA
This sequence comes from Plecotus auritus, assembly GCF_963455305.1. NCBI lineage: Eukaryota > Metazoa > Chordata > Mammalia > Chiroptera > Vespertilionidae > Plecotus > Plecotus auritus. The sequence goes on along the minus strand of NC_137770.1, from coordinate 81,280,486 downwards.
ACTGGTTGACAGTTTGGTTAACATTTGGCAGATTTAATGCATTTCAGGTAATTGACAGTGGTTTCATTTCTCCGTTGAGGAAATTGTTGCAGTTACTTCCATTTTTATATTAAAGAAATCATAGTCCTCATAATGGTCTCTAGAATGATGAGTAGATATGGTAATCTTCAAATAGTGGATGATAACAACTATGTATAAGCCATATTGCACAGCTATGTGAAAGTCAGATTGCATACTATACTAGAAAGTGATAATTTATCAGTTTGCAAGTCGTTTGTGAGCAATCTTCCCTCCCACCCATCAAAACCAAAAGTTTACCAAACAATAGCAAATACAAAAGAGGCAGCTACTAATTCACAACAATCTTCGAGCTCATTAATTACCGATTTCTTTTGCCCTGGCGGGTTTGGCTAAATGGATAGAGCATCAGCCTGCGGACTGGTCCCAGGTTCGATTCCTGTCAAGGGCACATCCCAGGTTGCGGTCTTGATCCCCAGTAGGGGGCATACAGGAGGCAGCTGATCAATGATTCTCTCATCATCATTGATGTTTCTATCTCTCTGTCCCTCTCTGAAAGCAATAAAAAAATATATATTTTTTTTAAATATTGATTTCTTTAGCTGAAACTGATATCTCTCTTAATGAAGGAAGAATTATAGCGAAAAAGGAAAAATGTGATGCCAAACAAGGAGATGAAATCAAGAAGCAAAACTTATAATACTATAAACAAAAGACTTAGAAGACAATGTATTTTTATTTTTCACAATAAAGTGTTTTTAATTTTATTAATTTTTCATGTTTCAGTGCCCCTCTATTATTTTCCATTTTATCTTTTACTGTGCAATTGCCTTAAAGCCAAGTATTTGTGCTGCAAAAATATTTGTGGAGGAAATGCTTGTGGCAAAGATGTTACAGTAAACAGACTCATGATGAAAATACTGTGCATGGTTAAATACAGTATTGTGGTGATGCACAGGATTTGTAGGATCATAGAGAAGATCACCAAAGGATATGAGGTAGGTGTCACTTGGATTGAGTCCTAAAGGCTGAGAAGAAGTTGGATATGAAGAAGGGCATTTTGGAGGGGGTGGTCATCCTAGCTGAACAGACTGGCAATAGTATGTCTGAGCACCTGGAAGACAGGATGCTTGAGGAGAGTGAAAGGGACTCTTCCTACTACTAAAACGCCCGTCTTGGATTGCTGTCTGCCTTTTCTAAAAAAAACCCCTATGATCTCTGACTTCTGTTCATCCCCTAGGATTTCTTCCAGGTGATACTGCCAGGCACCACCGAGCTGTTGTCCTGGACTTGCTGCAGGAGGCACTAACAGAGGCTGGCTTAACCTCCCAGGATATTGACTGCATTGCCTACACCAAAGGTATGGCGGGGTGAGTGGTGGGCAATGGAAGAATATACCTGGAACTTGGCTATATCAAAGTAGCCTGCAGTTTGTCTCTGCTACCATCACTACTTCAGCCCTGTCTCTCATATTTCCTGCTTCCTCAATCTCTAAAGGATTCTAACTCCCATTTCAATCTCCCTAGGCCCTGGCATGGGTGCCCCACTGGTTTCTGTGGCTGTTGTGGCCCGTACTGTGGCCCAGCTGTGGAATAAGCCATTGCTAGGAGTGAACCACTGTATAGGGCACATTGAAATGGGCCGCCTCATCACTGGAGCCACCAGCCCAACTGTGCTGTATGTCAGTGGAGGAAATACACAGGTATTTAGCAGACTGCACCATTTCTTCTTAATTTCTAAGGAATTGTAATACCAGCACCTTTCATGCTCTACCTGAGTGGCAGGAACTGCAAAAACAAAGCTGGGCTCCTTTGAACCTAAACTGTGGCACACTAGAAAATCCACAATACAGTTGTAACAGTGCCGATTTGGGCAAGATAATCAGAATCAAATGACTTTTATATACAAAGATAAGGAATTTCCTTAGAAAATGAAAGAATGGTAAGGATTGAAACCCTCAAAATAAAGGATTTTCAATGTCATTTTCTGAAGCTAATTCTTGTACAGATCTTAGCAATTAAAACTAAAGGACACTACACGATTTGTTTCTTTATGACAATTATATGTTTTGTTTGCATTACTGGTAGAAATATATAGAAGTTGTTATTTTAAGGGTGTAAACATACAATTTTTAAAACACTTTATAAATGGTTGAAGATATTTTAAGTTTATAGGGGAAGGCATAGTTGTTTGGGGTCCCTTATAAGACCTTTTTAGGTTGGGATTGGAGAACTCCAACCTTTTTTCCCAAAGAACACCTGATGGAGTTATTGTCAGAAATAGTCATCGTCTTAGCCTATGAAAGGGTTATGTTCTAAAACATCATTGTGTGAAATAGTTATTAAAGATGAACCACACATTCCCACGAAAATAATGTGGGAACTTTAACAGGTAGAGGGCACTTATCTGTGTGAGTCCTGAAGGATGACATGCAAGGTTAGGGACTTGGGGTGTGGAAAGTAGCAATGGAAGCTTACAAGGGTTAAGAGGCTTAGGGTTTATTTCTGGTCAAAGACACATACCTCTGTTGCAGGCTCAATCCCTGATCCTGGTCAGGGCAGGAGCAGGAGGCAGCTAATCGATGTGTCTCTCTCTCTCTCCCTGTGTGTGTCTCTCCCCCTTCCTTTCACTCTCTCTAAAAAAAAAAAATATATATATATATATATATATATATATATACATATATATATATATATATATATATATATATATATATATATCCATGGAAAACTATCCTCGGGTGAGGAGTAACAAAAAAAAAGGAGGAAGGACAAAGGCAGGAAAATTTCCTTCCCCTCTTGTCACTAGCCTTTTTTTTTTCTTTTTCATCTTTATCCAAGGATATGTTTTATTGATTTTTAGAGAGGGAAGCAGGTGGGAGGAGAGAGAAAGAAACAAACGTCAATCGGTTGTCTCTACTGGGGACGGAACCCATAACCTAGGTATGTGCCTTGACCGGGAATTGAACCCCCAACCTTTTGCCGCACGGGTTGATGCTCCAACCAACTGAGCCACCCAGCCAAGGCTGTCACCAGCCTTTTGACAGCCGAGTAAAATCTACATCAGAATGCAAAGAAATCCTGAGCAGCACCAGGGGAAAAGAGACTTATCTGGTCCCTCGGAATCACTCACTGCCAAAAATATGAAGCATATGTGTTAGTGGGTTCTATGTTTTCTGTGTTAGAAGTTGGTCACTTAGGAAGAATGGACATAAGTTGATTGCCGGAGTTGAGTTGCATCAGCCATCAATCTGACCCAATATGGGATTTTTGAGGTGGTTTTTTTTTTACCACTACTTCTCATGTTTACAAATAGTACTGCCCTGATAGGATACTCTAAAAGGACTCTGGTTCCCTGTCTTAAGCAGGAAAGCCTGTTCCTTAGTCTGTCCCCTGTCAAGACTGCTTTTAAGGGATATGTCAGGAATCTCCAAGCTAGAAAAACGTATTTGAAGTGACAGTTTGCTTCTGCTCTGACCATCTTTATAGATTAGGAATATTCAAGGTATATGCTCTGGGAATATTGCTCTGGGAATATTCAAGGTATATGTGAGCTTCTTAGAGTTTGGCAAAGCACTTTCTATTTCTTATTGGACGCTCTAGTGGCCATGTTGATCCTCCTCTGCTATATTCTTCCCCAAAGCCAACTACTCCTCTTTACAGACGAGGTTTTCATGGACATCCTCATCACCCTTAGGTGATTGCATATTCAGAGCATCGTTACCGCATCTTTGGGGAAACCATCGATATTGCTGTGGGTAATTGTCTGGATCGTTTTGCTCGAGTGCTGAAGGTAAGCCATTGGGCTGCAGAGAACATAAGATGTGGATGACTTTTGGGGGAGCCATGGAAATGGAGGGAGAAAGTAGTAAATTCACTTCTTATGCTTCCTGGATATCTGACTTTATCATCTTTTTTTATCTGCTAGATTTCCAATGACCCAAGTCCAGGCTACAACATTGAACAGATGGCAAAGCGGTAAGGGGCCATAAGGTGGAAAGAGGCTGGCTGGTGGGGCTTCTGGCATTTTCTAATGTACACATTAATGAGGTTTGGGAGGGGCTTTGGAGGGTGAGCAACCAGCTGACTACAGGCTTAGTGCCTCATGTACTCCCGCATAGAGGCAAGAAGCTAGTTGAACTGCCATACACTGTAAAAGGAATGGACGTCTCATTCTCAGGGATCCTGTCTTTCATTGAGGTGAGTGTGGAAGAGGTGAGAAGACGGGCACTTGCATGCTTTTTAATGAAGCATATCTGTTTTGCTCACCATTGTATTTCCTGCATATAGCATAGTACTGGCCCATATTTGATGCTGAATAAATTCAGGCAGCAAATATTTATTGAACTAGAGGCCCCATGCTTTGATTCATGCGTGGATGGGGTCCCTCGGCTTGGCCGGTGATGGGGGCGGCCAGGAAGGACCGAGGGAGGGCTCCAGGGTGTGTCTGGCCCTCTCACCCCAGTCCCCATTGGTCAGATCCCAGCAGCAAGCTAACCTACCCGTCAGCGTCTGCCCTCTGGTGGTCAGAGCTTGCATTCTAACAGGAGTTGGATAAAGAAACAAAACAAAAAGGGAAGAGGGGAAAATAATAAAATATAAAGGGTTGCATAGTGGTAAGTGATGAAGAGAAATGCAGCAGGGTACGGGAGGGGTGGGGAGTGGTGGGAGGATATTCATAATTATTGAATCTTGAATGAATGCTGCCCACTCTGTAGTTTGGTACCAATGAAGAACAAAGTGTGTGGTCAATTGAATTGTGAAACATGGTGATCCTCCAAGTGCACGAATTTTTATTCTCATGGCATCTGCCAAACCACTGTTCATTGTTTTATTTGTTTGTTTCCTCACCACTTTTTTTTCTAATTAAATTTATTGGGGTGACATTTGTCGACATGATCATAATAGGTTTCAGGTGTGGCTTTCTATGTTACAAAATCTGTATTTTGCACTGTGAGCCCAGCACCCAAAGTCAAACCTTCTCTCACCATATATTAGGACCCTTTTCTCCCCTCCCCCCCGCTTCCCCTCTGGCAACCACCACACTGCTGTTTGTGTGCAGGAGTTTCAGTTTTATATCCCACATATGAGTGAGATCATATAGTTCTTAGCTTTTTCTGACTGACTTATTTTTAAACTACTTTTTTATTTTCTTTATTGATTAAGGTATTACATATGTGTCCTTATCCTCCCATTGCTTCCCCCCTCCTCCCACATCCCCCGCTCATGCCCTCACGCCCCTGGTGTCTGTGTCCACTGGTTAGGTTTATATGCATGCATACAAGTCCTTTGGTTGATCTCTCCTCCTTACCCCCACCCTCCCCTGCCTGAGGTTTGACGGTCTGATCGATGCTTCTCTGTCTCTGGATCTGTTTTTGTTCATCAGTTTATGTTCATTATATTCCACAAATGAGTGAGATCATGTGATATTTATCTTTCTCTGACTGGCTTATTTCCCTTAGCATAATGCTCTCCAGGTCCAGCATAATATTCTCAGGGTCCATCCATATTGTTACAAATGGCAGTATTTCATCCTTTCTTGTGACTGTGTAGTATTCTATTGTGTATATGTACCATATCTTCTTTATCCAGTCCTCTTTGCTCTTTGGTTGTTTCCATATCTTGGCCACCATGAATAATGCTGCAATGAACATAGGGGTGCATATATCTTTGTGAATACATGATTTTGAGTTTTTCGGGTATATACGCAGGAGAGAGATTGCTGGGTTATATGGTAGCTTTATCCTTAATTTTTTGAGGAATCACCAGACTGCTTTCCATAGTGGTTGTACCAGTCTGCATTCCTACTAGCAGTGAATGAGGGTTCCCTTTTTTCCACAACCTCTCCATCACTTGTCATTGCTTGTCTTGTTGATAATAGCCACTGTAACAGGTGTGAGGTGGTAGCTCATTGTGGTTTTGATTTGCATTTCCCTAATTACCAGTGAGGTTGAACATCTTTTCATATACCTATTGGCTGTTCATATGTTATCGTGGGAGAAGTGTATTTTCAGGTCCCTCCGCCAACTTTTTGATTTTGTTGTTTGTTTGGTTGGTTTTGAGTTTTATGAGTTCTTTTTTCCCCTTTAATAATAGGATGTAGCCCAGCGGATGTTGGCCACAGGCGAGTGTACTCCTGAGGATCTGTGTTTCTCCCTACAGGTAATGGAGTAAAAAGCTAGGACAGAAAGCTGGGCCTAAGTTGGGATTCCCTCTGATGTTTTCTCCTTGTCTGTCCCCCACAGGAAACTGTGTTTGCAATGCTGGTAGAGATCACAGAGCGGGCCATGGCACATTGTGGCTCCCAGGAGGCCCTCGTCGTGGGAGGTGTGGGGTGTATGTATCATTGGACTCTTCCTATTCTTGGGCATGTGCATCTTCCTCATGATAGTTTAAATCTGAGGGTTTGGGGAAATTACTAGTTTTATTTCTTCTCCTATGCTTCCCAATCCTTGCCCCCTAGGACCCGTACTTCACTTTCCTAATTAAATGCACATGCGGCATACAGCTAGACTGGAGAAATAGCTAAACTAAGTAAATCCTACCCACCACCTCATCATAGGTAATATGAGGCTACAGGAAATGATGGAGACAATGTGCCAGGAACGTGGAGCCCGGCTTTTTGCCACAGATGAGAGGTAAAGGTCCTTGTCCTTGATTTTTTTTCTCCAATTACTACAGTTTTCTACCTTCAGATCCCAAATTTCTTATCTTTTTCCTTCCCAGATTCTGCATTGACAATGGAGCCATGATAGCCCAGGCTGGCTGGGAGATGTTTCGGGCAGGACACAGGACTCCCCTCAGTGAATCTGGGGTCACGCAGAGGTAAGTACCCCCTTGGAGGGTGTAGATAAGATTATATGGGAGGTAGGCAAAAATCAATACATCAGAGGGTCCAGAATCATGAGAGCAGAGAAGAATGGAAGATGTTAAAGGATAGTCCATCCACCAAGTTTTTCCTGTTTTTTCACAGGTATCGGACAGATGAAGTGGAAGTCACCTGGAGGGACTGACAAGGTGAACAGGATCAGAGTAGATAGTGCCCTAAGTGGAGCCCATTATCTCCATCCTGATGGGAGTCCTGGCCAGGCTGTGGATTCCCCTTCCCATCATTGGAACCTCAAGTTGACTCAGCAATAAGATATTTTTGGTTTTGTATGTTGGTAATGGGCTTGTGTTTTTTAGGAACAATATAGAGATGGAACTAATAAATTGGTGGTGGTGGTGTGAGTGGATAAGGAGGCAGAGGTCAGAGCAGTGTAGCCTTGGGTGTTGCTACTCTGAAGCAAAGATTGAGGGGCTGTCTTAGGCCCTCTTCTAACATCCCCTTAATAGTGGTATCACAACTAATATTTTAGTTTCAGGCCTTGTGCTAACTGCTTTACATTCATTGTCTCATTTAAATTCTTTGAAATAGGTGCTCAGGACTTCCTTCAAAATAGCCTGGAGCCAGGTCTAATTGCATACTAATTTAAAACTCAAGAATAAAACTGTCCTGCCCTGGCCAGGTGGCTCAGTTGTTTGGAGTGCCATCCTGTACACAAAGGTTACATGTGGGCTCGATTCCCTGTTAGGACACATACCTAGGTTGTTGGTTCGATCCCTGGTACAGGAGGCAACCAATCAATGTTTCTCTCTCACCTCAATCTCCCTCTCTAAAATCAATGAAAACATATCCTCTGATGAAGATAAAAGAATGAATAAAACTGTCACTCATACATGCACTTATATTGGCAGGCTTGAAGGGGGGCCCCAGATACACAAACCTTGTGAGAATGTCATCATGCTCTTTGTCTTATGTCAATCACCATAAGAATTCCCAAACTACCAAGTCATCTCTCATCTTTTAGACTAATAACGATTACTCTTCACCCTCTTTTTTGTCCCCATCTACCTTCCTCTCCTAACTTTTGGAATTCTTTTGTGCTCTTTTCAACTAATGGCCAGTTACTAACAAAATTCCCTACACCCTTAGCCTCTCTTCTGAATGTTCCCTTTACATTGCTGCTCTGAGCCCTGCTTTCTCCTGAGGACTCTGCTTCTGCTACCACCTCCAATGGTGGTGTTTTCTCTCACATCCATTGTACCACTGGGCCTAGAGGCAGTGAATTTTTCTCATTTTTCCTTACACCATTTTTAGACTATTCTCTCTTATCCATAACACTCTTCAGCTTTGAAACACTTGTCATTCGATTATACCATGTCAATACCATTCCTGTCATGAATCTTGATTTCAGTATCCATGTGGATTAACTTTCTAATGCTCTCAGTTTTTTGCTCCTTTGGTGATTTTGTCCTCTAAGCCCCCTTCAGCCGTTCATTCCCTTGGTCATATTCTAGACCAGTGGTCGGCAAACTGCGGCTCTGTTGACTAATGAGTTTGCCGACCACTGTTCTAGACCTACGACCACTTCATAAATCATTCCCAAATATCCCACTCTCCCACCATTACCTCCGATCTTTCCAGTTTATCCCCTTTAGTGCACTGAATCCAACAATTCATCCTTTCACCAGGACCTATAATCGATTGATCTTCCTTTCCACTGACCTCATCCCCTCTGTGTCTTCATTTCCCTCTTCCATCTAAATTTTAATCATGAGCACTTTGTTGCAAACACCTCACCTCCCTTGCCTCTCTCTGTAATAGTCAACTCTTCACCTACTTTACGCCTAGACCCTTGCAGCGGAAAGGGGTGGCCAAAACGTTAATTTGTCTTACTTTAAATCCATCACCATGAAACTTAAGTGAGTCCTTTATTTTATTTTTTTTTAAATATATTTTATTGATTTTTACAGAGAGGAAGGGAGAGGGATAAAGAGATAGAAACATCAATGAGAGAGAAATATCAATCAGCTGCCTCCTGCACACTCCTTACTGGGGATGTGCCCGCAACCAAAGTACATGCCCTTGACCGGAATCGAACCTGGGACCCTCAGTCCGCAGGCCGACACTCTATCCACTGAACCAAACCGGTTAGGGCTTAAGTGAGTGTTTTAGACTACCTAGCAATATTCCCTACATCTCCCCTCATTCTCTTACTTTGATTCCTATTTTAAAGAGAAAATAGAAACAATCAGAAAATGTTCACAAGCTCCCACCACTACATTTAACTATCTCAGTGCTTGTACCCCATATACTCTGCTTTTCTTCCTGTTACTGTATACCAGTGGTTTTCAACTGGGAGGCACTGTTACTGGCCAGTGGCCAGGGATGCTGCAAAATATCCTACAATGCACAGAACAGCTCCCCACACAGAATTATCTGGGCAAAAATGCCATTGGTGTCAAGGTTGGGAAACACTGCTTCTCTCCAAAAACTTGAGCAGTACACTCCATATTCTAGCTTTTACGGATGTCTCTCAACAATTCTCCCTCCTTTTCTTTAGTTAGTATTTCCTTTTCTTTCCTGGACCTTCTATCAGCACAGAAAGATGTTATCATTTTTCTTATCGTACAAATACATGAACCCCTAGACCCCATTGCCACTTCCAATAGCTTCCCATTTTTTGGCCCTATTTTACAGTAAAACATCTTTTTTTTTTTTTTAAGGTTTAAAAGTTTTATTTCTACAAATCACAGCTGATGAACACCAAGAGACCATGCTCCAACTCGGTCCTGTGGCACTGCTCTGCCAGAAGAGCTGCTATCAGGAAAAGGGGGTGTCACGACAGGCAGAAACCTGAGCAGTCCAAAGTCCTGGGTGGAAAGGGGTCAGGGCCCGAGGGCCTCAGCCAGAGCAGCCCCGGCAGCCGCAGTGTGTGCACTCAATGATCCGGCCCACTTCCAGCTTGCTTTTGGGAACCCGGCAAATGCAATTTGTCCCAAAATTGGTGTCCCTTGTCTGAATGCACCGCAGGCAGCATAAGTTTTCATAACCCTGCTTTTTCCGTTTTGCAATCAGGTTTTTGTCTGCATAGCCTTCTTTAATACAATATTCATATAGTTCTCTGCTTATGGCTTTCTGCTTATAGAAGAGGTAAAAAATATAGCGGGTTTTCTGGTGGTGGATCCTGAAGATAGGCCACAGAGATTACACTTTCCTCTTTCCCTCATGAGGTTCTGTTTCACCTTCTCTCATCTTTTGATCTAATTCATCCAGTGTTGGTTCAATCAACTCCCAGCCATCTGGGGGAGCTTTCCGGCTTCTTTTGACTTTAGGCATTTTTCCCCACAAGATAATTTGCAAAGATCTCAAGGCTACTTCCAAAGAGTGTAACTGAAAGATCTCTCGTCAGTTTCAGGCTCAGGTTCTTTTCTAGCTCTATCAATTACTCTGCGACTTTGGGGAGGCCACATTCCCACTCTGGTACTCATTCTCATCTCTAGTGCTGTCAGGTAGCCGAGCTCAGGCTCCCAAAGAGATGCCACAGTAAAACATCTTAAAAGTTGTCTCCAGTTCCTCTCCACCAATTCCCACCAATTTCCTATTTAGTCCATTCCACCAAGACTGTTCTTATCACGGTCACCAATGACTTGGACAAACCTAAAGGCACATTCTGTCCCATCTTACACAAGCTGTCAGCAGCATTTGACTCCCTCTGAAAGATTTTCTTTATTTGGCTAGGACATGTACTCTTGTTGCCTCCTAACTCACTGACTATTCTTAGTCTCATTTTCTGGTTTTTCCTGATCTCTACAACCTAGTAACTCTAGGGTCCAGTCCTTGGACCACTTCTACACACCTGCAGTGATTTCATTCAGTCTTTTTTTAGATACTGATCTTTTTTAAAATTATTTTTTTATTGATTTCAGAGAGAAAAGGAGAGGAAGCGAGAGCTAGAAACATCAATGATGAGAGAGAATCATCGATCTGCTGCCTCCTGCATGCCTTCCACTGGCGATCGAGGCCTCAACCCAGGCATGTGCCCCTGACCAGAATTGAACCTGGGACCTTTCAGTCTGCAGGCCAACGCTCTATCCACTGAGCCAAACCTGCCAGGGCTCATTCAGTCTTTTACATTAAGACTATTTTAATGTGGATGACACCAATTTTTTAGCTCCAACCTGGACTTCTGTCCTGAATATCTAGTTGCCCATTGACATCTGGATTTGGATGGCATCTCAAATTTGACATGTTGAAGTTGAACTTCTTTTTCTCCCAACTTACTGCTGCAGTCTCCTATTGCAGTTAATGACAACTTCTGTGTCATAGCACTTTGGTATTATCTTTGACACCTCTCTCATCTTCTCCAGTTTATCAAATCATGTTGCCTTTACCTTGAGAATATATCCAGAATCCCATTTCTTTTCACTTCCCCTGCCCCAACCCAAGACAAAATCAGAATTACTGCAGTAACTGGTCTATCTGCTTTGACCATTGCCCACTTACAGTCAGTTCTCATCACAGCAACCAGAGTGAATAGTGTTAATATGAAAGGCAGATTGTGTCAGTCACACTCAAAACCTTCCGTGTTTTTCTATATTAGAGGAAAAACCAGAGTCCTTTAAAGGTCTGTGAGACCTTCCATGAGCGGTCCCACCCTTCCCCACTTATTGCTTGACCTTGCTTCCTGTTACTCACCTTACTCACTTTGCTCTGGCAATATTTGCCTTTTTGTTTTTCTTCAACACCGAAGGTGTGCCCACCCCTCAAGGTCTTTATATTTCTTGCTCCTGCCTGGAAAGCTCTTCCTCCAGATGTAGCTTATTCCATCAGAGTCTTTAAGTCTTTGCTTAGCTTTTTCTTCTTCTTTTAGTGAGGTCTTCTGACAACCCTACTTAAAATTGCACTCCTCCAACACTTTCTAGCTCTCTTCCCTGTTTTCTTTCTCTTCATAGCACTTACCACCTTCTAATCTAATGGTCTTATGATCATTGCTTGTCTCCTCCCATTAGAATATAAGCTTTCAGGATGATCACTTCTTGAGGTATATATCTAATCACTATGTTGTACAGCAGAAAGTAATATAATATTGTGTGTTAACTATAATTAAGAATAAATTTTAAAAAAGAAACTCCATGAGAGGAGGGGATTATCTTATTTTATTCATTGCCATATTATCTTCCAGTACTTAGAATGGCCATTCAATCAGTATTTGCCGAGGGATGAATAAGTTGATGGGGAGGTAATCAAAGGACTGTAAAGTAAGACAGGCAAAAATAAAAAAGAATTGGGATTATATGAGCTTGGGAAAAGAGTAAGTTTCTGATTACTAAGTAGAAAGTAGTGACAAACACTTTTATTTACAAAGAAGAGACACATAAATGGGTTGAAAATGCATTAAGATAATGAAGTTTAAAATCAGAAACTTTGGCATGGAAGATAGAGTGTTCGGGATACAAGTAGAAAGAAGATAAGTTTCCTTCAAATATATTTGAGAACAGGAATGATCTCTGCTTCTCTAGGCTTGGGCAGTTAATTTAATAATTGGGAATCAAGTGAGTTATTAACATTTGCCTTGGGTATTTATGTGTAATTTTTTATTAATATTATGGGGTGGAATGGAACTTGAAGGGAGGACCTTTGGCACTGTAGTAGGGGCATTCTTACCTTAGCAAGCTTTGGGTGCTTGCTTTTTTTTTTTTAATGTATTTTTATTGATTTCAGAGAGGTAGAAAGAGATAGAAACATCAAGGATGAGAGAATCAATCAGCTGCCTCCTGCATGCCACCCACCGGGGACTGAACCGGTAATTGAATCTTGACCTCCTGGTTCATAGGTTGACGCTCAATCACTGAGCCACTCTGGTTGGACTGGGCTCTTGCTTGAGGCTTCCCAAGAATCGTCTTAACATTTGTGGAGCCAAGAGACTAAAATCATGGCTTTGTGAGTCCTAATAATGGGGTCCTCCTTTTAGCTCAGTCTCCTGAGTCTCCTACAGGCTCAGTGTGTCCTGCTGATTAACAGGAACGAAGCAGTGGGGGTTGGGGAGGGTCAGGCCCAGGGCAGGCTGACTGAGGGAGTTCGGGTGCTGTTCCTCAGTTTAGCCATTGGACTGGTCCTATCCTAGCATCTATGCCCTACAGTTTGGAATTTTCCCAGACTCACATGACTGAGGGCAACACCCTGAGGAAACATTGCCATAGGACTTCATGAAGACACATTTGCCACTCCAATCATATGGCTAGGAAGAAGCAGAGGACAAGTTAAATGCCATTGTCAGTCCCTTTTCTATAGCTTCTCTTTTCCCTCAGCCAGCACTCCCACTGCAGTCCTGTTTCATCAGATTCCGGCTCTTCCTCCCCCTCTCTCCTTTTGTTTGCCAAAGTATTCAGTGAAAGTGTAGCTTGTCCGACACTTACTTGCTCCTATAGGTACTTAGCTATGAAGAAGAAGGGGAGAAGTGTTGGGGGTGGGGGGTTGGTTCTGACCACATCTCTTGAGGTTCGCCTGTGAGCTCAGGTAGTGGGCACATGTTGGAAGCCAAGCCTGAACCTTGTGATGATGAACGTATCCTAGGGCAAGACAAGAGAGGAACTGGACATTTTGCCTACATTTCATAGCTTTTTCTATCCCTTCATCTGCAACAAGTGGCCCAGTACCCTCTCCTCCCCTTCCTGTCTTTTGTATTTTAGGCCATAACCTTGGGTTTTTGTGTCGTGCTTACTCCTGGTGTTTCTCCTCCAGCTGCTCAGGGGGACTTCTCACAAAAACTGTCACAGGACATCCCATTTTTTTGGGGGAGCCAGTAAGTAGATCAGCACAGTCAGCCCTCTGACTATAAGAGAGCAAATGGGTAGCCTCCCCACCTGCCTTCTCCTAGGGACAAGGGAGCACGCTGTGATGGCCTCAGAGGTGGGAGAAGGGTATTGGGTACTTTGTATATGCAGCTTGTTCTCAAGTCCTCCCTCAACTTTATATCCCGACCCTCCCTTCTGGAACTTGAAGAAGAGTTGGGCTTTTTAGCAAGAGTCCCTACCTCCATCATCACTGAGCCAGTACATGTCCACTGGCCCTGCTTGGACTGGAATGAGATTTGAGGCTGCCAGTGTAAAGATACTACCCAAGAAGAGGAAGGACAAGAACAAGACAAATTCCTTATCCAGCTTAGCAATTGCCCCCAACTCAATATCAGACCTTCCCCCTCCCAGAAGAAAACGGTTGCTATGCCAGAGAAATGTCATGTAGCTTCTTTCACATTCCTTTTTGTGTTCACTTTACTGGGTTCCTTGCTCTTCCCTTCCTCACTCCCCAAATCTATTTCCCCTAAAACAGGATCTGTTTTAGAATTGGTCTCCTCTCCCTTCTGAGAATCCATTCCTGTGGTATCCAAAAACCTTGGATTTACTGAGAAAGGTAGGGGTATAACAGAAAATGTCTTGTTGCATCCTTCCTGGAGCCCACCCAATCAATGAGGACACCCCAAGTGTAAGCTATTTAAATGTGTGCTATTAATTGCTTCTCAGCCTTTGGCTAAGATCAAGTATAGATGTATGCTATTATTAGAATTGGAGTACTTTCAGAAACCCTGTTCTGGTATTGGGTCATACCCCTTCCTGACCACACTCCAGCTCACCCTCACCCTGCTACTGTATTTCTTCATCCACATTCCTGCCACCTGAATTTAGGAGATAACTTTAAAGCTTCCCCCCATTCCTAAGGTTTCAGGAGAACTTATTATAACAGGTAGGAACTTCAAAGCAAAGTTCATTTTTCTCACATTGTGTTACCTAAGACTCAAGTCTTGGTAACTAAATAAGTACACTTACCTCCTGTCACACTGTTTGACAGCCAATCTCTACACACCAGTTTTGACACCTTATCCTTCGCTTAGGCCCATCCCTTTTTGACACACTTCGATGATGTTGGATAGCCAGGCTTAACCCCTGTGGCATCCTTAAGAGGCAGACATCATAGTTGTAGTCAAAGTCCTTTATTAGGAAAAAAGGAGATTAAGAATAAGAGCTGAAGAAAGGGGAGCTCCCCTTCCTGGGGACACAGGTACTGCTTGGCAGCTGGAGGGAACAGGCTTTCACCATGATTACATTTCCTCTTCCCCTGGTTTCTGACCATTTCTAAGCCCATCTTCACCTCCCTATGCCCTCCACCCTCCACTTGCTATAAAATGCCAACATAGTCCTCCACAGCTGATATCAGCACCTCCTGCCAATTTTGCTTATATTCCAAGACTAGTACATTGGGCTTCAGCTGGCCCAAATCTGTGATGTGAAAGGGAAGCAACGAGGAAAGAAGGGGGTGGGGGTGACATTGGGCACAGGGCAACAATGATGCAGTTTGGCAGGCTGACCTGCATGAGGCTTTGGGCCCTAGAACATAGCCTGGAGTTAGATATGACTATATAGAAGGAATGAATCTTCCAGACATTTAGCCAGTTGACATAATTCTCAGAACCTTGAATGGCTTGGGGCTCCTAAGAGTGGGAGGCAGAAATGTAGGCTGTGACTGTCCCTTCCTTAAAGCATCCTTCTACCAACAACCCTCACTACTCTCTAAGTTCTCTGAACTCACTCACTGACATGTTGATCTCCCCACCCCTTTTTCTTCCCTGTACTTAGTCCCTTCCTACTGAGAGTCCTTTCTTCTCTTACCAAGACCACATTCCCACAGATTAAAAGATTCATGTTCTTGTGAAGACCTGCACAAAATCACCAGGGCTGGAGAGCACCTGCCCTGTCCCATGGGACAGCAGCTCCCTGGCACCAGATAAGTATGTCGTATGTGATGGAGGTCAAGACTACCAGGTGTATGTTAAATGTTGCCAATTAATTCTTTTTAATTGTAAATGCTGTGCAATCTGAACCAAATTCATCTGAAGGCAAGATCCAATTCAGAGGCTATCAGTTTTCAAACCCTGGTCTAGAGACTCCCTCACCGGAAGTTCTTGACATGGTCCTGCATGTTGGTCAGGCTCACTGAGTAGGACAGTGCTCTTTCCCTTTTCATCACTTATACCCTAGCACCTCAGAGAGGCAGAAACTAGGACACTAGTTTATTCTGGATAGAAGGCAGGAGTGGAGGGCCTTACCGATGGAGGTAAGAAAGTGTGACAAAGAGGGTTCCTTTGGGGAGAGCTGTCGCAGGGTTCTGATAACAAAAGTTGAACCATTAGTGAAGAGGAAGAATATGCTTTATGCCTAGACATCCTTCTCACCTTGAGGTCCCCAGAGATTGGTCCCAATGAATACTCCATGGCTAAAGAGAAGATGGGAAACATACCAAAGAAACTGTCCTCCAGACCATGCCATTATTTCCCAAGAAAATGCTTCCAACATAAAAATGCAGGGAGAAAAGATGGGGTTTTAAAGAGTATCTCTGGCTTCCCTTCATTCAGCCAAGATTATTACCCCTCTACTCAGTTTAGTGCCTGTAACTTAGGTGATGGTGGAAAGAATAAGGGAATTTTGCAAACTTGCTAGCCTAGGAACTTACAGGACTTCGAGTGGTCTGATGGTCAGTTTGCAAATTGAATACAAAATTAGAAGTCAAGGGGTCTTTTCTGAAGAGGTTTGGGCTAATGAGGTCCCTGCTCCAAGGGGAGACATTCATTCCCTTAGTGCAATTCTCATTTCTCAGCCATCTTCCCACTATCTCACCTTGGTACTCAAAGAAGCCAGTGGCTGGGGTTTGTGGGAGGAATGTTGCAAGCTGGTAGCTGATAGAGGAGGATCAGGAAGAAGATAATTTGGACCTAAAATACCATGAGTGAAGAAAAAAAAAAGGAGAAATGTGAGTGGAAGGAAAGGAGTAACAATCTACTTCACCTCCTTTCTTTCTTTGTCCCATCTTCACTCTCCCCTCCTTTCCCACCAGTCTTTTCCATGAGTGTGGCTAAATGGAAGTCCTTTTTCTTCTTGCCTCAAACAGCAGAGTCCCTTCCCATTCCAGAGAGGTGAATCTCAAGATTATAAATATCTGGGAGCAAGAAACAGAATTTCTCATCTGATAGTCTTATCTGGTGCTCATCCCAACAGATCCTCAGAATGAGTCCTACTTTCCCCTTCAAGAACTGACATGTGGAGTTTCTTCCAGCAAAACTGTTCAGTTTCAGATCTGGGTCCCTGGAAATCAGCTCTGCCAGCTACATACACACATACATACAAACATACATCTCCCCACATTTGGCCCCTCCCAGATCTGTCCAGATCTCACAGCCATCCCCTCAGCCTTCTCCCCGTCCCCGACTTCAATTCCAGCACCTGTCTTAGACTCCCATGCCCAGAAAGATGGTCACAGTCGCCATGCCCACCACCTACAATTCATTTTCAGGATCCATATTTTGCAGCTGCACCCCATGCTTCTAGAAGTGTAGAACACAGAGGTAGGGGTCATGGAGACTTAACTGACCAATTTGATGCCTCCATCTGATTCTTAAAATGACTCGCCCAGGCTAGAGTCACAAAAAATGCAGGCTGGTGGTCAGCTGACTTGAGAAAGGATGCACCAAGGGCGGGGATGGGCAGTACTCAGAGCAGGTCCAAAGGGTGTCCACGAAGCCTGCCATGTGCAAAGCCACAGCTACTGGGTTGAGAAAAGTAAAAATGATCCTGAAGGAGCTTTCAAGTCTGGGACCCAATCTGTATGAGATAAAAAAGAAAGTACATGTCACCTGATCAGGACAGTCTGTGGTCTCAGCGATTCCTTACAGGCCCTGAGATAACCTAGTGGTAAGACATCAGCCTTGACTTTGCCACAGTGGAGATGGTGAGATAGACAGGCTGGTGATGGTAGTGACTGAAGCTGAGAGCAGGATAATGAGCCATGTGAGCCCTGTGGTGGGGATAAGAGTGGGCCCCTTTATTCATTTTTAATATATTTTTATTGATTTCAGAGAGGAAGGGAGAGGGAGAAAGAGATAGAAACATCAATGATGAGAAAGAATCATTGATTGGGTGCCTGCTGCACGCCCCCTACTGGGGCTCACGCCTGCAACCTGGGCATGTGCCCTTGACTGGAATCAAACCCAGGACCCTTCAGTCTGCAGGCCGACGCTCTATCCACTGAGCCAAACCAGCCAGGGCAGGAGTGGGCCCTTTTAATTCACTCAGGCCGAATCTTGTAATCCCTTCCTACTGCCCAGCAGAGCCCTGAGCTCACGCCTATGCCCACCTGAGCAGTGATCCAAGGCAGCCGCAGGTAGAGGAGGATGCCCCAGGTGTTGAGCATGCAGCAGACCTGGTGGGGAAGGGTGGTGAGGGAGAAACTGAGGTCACACTCAGCTCTCTCCTCCCTCCCACAGAAATACCCTCTGAGAACTCTGAGCAAAGTTCTCTCTCCCCTATCTAGACCCTCAACCTTTGGGAACCCTGAGCCACCACGACTCCCATAACCCAGTGGAAGTGCACTGGGGCTTTGCCAGGTCCAGCCCCCACATTCTCCCATCATCTTGGGAGTGTGGGGCCCCTCTGCAGAGGTGGAAGCCCGGCTAGCCCCTGACTGATACAGCAAAGATGAGGCTGAGGTACCCAGACCCCTCCCCAGCCAGCACATCAGCAACCAAGAGGAAGGCCAGTAGACCTGGAGGTTTTGTGAGGGTGGGGCATGTCAGTCCCAAGGCTTTAATGGAGGGTGGATGATGGCCCAGAAGAAAGGGTTTAACTAGTCTTCGGTGTTCACTGTGGGGCATGTGTCTCACGGTGGCAGAGCCACACAGGGTCTCCAAACAGGCAGCTGCCTCAGTCCCAGCACCAGGGAGTTGGCGCAGAACTCAGAGTGGGGTCCAGTGTTCTCCTCCTTGGGGAGGTGGGGCTGGAGCAGGGACCCACCTTAGGTATGTTTCCACTGGCTTATCCGGGAATGTAGTTCCCCTTCTTCCTGGTGGGGGCTCAAGGTGCTGGCTTCCTCTTCCTGGCAGGAGGCCATGAAATGTCTGAACTGGGGGACAAGGGACAGAGGCTGGTCACTATGAACCCTTTCTCTGGCCAGAACAACCCCTGGCTGGCTGCCTTTCTCTGTCAAACCATTTTGGGGAGTGCAACCCCTGGTCTGTGGGGGTACCCAAGTGGAGAGCAGGGGTAGCCATGAAAGCAGAGGGATTGCTGTGCCCCAGCAATTCACCTTCCCGTACCCCTCCCCTCCTCCCCCCATGCAAACCACTCCTCACACCTGAGTCTTAAGGAACTATCTGGCTTCACTCCCTGGTTAAATCAGCTTGTCCAGTGAATCTACTCAGCCTGGACCAGCCTTTCTATTGGCCAGAGAAGCCAGCACTAGCAGCCCTTGGCCTGTCCTACCTCCCTGGTAGAGTGGAGGGGAAGGGTGAATGCTGCCCCTTCTCTAAATTCTTTGTCCATGAGGATATCTGCAATTGCATGGATTTAAAGGTCTCGGGATGAGAAAGGGGCATTGTACCGGGCAGAGGGAGTGGCTGTTGGTGTCTTGCCCCAAACAAAATTCTAAAGTGTCCCTAGTCCATCCAGTCCAGGACTCTGGTCCCCACTATCTGGTCGTCACCCCAACCACCTATGAAGACACAGGGTTTTGGGTTTCATTCTCTCACCAGGGACCCTACCGCGGTCCTGAAGGAAACCCACTGCTGGGGGTGGGTCACCTAGGATGGTAGCCCTAATACAAGCCCTTTCATCTTCCCCACCCATTCCACCCACCACGGACCCAGCCGGGTTACGTTAGCGTTTCACATCGGTACTGTTCGCTCCAGGGTCCCAGTTTCATCGTGCAGGGAAAATTCAAGTCAAAACCCAGGAATGACCCCAAACACGCTTCACTCTTCTCGCCCCAGTTTCCGCGGGTCTACGCAGTACAGTCTTCGCCCACCCGCTCCAGCGCGGTCCCGAGGAACGCTGCCTTTCTGTCCCGGCTCACTCCACCCAACCCCGCACCCTCCAGCATCCGAGTTTGCCTCGCTCAGCTGCAGGACATGACCTACAGATGGATGGGGATGGGCGGTCATCTCAGGACCGGGCCCAGGAGGATTGGGTGTCGGACTTCGGACACCGGGAGCCCAGGCCCAAGCCTGCCAGCGCCGGCTAAAATTAGCGGATGCGACCGCTCGCTCGGTTGCGGGCGAGTCCCCGCTGCCACGCCGCCCGAAGCAGAGCAAGTTCGAGTGAGAAGGCAAGCGGACGCTGGAGTCTCGGGAAGGTGACCACTGGGATACGGGCGAGACGGGCGGGCACGGCCCGGGTACTGGACCTTTACACAGCTTCTTGCTCGCTCCGCTGCACCTCATGAACCCCATGCTTGCGCGGTATAGCCTGGCTGCTTGAGCCTTGGAGTGGCGAGTGGGGTTGCGGGGGAGGAACTGGTGCGGGTGCGGGGGGAGGGGAGACGGTGCGGGCGCGGGGGGTGGAAGGAGCGGCTGGTGCGGGGGCCGGGGTGGGCAGACCCGAGGGTCGGCGGCGGTTTGAATGGCTTGAAGCAGGGAGAGATACTGACGTCGCCAGGCTGGAGGCAGGGGTTCCTCTGACCTCCTCTCCTTCCTCCGCGCCTCTGCAGCAACCCAGTGAACTTAGGCCATGAGCGTCTCGGCCTCGGAACATCGTCCCTCGGACCGGGGGCGCGTCTCCCTTCCCATCCAGAAGGATGGCCGTGGCTTCCGCTCTCCCGGCCGGAGAAACCCGTCCTGGCCTCAGACCCCGGACGAGGATCCCAGTTTGCCCCCTTTTCCTCTGGAAGAGCCTGGCCCCCGGTCCGTGGCCCCAGGGGACCTTCCCTCTCCCACCTTGTCCCTAGAGGAGGAGGAAAATGACGAGGAAGACGCGGCGGAGCCCGAGGGGCTGCGCAGCGAGGAGCATCCCAGACAATTTTTCGCGGAGGCACAGAGGCTGCGGGAGCAGAGGTTGTTGCTGGATGAAGAGGTGTCCGTGGAGGGGCGAGTATACGGGGTGCATCGGGTGATCTTGGCCGCAGTTAGCAGCCTTTTTCGAGGCAGGCTGCTGGACGGCATTGGTCCGCGACCCCCCTTCAGCCTCGACGTGGCCCCCAAGGCCTGGGAGGCCGTGCTGACCTTTGCCTATGAGGGAGTGCTCAGTCCCGTCCCGCTGGGGCAAGTGCTGGTGGCAGCCAAGGCCCTGGGAGCACCCCGTGTGGAGGCCGCGGCCAGGCGGCAACTCAAGAAGGCTGGAAGCGCCCAGGACGAAGAAAAGCAGCCCAGCCAGGCGGAGGAGCTGAGGGAGAACCTGCGCAGCATTGAGCTCTTATACCAAGAGGGCGTCGGGTGTGACCTGGAGCTGGAAGCAGGCGGCTGCAGGCTGAGGGGTGAGGGCCTGTGGGGCATTCCTTACTGTAGGTGCAAATGCTACCGGAATGGTGTGTGCAAGCAGCAGGTGGTTTGATCCCTACCATAGTGGTTTTGATCTCTGCTGCAGTCAGAATTCCCCTGGGGGGTCTTTGGTGCCTCTCTGGAGCCACTTGAGAGTGGAGCATGCGCACTGGAATTGTTTGCTAAGAGCACTGACAAATTTAAACTGACTCTCCGCGCGTTGGCTTCCTGGGCCCAGTAACAAGGAATGAACGGCCAGCTGGCTGGAGCTGAGGTGCAGCCATTGCCAGTAGAACAGGCAGAAAGCGATTGCCTCAAACAGGAATTAACCAAAGGCCCTTCTTGTATTTAGGACACCGGAAAAGCCAGAGGAGCATGGTGTGTCCTTTCACCTAAGTATGTCTTTTCACCTAAGTGTGCTAGACAACATGGCTGATGTGGTCCTACAGCTAATGAGCAAGGTCTGGTACTGTTCTGCCAGAATCTTAAGGTTCTCAGACCACGGCACTTTGAAGTTAACTCTGCTCATCACCAGGAAAGCTAAGGAGGGTTGAATAAGTGGAGTTCAGACACTACTAACATATAGTGAGGTACTGAGTACCATGAATTGTTACATTTGCTATCTTTTTTAATCCTCATTGAAAACTAGTGAGGTAGGTACCATTATTCCTAGGTGCAGGTAAAGTACATTAAACTAAGACATGTTAACTGGTGAGAACCAGGATACAAGTCTACATCCACTAGCCCAGCCTACTCTCATTAGGCCATGCAATGCCTCCTATGCAGCCAAACCAAACACACATCGGAACTGGAGTTGGAATGCAGATGCATACAGGTTTAACATTAAAAGGGATTATTTTAGATATTATCTAGTTCAGCTCTTATTCTTTATTGATAAAGTAATCAGACTTGAAGACATGTCCAAAATCACATAGCTACTGCTCATGAGAGGAATGACTGAGACCCAAAGTGCTTATGGGATTCCCAGAAGGAAAAGCATCCTGTCTTAGTCAATTTGGGCTGCTGTAACAAAAATAACAACAACAACATACCAGAGACTGGGTGGTTTAACAACATAAATTTATTTCTCACAGTTCGGGAGGCTGGGAGTCTAAAATCAAGGTTCTAGCATGGTCAGGTTCTGGTTAGGGCCCTTTTCCTGATTTGCAGAAAGGCGCCTTCTCATTGTGCTCACATGGTAGAGAGGCACTCTCATCCCTAATTACCTCCCAAAGGCCCCACCTACAAATATCATCATATTAGGGACTAGGGCTTCAACATACGAATTTTGGAAGGACACAATCATTCCGTCTTTAGCAGATTTCTAATGTGTTTGTAGAATACATGGAGGATTTAAATTTCATAGTTATAAAATTCCCACTAGGGTTTAGAATTTACACACTGTTTTCATTTCTCTAAGAGACATGCCAGCTTAATGGTGGGAGCCTGTCGCTTAAAATTCTAGAGACTAATGATGAGTAAGAAGAATACAAATGGTTGTGAGCTCTTTCACAGTTGACTCTGAGCTATAGTTTGACTGGTGATATGGAAGATGAGATGGCTTACCTGCCTCAAGGAAGGCAGATTTTCTCAGGCAATACTATATTTGAAAGCTGCCACTGATGTTTACCACTTGGGAAGCACAAAGCCACTACCTACTGCTTAAAAAGGCAATGGAAAGCCATAGCAACATCACCTCCCCTTTGAGAGAGATGAACATGGCAAAGCTGGTCAAAGCAGCCTAAGGTTCATAAACCTCACTGGGAGCTCGGCCCTGTGTCACCTGCCATAGAGGACTTCGAGGAGCATCCCCCCCCCTTTTTTTTTAAATTATGAAGCATTTCAAACACACAGCAAAGTAAGAATATTAGGATGTACATCCACCCCAGCCAGTTTGGATCAGTGGATAGAGCGTTGGCCCGTGGACTTAAGGGTCCTAGGTTTGATTCCTGTCAAGGGCATGTGGTGTCTCGCACATCGATGTGTCACATGGACGTTTCTCTATCTCTGTCTCTTCCCTGTCTTTCCACTCTCTCTAAAACTCAATGGAAAAATGTCCCTGGGTAAGGATTAACAATAAACAAAAACAAACAAACAAAAAAGATGAACACTCATCACCCACACTTAACAATTAATATTTTAATTTACTTATAAATCTGTGACATTTCACTCATAAATACTTGGGTATGTTTTTCTTTAAAAGAGAACATTTTCTCATATAACCACAATACCTTTATCAAATCTAACAAAATTAATAACAATTCCTTAATATTACCTAATCCACATAGAAATTTTCCTGCTTGTCCAAAAAATGTCTTTTAGTACTTGTTTGCTCAACTCAGGAGCCAATCAAGAACTGTGCTGTATACTCAGATGTACATCTCTTAAGGTTCCTTTCTTCTTGCATAGTCCTTCTTCCCTTTTTATGACTTGACTTACTGAAGAAACAAGATTAGTTATCCTATAGAATGTTTCATTTTCTAGGTTTGTATGTGTTTTCCCTCATGTTTTTTTTTAATTTTTAATGTTTTTATTGATTTTAGAAAGAGAGGGAGAGAGAGAAAAAAACATGGATGTGAGAGAGAAACATCAATCAGCTGCCTCCTGAACATGCCCAACCAGAGATTGAACCTGCAACCTGGGTATGTGCCTGACCGGGAATCAAACCAGCGACCTTTCAGTGCACAAGACAATGCTCAACCAACTGAGCCACAACCACCAGGACCCTCATGGTTTTAATTTTTTCCTTTAGCCTCTCAAATTCTTATAAATTTGAATTTAAAGCTAAAGTCTTGGTTAGATTCAGGTTAAATATATCAGTCAGATACTCCATAGGTGATGCCAAGACCTCAAGTTGAGTTATGTTAGGAAGCATTCGAGATCTAATTGTTTAACAGCATCTGTTAACAGAACAGTTTCAGTGTTGTGAGGACACCCATGCAGATAAGCAGGGTATCGATACACAGCAGCCTGGCATCAGTGACAGTAGATGGTGAAGATCTGCCCAGAAAGCCACTGCATGGCAATAGAAAACAAATCACTTCTTCTTGCTCATTTTCTTACCTTAAAGCGAGCAATTTAACTAGATGATTTTGAAGGTTTCCAGTTTAAAATTTTATGTTCCATAAATAATACCGAACCCTAGCCGGTTTGGCTCAGTGGATAGAGCGTTGGCCTGTGGACTAAAAGGTCCCGGGTTTGATTCCGGTCAAGGGCACATGCCCAGGTTGCGGGCTTGATCCCCAGTAGGGGGTGTGCAGGAGGCAGCCAATCAATGATTTCCTCTCATCATTGATGTTTCTGTCTCTTTTTCTCTCTCTCCGTTCCTCTCTGAAATAAATAAAAATATATATTAAAAAATAATACTGAGATGTGTAGTGGGGGTGTGCAGAGGAAAGCTAGAACAGATGGGAAGTCTTAAGCACTAAATCTTGGGCAAGTGGAGATTGCATTCTGAATAGGTTGGCTTATAGCCTTCCTGAGTAAAACCTGACTAACAGAATGGCTGATGTCAGTGGCCCTTACCATTATCAAGGAAATAATTTTATTCTGTGTACAATACAGAGACCTATACAAGTTGCACATTGGTCTTTGAAGTTTATTTTCTGCTCCCTGTTAGCAAATGCTGTCTAAAGCATCTTCTGGACTTGACCTATCAAGACTTTTTCTCA
This sequence comes from Plecotus auritus, assembly GCF_963455305.1. NCBI lineage: Eukaryota > Metazoa > Chordata > Mammalia > Chiroptera > Vespertilionidae > Plecotus > Plecotus auritus. The sequence continues at coordinate 81,255,679 of NC_137770.1, read as the reverse complement.
TTGACCTGGATCAAAAAGACTAAAGCAATGTTTACCAAAGTATCTTCAGGCCACTAACATGAGAGTCATGCAGGGTGCTTGAAAATGTTAAAATAAAAGTTCTAGGAACTCCATTCAGACCTTCTGAATCAGCATCTCTAGAAGTAGGTTCCTGAAACCTGAATTTTTTAAAAAAAAACAAAACTATGTTTTATTGATTTTTTTACAGATAGGAAGGGAGAGGGATAGAGAGTTAGAAACATCAATGAGAGAGAAACATTGATCAGCTGCCTCCTGCATACCTCCTCCTGGGGATGTACCCTCAGCCAAGGTACATGCCCTTGACCAGAATCAAACCTGAGACCTTTCAGTCCACAGGCCAACGCTCTATCCACTGAGCCAAACTGGTTAGGGCTGAAACCTGCATTTTAACATTACCCCATGGTATTCTGATACACATCACAGTTTGGCTGTTGGCCTTGGGTGGTTGATTCAAAGTTGAGGCCGTGAAGTTGGGATAGTACCTAGCAGTTTGCAAAACTGGGTCCCCATCTACTTCTTCTCCCTCTTGCAGTGCACCGAGCAGCCCTGGCCTGTGGCAGCGAGTTCTTTGGGGCCATGCTCCTGAGTGGGATGAGGGAATCCCAGGGCACACAGGTGTCTCTGCGCACTATCTCTGCCCAGGACCTGCGACTCCTCGTCTCTTTTGCCTACTCTGGGGTTGTGCGGGCAAGATGGCCAGGACTGCTGAGAGCTGCCCAGGCTGCCCTGCAGTACCAGAGCTCTTCCTGCCTAGCTCTGTGCGAGACTGCGTTGGCGCGGGGCCTCAGCCCTGCCCGTTGCCTGGCCCTCTTCCCCATGGCGGAAGTCCCTGGATTGGAGAGGCTCTGGAGCAAAGCCCGCAATTACCTCCTCACCCACCTGCCCGCTGTGACCTTGTGCCCTACTTTCCCTTCTTTACCGGCTGCCTGCCTGGCTCAACTCCTGGAAAATGATGAACTACACATGCAGGAGGAGTTTGAGGCCTTTGCAGCCGCGCGATGTTGGCTTGCAGCCAACCCTGGGACCCAGGAGTCAGAGGCCAAGGCCCTGCTTCGATGTGTCCGCTTTGGCCGTATGTCCACCAAGGAGCTTCGGAGAGTACGGTCAGCTGGGCTGCCTCCACCCCTGCCCCCAGACTTGCTGCTTCAACTGATAGTGGAGTCTGAGATTCCAGGTCAAGAGAGGCGGAGGGAGCCTGAGCAGGCTTTGGTGGTGATTGGCGGGGACGGGCTCCGATCAGACATGGCCATAAAAGAGCCGTCCCGAGGAGTGTGGTGGGCCCGGGCCTTCCGCTGCGGCACGGGGCTGGTCCGAACTGTGGAGTGGGGCCGGCTGCCTGCCCTGCCTGCCCCAGGACGCTTCCGGCATGGGGCTGTGAGCCTGGCAGGAAGTGAAATCTACGTGTGTGGGGGACAGGATTACTACAGCCACTCCAACACCTTGGCTTCTACTCTCAGGTATGCACCCCCAAGACCCGAAGGTGGGCAGCTGAGGGAAATTGCTGGCCCAGCCAACCACAGACTCCCAGACTCACTCTTCCTATCTCTTGTCACACTGTGTCCAGGTGGGACCCCAGTCAAGAGGACTGGAAGGAGATGGCGCCTTTGTGCCAGGCTCGGAGTTTTTTCCCTCTGGTGGTACTGGATGGACTACTTTATGCCCTGGGTGGACGAGCCAATGGTGTGGCCCTAAACTCTGTGGAGACCTATGATCCCGAGCTCAACGTCTGGAGGTGAGCAGGGAAGTGGGGGAGGGCGAGTTTCTAGGCATCAGGGAGAGACGAGGAGACTTGGAGGAGAAAAGTCAAGGATGATTGTTGCCTGATCATGTGCTCTGTTCTCCCTTAGGCCAGCACCTGCACTTCCAGCACCACGCTTTGCCCATGCAGCTGCTATTTTGGAGGGCCGATTGTACATAAGCGGGGGCTGCAATGGAACAAGCCAATGCCTGACCTCATTACTGCACTATGACCCTAAACTCGAGAAACCAGGGATACTTCTGAGCCCTATGGGGGTAGCTCGAGCTGGCCATGTCATGGCTGCTCTGGGCGGGCGGTTGTATGTAGCAGGTGGGTTAGGTGAGACTGGGGACCTGCTGAGCTTTGAAGCCTATGATCCAAAGACTGATAGCTGGACTCAACTGGTACCTCTGCCCTCCCCCCACGTGGGAGCTGCAGGGGCTGTGCTGCAGGGAGAGTTCCTGGTGCTGGGGGGCTACAGCCACCTTACTTACGCCCTCTCCCACCTTATCCACGCTTACTGTCCTGGCCTGGGCCGATGGCTCTGCCTGGGAACTCTACCAAGGCCTCGGGCTGAGATGCCTGCCTGCATCCTGACTCGGCCCACAGTGCAGCACATAGGTTTAGGTCCCACAGGGCACCAAACCAAACCTGCCGGGTGAGCATGTGGCAGCAGCAGTGGATGGGGGAGGAAGGGATAAGATATATCATGAGAGAAGGACAGAGATGAAGGGGGGACAAAGAGAAGTCTTTTTTCGGGATAGTATTTTATTCTAGTACAGTGCTTTACAACTCATAAACTGCTTTTGAATATATGATCTTCATGGAAGAAAAGGTGGCTCCAGAATTGCCAGAGAAAGGGCGTTGAGGAAGGGGAGCAGCCGAATACCTAGGTAAGAAGAGGAGACCCAGGAGCAACTGTACAAGGTTTGGGGATCCTGGTACTATTTCTAGCGGGAAAAGTGCATTTAGCTGGAAAATAGTCAAGAAGCTCCAGTTGCCATGGCATAGGGGCTATAAGAGGACAGCTGGGAAAACAATGATTCTGACCCATGGAACAAGGAGAAAATCATTTAAAGGCCATCCATGAATGAGTTTGAGGAGTGAGGGGCATGGGGCAGGGAGGACTGTAATTGTTGAGCCCTTCCCCTTTCCAGTTTTTGCTCCTCTCTACTCTCCAATCCCTGGGTCACCTGAACCCTTGGACAATATTGTTTCTCGGGTGACTTGTAGGGCCAATCTAGTGTTTCCTCAGTCCAGACCCCACAGGCTGTCCCTAAGAGCCTCTTGGTATTTATCTGAGGCAGAAGTTCCCATCTGGACCTGGCACAGAACAGGGCTGAGGTGGGAGTGCTGCATGTGGGGAAGATGAGGAGGAAAGAGGCAAAGTGGGGAGGCACCACGGTGGAAAGGGTTTGAGGGGATGGGGTAGAAGAAGTCAGAAGCTTAACTGGCTTCTTTCCTTCCCTTTGGAGTCAATTGAGGGATTAGGAGTGAAAGGAGGACAGTGTGGAATGAGGTTGTGGGAGGAAGTGGTAGGGAGAAGCGTGAGAGACAAAGAAGACATGGAAAATTGGTTTTCCTCTGTCCTGTGCCTTTCCTCCAGACTTTCTTGAATCAGTTTCCCTTTTTCTTGGCCAGGAAACATTGAGTCAAATGCTTTCTCTCTCACTTTCTCCATCCTGCTCTTCCTTCCTTTTTCTTCTTCTTTCTTTCTCTCCTCCTTTCTCTCTCACAGTTATCTATTTCTTACTATATGTTAGGAACGATATGGGACACTAAGGATACAGAGGCCAGAGAGCTCCTGACCAGCAGACAGACTTGTAAACAAATACCAGTTTTTCAGTGGACTTAGAAGTATGGACATTTCCCTCATACCTCTCATACACATTTAGCCTTCAAGAGCCCAGAGGATGGAAGAGTGAACTCTGCCCAGGGAAGGCTTCTGTTACAGAAGGCAGCATCATCAGATGGGTGTAGTTTGAACTGGATCTGGAAGGCTGCCTGGTTCACCAGTCAGAAAAGGAGGGAGGCATTCCTGACAGAGAAAGGAAGCAAGTGGGGAATGTAGTGCTTTGTGTCTCCATAGCAAAGGGGAAGTTAGAATTCCAGCAGTTCAGAGAATTCTGCTGCTGTGGCCAACCGTCTTTCTTCTCTGGAGCCTTTCTGAAGACAATGGCTTTCACTTAATGATTGTATATTCCCTCCCTCCACAACCCCCCTAAATCTTTTCTGTATTGATATTTCCATTTCTCACCCCTGAGCAGCTTAGGACAAAGGGCAAGTTCTTTGCATAGATCAATCTTCTGCTGCCATTGTTCATTAAGAATTTCATACGCCTAAGGGTGAGAAGAAGGAGCCTCATTGTACCTCTCTTCATCCTGGCCTGAGGGGTACTTGAAATGTTTGTTGTTTTAGATATTATTATTTTATTAAGGTTATTTTCTATATTTGTTTAGGAGCATAGTTGAAAATGAGGAGGGATAAGTAGGATTTTTAAGAGAAAAGAGAAGAAAGATCGAAGAACACAGGGAAAGAAGGAAATTGGAATCATTTAGAAACTGTAAGAATTGAGCCTTGCCCTGGCTGGTGTGGCTCAGTTGGTTGGGCATCATTCCATGCACCAGGAGGTTGTTGGTTCAATTCCCTGGTCAAGGACACATGTCTGGGTGTTGGGCTTGATTCCTGGTAGGCGGCATGCAGGAGGCAGCCGATAGATATTGTGCTCTCGCATTGATGTTTCTATTTCTCTACCTCCCCCTTCCTCTCTAAAAATCAATAAACTATTCTTAAAAAAAAAAAAAAAAAAAGAATTGAGTCTCTAGGGTGAACTGTGAACATATGTTTATGATTTGTATGCAAAGATAGGCTTAAATAAAGGTTTCCCATGATTGAATCATTCTTGTCTGAGTTTCTTTATTATAAAAAGCATTTAAAATTCCCTGTAATTTGACTTCCGTCTCCAACACACTACTGAAACCATCTTCCATCATTGTTATTATGACCTACTCCTCACCAATCAAATTAGGCAAGGCCATTCTCATTCTTACTCGTGTTTCTGCAGGAATTGACTGGCTTGAAAACTGGCTCTTACTCTAAACATTTCTCCTCCCCTGGCTCCAGCTATAGCACACTCTCCTGAGCCTTCTTTCTTCAATCCAAAGAGGTGACAGAAAGCCAAATCGTAGTGTCCAGGAGGACATGGCTCCATCCCAGGTGAAGCTGACAGCCAAGAATCCAAAAGTATACAGATGGGAGCAGTTAGTTGTAGAGGTCTCTGGCTTTCATTATTTAGTTTTAAAATTGAGAGTGGAGTGAGAAGAGAGGAGGAAGTCTCTGATTTGAAAAAGGACCCTGGTTAATGATTCACTTTTGAGTGAGAGGGACCTGATATAGGCCATTTAACAGTTGGGTCCCTTGCCAAGTGGACTGAGATTCAGGATAGTAATTTGGACCCAGAAGGGAAGTACAGTAAGAATCAGGAATTGGAACAGAAATCATTCACAGACTGGGGGATTATGGCAATCCAGGGATTAGGCTACAGTTTGGTGAGTGTTTAGAGCCTTCAGGACCACCAATCCACAGCATGGAACTCCTCAGGCCCTCACAAGAGGCAGTACTAAGAGATTATCTGACTGTAATACATATTCTAATCCCTCCTCTATAGACCAGATAGTTTCACTTTCTCTTTATGAATTTGCCAAAAGCTAAAGTAATAATGCCAGCCCCTTCATCACCTAAATGATTGCACAGGTCCAGCAGGTCTCACAGCAGCCTCCAGAGTGTGCATAAGAAAGGCAGCTCAGCCCAACCTGTGTACCTCAGCAGTTGAGCATTGAGCCAGGAACCAAGAGGCCACCGGTTCAATTCCCAGTCAGGGCACATGCGCAGGTTTTGGCCTGATCCTCTGTATGGGGTGTACGGGAGGCAGCCAATTGATGATGTTTTGTTTCTCTCATTGATGTTTCTATCTCTCTATCCCTCTCCCTTCCTCTCTCTGTAAAAAAATTAATAAAAATATGTATTTTAAAAAAGAAAAGAAATGTGGCTTAGCCCTAACTGGTTTGGCTTAGTGGATAGAGCATCGATCTGTAGACCAAAGGATCCCAGGTTCAATTCCAGTCAAGGGCACGTACATTGGTTGCAGGCTCCTCTCCAGCCTGGGTCCTGGTCCGGGCATATGTAGCAGGGAGTGCAATTAATTACATAGATATGAGTTTCCAGATATATTTGCCATATAAGTTGGCATCTATCTCAGCTAACCTACCTCCCAAAATGAGCATTTCACTACATGGAACTATTGCAGAGTACCAATGTGTTAGGAATTAGGTGATTTAAAAGGTTTAAGGAGATCCCCGCTGGTGTGGCTCAGTGGTTGAGTGTTGACCTATGAACCAGGAGGTCAAGGTTCAATACCCAGTTAGGGCACATTCTCGGGTTGTGGGTTCAGTCACCAGTGGGAGGCATGCAGGAGGAAGCCGATTAATGATTCTCTTTTATCATTGATGTTTCTACTTCTCTCTCCCTCTCTCTCCTCTCTCTGAAATCAATAAAAATATATTTTAAAAAAATATATAAAAGGTTTAAGGAGAGTAGGATGACAATAATGTAATCTGATGTAACCTAGCATTAAATGTTGCAGGTGTGGTATGCCAATTATCTAATGCTGCATAGCAAACTGTTCCAAAATGTAGTCACTTCAAATAACAATCATTCTATATAATAAAAACCTAATATGCTAAATGTCTGACTGTTTCGTTCGACTATTTGACCAGTCGCTATGACGAGCACTGACCACCAGGGGGCAGATGCTCCGACCAGTAGGTTAGCTTGCTGCTGGGGTCTGGCTAACTGGGACTGGGCGAGATGGGCCAGACATGCCCTGGAGCCAACATCCCACGGTCCCTCCCCAGCATCTAAAATATTTCTTCTAATTAATTTCCTTTCAATGTGCATGAACCTGTGCACCGGGCCTCTAGTTTTGCTATATTTCTCATGATCTTATGTGTCATTGGCTTCGCTTACATTTAGGCAGGGTTCAGTTAAATGATTCTTTTGTTCCATGTTCATTGATGGAAATTACTTGGTTGTACTGAAGTGGTAGATGGCCTGGTCTGGAGGGCCCAAGACAGCTTTGTTCACATGTCTGGTGCCCTGATGGGGATGGCTGGAAAGCTGAGCTCAGCTGAGATTGTTAACTGAAGCACCTATATGTGATCTCTTCAGGATGACAACCTAAGAGTAGTTGGACCTACTTGGTAGTTCAGGGCTCCCAGAAGGAGTATTCCAGAGTCCTGGGTGGAAGGTCCAAGGGGTGCCAGAATGTCACTTCTGTTACAAATATTGGTTAAGCAAGTCACTAGGTCAGTCCAGTTTCAAGAAATGAGCAATCAGACTCCACTTTCCAATGGGAAAAGAAGCAAAGAACTTGTGGCCTGCTTTAATCTACCATATCCGGTAAGGAAGACTAGTAGGGAAAGGATGGCTCACAGGGGAACATAGCCCTTGAAGGAAGGTGAAGAGAGATGTTAGTAAATGTCAATAGGCCAGAGACCAAAGGCAGATTTGTTTTGAGTCAGAGGAGTCAGAATGGAGAAGGCCTTAATATTCGAAGTTCATGTAACCTGCTGATTGGCTTCTGGCGCTTTCAGTTGGCCCCGAAGGGCTCCTCTGGGATATCAAGTACTACGTAGTAAGTGCTTGTCCATCACAGCCTGTGCAATGCTTTGAAGTTGGCAGTGATTAGACTGAACAGAAACACAAGCTGTGAATCTAAAGGTAATTATTGACAAAGGGGGAAAAACTGTGGTGGAACCAACTGGCCTTTATAATCTCCAGGCTCTCACTCTCCTCTCCGCTTCTTATCAGAAGCGGCCTAAAGGTCAGTTCCCAGGGGAGGGAGTATCAAATCAATTGACGACTCCAGATAGATTCCTTCTAATCTACAATATCCTCCAGATGGGGATGGGCTGCTCTCAGTCCACCCTGCCCCAATTATTCCATATTCCGTCTCCTTTTATTTCTATTTCCACAAAGTAACTTGCGGGTGAATTAAGAGTCCAGCTGTCTTTGACACCAGGAAAATAAAAGTGTCCAGACATGAAACGAACATGCCAAAAATTTTTTTTCAAGAAACAGTGTTGGAAGGTATGCCACAAAAAAGGAGAGGAAATTTAGCAAAAGAGGGGACTTGGTAGATGGGGAGCCTGACGGGCAGGAGAAAGGAGGACAAGAAAGGGGAAAAAGGGAGGGGACCAAACCCAGGCCCCAGAAAAGGCTGCAATGTCCTCCGGGCATTCGCACCACCAGCCGGGCACCTGCTCTTCCTGCCGGCGACGCCCCGCTCTGGCTCGCAGCTCCGGCGCCGCCCAGCACAGCGGAGTCTCCGCCCGCGGCAGTCCCCTCCCCGCCCCGCCCGGCTCCTCCTCCGGCTCCAGTTCCTCTGACCCGCGGAGCCAAGAGCCCGTCTCCCGGTTCTGGCTTCGGAGAACCGAGATCGGCGTCCCAGGCAGCCAGCTTCTCCAGTCCCGAGTGCTCCGGGGACGGTCCGAGCGCAGGTAAAAGCCGCCCTGGGCTGGGCACGGAGAGCCGGTGTGAAGGGCCGAGCGCGGCCCAGGCTCCGGTGGGGCGGACGCGGGTGGATGCGTGTGCCGGCTCCTCCCGGCAGCTCCGGGAGGGTGTGTGCGTGTGTGGAAGGGACAGTAAGAAGGGCCCACGCAAAGCCGGAGAGAGAGTGAGGGCCAGGGAGGGGCAGGGCGTAGAAGGGACGTAAGAGGAAGGAAGAAACCGAGTGAGAACGAGTCTCCCTGCTCAGTGCTCCTTGGAAGGGGCAGTAACTACCACTAACAAGGGAGTTGGAGCGCTGTTTGTGATAACAGGAACCCGGGCGGTGCTTAAACAGGAAAGAATCTCATACAGCCAACTTTTGTAAAAGTGAGGTGGGTGTTAATGTGTTAACACAACAAGGTTTCCATGACACACTGAGTGCAGAATGGTGTCTAAAGTATGATCCTCTTTATGTAAAGCGAAGAAAAAAAAAAACGGGTGGGTGGAAGAAGCATATATATATATTTGTATAAGCATAGAAAATATCTGAAACTATTCATATTAAACAGCAGTGGTATCCCTGGAGAATGGATCTAGAGATGGGGGGTGGGCGGCGGGGACTTTTCATTTGTAGTTTACAGCTGAATCTCCCTTCCCAAATTCCAGGGTGCAAAAAAAATATTTAACTGTGTTTTTCTGTTAACTTAATTTTTGTTTTGAGACATTATAAAAAACGCTTGAGTTAATTCTGAGATTTCCCCACTCCTTTCCTGGGGTTTATGTGGTACCAAGATATGAGGGAAGTGTGCAGGGCGCAGAGGCCATCATTCGTGATGTAGTTTGCCTACACTGATGTCCAGTGAGCTATCCATGTCCTTTCTGATTCTGGATTGTCTGTCCATTCAGATTTTCTTGGAAGCATTTTACGTTCCTCTCCATAAGTTCTTGCATTTGAGGTTTAAATGATTCATTTAACAACATACGTATTCCTAAAATACTTAATGCAAATAGAAGATAACCACTTGTCCAAATTTAAGCATTCTATCAAGCACAGGTTCTTAATTTGCAGTTAATGGAGATTCTAAGCGATCCATGGATGGACCCTGAAAATTGAGTGCAAAATAGTATATACTCATGTTTTTCTAAGAAAAACTCCATAGCTTTCACCAGATTGTCAAAAGTCTTTGAATCCCACTGACGAGGGCATTGTAGAAACAATACTGAACAAGGCTACAAGGGTTTTTGTTCTCAGGAATTTATAATCTGGTGGAATGAAAGACAAACAGGCAATTACAATCCAGAGGACATGTTCTATGGTAGAGGAGGTCCGATGCTGTGAGAACACAGGGCCACCTAAATTAGACTGGCTGGCTCCTTGGAGGCACTATCAAACTGAAGCCTGCTGAGTGAGAGGAAAGTAGAGTTAGGCCTGGTAAAGGAAAGGATGGGGAAGGAGTGGTCTTCGTAGAAGGAAGAGTGTTCCAGGTACCTGCCTTTATGTAGTCTAGAGTGATTACATAAAGTGGAAACTTAGAGTTAGATGGGAAAAACAGTAAGAGATGAGGCTGAAAAATGATCAGTGTTAGGGTCACCAAAGGAGGAACACACGAAGCCCAAAGAGGTGAAGAATCATGAATTTATTAGGTCATCTGTATACCAGATGGTCTGAGCCCCAAAATGGTGCCAGCAGCCAATGGTGGGAAGTCAGAGGTTTTTAAAGGACTCTAGGTGGGCTTTTTCTGGGCGGAGAATTCTCTGTGCAGGTCCGGATTCTGGGAAACTCCAGAGCGGAGAGATAATGGTCTTAGCAAGTGGAATGTCTATTGTGAAGTGGCCTACAGGTCAGTTTCCAGGGGAGGGGGTGTTGATACAATTATTTGACCAGACCTAACAGTCAGAAGCCAGGTTATATTTATGATGCAGGGCATATAAAGGAAAACAAGATAAAGGAACCCTCAGGGAGTTCTATTTTTGTAAGGAGAGAGAGTGAACAAGGAGGCAAATAAGCAAACAAGATAAAATTTTACCATCTATAATAATAAAAGGGTAATATTCTAATTAGACCTTCTGGGCATCATTATGGACATCCTTCCGGATGAAGTCGGAGCCGGAGCGAAGTCCTGGTGCAGATGCCTGGTGGCGAGGGCCAGAGGGAAGCAGCCCGGGTCCTGGGTGCCAGAGGGAAGCCGGTGCCAGCAGCCAGGGCAAGGAAGGCCTACTCTTGCACGAGTTTTCATGCATTGGGCCTCTAGTGAGAAAATAAAAAAGGCTATGTATTAAACAGTGGCTGGGGTATGTATCAAGGTGCTCCTTTTTTGGGGGGGTGCTCCTTTATTTAAACAGATCTATATACTGGGGTCCACATGGATTGCAGGGTTTTAACAAAGGTGATGGCAGGCAGAATGGAGAGAACTGGATAGGTTTGAGAGACACTGATAGAGTAGAATCAATAGGATTCAGTAGTTTATTGGATGAAAATAACAATAGATTTTATTTATTGAACATTTACTAAGTGTTGCTGTAAGTGGCTTATTTTTTTTCTCACTTATTCCTCTAACAACTCTGTGGAGGGAGACACTTATCTCAGTTTTGTAGAGGCACAGAATTTTGTTGAGGCACAGAAAGTACAAAGAAGCCCAAGGTCCCAAGTAGATTCAAGGTCCCATAAGGATTTAAACTCAAGTCTGGAGTGGTCCAAACCTCTGTAAGCAGAGATGGCAAAGGAGGGGGGATAGATTTGGAGAAGAGGTGGGATTGTGAGAAAGACAATACATTTGGGATCTATGGAGCTTTGTATACCTTTGAGTCACCCAAGTGGAGATGTCCAACAGGCAAGTGGGTAAATGAGTATGAAGCTCAGACGAGACCTAGGTCAAGGAATAAATTTGTGAGTTGCCAGCATAGAAATGTTATTTGGAGCCACAGAATAGGTGAGACTATATTGGGAAAGTATACAGAATGATTGGAACTCTAAGGAGCATTAACATTCAAGGAATGGCAGAGAAGGAACCCCCAAGAAGGTCTGGTCAGAGTTATGAGGAAAACCAGGACAGTAGCATCATGGAAGCCAAAAGAAAAGAGAGTTTCAATGAGAGTGATGTTGATAAGTTCCCAGATGTGTCTGTTCTTATATAACAAGAATTCCACTAGTTACATAAGAAGAGAGCCTTGCAGGAATAGTGGGACAGAATCCCATTTATTTGGTTGAAGAATGAGTAGGAGGCAAAGAAGTTGAAGTGGTGCATGTAGACCAGGGGTGGGCAAACTTTTTGACTCGAGGGCCACAATGGGTTCTTAAACTGGACCGGAGGGCCGGAACAAAAGCATGGATGGAGTGTTTGTGTGAACTAATATAAATTCAAAGTAAACATCATTACATAAAAGGGTACCGTCTTTTTTTTTTATTTCAATAGTTTTATTCATTTCAAACATTTTAACAAGAAGAATGTAAACACTAATTATTATAATTTGAAACTTCAAAAAATGGAGGAATCATAGCACAATAACGTACCTTATATTGAAGATGGCAAAGGCAAAATAAAATTGCCTAACAAAGGAAAGGTACAAAAGCCTTTCAAATTAAACTTAAATATAATAAAATAATTTAAAACTAAAACAAATAGAAAAGAACAAAATGTGTAAACAGTAAATTAAACATTTTCTTTAGTGCAACTTCCAAATTATGCCCGGGATGTAGATGTAGATGGCAATGTAGACTGGGTTGAAAGGTTTTTGGTCTTTAAAACATCAACTTCAGTGGGAACAGTGTTGTTGGTCTCCTTTTTAGCTAATGCTCTGATACTGTGCTCTCCAGGGGCGTGTCTCCCTACATCACCACGATAACGTGTCTACGCATTCCCAGGGTGATGTCGGGGGACGCGTCCGCGGGCATTACAAGGAGCCTCTGGAAGATTGAGAGGTTGTTCCTTCTACTGAATGGGCGGATATAAATCCGCCCACTCAGAAGAAGGATCTGCGGCCGTGTTTCCCGACGTTGCCATGTTAACACTGCTGCTGGTGAAGGAGCGGAGGGGAGAGCAAGAGAACCCTCCGCTCTTTCGGCTCCGCGGGCTCCACGGGCGGATAGAACAGCCGAACGGGCCGAATCCGGCCCGCGGGCCGTAGTTTGCCCACGGCTGATGTAGACAGATTAATCAAAATGTTTGTTTCTGGAGCTAAGAATCCAGAGTCCAAGTTACAAGTGTGGCCCCTATACTAAGTTGGGATCACACCTACAGCCCTTGGGCATTCCTTTACCCTTTCATAAGAAGACATGTCTGTTTTAAAAAAAATAAAAAAACAACTTCCTGCTCTTAAGCTGCTGCCTTACCTTTCCCTACTCTTCTTCCTTAGAATACTCCCTTTATTCTCTCTGTAGAATACTCCCTGAATACATCCTATATAATAAAGAGGTAATATGCAAATTGACCATCACTCCAACACACAATATGGCCACCCCATGTGGTCAAAGATGGCCGCCACAAGATGGCCGGCAGGGGAGGGCAGTTGGGAGGGACCAGGCCTGAAAGGGAGGTCAGTTGGGGGTGATCAGGCCTGCAGGGGAGGGCAGTTAGGGGTGACCGGGTCGGCAGAGAAGGGCAGTTTGGGGCGACCAGGCTGGCAGGGGAGGGCAGTTGGGGGGAACCATGCCAGCAGGGGAGGGAAGTTGGAGGAGACCGGGCCAACAGGGGAGAGCAGTTAGGGGGGACCCAAACCTGCAGGGGTGGACAGTTAGGGGCAATTGGGCTGGCAGGGGAGGGCAGTTAGGGGCGACCAGGCTGGCAAGGGAATGGTTAGGGGGTGATCAGGCTGGCAGGCAGGCAAGCAGTTGGGAGCCAGCAGTCCTGGATTGTGAGAAGGATGTCACAGGGATCCCACAGGGATCGGGCCTAAACTGGCAGTTGGACATCCCCCGAGGGGTCCCAGATTGGAGAGGGTGCAGGCTGGGCCGAGGGACACCTCCTCTTCCCCCGTGTACGAATTTTGTGCACTGAGCCTCTAGTCCTTATAATAAACCCAGTCCTGGAAAAAGAAGTATTGGTTGTTCTATGCCTTCACGTCACTGGCATTACCAGGAGTGCTATAGGAAAGAAACACTCCCAGTGCAGCCAAGTGCTCATCACATCTTTCTCTCCATCTAGGATATACTGGTTGGGTTCCAGCCATGGAGAAACTTTATGGGCACATGTCTGCCCACCCAGACATCCTCTCCTTGGAGAACCGATGCCTGGCCATGCTCCCTGACTTGCAGCCCATGGAGAAATCATGTGGGCATATGTCCACCCGTCTAGACATCCTCTCCTTGGAGAACCAGTGCCTGGCCACACTTCCTGATGTGAAGATCATGGAGAAACCACATGGACATGTGTCTTCCCACCCAGACATCCTTTCCTTGGAAAATCGGTGCCTGGCCACACTTCCTGACGTGAAGGTCATGGAGAAACCACATGGACATGTATCTGCCCATCCAGACATTCTCTCCTTGGAGAACCGGTGCCTGGCTACACGCTCTATTCTAAAGAGCACTATGTCTGCCAGCTCCTTTCTCCAATGTGTCCAGACATCTCAGCTGGTGCAAGCTGATCTGTGCAGCCTGGACACCAGTAACCACCTGCTCTCTGAGCATCCAACCTGGAAGACTCAGTGTTTCTCTGAGGGTCCAGGCCCTCTGACCTGCCCCAGAGCCCTGAAATCCATCTCTGCCACACGGGGAGCTCAGGAAACAGCTTTGGTAATAGCTCTAGGTGCTCGTCTTGACTGCAGCCATGTCTGTTGGATGCTCTAGTCCAGGGGTGGGCAAACTTTTTGACTCGAGGGCCACAATGGGTTCTTAAACTGGACCAGAGGGCCAGAACAAAAGCATGGATGGAGTGTTTGTGTGAACTAATAGAAATTTAAAGTAAACATTGCATAAAAGGGTACGGTCTTTTTTTTTTTTATTCCAATAGTTTTATTCATTTCAAACTGCTCTGATACTGTGCTCTCCAGGGGCGTGTCTTCCTACATCACCATGATAACATGTCTACGCATTCCCAGGGTGATGTCGGGGGACGCGTCCGCGGGCGTTACAAGGAGCCTCTGGAAGATTGAGAGGTTGTTCCTTCTACTGAATGGGCGGATATAAATCCGCCCACTCAGAAGAAGGATCTGCGGCCGTGTTTCCCGATGTTGCCATGTTAACACTGCTGCTGGTGAAGGAGCGGAGGGGAGAGCAAGAGAACGCTCCGCTCTTTCGGCTCCGCAGGCTCCAAGGGCGGGATAGAACAGCCGAACGGGCCGGATCGATCCGGCCTGCGGGCCGTAGTTTGCCCACGGCTGCTCTAGTCCCTAGCTTTCATGCCACAGCGTCTCTCTTTGAAGCCTCTTCCTGAGGTGCCCTTTACCCCAGGGCTGGCTTCATCAGCATCATTACTCTCATTACATATCTAGTTCAGACATTCCAGACAGTAGAGCAAAAACAGGCCCTGTCCTCAGAAAGCCTCTGCTCAGGAGGAGAGCCATCATGATGTTGCAGTAGCAACATCAGTCAAGTGCTTTTGAGATCCTTTACAGGCATGAGACACATCTGCTATACCCTGGCCCAGTTCCCTGGAAGTGCATGTACAGATACATGTCCACTTATACTTGCATATATGAGCACAGGTCAGAATCAGTATACAAACACACAGTCCTCTGGATAGCCTCTGCATCAGTCCAGGATTCGGACTGAGGCAAAGACTAACCTGAGCCCTATACTGTCTCTGCCTATTACAAGCACAACCTTGGGCAAGACTCTTAGTCTCTTGAAACTTTAATTTCCTCACATTTATTTATTTATTTTATTTATTTTTCTTATTGAGAGTATTTCAGATGTCCCCCTTTTTCTCCCCATTATCACCCACCATAATTTCTTCACCTTTAAAATAAGATCAGTGGAAATCTACCTCATAGGGTCATTGTCAGGATTATAGCTACTGCCATCTTACATTTATTTAGGGCTTTTCAATTTGCCAAGAGTCATACATGCATTATCCCATTTAATCTAAATGACCCCATCAGGTAGCCCTAACCCTGCCTGATGGAGGCATTAGAAGGGAATGAGGTAGCTGAGGTTCAAAGGTTAAGGGGGATCCCAAAGTTGCTGGGAGATTGACCAGGGATGTGGCCCTTTTTTTTCTGACTTCAAAATGCATTAAAAAAAAAAAGATTTTTATTGATTTTTAGAGAGGGAGGAAGGAAGAGGAGGAGAGAGAGAAACTTTGATGTAAGAGCAAAAGATCAATCAGCTGTCTCCTGTAAGCCCCCTACTGGGGATTGAGCCCACAACCCCGGGCATGTGCTCTGACCAGAAATCGAACTGGCAACCTTTTGGTGCATGGGACCATGCCCAACCGACTGAGCCACACTGGGTGACTCCAGAATACTTTAATAGCATCATAGGAGGACTCCTAGGCTGTGATATCAATAAGGAGATGAAAGCAGTTTGATCATGAAGCACCTGAGCAAAGGCTCAGAAGGTTGAGCCAAGAAAGATAGTGTGTGTGATAATGAGAGATCCCTATGTCAAAGAGGACTGATTGTTGCTGGGTGTGAAGGGAGAGGAGTTGAGGTGCTAGAAGATAAATGTGGACACTTCCTATCCCTGGGAGCTGCCTTCAAATCTACTAGTATCTATGTTTGAGAGACTGTGATTAATAATTGTCACTATCCTCAGGGTCATTGGTCCTCTTCAGAAGAGAAAAAGCCAGGAGAAAAGAAATGGACAGAGGCTCAAATGCCTTTTTACAGTCTAAGCTTGGGAGAGGAGGAGGAGGTGGAAGAACTGGCCTTGAAGCTCACCCCTGGAGACTCCGAGTCTTGGTCTGAGCCCACTGACCAGGTCCTTCAGGAGAAGAAGGTAAAAGTTTCAGTGTGACAAAGAGGTTGATGGTGGTGGAGGGAAGGGTGTGGAGTGGGTGGGAGGAGTAGTGCCCAAAGACCGAACCAGATCCCTTCCACTGATGGAAGGGGAGGGAGGGGGCATCACCCAGCTCTTATTTCTCACCTCCTAATCCCCTTTCCAACCTCTTGATTGAAAAAACATCTTCTGAATCTGGGATCCATTTTCTCTGTCCATGATTTTGTAAGTTGGCCTGAGGGATGCTTAAGTTGGTCCTTATTACCTCTTTTCTCCTTCCTTACCTCTCTTTCTCAATTCCCAGATGGCTCTCATGAGCTTGTTGTGCTCCACTGTGGCATCAAAGGTAAACATGAAAGATGCCGCCAACCCTACCAAGACTGCCCTCCTGGAAATCTGTAGTGAACTTGCCCCCTTGGAGCCTGAGTTTATCCTCAAGGTATTGTGGTGTGAGAGAGTGGATGGGAGTGGAAAGCTGGGAGCTAGAGAATGTGCTTATGGTGTGTGAGGGGGATGGTGACCAGCTTTGTGCTGTTGGTGGAGGAAGCTTCACTTAGGAAGTGAATATGATCTCTGGGTGAGTCTGTGACCTGGTCCCTAGGGTTCTTTGAGGAGTGGAGAAGATGGGATTGGAAAGGAGTGTGCTAGGGTTCATTTGTTAAAGTATACAGTGTCTTGAGGGTCATACCAACAGAATGAAACATGATTTGGCTCTTAAGGAGCTTATGGTACTGTTAGGTCAGCAAAACACTCCCAAATATGTAAATGCAAATGGCACAGTAGATAAGTGACTGTTTCAGAAGTAGAAAAGCGGGGTGGGGGAGATATTTTTGATGAGACTTTGGAAGATGTCAGGTTTAATCAGCACTTTGAACCCAGGGTAAGTCTTTGATAGATGTTGAAGGTGGGAGGTCTTCCAAAGAGGGAAAGGGCCTGGTTGACTCGGGAGGTGATCCATAGACCCAGGAGAAGACAGGCTGCAAAGGCAGGAACAGACTAAATTACAGAGGATTTAGGATGCAAAGCTCAGAAGTTGAATTTGATATTTCATAGACAATCTGGAGGGATCAGGAAAGGTTTTATGCAGGTAGATTAGATATGCAAGTTAGTTTAGGGCATGAAGCTCTGGGAGAAGTGGTCGAGATGCTAACCCTCCCCACCCTGCACCCTAGGCATCTCTGTATGCCAGGCAGCAGCTGAACATCAGGGATGTAGCCAACCAAGTCTTGGCCATTGCTGCCTTCTTGCCAGTCTGCCGCCCCCACCTGCGACGATATTTCTGTGCTATTGTCCAGCTGCCTTCTGATTGGATTCAGGTAGCCGAGTTTTACCAGGTATGGCACTCACTTCCCTGAACTTTGGCCTTCACGTAGGTTCCTCTCTTTTGCTCATTGCATCCCTGGAGAAAATTCTCGGACAGTTTGGCCGCCCTTCTGCTGCCCTCAACCTTGGTGCCCAGACAGGATAGCATCTCCCTCTACCAGGCTGGGTTGCCCAACAGGGAGAATATGATTGAGAAGGGCTGGACCACAGTTTAAGAAAAATTGGTCTTATTCTGGACCTTGTATTTACAATGAAGAAAATGAGACCCATGGAAGTCTGTTGACTAGCCCAGTACCACAGAAACTGTCATTTTAGAGCTGGGGTAGGGAACTTCTGGCCTGTGGGTCGTATAAGGTCTAAGAAATCATTTGGTCTGGCCCTGCCAAGGCACTAGGGGTGAGTTAATTAAATGTTTGACCAAATATAGCAAGCTAATTTTTAAATTGTTAATTTTGTATGGCCTGAGAATGATGTTATAAATATCCAAATGGCCCTTAGCAGAAAAACGGTTCCCCACTCTTGCTTTAGAGCAGTGGTTCTCAACCTTTTTAATGCCGCGACCCTTTAGTACAGTTCCTCATGTTGTGGTGACCCCCAACCGTAAAATTATTTTCGTTGCTACATCATAACTGTAATTTTGCTACTCTTAATGAATCGTAATGTAAATATCTGTGTTTTCCGATGGTCTTAGGCGACCCGGCTAGCGGTTCTCAACCGGTGGGTTGCGACCCACAGGTTGAGAACCACTGCTGTAGAGCCTAAGACCATCGGAAAACACAGATATTTACATTATGACTCATAACAGTAGCAAAACTACAGTTATGAAGTAGCAACGAAAATAATTTTACGGTTGGGGGTCACCACAACATGAGGAAATGTATTAAAGGGTCGCGGCATTAGAAAGGTTGAGAACCACTGCTTTAGAGCTTGGGCTGAGAACTTGCTCCCTATTCTCATTTAACCCTGTGATGGGTCTTGTTTTGTTTTGGAGGATTTGTTTTGGTCTTACTCCTGATGGTCTCTCCTCTCTCTGGCAGAGCCTGGCTGAAGGAGTGGAGGACAAGCTGGTGCCCCTGCCTGCCTGCCTGCGTGCTGCTATGACTGACAAATTCACCCAGTTTGATGAGTACCAGCTGGCCAAGTACAACCCTCGGAAGCACCGGGCCAAGAGACGCCCCCACCGACGCCCCCGGCCTCCAGTCAGTCCCTATCTCAGCTCTGGTCATTCACAGCCCAGGTCCCTTTTCTCTGGAAAGGGAGGGACGAAGGAACATGCTGATCCAGGGGGATCCTACATTAAGTGTCTGGCATGTTCTTACCACCAGGAACTAACAGTCTGAAAAATGCAGAGGAGCTGGGTAGAGCTCAGAAGTCAGAGAAGGCAGGGCCTGCCTCTTTCCTAGCTGGCTTCCTTTTGGATAGAGATGGGCCTTTGGGGCTATTGAACTGGATCTCTCCAGGGACAACCTCCATTTCCCTTTTTGAAACTGTTTCTCCTGTCCCTACAGAAGACGAAGCTTCCATTTTCTAAGAAACAGAAATACTTGCCAATATTCAAGCTTCTTGAAGATGAACAGGAGAAGGTGAGTGCCTTGTTCTGAGGTTCTATATGTGTATTAGAGGCCTGGTGCATGAAATTTGTGCACTGGGGGGTGTCCCTCAGCCCAGCCTGCACCCTCTCCAATCTGGAACCCCTTGGGGGATGTCCCTGTGGGATCGGGCCTAAACCGGTAGTCAGACATCCTTCAACAATCCAGGACTGCTGGCTCCTAACCGTTCGCCTGCCTGCCTGCCTGATTGCCCCTAACCGCTTCTGCCTGCCATCCTGATCACCCCCTAATAGCTCCCCTGTGGTCTGATTGACACCTAACTGCTCCCCTGCTGGCCCAATCGCCCCCAATTGCCCTACCCCGCTGGCCTGCTTGTCCCCAACTACCGTCCCCTGCTGGCCTGATCTCACCCCCAACTGCCCACCCCTGCCAGCCTGATGGCCCCCAACTGCCCTACCCTGATCTTATGACAACATGGGGGTGGCCATCTTGTGATGATGTGGGGGTGGCCGTCTTGTGACGACATGGGGGTGGCCATCTTGTGACAACATGGGGGCGGCCATCTTGTGATGATGCGAGGGCGAGACGCCACCTAGGCTTTTCTTTTCTTTTTTTTTTTTTGGTGAAAGAAAAATTTTAATACCACTACAATAATACAATGTTAACAAAAATTGACCAGGTACTGAGGTTTTTAGTGAGCTACCATCATTTAAATATAAGAAAAGTAATTTCTTGGTCCAAATTAGTGAAACCTTAAAAAAGATTGTCTCTAGAGAACATTATTTGAGAATACTGCTTTTTCCGACACATTCTGATTCTCAAATTCACTTTATAACAACAATTAGCAACTTTTGATTCGTTCTCTCTTAAAAAGCTGTCAGATTTCCATTTCTTCGGGAGACATTCTCCCCAGTGTGCTGTTCAGTCCCACAGGTTAAACTTCCTTCGTTATTAAGAACTTCATACATATTAGTGAGATTGTCATTCATCGCTTTTTCATCTTTTTGAAAAGACACCGGAAGGCTTGCTAGTCTAAAGCTGACGTCTTTAAAGGCGTGCAACAAGAATATCCCCACAATGATTATGCAGAAGCTACTCGAGGTACCGGCAATGTTGTCCACAGGCATGTCCTGCCACTCCTTAAAGAGAATAGTTGAGCAGGTCAGCATGGAGGTGGTGAAGAAGACGTAGTAGATGGGGGTGACGAAGGAGGTGTTGAATATGTCCAGAGCCCTATTCAGGTAGTTGATCTACATGCTCACACAGATGAGGAGGCTCAGCAGCAGGGACCAGGCCAAGGGGTGCTGCAGCACAGGCTGGCCAGCAAACAGCTCCTTGATAGCTATGCCCAGGCCCTTCACACAGGAGACTGAAAACACTCCAATCACAGAGCAGATTGTGATGTACAGGAGAATGTTCGTCTGTCCACCACAAAGATTAGTATCAAGGACACAATGACCACAAGTGTTGCGAAGACCACATAACCTGGATCCCCAAGCCTGTGTGACATCTCATTTCAAGTCTCGATCTCCTCTTCCTTTGGTGCATGAATGACCATAACTGTGGAGCCCAGAATGCTCAGCAAGCACCCAATCTTCCCGTGAAGATTCAGCCTTTCATTGAGGAAGTATGAGGAAAGAATGGCACTGACTAGGACGCCGAGAGCTCCCAGCGGAGTCACGAGGGTGGCTGGGGCAAAGGCGTACGCGGCAAAGTTGGCCACCTCACCGGCTCCCATTGAGAGCAGTCCAGCCCATCACAGCCACTCTTTAAGATATGCATGGCCACCTTAACCTGCTCTCATGGAGCCTTTCCGGGCCAGTCGCAGAAGGCCTTTCTTTTTCAAAATGAAGCTCCTCCAATGAAAATACTGGATCTCATAGCCAGCCCCAGACCAATACAGAAGTCATACTTTCTGCGCCCCGGGCTCATTGCGTTTGTTACTGAAGAGGTGCCTGGGAGTCACATGGATTCCAGGACTGAGATGCTGGTGCCGGAGGCCATGATGCGGTTTTCAAATTTACAGGTTTAATATGCTCTCTTATGAAAAAATAAAAAAAAGGCTGAAGCGGTAGAGATGACTCCTTCGCTCTCATTGCCTTGCAAGTAATACCCTTTATTGCCATTTGAATTTTTAAACGACCCACTGCCCAGCACGGCTTCCCCTCTGGTCACCGCTGCTCACACCCTCTCACAGGCCCAGGGGGCCCGACCTCCCCTGAGCTTGGCGGCCAGCGTCTCCGTCGCTGTCCAGTGGGAGGTGCAAGCATCCGGGGCTGCAGCCGGGCGCGCCGTCTCCTCCATGGGGAGCCCTGAGGGCAAGTAGCTGGGGGACAACCTCCAGTCCGGGCAACCGCCCGCCCATACCAGGGACCGCGCCAAGCCGCCACCTAGGCTTTTATTAGTATAGACCCGTGGTCGGCAAACTGCGACTCGCGAGCCACATGAAAGAGTGTGGCTCTTCTGCAAAGTACCACGGCCTGGATGAGTCTATTTTGAAGAAGTGGCGTTAGAAGAAGTGTAAGTTTAAAAAATTTGGCTCTCAAAAGAAATTTCAGTCGTTGTACTGTTGATATTTGGCTCTGTTGACAAATGAGTTTGCCGACCACTGGACTATAGACGAACAATCTTCTCAGCTGATACTTAGAAATGGAATTCCATTTGGTTTAGAAATACGAATAGTGTGGTAGGCGCAGGCCAACTTTCCAACCTGGAGAATTCTCA
Organism: Plecotus auritus; assembly: GCF_963455305.1. Classification (NCBI taxonomy): domain Eukaryota; kingdom Metazoa; phylum Chordata; class Mammalia; order Chiroptera; family Vespertilionidae; genus Plecotus; species Plecotus auritus. Next base: position 81,233,901 of record NC_137770.1, on the reverse strand, counting down.
GTTGTGATTATGGGATCAGGTTTTGAGAGCACTGGGAAAGGCTCTTTATAGGTATATATCTTTATTGATTTCAGAGAGGAAGGAAGAGGGAGAGAGAGAAACATCAATGATGAGAGAGAATTATTGATCGGCTGCCTCCTGCACGCCCCCTACTGGGGATGGAGCCCGCAACCTGGGCATGTGCCCTTGGCCAGAATCAAACCTGGGACCCCTCAGTCCGCAGGCTTGATGCTCTATCCACTAAGCCAAACTGGCTTTTCCCCCATTTCTTATTTTTTTTCTCTAAAACTTGGATTTAATATCTGTTTAGTTTCATTACAGTCTTTTTAAATTTGATTACTAATACTTGATCACATGTAAAGCAATAAATTACAGAATTCCCCCCCGCCCCCATTTCTTTAATGACAGGTGGCATGTCCTGCTGGATAAATGAGTTAAAGACATGAAATGTTTACCTTCCATGGGAATTTTTAAAAATAAACCAAACCATTTTTTAATTTGCATTGACAAATAAGTCATTGCACTTAGCGGTTAAGAGCATAAAATCTGGATTCTGACCTGGGTGTGAATCCCTCCACCTCCAGCACTGCTGGCTACCTGACTTTGGCCAAATGATTTGCCCTCTCTTGCCTCAGTTTCCCCAGATATAAAATGGGGATTATAATAGTACCTACTTCATTGGGTTTTTGTGAGGATTAAATCAGTTATTGTATTTCCAGTATTTCTAACAACACTTGGCCCTGAATAAATGTGAGCTACCACCACTATCATCATTGGAATAGATTATTAGGAAGATGTAAGCATTATAAGAAAACACATTCTCAGTCGGTCAGCTGATCTTTTCTCTTCATCCTATTAATACATCCCAAACTTAGCTCTTCCACCATAGAAGATTCTGTAAAGCAACTTCTTTCAGTTTTTTTAACTCCTCACAGCCTGCATTATTCTGATGCCTCTTCCTGGTCCAAGTCTCAGTGATTTAAATAAGAGCCCCTTTTCTCTTTCCTCCCTTGGAGAACAAGGTATCCTCTGTTCATCCTACCTCCATTTTGCTATTCACAAGCCAATCACTCCATTTTACCATTGATAGTTCAACCTTATGTAAATAAAACATGGTGATCCCAAAACACTGCTATATTATGCTTACCATAGGAGTTCTTGTTGATAGAGATTTTTACCCCTTATTCCTACTCTTTGCCCAAATCTGCTTTGGGGAAAGAAATGATCTCATAGGTATAAGATGGTCTTAGGTTCTGCTTTCTGAAGAAAGTGACCATGGTCATAGATTAAATGACCCCAGTGGGATTTGGGGATTTTTCCACAGTTTGAGAAGTCCTACAATGCAGTGCCAGAGAGAAAGAAGCCACCAAGGTTCACCCTAAAGAAGTTGGTACAGCGACTGCACATCCAGGAGCCTGCCCAGCACGTGCATGCCTTGCTAGGCTACAGGTGGGAAGATACACTTCGAACGTACATTCCATCTGGGAAACCCCATGACTCTTCTACATTCATGGCCCTAATCCCTGTATTTCTGACCCCAGCAACATTAGTTTGGGCAGATGTGGCCTGTAAACATGACTGACTAGCATTGACTGGCTCACTTTTCCTTTCCTGAGTTATTTTCAGCTGGCTTTGAAATGATAAGCTATTCCTCCTCCATTCCAGATACCCCTCCAACCTGCAGGCCTTTTCTCGAAGTCGCCTCCCCGGGCCATGGGATTCTTGCAGAGCTGGGAAGCGGATGAAGCTATCTCGGCCTGAGACCTGGGAACGGGAGCTGAGCTTGCGAGGGAACAAAGCTTCCGTCTGGGAGGAACTCATTGGTACAGTAATCTTGACCATCACACCCTCTTCTCCTCTTCCCGATTTATGCCTCTCCATTTGAGACTAGAGGATTTCCATGACATGATGCAGTTATTCTATTGCTTGGTAGTTGTGTCACTAAAAATTATTGGACTTACAAGGTCTGCCATTGACCACACCCAAGTGGACAGGGGTGCCTGTTTTGGGTAACATTGCAATTGTAGATAGATCATTATTCCAGATGTGGTTAGGTCTTTATCAACACATGACAAAAGTGGTACCTTCTCCCTGATTTCACTTGTATCAATATCTGTGTAATTCATTCAAATAAGATAGAACTTTCTGGCACATGGCATAGTAGAATCTCCACAGGAATTCATATTTAGAACATGGAATTTTAGGTAATTTGCCCATATTGAGTTAAAAAACTTCAAATCAGGGAGGACCAAATTACTCTCAATCTTCTCTTTCTGTTTTTAAATTTTTAACTATAGAAGGTTCTTTCTATTCCATTTTGTTTTCTTTTATTTCCTTTTTCATCTTTGACAATTTAAAGTCAACTTCCTTCTGTTGAGAAATATCTAATTAGACCTTTTATCTGCTTGAGTTTTGTAGACTTCACATTGTAGAGCCTTGGAAGCCCAAGTTGGCTTTTACCTTATTTCTCTGTGGGCTGCTGTTTATAGATTATACTCAGGGAAGCCCGAATTGCTCAGCTGCTAGCACTCCACTCACTTTGTGGTTGTTACAATCACATGTTCCACACAAATGTACACACTTGCCTGGCAACCTCTTCCCCAGTATTGATTCAACTTTGGGTGGAGTAGAATAAAGAAGCCTGGATGGGAGCCAGTATATGTAGATGACTCTTGTATGCATCATCTCCACTTCCTCTCTCTGCCCCTGAAAACCAAGACTGTGTCATTATTCTTGGTTGAGACAAATGCCCATAGTCTAACCCACTGGACTCCAGACTTTTTTTTTTTTTTTTAAATATATTTTATTGATATTTTACAGAGAGGAAGGGAGAGGGATAGAGAGTTAGAAACATCGATGAGAGAGAAACATCGATCAGCTGCCTCCTGCACACCTCCCACTGGGGATGTGCCCGCGTGCCCTTGACCGGAATCGAACCTGGGACCTTTCTGTCCGCAGGCCGACGCTCTATCCACTGAGCCAAACCGGTTTCGGCAGGACTCCAGACTTTTTTAAAAAATTATTTATTGCAAAATAAATTTTGGGATACAGCAGAATATGTATATATACAGAGTGGGAAAAAGTAGGTTTATAGTTGTAAGTATGAAAAAGTTTATTCTTGTGTTATTATTTATTAATTATTGTATTATTTTCCACATGAACAACTGTAAACCTACTTTTTCCCTACCCTGTATTTATAAAAATTTCATACATATATTAATAAATTAATGTACTTAAAAATATAGAAAATATAATTATTTTTAATATAGGTATGAAAGTAAGTATAAGTAAATAAAAGAAAATATTAAAATATATAAACATAAATATAAAATATAAGATAAAATGTATGCCCTAACTGGTTTGGCTCAGTGGATAGAGCGTTGGCCTGTGGACTGAGAGGTCCCAGGTTTGATTCTGGTCAGGGGCATATACCTTGGTTGCGGGCACATCCCCAGTAGGAGGTGTACAGGAGGCAGCTGATCGATGTTTCTCTCCCATCGATGTTTCTGACTCTCTATCCCTCTCCCTTCCTCTCTGTGGAGAATCAATAAAATATATTTTAAAAAAAAGGTAAAATGTAATTAGATATACAGACCCCTCTTTGAAGACCACTGGTTCATTAACTTATGAACAATTTCTTTGGAATGAAACAGCAAATTTCCCAATTTATAGGATAAATTCTCAGTTTATTTTCTAGAGTCATAAATATGATGCTGACTTAAGTTCTTATATCTAGAAGACCTTTCATACATAGCAACAGTTGAGAAAACATGATTTTACAAAGGGTACAATAGTTCATCAGTTATCACACATCACTTATACTGTGTACACACCCTCCTCTTTCCGTTCTCCTGATGAAAGCTGCTGCGAAATGCAGACTAGAGCATGGGATGTGGGTTTGGGGCCGACAGACCTGGTCTCTGAAGTGGGGGCACCCAGGTAAAATAGGAAGTGACAGAGGTGAAATTCTGTCTGCTTAATCAGATTGTACAAGTTTCCCAGAAAACTTAAAAGGATCAAGAAGACTATTTGAAATAGGGGTTTGCATTCACTATCATGATGATGAACCTTATCTTAAGTGTATATTGTGCCTTGAAATATTAACTAATGATTGTACTACATGAATATAATTTATTAATAGACAAACTTATACCAGGATATTTCTCTTTTAGCCATCTAAAAAGTTTGTAAATCATTACTCTTCTTTAAAAAAATTTATCTTCATTGTTGAAAATATTACAGATGTTCCCCTTTTTTCCCCATTGACCCCCTCTACCTTGAACTCCACCCCCAGGCCTTCACCACACTATTGTCTGTGTCCATTGGTTATGCATATATACATATAAATTCTTTGGCTAATCTCTCCCCACCCACCCACCCCCGCCTTCCCTCTGAGATTCATCAGTCTGTTCCATGCTTCTGTGTCTCTGGATCATTTTTGTTCATCAGTTTATTTTGTTCATTAGGGAAATCACTACTTTTGATTAGAGAATATATTTTGCCAGTTGAGCCCAGTCTCAGGGCTGGAGCCAACAGACAAAGTGATAGCATAAGTTGTTTATTGAAACAGCTGTCCCATAAACAGTGTTGTATAAATTTTGCTCCAAACTTCAGGCCAACCGTGTTTGTTTTTTTCTTTGTGGACCTTTAAATCATTTTGAGTAGGATAGATCATATGTTAATACCTCACTCCCTCCATCCTGAATTTTCTACATCCTCTGAACTTCTTGTTCTGATTTCTGACCTCTCTCACTTATCCTTTGTTTCCTTTTCTCACCCCTGCCCGACCTTCTGACCTTCTGCAGACAATGGGAAGCTTCCCTTCATGGCCATGCTTCGGAATCTGTGCAACCTGCTGCGGGTTGGGATCAGTGCCCACCACCACGAGCTTGTACTGCAGAGACTCCAGCAAGCGGTATTTGTGAGGGGCAGGGAGCCAGAAGGTGGGTGTGGAGATGCTGTTGCAGTTTTGGGAACTGGGCTTTTCTTAGTGGCTGCGGAAGGTCATGGCCGCCAAGCTATTTCCATGTGGGCAGCTAAGGGGATACAGATAGGATGGGGGAGATAGGTCTGGGGGTTCATCAACCATTTGAGAAATTAGAGTATAAGAACTTTCCTTTTGCTCTGGCTGGGTAGCTCTGTTGGTTAGAGCACTGTCCTGATATGCCAAGGTTGAAGGTTCAATCTCTGGTCAGGGCACATACAAGAAGCAATCAATGAATGCATAAGTAAGTGGAAAAACAAATCGATGCTTCTCTCTCTCTTACTTCCTCTCTCTCTACAATCAATGAATTAAAGAAAAAATAACTTTCCTTTTTATTTTCTGATCTACCAGGAGGAAGCACTTCTGTGATTTAACTGACTTCAGAAGGAGTCTGATATAAAACAAAGAGCTCCTTCTGTTACTTCCTCTCCTTTCTTCTTTACCTCTTCTCATATTCTCACATAGACTTTCATTTTTCTTTAATCTTCTCCGCCTTTCTCTGTATCTCGTCTCTAATATTCATCTTGTCTTTCCTCACCTTCCCACAAATCTAGAGAGGTTATCTCAAGTTCCTGGTCTCAGAGGCCCCTATGCCTCCCAGACTCAGACCCTTCCCTTGCTTTACAGAAGTCCGTGATCCACAGTCGGCAGTTTCCGTTCAGATTTCTTAATGCCCATGATTCCATCAATGACCTTGAGGCTCAACTAAAAAATAAAGGTATTATCTCTTCTTCCGACTCCTGTTTGTCTCTCATGTCTGAGAATAGACGAGGCAGCAGCACTGGTGTTTTTCAGCCTCCTGCCTTCCAGTCTCAGGGTCTGGGGTAGGCAGAAGTCAGATGCTTGCCAGCCTCAAGGGTTGGGATGCAGGACAAATATTGATGGGAAGACAAGGTGAGAGAATTGAAACTGCTTGACTCAGGTACTTACCTGTTGCCACACAGAATTGCCATTTCCTTCCAACACACAACTGATGAGGCGGATAATGATTAGACACTTAAGAAATGTCAAGAGACGGGACTATAAAAGGCAACTTCAAAACCTAAATCGTCAGGAACTTCGGGCAGCAATGATGGTGCCTGTGTTTTATGAGCAACTCAAGCGGGAGCAGCTGAGAGTACACAGGACCAGGTAGGGGTGTGTGTGTGTGTGTTATGTGGAAGCAAAGGATGGTCAATAAAAGGTACCTTAACAAGGCTTGGGAGTCATCTGGGAACCCCAACTTTTATTCTCTAAAGACATGCTTGTCAGTCATCCCAATGTCTTAGACTTGTCTGATTCCAATCGTCTCTTGCACAGCAAAACATATCTTTAACATTGTCCTATACAGATATCATGAAACAAAACCTATTCTTGTGATTGTTTCATTGGTTTCTATGGATTCTGTGAGTCTGTGTGGCATCTCCCTTTCTCCTGTGGGTGCTAGGGTCTTCTCTGCTTCTGCTTTGGTTCAGGTTTCTTTCTTTTTCTTCTCTGACCATTTCACTTTTCTTTTTCTTTTGACACATATATTGTTATCACCAAGCACGCTCTAATGCAGACATGAAATCTGTCCTAAGTCTCAGCACCCTGTCCTTTCAGATGCTTCAACTGTATCTTCATTCATTTTCATTCAAGGCAAAGGCAGGGATCATCTGACTTTTTGGTAGAACTTGGTGGCCAGGAATATCCTGAATCAGTGACCAGTGGTTGAACACAGTTCATTAAGAATCAAGCCTAGCATACAATCCAAACAGTATACCTTTGCTGGCCATTAAGGTAGCCACTAGCCCAGCCATGGGCAAACTACGGCCTGCGGGCCGGATCCAGCCCGTTTGGCTGGTCTATCCGGCCCGCGGAGCCGAAAGAGCGGAGGGTTCTCTTGCTCTCCCCTCCGCTCCTTTACTTTGAATTTATATTAGTTCACACAAACACTCCATCTATGCTTTTGTTCCGGTCCTCCGGTCCAGTTTAAGAACCCATTGTGTCCCTCGAGTCAAAAAGTTTGCCCACCCCTGCACTAGCCACATGTGGCTTTTGAGTACTTGAAATGAAATGTGGCTTGTTGGAACTGAGATGTGCTGGGTTTTGAGGACAGTATGAAAAAAGGATGTAAAATATCTCATTCATAATTTTTGTATTAATTGAATGTTGAAATCAAAATATTTTAATTTAATTAACTGTAATTTAATTTTATTGGATAATACTGGTAGAAACTACTGACTTCTATAGATTTAAAAATTATTATGAAAAAATTTAAACATCTACACAAGTAATGAGAATAGTATAATGGATTCTATAGAACTGTTAGTCATATTCAGTGATTATCTACATTTCACCACACTTCCTTTCCTGACCCCTCTCTTCTTTTTCTTTTTCCTATTTTTGAAGATGATTTTAAAAACAAATGCCAAATAATATGATGCATTTTATTTTACCCCTCTGTACTTGTCATGTATCTCTTAAAGCAGACATTTTCTTATATAATCAGAATGTCATTAATATACTTGACAAAATTGAAAAAAATTTTTTGGTATTATCATTTACTTGAGGCCTGGTGCACGAAATTCATGCACAGTGGTGGGGGTGTCCCTCAACCTGGCCTGCACCCTCTCCAATCTGGGAACCCTTGGGAGATGTCCGACTGCCAGTTTAGGCTCAATCCTGGGATCGGGCCTAAACTGGCAGTCGGACATCTCTCTCACAATCCAGGACCACTGGCTCCTAACCACTCTCCTGCCTGCCTGCCTGATTGCCCCTAACTGCTTCTGCCTGCCAGCCAGATTGCCCCCTAATCATTCTCCTGCCAGCCTGATTGATGCCTTACTGCTTCCTTGCCAGCCCGATCACCCACAACTGCTCTCCCCTGCCTGCCCAATCGCCCACAACTGCCCCCCCCGCCGGCCCAATGACCCTGAACTGCCCTCCCCCACTGGCCCACTTGCCCCCAACTGCCCTCCCCTGCCAGCCCAATTGCCCCCAACTGCCCTCCCCTGCCAGCCCAATTGCCCCCAACTGCCCTCCCCTGCCAGTCTGATGGCCCCAAACTACCCTCCCCTGCCACGACCCGCCTCCTCCACACGAGGTGGCGGAGACGCTGGGACTGGCCTTCACTGTGCTGCACAGAGCTACGGGACCCCCAGGCCTCACTGTGCAGAGTGGCCACCAGGCCCCGCCTCCCCTGTGCGCACAGCCATCTTGTGACGACATCACAAAAGGCCATCATGCGAGGGCGTCGCATGAGGGCGTGACGCCACCTAGGCTTTTATTATATAGGATAGAAAGTTCCAACATTGGGAGAGCAATGAAATGAATGATAGTAGATCCATGTGGCAGAGTTATAGTGTGACCAATAAAAAATGGTATTTTCACACAAAAAATGTAATGCCAAAATGATCATGATGTTAATATAAAATTTAAAAAGAGGATACCAAATTGTATACAGATATGGTTTTATATAAAACTAGAGGCCCAGTACACGAGATTCGTGCACTCAGCGGGGTTCCTAAACCTGGCATGTGCCCTCTCGCAGTCTGGTAGCCCTCAGGGGATGTCTGACTGATGGCCTAGGCTCCTAAGCTGTCAGTTGGACATCCTTAGCACTGCTGCGGAGGTGGAAGAGGCTCCTGCCACCACTGCTGTGCTTGCCAGCCGCGAGCCCGGCTTCTGGACTTCTGGCTGAGTGGTGCTCTCCCTGTAGGAGTGCACTGACCACCAGGTACAGCTCCTGTGTTGAGTGTCTGCCCCCTGGTGGTCAGTGTGCATCATAGCAACTGGTAGTTCTGCTGTTCAGTCAATTTGCATATTACCCTTTTATTATATAGGATTATCTAATCCATATTAAAAATTTTCACTTGTCTCATAAATATTTCACAGCTTTATTCAAATCAGGATCCAAACAAGGCATACACATTTCATTTGGTTATTAAGTCTCTTAAATCTCTTTTAATTGTTTTCATGTCATGACTTGCTGTAGAAACCAGGTTCAGGGGCCCCACAGAATGTCCCACATTCTAGATTCTTCAACTTCCTCGTGATGTCATCTAACTTGTTCCTCTATTACATGCACCCTGGCCATTAACTCCAAAGGCTTGAATAATTCAGATTTAACTTTTTTTCTTATAAGACTATTTCATAGGTGATTCTTTGTACACTATAATAAGACCATTAGACTTAAAAAAAAAAAAAAAAAAAAAAGGAAAAGTCCTGGCCAGTGTGGCTTAGTTGGTTGAGGGTTATCCCATGCACCAAGAGGTCCCTGGTTTGATTCCTGGTCAGGGCACATACCCAGGTTGCAGGCTCTATCCCCGGTAGGGGGTGTGCAGGAGGCAACTGATCAATGTTTCTCTCTCACATCAATGTTTCTCTCTCTTTCTCTCCCTCTCTTTTCTGCTTCTCTGAAATCAATAAAAAACATATTTTTTAAAAAAAGTTAAAAAAAAAAGACTATCAGACTTTTTTTGCTTCCTAATAGGATACAGGATCTGGAGGCACAAAAAGTCTGGTGGTCCCAGTCATAGTGATGCTAAGATGCTAAGATTGATCAGTGCTCTTAGGTGATGACAGCCTGATCTCTCCACTATAAAGTTAATGGTTCATCCATTGATGATCTTTGCCTGAACCAATTGTTTCATTAGCAGTTGCAGATGGAGGTTTTCTGTCATTCCTCATATTTATCAGTTGGAATTCTAAAAAGAACTTGCCTCATCAACTAAAGGTATTTAGTTACCCTGTAATAGCAATTGTATTGGAAAGGTGGAATGAATGCTTACTTTAACTGCCAGTTTGCAGAGTAAGGAAGTAGTATTTGTTCTTTAAAACACAATAAAAAATATGTAGCAGTTAAATCTTGCCTCATGAAGCAAGTACAGATTGATGTGTTAAGCATGGCAAGTGAGTTCAGAGAATGGGTCTGCAGATGACTTCTCTCCTGCCATGAGGATGGATTAGGAGAGTCCTGTAGAATTTGAGCAAAGGGAAGCTCTGTCCCTGTCTTCTCTCCTGGCAGTGGAGGCAGGCTCTGGAAGGTGGCGGTGGGAACTCAACACTAAAGTGGCCAGTTCTCACCTTCCCATCTGCCTTAAAGTGACAAACAGAGAAGCTGCTGAGTCCTTGTGTCTGTGCCTTTCCTGTCTGCAGACAGTGGAAATATGACAGTGAAATGCTGGCTCGATATCGACAAGCCCTGGAGACAGCTGTGAACCTCTCCGTGAAGCACAGCCTGCCCCCGCTGCCAGGCCGCACCCTCCTGGTCTATCTGACAGATGCTGATGCAGACAAGATCTGTCCCAAGAGCAACCCAGAAGGGGTAAAAAAATTTAAAAATAGGAGGTTGTTAGGATGCTGGGGCTCCCGAGAGATATCCTGTGTGCAGACCTGGTTCTCACAAGCAAACGTGCATAAGCAAGCAAGCAAATGAAAGAAATGACTTGCATTTGCTTCCCAGTGTCAGACATTGGTCCCTAGGGACAATTCCTAGAATGTAATCTCAAACCTGTTCGTGGATTATAATTCTAACATTTCACAATTAGCTGGTACATAATCTTTTCTAAATTTCTGCCACCAAAATATTCACTTTACCTCCCTTCATCCGGTACTGATCCTGGGCAGGGGTACTGGCCTCTCTCCACTTTTTTCCTGGGCAGCTCTTCCCGAGGGCTGCTGAAGGTCCCCTCCTAATCTAGGGATTTGTCTCTTTCCCCAAGCAGTGGAGGTGTTTGGCCTTCAGGGCTAGATAGACAAGCGTAGTTTTAAAAGTAGAGGAGCCTTATTTCACCCCAACGCTTGTCCCATCAGCCCCCCCTGAACTATGTGTTGCTGTTGATGGGCATGATGATTGCGCGGGCGGAGCACGCGGATCTCTTGCTGTGCGGAAGTGGTGCTCTGAAGCCTGCGGTGATTAAGGCAGAAGATGGTATCCTGAAGACTGCCCTCGAACTCCAGGCTCAAGTCCAGGTCAGCCACCTACCCCTGCCCTGCAAAAATATGTGAATGGTCACAGGCCTGGGAACAGCCTGCAAAGTTGAGAAAGGCTTGTACGAGTAAATGCAGTTCGGAAGATTTCCCAAGCAGACTATGGTGTTTGTTGCTTACTGATCAGCTCTCAGGCGACCACATAACAGGAGCCTTTTTCCTTCAGGAGTTAGATGGAGAATATGAATGGTCCCTTCATACTTTGGGGAAATACCTGCTGTCTCTGGCTGCACAGAGGGTTCCTGTGAGTACTGCTCAGTCTCTGAGAAACCTTTCTCTCCCCCACATTTTCCTCCACAACTGATGTATCTCACTCCTCAAAGCTACCTTTCAAACTAAGTGCAGTACCCAGATTGGCTCCCTGCTGGCTGCAACTTCCTAACCAGTGATATGCTGGTAATATATAGCAACCAGCAATCTGGGAAAATAAGTCTTGGTTAGTAGCATTTGCTAATTTCCATGGTGTAAATTCTCCTTCCATGGCTGATTTCAAGATATCAGTGAACTCAGAGTTGGGAAGAGATGGTAAGTATCACACTATTGTGTAATTTTCCACAATACAGATAAAGTACATGTAAGTAAGATCAAGACTACATAATGGTAAGATGTAATAAAATAATTAGGAAGTGTTATGTTTTTATTTATTACCTTTGTTTTTAATATAATTTACTTAATTGTAAGTTCATACAGTTGAATATTTAATAATGGCCATGTTTCACAACTGGCTCGCAAAATTCCTAAATATTTGGCAACCAGCTCTTGGAAACCTGACTGAGCCAGCTACCCACACCACTGCCCCTACCCCAACTTCCGCTTTGATGCCCCTCCAAGTTAGGGTGTAATGGCTACCTGGTCCTAAGTGCTCTCAGGAGTAGCAGTTTTCTTTTGTGCTCAGAATTCTCCTACTTCCCCTTGTGCTCAGAGATCTCTTGATGTCCTTAGCTCTTTGGCCTGTCTTCTGTTCCTTTGCTCCTTGGTCTCAGCCCCTCCCCTTTTATCTTACAGGTAGACAGGGTCATTGTCTTTGGCCAAACTATGAATGAGAAACTGATAAACAAGGCCAAACAGCTTTTCTGGCAGCATGTGAATTCCAAGTGCCTCTTTGTTGGCGTTCTCCTAAGAAGGACGTGTGACACGTAAGGGTGCTCATTCTCATTGCCCAGTGTCAGAAGATAGTGATCCATATTTAATCTCTACCGTAATAAGTGTGGACCCTCCCACTCGCCAGACCCTCCCCAGCTCTTCCTCTTATGTCTGTTAAGGTCAGGTGCAAGAAACTTCTCTGAAGTATTCAGCCTAGCTCATACCCGTTTGTGAGGGCCACCCTAGCCCCAGCCTAGCACATTACCCCATTAAAAGTGCAGAGGCGGGGTGTCTATCTTAGGATGTTGTGGCGGGTGGGGATAGTGATTGTGTTCTTAGCACTGTTTCTGATAGGTAGTGGCTTCTTCCTTTGCCAGATTACAAGATTTGAATCCCAATGACGTGACACTCTCAGGCTGTACTGACGGGATACTGAAGTGAGTACAGGCTGGGCACTAAAGGGGTTGGGAGTTTGTTAGAGCATTTTTCAGAGAGATCTGTGGTCTCTACTCCATTTACTTCTTTTTTCAAGGAAGATAATAATGAATTCCTCTTTTACAGCTGTCTAGGTATAGCAGCAACACTTTCTGTCTTATTGCTCCACCATTATCAAATACTCTGCTTCCACCTCATGGTACAACATGACTGCTCCAGCTCCAGCCATCATTTTTGTATTACATCTAGTAGGAAAAGGGGGCATAGGAGATTGTACTCTTTGCTTTTAAGTGAACAACTCAAGAGTTGGTCACATTACTTCTATTTGTTCCATTCTTGATCCAGAGGAAAGCCAATGCTAAAGTTATTTATTTATGCCAAATTTACAGAAATCTTTTTACTTTTTTTTTTCTCCATGCTTAGCCTCCTTGTTTACATGTTTTCTTCCCTGCCTTTTTCTTTGGATGCCATCCATTGCCTCAACTCCTGTTAGGAAGCCTTGTGCAATTCCCCCTTCTTCAGGGAGCTTTTAAGGCTGATAGAGCTGATCAAGCCCAGACTGGGATGGCCTTCATCTTTCTACCTTTGCCCAGCCCAGTTTCCCCTGGCCCTGCAGAAAGCCTATGATAATTATGCATGACGGGGCCAGAACTAGGTTTTTCTCTTTTCCTTCATTCCTGTGGAGCCACACCCTCCTTTATTTTAAGCCTAAATTCACTGTTTATGGTCCTCTTCTTCAGGAGCTCCAGTTAACTGGGGGACCTAACCTAGCCATGTCTTTGTCCCTTGCCCCCTTAGAAGACCTTGCTGATTCTGATTGTGGTATTCTGCTCTCATTTTTTTGGTCACTGTTTGTTTCAGGTTCATTGCAGAGCGTGGGGCCTCCCGTCTTCTAGAACATGTGGGCCAAATGGACAAAATATTCAAGATTCCACCTCCCCCAGGAAAGACAGGAGCCCTAGCTATCCAGCCACTGGAAGAGAATACTCCAAGCCCCTTGGCTCCTATTTCCCAGCCTGGGTCAGTCTATGTTTCATGCTTTTGTGAATTGGGAGGGGCTGCCTTCAAAACCTGAAGAATCTCAGGTGACTGAAATTCTTGCTGTTGAGATGCTCTTGCTCTATTCACTGAGGTGTGCTTCTGCTTTCCCAGGCAGGGGTTTCTCTAACACAGGGAATTGTCAGACTGTGAGCATGTCCCTTTCTCTAGTGGAGAAAGGGCTCAGAATGTGAGGCAGGCAGCATGCAGCCAGGGTTCAGGCAGAGGGCTTAGGAGCATGGGCTCTGGCTTTCTCATCCTGACTTTGCCAAACAGTAGCTTGAATCTTGGGCTAGTTGCTTCAATTTTTAAGCTTTAGTTTCTTGATTAGTAAACTGGAGGTAAAGATTGTGCTTATCTCAAGTGTTGTCCTGAGCTTTCCCTGGGCAGATAGTAAGTGCATAATAATTATTATTTGACAGAAGAAGGGTGCTTGAAAAATGGCAAGTGGGGTTTAATTTCCTGGGCTCTGCAGCTGGGGCTACAAGCAGCTTATTTTCTGGAGGCCTGCTGGACATGCCCCAAATGTCTGTTGTACCTGGCTCATGCTCTGTGCCGAAGGGTGATCGCAGCTGTGTCTGGGGAATTGGGTTGTGGGGCTGATCCCTAGATCAAGCCCAGCCCTCTGCTTACATGCCCTCTGCTTACCCCCAGATGGCACAGCATCCGGATTTTCATTTCCTCTACTTTCCGGGACATGCACGGGGAGCGAGACCTGCTGCTGAGGTCTGTGCTACCAGCATTGCAGGCCCGAGCGGCCCCCCACCGCATTAGCCTTCATGCCATTGACCTGCGCTGGGGCATCACTGAGGAGGAGACCCGTAGGAACAGGTGTGGGGGACCACAGAGAAGAGGAGTGGGGTGAGGGCCATATGGTGGGCAGGCTTGGGGCTGCAAGGATGCCTGAGGGCTGAGAGTAGTGGATGGCTCCTTGGATGCTACCGAGCAGCCTGCCTTCTGCCGCTGCTCGGTTGTGAGCCAGGGCCCTGTCTCCACATTTGTGCCTGTGTTCCCTGATATGTGCTGCAGACAACTGGAAGTGTGCCTCGGGGAGGTGGAGAATTCGCAGCTGTTTGTGGGGATTCTGGGCTCCCGCTATGGCTACGTTCCCCCCACCTACAATCTTCCTGACCATCCTCACTTCCGCTGGGTAAGGCAGACAAGGTTGGATCAGGGTCTGGGGAGGAAGCAAAGGTTGGGACAGGGGTGGGAGAAGCCATGGCTTGTCAAGAACCCTGGGACTATGCACAGGCAGGTCCTTGAGACTAGAAGTAGAACACAGGCAGAAGGTTCTGTGAGCTGCCAAGACCTAGATGAGGTAGTTCCTTTGAGAAGTACCTCTGGGTTGTCTGTGGGACGCCAAATTAAGAGGGTAGGTCTGTTTAGGTTTTGCCATCAGATGGATCTGGGTGCTGATCTCCCTTCAGCCATTATATGTGGGAAGTAGCTTATTCTAATCTGGCCTCAATTTCCCCATATACTAAAGAAAAACAGTGGCATACACATTGCAGGGTTATATGAGAACTAGATAGTCTATAAAAAATACTCAATATATGATGGGCATTCAGTAAAGTATTAGCTGTTAGTTATATTTTACTGGCTTGTGTCTGGAGGGAGGCGGGGAGGAACATTCCTGAGATGAAGGAGCTCTGGGGTCTTGGCAGATGGCAGGGGAGGGTTAGTGTGATATTGAACTGGGCCCACCTGTTCTCTGCCCTCTCCCTCAGGCCCAGCAGTACCCTTCAGGTCGCTCTGTGACAGAGATGGAGGTGATGCAGTTCCTGGATCGGGGCCTCCGTCTGCAGCCCTCCGCCAAAGCACTTATCTACTTCCGGGATTCTAGCTTCCTCAGGTACCTTCTCTGGCCTCCAGGCCTTGGTCTTCACAGAAGGCCAGACAGGCTCAGTGGCCATGTCTTTTTCCCCATAGTCAGAGTACTGGTAGAGGAAGGGGAGCTAGTAGAGGAAAACAGCTTGGAGGGCTGCCTTTGCCTCACCAGATCAGCCTCGGAGCTCCCCTTGAGGAGTTTCAGGGAAACACAGCCAGGTCTGATGTGGGGGGGGGGGGGTGAGGGGGGTAGGGGGGCGGGGGAGAGGGGAGTGATGTGGAGAGAGGCTGGGGTCTGAGTCCACTCTTAGGGTTTCTTTGGTGGTCAGCTCTGTGCCAGATGCCTGGAAACGTGACTTTATTCCTGAGTCTGAAGAAGCTGTACATCGGATCTCAGAACTGAAGAGCTACCTGAATAAACATAAAGGGGTTACCTGTCGCAGGTGAGCTGGGGGAGGTGGAGAATCCCTGCGCAGAGAGATGTGGTGAGGGGATCCAGGTCTCTGTAACTCTGCTTGTGCTTGCTTTGCCCACAGATACCCCTGTGAGTGGGGGGGTGTGGCCACCGGCCTGCCCTATGTTGGGGGGCTGGAGGAGTTTGGGCAGTTGGTTCTGCAGGATGTATGGAGCGTGATCCAGAAGCTTTACCTACAGGTCAGCAGGAGTATTGGCGGCCAGGGGAGTGGAGAGGGGGTCAGGTGGTCTAGCCGCTCCTGGGTGGGAAGTAACTTTGTGGGAGCTCTGTGAGTCTTCGGCCTGGGGTCCTGAGGGCATGGAAACATAGTCACTGCCCCTTGTGCCCTCAGCCTGGGGCCCAGCTGGAGCAGCCAGTGTCCATCCCAGATGATGACGTGGTCCAGGCCACCTTTCAACAGCTGCAGTGCCCACCGAGTTCTGCCCGACCTCGCCTTCTCCAGGACACAGTACAGCAGCTGCTGCTGCACCGAGGGAGGCTGAGCCTGGTGACCGGGCAGTCGGGACAGGGCAAGACCGCTTTCCTGGTACAGAGTCTCAGGCCTGGGCAGGAGGAAGGGCGGGCCATGTGGGCTGGGAGCTTGTGCATGTAAAATGTGACCATGTTTTCTGTTCCCTTCTCATACAGGCATCCCTTGTGTTAGCCTTGCAGGTTCCTGATGGGGCCAAGGTGGCCCCCTTAGTCTTCTTCCACTTCTCAGGAGCTCGCCCTGACCAGGGTCTTGCCCTCACCCTGCTTAGACGCCTCTGTGCCTGTCTGCACAGGCAACTGCAAGAGCCGAGTGCCCTCCCCAGTACTTACCGGTGTGTATCTTCCCCATTAACCCTGCCTTGTTGATGCCACATGCTGCCACCCCTGATTCTCCCTCTCTGCTGACCCTGGTTCTTCCCCTACACATTCAGGGGCCTGGTGTGGGAGCTGCAGCAGAGGCTGCTGCCCAAGTCTGCTCAGTCCCTGCAGTCTGGCCAGAACCTGGTGCTGATCATCGATGGGGCTGACAGGTTGGTGGACCAGCATGGGCAGCTGATCTCAGACTGGATCCCAAAGACCCTACCCCGGGTGAGTATGAGAAGGAGGTGGGGGTGGGATGCAGCAGGGAGGAAAGGGGCCTCTCCAACCCTGTTTTTCTCTTCTACCTCCATACTCTTTGCCCAAATTTCACAGTCGGTGCACTTGGTGCTGAGTGTATCTAGTGACTCAAGCCTGGGGGAGACCCTGGAGCAGAGCCAAGGTGCCCATGTGGTGGCCCTAGGGCCTCTGGATCCCTCTGCACGGGCCCGGCTGGTGAGAGAGGAGCTGGCTCTGTACGGGAAGCGGCTGGACGAATCACCTTTTAACAACCAGGTTGGATTGAGGCCAGGGCTGGTGGATGTGTGGGGTGAAGCTGGGAGCTGTGAGGACCAGGGTGCTGAGGCAGCCAGCTGCCCCACACAGACCAGCTGCTTCTTCATTTTCTCAGGAACCCTGTGTAAGGGAAAGTTGTTAATAAGATAACTCATTCCCCAGCCTTTTCCCTGGCGAAGGGCCTCTCCAGGCCCATCAGTGAGGGGAGTAGTGAAGTTGTGGTTATTGGGTGGGGTAGACAGGGGATTCCCAGAAAAGGGCGTGGCTGGGCAGAGCAGCATAGGGAAGGGATGCCTGTGCCCGAGGTGATGCCTTCCGTGAATCTTTCCACTGCTGGGGATTCTCAGAGGAGGGGCTACTTTGCAGTGGGCTTTGTGCTGGACTGGAGAACAGGGGGCGGAGGGCTGGCTGTGGGCAGGCTCTCTGGTACCCATGTTGAGTCTTCTGAGTCTCATCAGATGCGGCTGCTGCTGGTGAAGCGGGGGTCAGCCCTGCCTCTCTACCTGCGCTTGGTCACCGATCATCTGAGGCTCTTCACACTCTATGAGCAGGTTGGTTGAGGATGTAAACCCCCATTGCTCATCTTCTAAGTCCTAATCCCACCTCCCTGTCTCCATTCAGCTTCTTTCATTCCCATCTCTCGCCTTCGCCCAGCCTCATCTTTTGCCATCTTTGATCAACCCCAACCCTGCCTTTTTTTTTTTTATCACCTTTCCCCCAACCCTGCTTTTCTCTCACCTGTTTTTCTTTTCCTTTCATCCCTTCCCATGGTTTCTCCTGCTGCCCCCTCCCCTTCCTACAACCAAAGCTGCCTCTCCTCTCCCCCCACTGACTGGCCTGTCTCTTCCTCTCCCAGGTGTCTGAGAGACTTCGGACCCTGCCGGCCACTGTCCCCCTGCTGCTGCAGTATATCCTGGGCACCCTGGAGAAAGAGCATGACCCTAACATACTTTGCCAAGCCTTGGCCACCCTTGGGGTCACACGTAGCGGTCAGTGTTTAGGGTGGATTGGGAGGCTGAGGATTCAGAGGTTGGATGACCTTGGTTAAAGTGGGGTCTTCTCATGCAGTGCAAGGAGGGTCTAGGTATCCTGAGGATGGGGACACTGTGGTTTGGTGGGGGCCTCAGAGAGCTTGCCTTTTCAGGTCTCACTGTGGACCAGCTGCACGGAGTGCTGAGTGCATGGAAGGTTCTTCCCAGAGGGACCAAGACCTGGGAAGAAGCGGTGGCTGCTGGGAACAGTGGGGACCCCTACCCTATGGGGCCATTTGCCTACCTCGTCCAGAGTCTGCGCAGGTACAGGTGCACCCAGCTGACGTCCTGTGTCTTCCCGTCTTTGAACCAGGGCCCCATGTGGTCTCTTCTTCACCCTACCCTTCCTCTGCATAGCCACTGACACCTGTCTCCCCGGTTAACTTCCCACTATTTGAGATGGGAATGGGAGTTCACATCTGTGCCAGGATGCTTACTGACAGGCCTCCCTCTCTTCTCCTTCCTTCTCTCCCACACAGTTTGCTAGGGGAGGGCCCCTTGGAGCGGCCCGGTGCCCGGCTCTGCCTCCCTGCCGGGCCCCTGAGGACAGCAGCTAAAGGTCGATATGGGAAGAGGCTGGAGCTGGAGAGCACAGCACACGTCCTCATAGCAGGTAACTACGGCTCAAATTAGCCTGGGGCACTGAGTGTGGGGCCTTGGCCCCAAGGCTAGGACCACGCACTGCCGCTCCCTTTGGGCTGGCCTCCTCCCCAGCACCTCCGTGGGTGGATGGCTTGCTGAGCCTGAAGGATGCGACCTCTGGAGATGCGCCAGGGCTGAATCATCTCAGTGTCCTTCCTCTGACCTCCAGCTCAGCTCTGGAAGACCTGCGACCCTGATGCCTCAGGCACCTTCCGCACTTGCCCCCCTGAGGCTCTGGGAGACCTGCCTTACCACCTGGTTAGTCCCCACATCCCACAGGTGCCTTCTCCCAAGCACCTACTTGAACAGTTCTGAGACCCCTTCTCTCCTTTGACCATGCCTATCACCACTGCCATTGCCCCTTCAAACTCCCTCTATTTTTCTCCTTTTGGTTTTCATGCCCTCCTCTTTTGGGTCCTTGGTCCCAGATCCCAAGTCTAGGTCCCAGCTGCTCAGGCAGCTCCAAGACCCCCTTGCCAGCTTCTAAAACAGCCCTACGAATCCACTCTGGTCCCCGCAGCTCCAGAGCGGGAACCGCGGCCTTCTTGCAAAGTTCCTCACCAATCTCTGTGTGGTGGCTGCACACCTGGAACTGGGTCTGCTCCCTCGGCTTCTGGAAGCCCATGCCCTCTACGGTGAGATGGGTCACCGGTGGCTTCTTCTTTGAGATATGGGGCTCCTGGGTGTGTTCATGGGGGGCCTGCTCAGAGGGAGGTGTCATGGAAAGAACAGTCCAATTTCCATTCCAAGTGGGAAATGCCAAGAGGATGAGCAAGTGAGCCTTGAGAGACCTTTTGCCTAGATCTCTTAGATTAGAGGTCCTCAAACTTTACTTAGTGGGTATACAATTACCTGGGAAATGTGTTCAAAATGAAGAACTCTGGGTCCACAGATTCTGGTTGCCGAGGTCTGGAGTGGGGCCCAGAGATTTGTACTTTTAACAGATGTTCCTGATGTGGGGCCAGAGGGCCACACTCTGAGACTTACCATTTCAGATAAATGTATTGGTGCTGGGGTCCATGGGGGTCCAGGCTGGCTCCCCAATCTGCATCTCTTCCATAGCTTCCTCAGTTCCTGAAGAGGAACAACAGCTTCCTGAGACTGACATCGCTGCATTTCACACCTTCCTGAAGCAGCAGGCTCCAGTCCTCAGTCAGTACCCCTTGCTCCTGCCTCAGCAGGCAGCCAACCAGCCTCTGGACTCGCCTGTTTGCCGCCAGGCCCCCCAGCTCTCCCAGCGATGGCACCTCCAGCGCATGCTAAAATGGCTTAATAAACCCCACACCATGGGAGGCCAGCAAAGGTAAGAAACTTAATCCCAGACTCTGGAAGCCCACCAAAGAGCAATCTGCAGCCTTTCTGAAATTGGACAACAAAGGAGAGATCAGCCAGAGTCACCGTTGGAGAGGGAAACCCAGGCATAGAAATGCAGAAATGAATTCCTGTTTGCTTCCTTCCCCTCATTCTTCATTTCCTCCCTTTCTTCCTGCTCTTTCTCTAGCTCCAGCCTGTCCCTGGCAGTTTCCTCATCCCCCACAGCGGTGGCCTTCTCCCCCAGTGGGCAAAGAGCTGCCGTGGGCACTGCCAGTGGGACAGTTTACCTGTTGGACTTGAGAACCTGGCAGGTATGACACTCAAGGTGGGGCAGTTTACCTTCAGAAACACCTCACAAACTGCCCTGAGACCCTAACAGGCCAAGCCCACCTGCTGCCACCCTGTTTGATTCAGTAACTTTACTTCCCTCACATCAGATCAAAAGGGCTTGGGCAAAACTCAATCACACAGCAAATATTTGCCATATACCTTCCGTTCAAGGCACTGTTATAAGCATTGCAAGGAATACAGGGCTTAGGACATTGTCTTTGCCTGCTTAGTGGTTACTTTGGTTGAAAGATGAGACATAGCACATAAAGAGGAACCAAAACATAGCCATGTCTCATAGATCAGAGCTAAGTTGTACAGTGACCATAGGATATTAGACAGAGAAGAGCAGGCCTTCAGGGTTGGCTGAGGAGGAGCCTGAGCAAAGACATGGGGAAGAAGGTCTCCTGTAGATTTCGGGAACAGTTGCAGCAGAGGGCACTTAAAGGCTGGAGAGGTGGGTCTCTCATCTTTCTGCCCATATCATACCTCCCATATGTCTGCATACAGTCGCCCATTCCCTACCCAGACCCATCAAAGTGTTCTCTGATTAGGGATATGTATGGAATTTGGAGTGGGGAACAAGGTGTGACCCCACTTGGATTACCAGGCTCTAGTTGGACTTGAGCTTGGCCTAGGTCTGAAGTGGGGCCCAAAGCTTTGTACTTTTAGCAGGTGTTCCAGATGTGGGGCCAGAGAGCCACATGTGGAGGCTTATGTAGAGAATGTAGAGAGCCAGGGATGCTAGCCCTTCTTGCCATCCTTTTTGCTTGGGGTTTGGATTGGCTGGACATGGTGGGAGGGAGAGGGGGGTTCGAGGGAGTGTTCTGAGCGCGCTTTCCCGCTCACTCTCACAGGAGGAGAAGTCTCTGGTAAGTGGCTGTGATGGGATCTCCTCTTGTTCGTTCCTCTCGGACAATTCCCTCTTTCTTACTGCCTTTGACGGGCTCCTGGAGCTCTGGGACCTGCAGCATGGTTGTCGGTAAGGGCTCTCCCATGTCTCGGAGTGGGGGCCTTCCCTGTTTGTGGGAAGCCCAGGCGGGGGAGGGGGGATGAGGGGAAGCCTGTAGCCAGATGGCCCCGTGGCCTGACTCTGTCTCCCTGGGGTAGAGTACTGCAGACCAAGGCTCACCAGTACCAAATCACCAGCTGTTGCCTGAGCCCAGACCGCCGGCTGCTGGCCACTGTGTGCCTAGGGGGGTGCCTAAAGGTAATGCCTGGGCTCTGTGGCAGTCAGAGTTACCCTAAGTGCTGCATCAGCCTGAGAGGTTGCTCTGTCAGTATGGCAGGGGCTGCTGACTGCTTGGCCTGGGGAGGCCTTTCCTGCTGAGGGTGGGGACTGGACAGGGTGGTCCCTGGAGCTGTGGGACTGAGGGGCTCAAGCCTCTGTCTTCCTCCCCTCTCTCTCCTCCAGCTGTGGGACACAGTCCATGGGCAGCTGGCCTCCCAGCACACCTCACCCAAGCCCGTGAATTGTGTTGCTTTTCACCCAGAGGGGCAGGTAATAGCCATAGGCAGCTGGGCTGGCAGCTGCAGCTTCTTCCAGGTGGACAGACTCAAAGTCACCAAGGTGAGAAAGTCCAGTGTGGCCCTGGGGAAGGAACACAGAGGTGGGAGTGGAAGGCGGGGAATGATGGACGTCCACATTTGGGTCACTTTGGGCTGTGCTGAGAGCATCCCTGACATTTCTGTTTCAACCTCCCCATGTAGGAACTGGGAGCTCCAGGAGCCTCTGTCTGTACCTTGGCCTTCAATGTGCCTGGGCGGGTTGTGGCCGTGGGCCGGCTGGACAGGATGGTGGAGCTGTGGGCCTGGCAGGAGGGGGCACTGCTGGCTGCCTTTCCTGCCCACCACGGCTTTGTGGCTGCTGCCCTTTTCCTGCGTGCTGGGTGCCAGTTACTGACAGCCGGAGAGGATGGCAAGGTCAGGTGTCAGAGGGCTGGGGGTGGGTTCCAGGGAAGGAGTGGCAAAGGCAGGGAATGTTTGTTGAGGGTGGGCCTTTGTTGAGGGGACTGTGGAGATAGCTTGGCTGGTGTGAGCGTCAGGGAGAAGGTGTGGGTGTGCGTACAGGCAGCTCTCAGAAGACTGTTTGGAAGGACTTTAACAGGGAAGCTATAACTCTGGGGTGGAAGTGGGGTATCTTTAAGCCCTTTTATTGGCTCTCAGGTTCAGGTGTGGTCCGGGTCTCTGGGTCAGCCCCGTGGGTGCCTGGGTTCCCTTTCTCTCTCTCCGGCCCTCTCCGTGGCTCTCAGCCCAGATGGTCATCAGGTGGCTGTTGGATACCGAGCCGATGGCATCAGGATCTACAAAATATCTTCAGGTACAAAGGGAGAAAGGATGGGGTGTTTGAGCCTTTGGAAAGAGACCCCCTCCTTTCCAAGTGTCTTCCTCTCTTGTTTTCTTTCATTCTCTAGGTTCTCAGGGGGCTCAGTGTCAAGCACTAGATGTGGCAGTGACGGCACTGGCCTGGCTAAGCCCTGAGGTGTTGGTGAGTGGTGCAGAAGATGGATCCCTGCAGGGCTGGGCCCTCAAGGAGAGCTCCTTTCAGTCCCTCTGGCTCATGTCCAGACACCACAAACCCGTGCTGGGCCTGGCCTCCTCCCAGGAACTCTTGGCTTCCGCCTCAGGTACTGCTGGGCAGTGGGCAGGGTTGTGAATCACGGAAAACACACACATTTTTCACATTTTTTTTTTTTACAACTTTAAAAGTCCTTTTAAATGCATTTATCTTGCACAATTGGTCTAGACCCGTAGTCGGCAAACTGCGGCTCGCGAGCCACATGTGGCTCTTTGGCCCCTTGAGTGTGGCTCTTCCACAAAATACCACGGCCTGGGCGAGTCTATTTTGAAGAAGTGACGTTGGAAGAAGTTTAAGTTTAAAAAATTTGGCTCTCAAAAGAAATTTTAATCGTTGTACTGTTGATGTTTGGCTCTGTTGACTAATGAGTTTGCCGACCACTGGTCTAGACTGTTTCTTCTTGTTCTTTAACCCTGATTCTGGAACCTCTTTGCAATTTCTATGATCCTTAGAGTTCCTGCCCAGTGGGGGACTTTACTGTGTAAAGCGATGGGTTTCCCTCAGGAGTTGAGAGAAATGTGGAGGTGAAAATGCAGAGTGGCCTCAGCCCTCTCTCGGTAGAAGGCTTAGTCCCAGTGACACTGGACACTGGGAAGGGGAGGGTCTAGAGGTGCAGCAGGGAGCTAGAGAGAGACAGCTGCAGAGCTGGGGCTGGGAGAGCCTGGCATCTTATCCTGTGTACTCAAGTGATGGCTGACCCTTGTCCAGGGCCTCTGCATAGCCTGTGATCACTCCTCCCTCCCTTGGAGCTGTGCCCTCAGTCCTGGCCCTCAGTCCCCATGATTGCCTTTGTCTTTGGCCTCCGGGCTAGTCTTGCTTCCTCTTTCAGGGACTCTTCCTCTCTCCCTCTTTCCACTGCAGAGGATTCCACAGTGCGGCTATGGCCACGGCAGTTGCTGACACTGCCACAAAAGGCAGAACACTTTCCCTGTGCCACCGAACTGTGGGGACATACGGGCCCCGTAAACTGCTGTAGCTTCAGCACTGATGGGTGCCGCCTGGCCACTGGGGGCCGGGATCGGGTAAGCCACTCCCCCTCCACCCCGGGTTCCTGAACAGCCCAATTTCTGTTGCTTCCTCCAGCTTTTTGCTTGATCTGCCCTCATTCCTTCATTAATACTTTCTCTCTCTCCTTGAAACTTCTTGTCTGTAATGGTCCTGGTGTTTCTCCCGCCCTCCGATGGTCCTAACTCTTCATCTTTTGGGACCTATCCAGAGTCTCCTCTGCTGGGATGTGAGGACACCCACAGCCCCTGTTCTGATTCACTCCTTTTCTGCCTGTCACCGTGACTGGGTCACTGGCTGTGCCTGGACCAAAGACAACCTACTGGTGAGTGCAGAGTAGAAGGGTGTAAAGCTCAGCAGGGTTCCTGGGGGAGGACAACACTCCCCATCTGATCCTTTTCTGACACCTGTTTAGAATAGTAATAGCTAACACCTGGCGTGGCTCAGTGATTGAGTGCTGACCTATGAACCAGGAGGTCATGGTTCCATTTCCAGTCAGGGCACATGCCTGGGTTGCGGGTTCAATCCCCAGAGTGGGGTCATGGCAGCCAATCAATGACTCTCTCTCATCATTGATGTTTATATTTCTCTCCCTCTTCTTTCCTCTCTGAAATCAATAAAATATATATTTGAAGAAATAGTAATAGCTAACATTTATTGAGCAGTGAGTATGTGTCATGCATTGGATTAAGCTCTTTGCACATATTGTCTCATTTAATCTTTACAACGCCCTGTAAAGTAGATACTGCTACCATCTGTTTTACAGAGAAGAACATTGAGTTCAGATAGATTAAAGGACATTTCCAAGGCCATGGAAGTGATAAAGCTGAACCAGTAAACTTTCTGATAAGAAAGCTCATGCTCTTGACAAGAACACAAAACTGTCTCCCAATAGTTTATGATGCCCCATCCCTGCAGTAAAGGAGAGTCCCCATGTTCTCAAAAAGAGATGAGAAAGGAGAGAGTAACACGAATAGACTTGTCATAGTTTGTCCTTCTCCTGCCTTCTAGGCAGCCACACCTTTCCTTGGCATTGCAGACTTTTCACCTTTGTCTAGATTTGTTGATTGACAGTATGTTAATACCAAGGACAATAGCTACTATTTATTCATTGCTCATTGTGTACCTGGCAGCTGTGCTAAATCTTTCTCTATAGATGCATCAGCCCCACAGCAACCAAGGCAGATAGGCGAGCTGTCATTATCCTGGTTGGATAAAAACCTAAGGCTCAGAGAGATGAACTTGCCCCAGGTCACAAAGTAATGAATGGTGGAGCTAGGATTTGAACCCAGGATAGCCATGCTCTCAGTCACAAGGTGTACTGCCCTCCATTATATATATACAAAAATGCTGGAGGGATGCTGATTCTCCCTCTCCTCTGACTCTGCAGATCTCCTGCTCCAGTGATGGCTCTGTGGGGCTGTGGGACCCAGAGTTGGGACAGCAGCTTGGTCAGTTCCTGGGTCATCAGAGTGCTGTCAGCGCCGTAGTGGCCATGGTGAGAAGGCAATACAGAGTTTCCTGGTGTCTCTGGGAAGGCCAAGGGTGCTTTGGGAGACTAGATGCATTGGGTATTCAACCCCAAAGGCAAAGGGGTATAAAGAATGAGGTGTTTGGGCCTGGATTAGAGCAGGATTAGGGTGTTGAGGCTGAGAGTTGGTGTGAAGGGAGGGCAAGCATGAAAACACAGCATCTTAAATTTATGACTTTGTGGGAGGATTGCAGCCATGAACCCCCCCAGCTTTAGGTCCCCAGTTCTCCTCACTCGTTAAAATCTTCTAAGCCCCTAGTGCTCAGCCCACAGCTCTGTGATGGGGTTGGACTTCCCATGTCTTGCTTAGTGTGACTCTGCTCTGGGGCAGGAGGAGCACGTGGTGTCTGTGGGCCGGGATGGAATCTTGAAAGTGTGGGACCATCAGGGAGTGGAGCTGACCAGCATCCCTGCTCACTCAGGACCCATCAGCCATTGTGCAGCTGCTCTGGAGCCCCATGCAGGTGATGAGATGTCAGCCACCTTCCCTCCCCTGTTGCCTCTTCCCTTCTCCCCCGTGTCTCCTCTTTTTCTCTTCTTCTCACTCATTCTCTGTGTCTTATCAGCTTGCCAGCCTGGGTCAGAGCTTCTGGTGGTGACTGTTGGACTGGATGGGCTCACACGGTTGTGGCATCCGCTCTTGGTGAGTTTCCTGAAAGGATAGGTGGGGGAGGTGGAGAAGGTATAGCGGGATAACCTTCTGTGTGTCCATCCCCTATTGTCCCGTCTCCATCCTTTCTTCCTAGGTGTATCAAACACATACCCTCCTGGGACACAGTGGCCCAATCAATGCAGCAGCTGTTTCAGAGGCCTCAGGCCTCCTGCTGACCTCCTCGGAGGATGGTTCCATACGGCTCTGGCAGGTACCGAAGGAAGCAGGTGAGTGAGGTGTGGAGAGAGGCAAGGTATGAAAGAGGGTTGTGTAACTGGGACCAAGAAGGTCAAGGGTAGCCCGATATCTCCTCTTGTATCCCAGCAGAGGTCCAGCTCCTAATGAATCCCACTGCTCTCTTCTCCAGATGAGGCAAATATACCTAGGAGTCCTGCAGCCATCACAGCTGTGGCCTGGGCCCCAGATGGTTCTGTGGCAGTATCTGGGAATCAAGCTGGAGAACTAACCTTATGGCAAGAAGCTAAGGCGGTGGCCACAGTACAGGTGAGTTGGGCTTTCTCAGTTCATTGTCTATGTGAATTCTGCCTCTGCTATGTATTTAATGGCCTGGGTTGGAGGTTGCATAGGTGCCTGGGAGAGGAAAGAGGGTGAATCCTGGCTTCTCAGAAATACTGAAATGAAGTTGTGCACACCAGGCTCCTGGCCGCATCAGTGCTCTAATCTGGTACTCAGCAAACACCTTGGTCGTTGTCAGTGCTGATGAAAAAGTCAGCGAGTGGCAAGTGGAACTGCAGAGGGATTCAACGCCCAGAAATTTCAGGTGAAACAAAGCAGCCAGGTTAATGTGGTAGAAACAGTAGTCTCCTTACGCCCAGGATTTTACTCAAATCACTGCACCTCTTCTTTTGAACTAGTTCAATAGGATGTTAGTTGTTAGGCAGAAAAAAGTCCCTAGGAAATTGTTTTCTGCTCCCAGTCATCTCAATTTAAATAATAATTAGCCTACTTTATGCTAAGCTCTGGGTCAGGCAGTATGAACTTAACTGTGTTAATTAAGAGAGCTCACAGTAGAGGAGTGTGCATATAAGTAAGCTGCCAACAGTATTCAGAGTGATTAGTGCTACAATAAATATATAAAAATATCTGTAAATATATTTTTATATATTTATATATGTCCTGGGGCTGCAGAATTGGAGAAATTTACATTTTACATAAGAGTTGCTATTTGAGGTTGGCCTTAAAGGATGAGTAGGAGTTTTCTGGACCAGTAAGGGAAGGGAATGGAGTTGAAGGAAGAGGAAGTAGCATTAACAAGTGGCACGGAGCCATGAGAGTGCATGGTGTATTCTGAGTATGCACAGCCAAGTCTTTGTGTTCTTGGTGGGAGGTCAGGGTAGGATATTAGATTGAGAAGATAAACAGGCTGGGCTGTAGAGGTGGAAAGAATTTTGAGCAGAATAATTATCAGGATTTTAGAAAGATAACTTGGGTGGCAGTAAGGAGGATGGATAGTAGTAGAGAGATGCTAAAGGTAGGGAGACCACTGTTATAGCAGTTGCTATAGTCAGGGAAGACATAATGTGGGTCCTGACCAGGGACAGTGGGGGTGAGAAGGAGAGATCCAGATTTAGGCATGTGCTACAAGTAGGATCCACAGTGCTTACTGATCACTTGGAGGTCAGGAGGAAAGGAAAAGGCAAGAATGTTAGAGATTCCTAGTTTGAGCAAGTAAGGGGATGATGATGATGAATACTGATATAATAAAAACAGAATGAGGAATAGAATTTGTAGGGAAGAGAATACATTTTGTTTTCTACTTCACTGAGGAGCCTCAGAGAGGTGGACTAAAGTAGGCTCCTTCTCTTCCCCTGTGCCTTTGAGCTACAGTCTCCGCCTGAACCGAGTTCTGCAGGAGGACTTAGGGTTCCTGACAGGTGTGGGCCTGGCCCCTGATGGCCACTCCCTCATCTTGGCTACGGCGGATTTGCAGTTATTGCACTTGAAGCCAGGGGATGCTCCCTCTGAAATCTGGTAAGATCCAAAATGTAGTTTCCTCTCAGGCTGGAGAAAGAGGGAAAAGGGGTTAGTGGTTACCCTGAGGCTGGGTCTGACTGAGAACAAGCACTGGGGTCTTACAGTCAGGTGTTCCTGGGCTCAGCCTCTTTCTTCCTTGTAAACCAGGCACGACTACACAGAACATCCTATGATGTTGTCCACCCACCAGGACTATGGTGTGTTTGCCCTGCAGCCAATGGCCCCTGGAATTCTTTCTGTCTTAGTAAGTCCTGTTTGGGTGTGTGTTAAAATAAAGATTTGTCCAGAACCAATATTTTAAAACCTTGGGGCCATGATGGAGGATAAGAGAAAAGGAAAGGCGGTTGGTTCCAAATCTCCTTCTCTTCCTTTAACTGGAGCAGCTATATACTTAAACATATTGTATATTGACTTTCCCTCTAAGATTTCATTGCTACAAAAATAAATTCTAGTGTTTAAGAAAATCATAGGAAACCATAAATCTAGGTGTTTTCAATTGCATTTGTTGTCTCTTACAACTATATTAGTGTCTGGAATGATGCAGACATATCTCATAGATATTATTTTGAGTGAAAGAAGCCAGACACAGAAGAGTACGTATTACATGATTTCACTTAAATGAAGCTTAAGAACAAGCAAAATTGCCCTAACCAGTTTGGCTCAGTG
Source organism: Plecotus auritus (assembly GCF_963455305.1). NCBI lineage: Eukaryota > Metazoa > Chordata > Mammalia > Chiroptera > Vespertilionidae > Plecotus > Plecotus auritus. The sequence goes on along the minus strand of NC_137770.1, from coordinate 81,205,022 downwards.
GATAGAGCGTCGGCCTGTGGACTGAAAGGTCCCAGGTTCGATTCCGGTCAAGGGCATGTACCTTGGTTGGGGGCACATCTCCAGTAGGAGGTGTGCAGGAGGCAGCTGATCGATGTTTCTCTCTCATCAGTGTTTCTAGCTCTCCCTCTCCCTTCCTCTCTGTAAAAAAATCAATAAAATATATTTAAAAGAGAACAAGCAAAATTAATTTATAGTGACAGAAGTCAGAATATTGTTAGCTCTCGGGGTAGAGGTCTCTGGTGTTGACTGGGAAGGGGCATGAAGGCAGTTTTCCAACGTGATGGAAATGTTCTATGTCTTGATCTGGGCAATGATTGCATGGATGTGCAAAAATTCATCGAGATGCACAGTTACGATTTATGCATTTTACTATATCTGGGTTACAGTTTAAAAAAAATCCTGACCAGCCCTGGCTGGTTTGGCTCAGTGGATAGAGCATTGGCCTGGCGACTGAAGGGTCCCAGGTTTGATTCCAGCCAAAGGCACATGCCCCGGTTGTGGGCTTGATCCCCAGTAGGGGGCGTGCAGGAGACAGCCAGTCAATGATTCTCTCTCATCATTGATGTTTCTATCTCTCTCTCCCTCTCCCTTCCTCTCTGAAATAAATTAAAAGAAAAAAAATCCTGACCAGTCCAGAAGAGAAAACAGTTGCTTTTGTCTGGGCCGGGGTAAGTGACACAAGTAGGCTAAACAAAATGACCTGTCCTTTCACAGAGGCAAAAGGAGTCTGGAGAGTTTGAAGAGCGCCTGGACTTTGATCTGAACTTAGAGAATCCCAGTGGGACCCTAATATCAGTAACACAGGCCAAACCTGAATCTGGTGAGTGGTGAGGGGAGGACCCAAGGAATCTAGAGGTGGCCTAGGGGAGGATGGTCGACCCTTCAAAGACTGAGACCTGGCTCTAACGCTGCCCTTGGAATTGCAGAGTCCTCGTATTTGTGTGCTAGCTCCGATGGGATGCTGTGGAAGCTAGCCAAATGTACCTTCGAAGGAGAATGGACCACAGGTAACATCTGGCAGAAAACAGTACAAATGCCTGAAACCCAAACATCAGAAACAGACTCATCTGTGAATAGTGACATGGAGAACTGGCCAACAACCCCATGTCTAAAGACACGGCAGCGTAAAAAGGTAAGTTTGAGGGAAGGGTTACAAATACAGGGGATGAGGCTCTAGGTCTGATCCTGACGCTTTCTTGACTAAGGAGGGCCCACGAGAACTCACCAGACATTTCCCCTTCCTCTCTAAGATTCATTCAGGCTCTGTCACAGCCCTCCATGTGCTGCCTGAGTTGCTGGTGACAGCTTCGAAGGACAGAGATGTTAAGCTGTGGGAGAGACCCAGCATGCAACTGGTAAGTGTGCGTATGTGCAAGGAGGGCTGAAAGGATGTCACAAGGGAGCAAACTTGGGATAAGAAAGTTCAAAAGATCAAAATTCTATTTTCTTCTGTCCTTCTTGCAATATGGGACTAACCCAGGGGTGGGCAAACTTTTTCACTCGAGGGCCACAATGGGTTCTTAAACTGGACCGGAGGGCCAGAACAAAAGCATGGATGGAGTGTTTGTGTGAACTAATATAAATTCAAAGTAAAGGAGCGGAGGGGAGAGCAAGAGGACCAGATAGAAGAGCCGGATCCGGCCCGCGGGCCGTAGTTTGCCCACGGCTGGACTAACCTGTTCTAAATAAAAAGCACTAATGTGAGAGAAGAACAAGGTAGTAAGGAGGCCCATGCCTTGTAATTCTCATCTCCCTCTTTTTTGTTCTCATTGTAGCTGGGCCTGTTCCGGTGCGAAGGGGCAGTGAGCTGCCTGGAACCTTGGCTGGGGCCTGACTCTACCCTGCAGCTCGCAGTGGGAGACACACAGGGCAATGTATACTTTCTGTCCTGGGAATGAAGATGCATTACTCAGGGCAGAGGTACCATTTGTGCTAGAGTTGCAAGCCTGAAGACACCGGTGGAAACTTTCTTGATAGAATTATAAAAATAAAGTATCAAGAAATTTCAAGTGCAGTCCTGCCTGAGTTCTCATGTGGATTTGGACCAACTGGGAGGAAAATGGATATTATAATGTTTCTTTTCTGATTTAAGATGAATTTTTACTAGAACTGCAAGAAAGTGAACCAGATTTTAGTAGACGTTCTTTGAAACTAGGCTTTAAAATTCTTGTGTCATTTGCTGGGCCGGGGAGCCCAAGATACCACTTCTGCCTGGAGGAGGAATGAAAGTGATGTTGGCCAGCACTGAACTGGAGACCTCTCACTTGGTCAAGAAAAAATAAGGGAAGGAAAAGTCGATAGGCTCTAAGCATAAAGTAAGGGCCTTTAGAAGGAACTGGGATAGAAGTGGGAAAACACTAGGTTTATCTTAGAGAAACCATCCCATGTACTCAGAACTAACTGCCCAGATGAGCACTGAAAGCAGACAGTCTACTGGCTTTCACAGTCGCTGCCGGAACAGCAGCAGCCACGTGGCTTGCAAGCATAAGTCAGCACAATCATCTGCATTCTTTTTTACACTTGATCTTAGCCAAAAGGCCGAGAAGCGATTTGCATTCTTTTTAAAAAAATCATTATATTTTTATTGATTTCAGAGAGGAAGGGAGAGAGAGAGAGAGAAAAATCAATGATGAGAGAGAATCATTGATTGGCCACTTCCTGCATGCCCCACACTGGGGATCAAGCCCACAACCTGGGCATGTGCCCTGACCGGGAATCGAACCGTGACCTCCTGGTTCATAGGTTGACATTCAACCACTGAGCCACCAGCTGAGATAATCTGCATTCTTGGAAGAGATCACAAAAGTGTATCTTTTTCAAATTCAAGTTCACAAAGGTTAAAATGAGTTGAAAGGGGGAGGCTTTTACTTACGGACTTACCAGAGACTGTGATCCTCTTAAGTAAAAGTTCTAGAATCTTCTTATTTTCCTGTAATTCTGTCCTATGGAAGAAGAAGTTACCTGAGGCCCTTTCTTTCTATGGGTGAAACAAGGATTAAGGGTCTTCTGTGTCCAAGAATTCAAGTACTTGTATGTGATAAGCCAGGGCTATTACAGGATGTTGTCCTGGGTTGATAGGGTTCTTTCAGAGAAATACAACTGCACTCTAGTCTAGAAATGAGATTTGGGGGCTTGAGTGGGATATTTAGTTCTTATTTCACCCTGATTCCAGATTTTACATGGAGAAATCACCTGAGGCACTTGACCTTATTTCTCCCCATGCCTCATGGTCTCACTCACCCAAAGGATAAAGACATAAGGAACACCATGTAGACATTTTTCAATTCTCTTGATTATATACCTAGGAGTGGAATTGGTATGTCATGTGGTAACTCTAAGGAACTGCCAAACTATTCTTCAAAGCAGATACACCATTTTACATTCTCATTAATATATGAGGGTTCAATTCATCCACACCTTCACCAACTTGTTATTGTTGGTCTTTCTTATTATAGCCCTCTAGTGGGTGTCAAGTGGTATCTCATTGTGGTTTTGATTTGCATTTCCCTAATATCTGATGATGTTGAACATCTTTTCACGTACTTACTGGAATTTGTATTTCTTCTTTGGGTAAATGTCCATTCAAATCCTTGGTTTTATTTGGATTATTTGTCTTTATCTTTGAATTGTAAAAATTGTTTCTATATTCTGGACATCTGTTGAGTCCTAAAACACAAAGTGGTGGGAGACCTGGTGTGCAGTTGATAAAAAGGGAAAAAGGCAAGTGAGAAGACCTGATTGGGAAAAAAGGACCAACTCAGCCTTTGCTGCCTCTATTCTTCTTGTAATAATAACCAACAAATTCCAGTTTGCAGAAAAATTGAATTAAATGGCAAAAAGTAATAGTCTCAATTAGTATTCCTCAATGCACAGTAGCTATTCTGCTGTGAAAGAACAGGATCCCACAGGGATATAATGTACAGCATATGGAATATAGTCAATAATATCATAGTAATTTTGTGACAGATGGTTACTAGATTTATTATGGTGATCACTTCATAAAGTATATAAATGTTGACTAACCATGTTGTACACCTGAAACTCATATAATGTTGTATGTATGTCAGCTATACTTTAATTAAAAAATTAAAAAAGAAAGAAAAAGAAAAAAACAACCCCCATGATCCTGAGTAACCTGCAGCTAGCTAGCTGTGAGATACCAAGAATTATACTTTCTGTCCTGGAAATGAAGATACACTAACATCAGAAGAAATATGTGCTTGTAGAAGTAAAGCCCAAAGAAGCCAGTGATAGATTTGTACTATTTTTATTACATAAAATAAGAAAAAGTTCAAAAGTACAACATTGTTTATTTCCTTGCTTGAAGATATCTTATCTGGTTTATTTAATATCAATGTTACCACAGCTGCAGGAAATTAAATTGAACCTTTAGAAGGTATCGCATACGGACCTGGTTGGGGTTATAGACAATAAATTCATTGTAGTTGAGGGTATAACCATCTGGATTCAGAATTCCTGTGTCATGTGCTGGTCCTAAGGGCACTGTACTCCCATTCCTGCCAAATAGAGGAAAGCATGTTAACATTTGCCTCTGGTTCAGAAGTTGAAACAGAGAAAGTAGAGCCCTATCTAGCCAAAAGGAGTTTTCTGGTCCTCCAAGCTCTGAGTACTTACAGAGTGACGAAGCTCGCAGGATTGGGAGCCATCTTGCCCAGTCCTTTGGTGCTGTGTTTGCCCTGAAGTAATCCTTCTGCCTCTGGGTTGGCCTCCAGTAGCTCATTACACTGACCTAGAGCTACCTGCAAAGCAAAAGATCTTTGAACGCCCACCCCCTACCAAGGACTGGATGGCTCTGAAGCCAACAGAAAAGCCCATCAGTACTTTCTTCCCCTATAGCAGAGGAATCGAATGCAATGGAAATTGTACTTGGCTCCCCACTCAAGTTCTCTAGTGGTCAAACTTCTCTTTGGAGAAATAGGGATAATAAACTAGAGATCATAGATGTGTTCTTGCCCTACCTCTGATAGGAGCAGTAATCCAATATCCTTTAGGCGAGAGGCGAAGCAGTAATTGGCACTCTTGGAAGACATGTCAGCAAAGTAGATTCCTTTTCCAAACTGAAATATATAAACAAACACCAACGTCAGCAGTTTAATGTATTGTGTTAAAAGGGAGGCTCACATCACTAACACTGCGTTTCTATAACCTTAAACACAATAGAGACCTTTTCCCATTTCCCCTCACAGTTATGTTCCAGAGAAGCTTAGCATTGGTGAATCTGTGCTTCTGGGGGGAAAGGATGGATATATTTAGGAATTTAAAAAAAGAGGGACATAGTAAAAAGTGAGCTGGGCCCTGGCCTGTGTGGCTCAGTTGGAGTATTGTCTCATACACAAAAGGTGGCGGGTTCAGTTCCCAGTCAGGGCACATATCCAGGTTGTGGGTTTGATCCCCAGTTGGGGCTTGTGTGGGAGGCAACTGATCAATGTCTCTCTCTCCCTTCCTCTCTCTAAAATTTAAAAAAAAAAAAGTGAGCTGGTTCAATGCTTGGAAAGGGCACCACTAATCATAATCTAGGGGGAAAAAGGACTAGGACTGAGAAAATTATTGTATTCTTTTACCTCCTTCTAGAGTTCAGTTTCTACTCACCATGTAACCTGTGATGGGAGCCTCAGGTGGGGCAATCTGAAGCCCATGACTCAGGATTCCTACCCAGTTACTCAGCCTGGAACCATGCCATAGCAGCATCCTAAGGAAAAGCCATTGTTATTGTTGTCTCTGGTGCTCTCCTGCAAACATAGGCTCTAAGCATAAAGCCAACAGCTCTCTGTGCCATCCTTCCCTTAGTTCCATAACTGCACTTCAGGCAAGGGAATATCTCCCCAAACCCAAAGCTGAACTGAGACCTGTTATGAAGGTCCTCTTTGAAGGCTTCTTTCTCACCCTCCTTCTCTACTTCAAAAACATCCAGCAAAGTCATGGTATAGTCACTGTGTGTGGGAGCATGGGTAGATTGAAGGTACTGGGAAATTATCTGTGAAAAAGAATGAAAGAAATGGCCAATGTGGCCTCTATAATAGACCAGACTAAGCTGAGAACTTCAGGGCCTCTGGTATAAATTGACAGACCTTTCTGCTCCCAAATGGTCTCACAAGGCAGTCAGAAAGAGCTCTACCTTCCCAAATTTCTAGTAAAAAGAAGTTCTGTCCTATACAAAAGTTTGCTCTTAACCAGACGTAGCCAGAAAACAGTGGGGTGGGGAAGGGTAGGTTTTAAAGGTATGAACATAAATTAACATTTTTCTTACTTTGAACTCATAACTTTTATGGTCTAAAGGGTGCAAGGCGCAATGTAGTTTTTTATAGTGTTGGTCCAATGGATGTTCTGGGCTTTGCAGCTCGGTCTTTACCAGCTTAATGGCAATTTCAATGTCTCCCAAAGCCTGACAAGATGAGATATAGAATCAATATAGGAAGAACCTGGGATAAGAGATTTAATACTTCCCAATCCACACATCTCTCACCTCTAGTAGTTGTATTTTGTCTGATAGTTCTTTCTCTGTCCGGATTAATGGAGGAGTACGGAGTCTAAGGATAGAGATATAACCCATAATAAGTCTCTGATCTGTGGCACATGACTAAAATAACAGACTAAAGATAGGTCATTTAGAAAAAAGATATAAGAAACTGGGGGGCGGGGAGAGAGAGAGAGAGAGAGAGAGAGAGAGAGAGATCTGTAAAGATATTTTAACTTCCAAATATAGAGAGATATGATGTATATACTCTGAGATATGATGTATATACTCTGAGTAGGATAAAACATATAGATTTTGACATTTGAGACTAGAGTTGAAATTCTTCTTTATGGGATGCTTTTCTAAAAAGAAGATATTAAAAAAAAGAAAAAGAAAACAAAATAAAAAGAAGATATATGGCTATCAATAAGGAATACTTTGGGTGTAGTCCTGTCTAGAAGCAGTAGACCACTCAGGGTTATTTCTAGTTCACAGAGCTCTATAAAGCAATGGAAGGAATAAAATAAGCACAAGAATATAGAATCAACAAAGATAAAGGAATGTATATACCTAATATTTAAGTTCACAGAAATGGTGTGTGGTTATAGTCGCCTTAAAGAACAGGAAATAGGGGGTGATATGCCTGAAGGTGGTTGGATAGTTAAACTCATTCTCGCTTGAGTTGGTAACTTCCACTTGGTCAGAGAATATGGTTGTAATCAGGCCAGAAGACTGCATTCCATACTTGTAAGCTGATTAGTTAGGCTATCTATAAATCATTTTGGCTCTGTATCTATTCAAGATGATCATTTCCTTAGAAATGAAAGACTTCCAAAGTGAAGTAACAGCACAGGCCTTACCCAAAGTCATGTGGGATCCTGGTGTAGAATTCATTGCATGCTTCCACGAGAGCTCGTCCTTGCTGGCCAGCCCGAATACAGTCCTCAATCTTCTTAAGAGACTGGTAACCTGCCTTGATTTGTGCCACTGTCAGCTTCCCTGCAGACCCAGCAAGAGATCAGACTCCATAACTAAAGTCCTGTCCTATCCTGTAAACTACATTTATGCCCTGCCCAACAAATACTCTCACCTTTCAATTTTCAAAATAGACCCTCCTCCCTCCACACAGCCCGTCACCCCAAATCTCTTTTTCTTCATTCATATCAGCAAGTTTTCAATCATGATAGTGATGGAAGATCCCATTAAAGGAACTAGAAAATATGAAGAGAGAATGTAGAATAGAACCTGAAGTCCTACCTAGTGGGGCTTTCTTGGTATCATATTTCATTTCTATCATCATCTCTTCCATGGCCTGGACATTACAGATCAACTTTATCAGTTCTTGTACACGAAGATCTAGCTGTGACTCTGGTTTCAAAGGGGATTTAAGAGATTCCTCCTTTTTTGTTTCCTCTTCATTCTATAGCCAAAATATAAATAATAAAATCTAAAAGGATCTATTTGAAGCACTCTGCAAGGACTGGCTGTACAATATTCCTGGCAGGTGAACATCTGCCTCTGTTTGAACACAGGCCCATACCATTATTACCTAGGCAGAGTACTCAATATGACTTCCACCTTCGAGTCCTACTCTGCCTCCCATAGGTAAACACTCAGAATAAGCCTCAAATAAACACAATATAATATCATTCAGTATGTAAAGACAGCTATTTTGTCTTAAATCTTCTCATCTTAAGACTAAGATTTCTCCAGGACAGCTTTCAACATCCTGGTTCCTGGTTGCACTCCAATTTCTCTACGGGGCGGGGGCGCAAAAGTAGGTTACGGTTATGAATATGTGAAAGTTTATTCTTATATTATTGTTTATTATTGTATTATTTTCCATGCAAACAACTGTAAACCTACTTTTGCCCCACCCTGTAAAACCCGAAGTGAATACAACTTTAAATGTAGTTTTATCCATTTGACTATTAATTACTCCTCTCTTGATTTGTAACATTAAACTTCTGGAAATAGGACCTAAGATTTTATAGCACCTTAGTCAATAATAGAGACTAGAAAAAAGCACATTTACCCTCATTCTATAGTCCCTTGAAGATTACAAAGATGAGTGAAGGTAACTCTTGAGGAACTGTAATCTTTCCTTAGGTAGGAAATAGCAAGACTCAGGATACTTTGGCCCATTCTGATCTAGGACCTGATCTAAGTCATTCTGTTAGACTTCACCCTGGTTAAGAGGAAACAGTTTTCCCCCTAAACATGCAGTCAGTTTACCTGAGTATTGGTGGTATAGTCCATTTGTACCATATCATATTTTCCAGGCACCTTACTAAACTTCTCACGATCCTCCCAATTGTTTTTTGTTTTGTCAAGGAATCTGTAGAGTCCAAGGTGGTGAGAAAAATCTTACAAATAAGGGTCTAAACTTTATTTCCCACAACAGAGCTCTTTTACACATCAACTTTCCATAAATCTGGATTCTAAATTAAAGCCCTGAATAAACAGTAAGGCTCTGGCTATAAAGGGAACAAAAAATAAATAAAAATGGGGAAAACGGACCTTTGCCTCCAGAACACCACACAGCCATTGGAAGTTTAAGACAAAAAGATCCCTATCCAACCCCTTTCTCTGAAGGAAACGTTTCTAGAGACTCCAGAAAAGTTCTTCATCCATCCATAGGAAAAGTATTTTTTAAAACTCTAGCTATATATTCTCATACCACTTTTCCCAAATTTCCTAAATTGTTGATCATGTGCTAAATTATATTAGATCTTCTATTTTTAGTCAATTTCAAGGGTCCAGGTGATGTAATCACTAACTAAGGATGCAGTTTGGTGTTCTAGTCACAGCGTGTTATAGTGGAAAGACATTAACATTTAGGCCAAATCACATTTATAAAATTCTTAAAGAAGATACATCCAAGAAGAAGAAGGGTATATTTTTACACTCATTTTTTAGTACTCACTTCTTCTGAAAGATTTCCTTGGCCTTGTTGAGGTCCCCTGAACAAGCCACCAAGCTGTGCTGCCCCATTTTCCCAACTGCAAAGTAAATGCCACATATAAGATTGGTAACCTAACCCAAGAAGAGTTCTCTAATACCGGTAGTAACAAGCCAGTTCTTTAGGGTCTGGTTAGCTTCTAACAAATGGATAGGAGAAAGTGAAAGGGCTTAGGGAATATATCTTGTTGCTATTAGTTACCTCCTACTAACTGCCATAGTTCATGAGCAGCACTATGAGAGTTCTGTCTCTCAACAGGCTGCTCGTAGTTTTTCCAATGAGAACTTCCTACTGAAAATGCCTGCCACTGCCCAATTACAGAAAGCATAATCTGATTCCTAAGCCTCACCCCAAGTTACAGAGCCTCCCTCCCACCAATTTAAGCTTAGAGGATCCTGGCCACTCACTAAGTTGCTTCTGGCTTTCTAAATGACAACTCAGAAAATGCATAAGGCATTACCTCGGCCCCATCTCATCCAAACACTGAAGTTCCTCTGAGTATCATCTTCTAACAGCTGAATCAGATAGTACTTGTTGTTGTTGAACTGGAGATTGGTCTATGATGAGTAAGACAAATAGAAACATAAAATAACAGGCTTGCAAATAGAAGAAGCATAAACCAATGACTCTTCCTTGGACAGAGGTGCCAGTAATTGCCATAAGGAAAAGAATAGCATGGGGCAAGGCAATTAGATTCCTGTAAGAGGGAAGATTTAAGGAAGGATTAGATTCTACATTAAACTTTGAATTTCTAGGAATTAAAAAATGGATCCTGCAAGCTTCCTCAAACTTTCTACCCAATCTCAAATGTGTTTTCCAGCTCCCAATCCATTCTCAATAATTATTTTTCAAATGAATACAATTTTGATGCCTCAAAGATCTGTAACTATTATGCTTATTTGTTTAGACAATTTACTGTTTAATAGCTTTAATTAAGGTTTGTTTTGTCAACTGCAGCGATTTGAGAATGAGCTGAGAGCAGGACAATGTTAGGAAGGGATAGAGGACAGGCAGAAACCACTGCCACATCAGTCCCTGGTATGACTTGGAGACGTTCAGAGAGAATGTGACTAGAATCTTAAAAGAGGTATATGGTAAGTAACTTACTCAGAGAGGGAGTAGTCCATGATAAGGCATAGTAGTTTGTGCGATAAGGTTGAGTCCTGGTTATCCAGGCACTCTTCTTTGTTAAGTGTCTGCCCCTTCCTACCTTATACCTATTCACACTTTAAAGTCATAGGATGTTAGAACAAAAAGGAGCCATAAGATCTTTTCTATCTGCTCATATTTCATGAAAAAGAAGTAGTAACAAAGGACTACTAGGTAGCCGTTAAAATTATATATGATGGGTGTATAAGTTCAAATATGAAGATACATAATTAGGATATATATTTTAACCAGGCAAATGTATTATCTATTCAAAACAACAAAAATAAATGAAGAGGAAAAGGTTAATAAAAAAAATAATAAATTTAACATAAAAATGTAAACTTCAATAAGGGCAAAAAGTATACCAGAAAGAAAATCAAAAGGCAAATGACAAATTTGGAAAACATATTGGCAATTTATATTACAGACCAGTGATTTTCAAATGATGTGTCCCCCAAAATTTTTAAAACATGCAATACTTGACTATTCAGTCAGGGGCACTGACTTCTTTTCCCTTTGATTGCCAAATAAAACTATGACAACAGCCAACACAATAGCTGTCCAATGTGAATGAATGAAATCAATACCTATTTCTTTTGTCAGGTGGACAAAAATATATTTTTTGGCGTGCCACTGAATTTTAGTAATTAGTTTATGTGCTAGCACAGTGGTTGGCAAACCACGGCTCGCAAGCCACATGTGGCTCTTTGGCCCCTTGAGTGTGGCTCTTCCACAAAATACCACGTGCGGGCATGCACATACAGTGCGATTGAAACTTCGTGGCCCATGTGCAGAAGTCGGTTTTCGGCCTGGGTGAGTCTATTTTGAAGAAGTGGCATTAGAACACTCAAGGGGCCAAAGAGCTGCATGTGGCTCACGAGCCGCGGTTTGCTGACCACTGTGCTAGGAGGTTAAAGAGGTTGAAAATTGCTTTTATAGTTGAAACACTATTCTCATATTATATAAAGTTCCTTGTAGCCAGTAAGAAAAAGACCAACAACCTGTAGGGAAATGTACAAAATGATATGAATAGAGAGTTCATAGGTTCAATAAAAGACAAGAAATCTGCAAAAAAATCTGCTTGCCCTAGCTGGTTTGGCTCAGTGGATAGAGCGTTGGCCTGTGGGCTGAAGGGTCCCAGGTTTGATTCTGGCCATGGGCGCATGCCGGGGTGGTGGGCTCGGTCCCCAGTGGGGGGCGTGCAGGAGACAGCCGGTCAATTATTGTCTCTCATCATTGATGTTTCTATTTCTTTCTCCCTCTCCCATCTTCTCTGAAATCAATAAAAATATATATTTTTTAAAAATCTGCTTCTTATTGAGGACTCTGCTATCAGGTAGACTTTATCCTACTTTAAAGAGCATGTGCCTAACATAAGGGACTCCAGAATTAACGATCTGGGCATTGGAACACTGTCATCAATAACTGTCAAGAAGAAATTCCCATAAATAGAATGACTTCTCTCCTTACCTGATTTAACATGACATCATACACATCATTCCCTTCACAGTAGATATGGGCCTAGAGAGAAAAGAAAAAACTGACATTTGTATGGTCTTGATGAGAACCTAAGTGAGGCATAAGGCATAAAAGGTCATTCTCCAGCATTACTAACATCCATCTTCCAGGGAAAGAAATGCAAAAGTATCTTCTTTCACACATAAGCTGTCATTCCTTTAATAAAAACCGGGGTGGCTCAGTGGCTGAGCATCGACCCATGAACCAAGAGGTCACTTAATCAATTCCCGGTCAGGGCACATGCCCGGGGTTGCATGCTCCATCCCCGTAGATCCCTGGTAGGGGGTATGAAGGAGGCAGTTGATAGGTGTTTCTCTCTCTCTCTACCCCTCTCCCTCCCCGTCTCTAAAATCAATAAAAACATACTTTAAAAACAAACAAACATGGTGCCTTTCTATAATTACATAAATACAATACAAATGATTCTCAGTTAAAGAAAACCTATTCTCAGTAATTCATGCCATACCAGGGCATAGTTTCTCATTTTTCCCTTGATAATGATACAATTTTCTAACTGAAAAAGAGAATGATGTATGGAAAGCTGATGACAGGCCCATAAGTTAACCAGGTTGAAAACACCCTGATTATTAATCCTTAACACCACCGTTCCCATCATTTAGCCTCGCAGAAAATGAATCACTAGTAATATTTTAGTGAGGATTCGTGAAATAAATACTACCAATGTTCCAGTGAGAATCCCAATAACAATAGAACACTGCTCTCTGAGAAATCAATGGGTTGAGGAGTCTCTCACCTTCCCCACCTTTGGGGTGCACTCTGGGTCCACGGGAGCTTTGCCCTTTAACAGCAAGGTCTTCACAGACTCTGAGGAAAGACAGGCATGTACTATGTCTACTTGTATGGGAATCAAACTGGTTAGAAAGAAACTTTTCATAATTAACTTTGTCCTTCCCAAGCAATCTTGATCTGCCCAAGCCTCAATCTGTTTCAAATCATGAAACTGAAGGTTCTAAGAAATAGTAAACCCAAAAGATAGAAAGTTATTGTGCCTTGGAGAAACGAGAGTTGACAGAACAGAATATCCTCCACGTGTCCCCCTCCCAGAGACCTCTTGCTGGCCCATGTCCTCCCTGGCCTACCACACTAGGCTGACCTTGCTTGTCTTCCGTTCTGTCCTCATCAGCTTTTCCTCCAGGCACAGGCTCTTTTTTCACCTCCTGCCTCTGGCATCTTCGAGTTTTCTTGGCAGGAGGAGAGTCCTCTGTATTGTCGGTTTCATTTGCTGTTTTAGAAACTAAGGGCAAGAATGGGCAGACAGAGAAGCAAAACAAAGAATGAATGTACACTGAATATAATCCTACTTTGAAAAAGCACCGCCTTTTTAAGGAAATGGTTTAGGATGGTTTTGTAAGGTTACAAAGAAATAATCACAGCTGTTGATAACAGTCTGAGTAATCGCTTCCGAAATTGCTATTCTGGCCAAATAAAAAAGTAAAATAAAAGGCTCTTTGCAGCTGCAGCAGAGCTCCATCCTGCCCACCCCTGCTCCTTACTCACCACTATTCGCTGGAACAAGTCAGTCAGGAAACCCCACCACAGCCATGGCTTTTAAAGATTCCAGAAAGGCACCCATGGAACCAGAGGCGGCTGTGCTTCACCGGATTAGAATTACTCTAACGAGCTCCAAGGTAACGTCTTTGGAGAAGGTGTGTGCTGACTTGATCAGAAGTGCAAAGGAAAAGAATCCCAAAGTGAAAGGACCAGTTGAGATGCCTACCAAAACTCTTGAGAATCACAAGAAAAATTCCGTGTGGGAGGGTTCTAAGATTTGGGATGGTTTCAGGTGAGGATCCACAGGGGACTCATAGACTGGCACAGCCCTTCTGAGATTGTTGAGCAGATTACTGCCATCAGTATTGAGCCAGGAGTCAAGGTTGAGTCACCACTGCCGATGCTTAAATCAACCTTTTTAATAATTGACTAGCAGTTGTTAAAAAATAAAAAAATAAAGTAAAAGGGAGCCATGGGACTCTTGTGAGTTCATAGGCTGAGGCATGCGTCTCACGGCTTGCTTATCGGTTGTTTACTTGTTACCCCCAATACCGATCATTAAAATACCTGTGGTGGAATGAGATAGCGTTTAGTAAAGCGCTTTGGAGCCTGTGTGGAGCTGAGCCCAGCTCTGTCTCTTAGCTGTGGAACCTTGCAGAAGTTATCTCATCAGTTGCCCCAAGTGCAAAATCCACAGGAAGACAATAATACCGAATCTGCTGGACGGGACTATGCATTTAAGAATATGTAACACAGAGAATAAAGATCTCATCAATTCTGAGACTTGCATCTTACCATGGATGACATATAAACCATGAATCATGTTTTAACTGGAAGCGTTTTTCCGTTCTTACTGTTACATAAAGTAATAATACATCTTACAATTAAATTTGTTTTGATTGGATGACATGATTAGACAGATATCCAATAGAGCTGGCACTTTGTTAGGTCCACAATTCTATAATAAAAAAAGCTCTGAAAACCGAAATCCTGTAAGTTTATTACCAAAACTAGTTTGGCAGGCAAGTGCGCGACAGGGGGCGATGAAAGGGGGAGGGGCTAGAGTAGGAGGCGCCGTTCCGTTCCCGACTTCCCGTCCCCCAGCATTCCGCCCCCCAGCAATGATCTCCGAACCTGACGCCCGACTGCCGCCGCTGGTCCCCCTCAGTCGCCGCCGCGCCGCCATGGAGCCTGACTATTGACGTCGTCTGCCCTCTCCCAGGATTCGCTCGGTTGGAGTCAAAAGGCGGGAACACACAGCACGAGCGCGCGTCCAGAAGAGAAGTTGCTCTCAGGCACAGGGGAGGCACGCCCATCTATATTTGCATGTCGCTATGTGTTGTGGGAAGTCACCCTAACCTATAAAGGACTATAGATACGGGGGCCTTATATACACTCCGTGTGAGCCTCCCTTCCCCAGGGCGGAGGGAAGCTCATTGGTGGGGCTACAAGCTGAGTGCACCTCGTCACTCTACCCCATGTCCCCTGGGAAGGTCTGAGACTAGGGCCAACTGCGGCCCTAACAGGGCCCTCCCTGAGCTGCGGGGAGGTGAGTTCCCAGAGAACGGGTCTCCGCGCGAGGACAGACTGGGCAGGAGATGCCACGGACCCCGCCCTCGGGCGGGGCCTGGCGGATGCCTCCTCAAGCGGAGCTTGGAACAGACTCACGGCCAGCCAAGTGAGTTCAATGGCTGAGGTGAGGCACTCCGCAAGGGGGCCTCATAACCCAATTCAGACTACTCTCCCCCCGTCCTCTTTTGCATCACAGAGTGCTTAGTTGGAAGCTTGGGAAATGTTGCGTTTTGTGCTTTATTTTGCATGCATAATTTCATTTAATCTTCATGAGGATAACAGCTAGAGTATTTAATGCTTACTGTATTAATTCTCACAACACCCCTATAGCGTAGGTATTATTATCCTCACTTTACATCTGTGAAAATCGATCTTTAGAAAAATTTCAGTGACTTACAGTGTATTTGTTTGCTAGGGCTGTCATAAATAAGTGGGTGGCTCAAACAACAGAAATATGCCATCTCACTTATCTTTACCTAAGGGCTAGAAAGAAATCCAAGATAAAGGTGTCGGCAGAGTTGATTTTTTTTTCAAGAGCTCTTTCCTTGGATGGTAGATGGCTTTCTTCTTCCTGTATTTTCCCATGCATGGTCTTCCCTTTGTGTGTGTCTGTGTCCTAGTCTCCTCTTTTTGTAAGGACACTAGTGATATTGGATTAGGGCCTACTTACATGACCTATTGCACTTTAATTACTTCTTTAAAGTCATTGCCTCCAAACACAGTTACATTCTGAGGTACTGGGGGTTAAAACTTCAACATATGCAGTGGGGGGTGGGGCACAATTCAGGCCATAACAAAGTGATTGATAATTTTCTTAGGTTTTATTTAGACAGTGCAAGAAAACAGAGGAAAATAACATATTTGACTATTCTTAATAAAGAAAATGAAAGAATTTGAGACAAAGCCCAAAGGAAAGCTGCAGAGTGTTTAAAAGTTGAATTAAAAGTGCTTAACATATAAAGAGCTGTCTCAAAGTTATAAGAAAAAGCAAAACCTCTGTAGATAAGTGGACAAAAGATATGAATAAACAATTTGCATTATGATAAGCAAGCACATGGAAAAATATTCAGACTCACATGGCATAAAAATGCAAATGCATATTCCACAGAACAACTGACCTACTCTCTCAATAAGTTATTGTTATAAGAAAAAAAATAATAAGGTTGGCACTTTTTTAGATTAAAAGAGACTTTTGGGGCATAGCAACCAAATGCAGCATTTGATATTTGGGTGCTGGTTTAAACAAGCCAGCAATAAAAGACCTATGAGGATATGTAGGTATGGACTGAGTATTAGATGACTTTAGGGAATTATTTATTAGATGTGATAATGGTATTGTAGTTAAGATTTAAAAATGCATGTGTGGCTCTGTGGTTGAGCATCCACCCATGAACCAGGAGGTCATGGTTCGATTCCCGTTGGGGCACAGGCCTGGGTTGCGGGCTGATCCCCAGTGGAGGGTGTGCGGGAGGCAGCTGAGATCAATTATTCTCTCTCATCATTGATGTTTCTATCTCTCCCTCTCCCTTCCTCTCTCTGAAATTAATAAAAACATATATATATATATATATATATATATATATATATATATATTTATTTTTTTTTAAAAAGCATGCTATAGTATTTAGGGATAAAATGTCATTATATATGGAATTACTTCAGTCAAAATGATCAAATATGGCAAAGTATAAATAATTGTTAGATTTAGGTAATAGGCATATAGATATTCATTATATTCTTTTTCCTGTTTTTCTGTATGCTTATAATAGTCATAATAAATTTTAAAAAATTAACAAAAATGATAAATTAATCAAAATAAGTATAACTAAAGAGAAGAATTAACTGTGCCAATCAAGACTTCATATCCTAAATAAGTGAACATTTTAAGTTGTATCACTGATTTTGATGTAGTATTCCTAAGATTTATTTAAATTTCTCTTTTATCTGTACTCTAGAACAACATATTAAAATGACAGGAAAATTGATTATTAAGCTAAAATACAGGTACATTATTACTGGGAAAGTGTTCACATTTCAAAAAGTAAAACCAATGGTAAGTGGGAATTTATGAAGCCAAGATTAAACAAGTAGGTCTTTAAAATAGGGAGTCTTCCTAATGACCAGTTGTTTGGCTTTGTATCATATCTGACGAAGCAACTAGCACCCATGTCTTGTTAAAGAATCATTTAGTTCATACATAAGATCATGCAACTTCAGGCAGCTGGAGCAATCTATAAATAGATGAGTTATTTTTTTTTATTTGGGTCCCCAAAAGGTATAAAAATATTTTCTATTAAAATTTCTGAAATCCGGTCACTGCCTCTCCATCAGAGAGGATGGCGTCCCACCTGGCTCCCAGCTTTGTTTCTATCTTTCTATCTGGTCTCTTTCTTTCTTTTATTTCTTAATCCCCAGCTCCTCCACTCAGGAACCGGACCTGTTCCTTTTCCGTGCTGGACGCGGAAAAGAGAGAACACCTCTACATTTGGCGCCCCGGAACAGGGACTGAGTACGGAGGCAAGAAGCGAGGGGGTCACTCCTAGAAGTGTGCGCACCACAGATTAAAGGAATAAGAAGGAGCAGCACATCCAATTTGGGTGCCAGAGCGTTACGTGTGTCACCACAATGGACCCAGACAAGCTCCTGTGTCCCTTCACTCAAAAGGACTAAGTACTGCCCCCATGACAGCAAAGCAGAAGAAGAAAACTGAAAGCTACGCAAGGGACTGAGGTGCCAATATAGGGTCATCTGAAGAAGTTAACGACTGAAGTGCAACAGATTGTGGAAAAGCAAGAAGTTGAAGCTACTTCTTCAACCATGTTCCTGCTTATGCTAGCATGTTAGCTGCCAGTCTTCTGCAAAGCCTTGCGGAGCCAAAGTCCAAGGACTCTGAGTGAATATACACCAGCAGCAAGAGACTTTCTTTCATTTAATAGCAAAAAATGTTAACATGTCTGTAGTTTTGATTTCTCTCATATTGTTGTTTTGCTTTAGCATTGTTTTGTTATTATTTTATAGCCAGACTTTTGCTCTTGACGTTCAAGTTTTGCAATTGATAACATGTATGTAGTTTAGTTTTTGCATTGGCATTGTTTGTAATTGTTTTAAAAAAAATTTCTGAAATCCTATAATACATAAAATAAAGTTAGGAAAAATAGCAGGAGCAGAAGGAACATGAGGAAGAGAGGAGGTAGAAGAAAAGGGAAAAAGAAGAAATAAAAATTTAAACAAAAGTATTTTGTTGACATGAGTAACATCCAAACCTGTAGAAAAATGTTATGCGTTTACTGGAGGTAAACTGATGACATATGCCAGGGAGCAAGATCTCAGATTCTCTGAAGAATGGCAGTTTTGCAGCTTATTTTATACATTTGAATAAGACATAGAGAAGGTACATGAAATCTACTGGTGGTAGATTAAGGGGATGGGAGGAAGCATAACAGGACTGGATAAAAGGCAAAATGGAGAAACATCTTTTACATTGGTGGGTACAGGATAGTTAATTAACATTCGCAGCACATAGAGATAGTATGCAGGGAACAAGATAACAGTGTGGAGTTCTGTGGTCCTCTGCTCTGGTGGCCTTGAGTCTGATGCCTGTGGTTGTGACTTTGACGGGTAGGAAAAGAAAAGTACTGTGACATTGCAAAGGTTTGTTATCCTAGATTAAGAACCATGGACAGAGCTCACTTAAGGTAAAGAGTGCCCTTTGCTCAGGAGGCTATAGGCCTAGGATGACTACCTGTCATGACCTGCCCAGTTAGGAACTTGATCAGACCACCTGTGTGGTTACTTTTGGTCACTGAGCTTGTCAGGCCTGCCTTGTGGTCCCATGAGCTTGTCAGGATTATTGTATAGCCCCTTTTTCATTCACAATTTGTGGAGTGTACATGTGAGTTTTACTGCTTAGCCTTGTAATTAGTATATTTCTGTTTTTTAAGGAGCTTAAATCATTAGAAAAAAATCCACTATTTTAAATTTGTAATTGTAATTAAGTATTTAAGGTTTTTGAGTGTTTGTAATTTATAAAGCACATTAAAACAAGATACCATTTCCATGGATTTACCAGCACTGCTCATATTGCAGTGGCATCATAAATTTGTTCAACTTTTGGAAAGCAAAATAGTAGCCAGGTTTTAGGAGATCCCCAGTCTCTGATGAATGGGGAAGAAAGAAAAGAAATATCAGCACAGATACTGATGGGATAAGATGGGAAGGGGGAGGAATTATAGGTTCAGAGAAGAAAGAAGGAGTTAGCCAAAAAGCCTGGTGAAGGATTGTGATTAAAGCAAAGGGGCCTAAAATTGGTCCCAGGAATCTCAAGGTCAGGGATTATATGCAATGAGATGAGCCCCAAGGAAGAATGGAAGTGGAAAAGAGATGAACAGATATATAAGTGCAGGACCAGCAGAGATGAAGAGTAGCTGTCATAGGAGGTGATTAGAGTGAGAATGAAAGGGGTTTCTGAAATGGTGTTTTGAGGTGGGGAGTTTTGCTTTCTTTTGCTTTTGTTTTGTTTTTCTTTATAATGGCACCATCAAGAATTGGGGATAATGGGCTAAATCTGTGATACTCTATAATCGTTATATCATTTGGCAACTATAGATATGTAATCAAAATGATTTCTTCCACAAATTCAGGATTGTGTGGAGGGTGGGGAGATTGTTTTCCAACACCTTACTAAGAACACACTTCTCTATTCCCCTGAATTGTCTAGGAATATTTAGGCCTATGGACTCCCAAATACATTCCAAAACACAGAGTCTGTTTCACTCACTGTCACGTGGTGTGGTTGCATTGGCTTATGGTGCTGGAATGATCATCTTGTTCAAGTAGAATGTATAGGTCAGCAAGGTTTTCTGGGGGCAGATGATCCTACTTGTTTAGTGCTAAGCACAGCCCAAAATGTCCCACTTAGAGCCACTCAAGGCTCCACATTTTTAATACCTTCTCTAGGTTTGTAGAGTCAGCTAATTTCAGCATTTGCAACCCAGTCTTTCTTCTTTCCCTCTCCAGGAATCCACTTTAGCGATTGGGCAGCTTTCCTTTTCAATCCTTAAAACACATAGGGTCTGTTAATCTCTGTCTATATATGTTATCTTGGTATTTTAAAGCTCTTAACTAAAGTAGTTTTCCCACAGTGATTTCAGAGAGCCCTATAATCATCCTTCTGGAATTCCAAATCGATCCCCTGCACCTTTCATTGGAGAAGAAAATTTGCAAAGTAACCTTGCTAGTGCTAAAGTAGAATAGCATGGGTAAGTGTAGGTTTATAACCATATGAAATTTACAGCAAAAATTGATTTCCATTGCTTTAGTTGTATCCAGAAAAAATTGTATGATGTATAGACAAATAGAACAGTATAAGTAAATTCATGCAAGCATTTACTTACTTTTGCATCTCCTCTAGTCACAAGAATGGGTAATGAGCAAGGAAGGAAGAAGGATATGAATTGAGCATGTACTATAGATTAGTCATCATGCTAGACTCTTTCATATATATGTATATATGTTAGGGAAATAGTGTAAACAAAAATCTGGAGATACCTTTTTAAAGAAATTTAGAGAATATATTCAGGTAACAATATGCAAAATGGGACATGTTGTCAGTCTTCAGTATGAACCAAGCATATGTTCAAAATGGAGGGGATAGGGCATGGTTTACAAAGGCAAAAATTGGAAGGAACTGTTGATCAAAGAAATGGGTTGCTAGGGAAATAAGACCATAAATTTACATCGTTTGTTTTCTGATTGGTGGGGGCAACTGGACTTTCAATGGTTGGGTGACTCTGATCAAGCTGGTGGGTTTGGGGTTGTGAGGTGAGAACAATGGGTAATATATAATTAAGCATTTATCAAGTCCTAGTTTCAGCCAGGCCTGTAGAATAAATAGGCTGTCTTTGCCCTAACCGGTTTGGCTCAGTGGATAGTGTTGGCCTGTGGACTCAAGGGTCCCAGGTTCGATTCCGGTCAAGGGCATGTACCTTGGTTGCGGGCACATATCCAGTAGGGAGTGTGCAGGAGGCAGCTGATCGATGTTTCTCTCTCATTGATGTTTCTAACTCTCTATCCCTCTCCCTTCCTCTCTCTGTAAAAAAATCAATAAAATATATTTAAAAAAAATAAACAGGCTGTCTTTGATCACACAATTATAGTACAGAGAGTATTATTAACGAACAGTACAATCATCATAGGAGGCTCTGCAGACAGTTCCGGAGCCCAAAAGGACAAAGTTATGCTCTGCAAGCAACTTCAGAGCTCAAGCTGCAAAAATCCAAATTTTGGTCCGCAATTTATGATACTGGTATTAAAGCTCTTACAAGTCCTCAATAGGTATTACTGGCACCATGCTACAGAGGAGAAAATGGAGTCTCAGAGATTTTAAGAAATTTATTCCAGATTGTGCAGCTAGAAAGTATCCTGGAATTATCTGTGTGTAGCACCTTGAAATAGAGGTTTTCATTTGCTGCTATAAGGTAGAAAAAAGTTTTCCTCATCCCCTTTAGGGTCCCTGGCTAGGCTTAAAAATGAAACTGACAAACAGATTAACAGGAGAAAAGCATACGAATTTTTACATGGACATGGGAGACTTCACAAGAGAATGAAGATCCAAAGAAGTGTCTAGCTAGATACAGGGGTGGGCAAACTTTTTGACTCGAGGGCCACAATGGGTTCTTAAACTGGACCGGAGGGCTGGAACAAAAGCATGGATGGAGTGTTTGTGTGAATTAATATAAATTCAAAGTAAAGGAGCGGAGGGGAGAGCAAGAGAACCCTCCGCTCTTTCAGCTCCGCGGGCCGGATAGAACAGCTGAACGGGCCGGATCCGGCCTGCGGGCCGTAGTTTGCACACGGCTGGAGAACATGAACCTTTTATACCTTCTAGACAATGATAAGTTTGTAAAGAATTGACAAGTCAGCCCGTGCCAATTTGGCTCAGTGGATAGAGTATAGGCCTGCAGACCAAAGGGTCTAGGGTTTGATTCAGGTCAAGGGCATGTACCTTGGTTGCAGGCTCCACCCTGCCCAGGCTCTGGCCAGGGCTTGTGCAGGAGGCAACCAATCGATGTGTTTCTCTCACATCTATGTTTCTCTCTGTCTTTCCCTCTCTCTTCCACTCTCTAAAATCAATGGAAAAATAGCCTAGCAGGAGGATTTAAAAGAATAATAATTTAAAAAAAAAGAATTGACAAGTCTAAGGTGTAGGAACTAGGGGTAGTAAATGATGAAAAAGTAACTAGAAAGGAAAGGGTTAGTTTAGCAAGGTTTGCTTATACAGCTAAATTTTATTTCAAAGCCTAGGCCTTTAACCACCCATGTTTTAACTACTAAGCCTATTAACTTAAATGTTACCCTGAAGGTAAGTTCTAAGGTGAATAGACTTAGACTGTTTTTAATGAAACCATGCATAAATTAACCATGTTGACGTCACAAAGGATAGGAAATTATCCTAAGTAGGGATGGGGAATGTCTGGCCTCTGAGTCGCATAAGGCCCCCTGAAGTCATTTGGTCTGCCCTGCCAAAGCATTAGGGGTGAGTTAATGAAATGTTTGACCAAATATAGCAGGTTAATTTTAAAATATATATATTTTATTGATTTTTTACAGAGAGGAAGGGAGAGGGACAGAGAGCCAGAAACATCGATGAGAGACAGCTGCCTCCTGCACACCTCTGACTGGGGATGTGCCTGCAACCAAGGTACATGCCCCTGACCGGAACCAAACTCCGGGACCCTTCAGTCCGCAGGCCGACGCTCTATCCACTGAGCCAAACCGGTTAGGGCAGCAGGTTAATTTTTAAGTTGGTAATTTTGTATGGCCGACAAATGATGCTATAAATATCCAAGTGGTCCTTGGCAGAAAAAAGGTTCCCCAACCTTGATTCTAAAGGAATGAAAATTGATTGCAGTAGGCCAGGGGTCCTCAAACTACAGCCTGCGGGCCACATGCGGTCCGCCGAGGACATTTATCTGGCCCGCCGGGTGCCGCTGCCTGTCCTGCTTAGCAGCTCACTCGTCCTGTGCCCACAGTGCGCATAGGACTTTGTTCATAGTTGTGTTTTTTTTGTTTTTTTTTTTTTTTAACTATAGTCCGGCCCTCCAACCTTTAGAGGGACAGTGAACTGGCCCCCTGTTTAAAAAGTTTGAGGACCCCTGCAGTAGGCCCATCTAAACAAGAATATTTATAAATAGCCTGAATTAGCCCATGTTTGCCTGTGCTACCTACATTAACTCAAAAGGAAACTTGGTTTAAAAAGGTCACCCTAAAATAATTAAGGTAGCATTATTGGTTCATTAAGAGATAAGTTGGTGCCGAAACCAGTTTGGCTCAGTGGATAGAGCGTCGGCCTGCGGACTGAAGAGTCCCGGGTTCGATTCCGGTCAAGGGCATGTACCTTGGTTGTGGGCACATCCCCGGTGGGAGGTGTGCAGGAGGCAGCTGATCGATGTTTCTCTCTCATCGATGTTTCTAGCTCTCTATCCCTCTCCCTTCCTCTCTGTGAAATATCAATAAAATATATTTAAAAAAAAAAAAGAGATAAGTTGGTGAAGGAGGCGTTTGTGTTATTTTAGTACCTTTTAAAGTAGAAGAGGAGGGCATCTACCTTTAATTCATTAGCCAATCAGGTTCTGAGGCCCCTTCTTAAAGCCACTTCCTGTCTCTCCACTTTCTCTCTCTCCTGTTGGTGATAGACTGGTAAGTGTGCTCTTAATTTTGTCCCCTAATTGTTTTGAATATCTCTTCCATTTGGGCCATGTTTCCTGGTGGCAGGCCTTTATTTCAAGACAGAATTGGAGTGTGTGTGTGTGAGGCATAAAGCGATTCAGTTGGGCTGGTGGAGATGGGAGGAAGGCAGTGAAATGCTCTGCCTGGCTTGTTTCCACGTGGGCTTCTGTAGTCCTGGGTCTGTCTTCCTTCCCGAGACTGGTGACCTAGGAACAATAGACTCGGCTTTATGCACACAGTGCATGTGTTCCTGGAACACACTTGGATTCATTTTACTTGAAGAAAAAGATGTTGCTATTAGCCTAGTGCTGGTTTGAATGTTATCTCCCTGGCTGAGAGGGTAGATCTTAGGAGTAGTTCAGACCAGTACATTTTAATTCTTCTGTGTCTGCAGGGCCCAGGTCCCTTCTGGGTTTGTGGGAACTGCCGTGGATGTTGTCTTTGCCCAGAGCCTTCCAGTTTTCTTAGTGAGACTAAGCAGCAAACTCTGAAGTCAGATGATTTCAGTGAGCTCCAAAAGAGGTCCCAATTTCAATGTCCTCACTGTGGGGAGGGTGCCCTAAAAAGCTTAGGATATACTAAAAAAGATCAGGGGCCTAGCTTGATGTAAGCCTAAATCAAATTCGTGCCACACTTTACCATTCCAGTGACCTTTGTGAGTCACTGAGGATCAGCTTTTATTTTATTTTATTTTATTTTATTTTTTAAAATTGATTTTAGAGAGGAAAGGAGAGAGACTACAGTTGCTGTTGCACTCATTGGTTGATTCTTGTATGTGCCCTGTCTAGGGATCGAACCCACAACCTTAACATATCTAGCTGACACTATGTAACCAACTGAACTACTCAGTCTGAGGCTCAGCTTTTGAGGATCAAAATATATGAAGGCCAGGCATTAGTTGGTGTATAATAAATGTTAGGTAACTTTTAAAAGTAAGCAATACATTTTTTTTTAGTGTATCTTTTTCTCATAAAATGTTTTGCCTAGTGTCTTTGAGTATAATTTCACCTGATTCCCATTTTTCTCTTTAATATACATTAGTTTGAATAAAATGTATGTGTTTGTTATCCTTACAGGCAAAAGGTGTAAGAAAGACACATGTATGGAATTTTAATAATTCTCGAGCATTGTTAATGTTATTTTTTGAATAGGTAATACACTCAAATGGTTTGAAATTCAAAAGGATCAAAGTATATACAATGCAGTCCTAAGCCAGTTTATTCCCCTCCCCAATAACAGTATTAACAGTTTCTTGTGTATTCTTCCTGAGATATTTGATGCAGATATAAGCAGATATATGTACTTTCCCTCCCCTCTTCTATATGCACACACCACCATGTACCTTACTTTTTCAACTTAAGATTTCCAAATGACTAAATATAGAGTGACTGCATTCTTTATAATGGTTACATAGTAATCAAATGTATGTGCATAACCATCATTTATTTCATCTTTTATCATTGAACATTTAAGTAGCTTACAATGTTATTTCCTCCAAATTGAATAGCCTTATGCATAACTCAGTTGTCACATCAGACATTTCCGTTGGGTTTTGCTATATACTTGTTTATAAGGACTCTCTATGTGTGCTTTCTGTTAGTTATATTTATTTTGTGCACATAGTGATGGCTAGAAACCAACATCATAAATATCTTGATTGAGCGATAAAGAATTTTCTATTAAAAGCAACACTATGCTGATGGTTTTAATGTGAGTACATTTTTAAAGTCTTTGAGAGAAGGCTAAGATCATGTCTTGTGAAACATCTAGTTTTCCAGTTAGGCTTTGCTTATTAGGAGAAAAATTAGTTTCTTTCCAATGGAAGTATGCTTTTGTTCAGTAATTTTATATAGACTACACTGGAATCTTCACTGTTAAGTAGGGAATGAGGGAAAGGAAGAAGTAAATTTTTTTCTAAAAAATATGCCACATCTTGGATTTAGAAGGGACCTTATGAGCATATCAGTGACTTTCTTGGCTTCAAGATTGTTAAGAAAAGTGAAATTTTTAGGCAGAATAACTGCATTTCTATTCATTAAGGTGGTTGAGTTTAGACAGTTAATAGAAACAACATATTAAACATTAAAATATTTTATATTTTGCCTCACTTACTCTTCACAACAATTACAAAAGGTAGGTGGTATTTGTCCTCATTGTACAGAAAGGGAATCTGAGGCCTGGCCTGTGTGGCTCAGTTGAGCATCAACCTACTAGTATGAACCAGGAAGTCATGGTTCGATTCCTGGTCAGAGCACATGTCCCGGTTGTGGGCTCTATCTCCAGTAGGGGATGTGCAGGAGGCAGATGAATGATGATTCTCTCTCATCATTGATGTTTCTATCTCTCCCTCCCTCTCTGAAATCAATAAATACATTTTAAAAAGGGGGGAATCTGAGGTTTAGGGAAATTGCATAAGTTTCCCAAGGTCTCAGAAAATATGTAGGGGACTCAAGATTCAAATTCAATTCTGTCCAACTTACATCTATTACCTCAACCACTAAGCTAAGTTGCCTATCATTTAGTCTCTAACCTTGCTTGCATTACTTGTAAAATGGAGATGACATAGTACTTGCAAAAAGGTAATATCTGAAAAGTGCTTTATATATATATTCAAGATAGGCAAAGGATGAAATAAAATATCAAGTTAACAGAGTAGAAGGTCTTTACTTCCACTTGCATCCTGATTTCAAATTACTTCTGTTTGCTATTTTGACCCAAAGCCCTCGGTCCTATATTTTCATTTGTTTCACCAGCAATGGGACTGGGTGAAATGGTGGTCTCTTGGGATAAACTGCATGGTTAGTGATGTTTCTGACCTCACCACTTTTATTTCATACTAGAGGCCCAGTGCACAAAATTCGTGCATGGGGGGGGGGTCGGGCATTCGAGGGGAGGGTCCCTCAGCCCTGCCTGCACCTTCTCCAATCTGGGACCCCTCGGGGGATGTCTGACTGCCAGTTTAGGTCACAATCCAGGACCACTGGCTCCTAACTGCTCACCTGCCTGCCTGATTGCCCCTAACTGCCCTCCCCCCCAAAGCTGGCCTGGTCACCCCCAACTGCCCCCCCCCCCCCGCCAGCCTGGTCACCCCTCTCTGCCCCCATCTGCCAGCCTGGTCGCCCCTCACTGCTCCCCCCTGCCAGCCTGGTCGCCCCCAACTGCCCCCGCATGGGCCTGATTGCCCCACGCAGCCTGCTGCTCAGTCGTTTGGTTGTCCCTCACTAACCCCCCTGCCTGCCTAGTCATCCACGCAGCCTGTTCAGTCATCCATTCGGTTGCGATGGTCGCTTAGGCTTTTATATATATACTAGAGGCCCGGTGCACAAAATTCATGCACAGGGGTGTGTGTCCCTCAGCCCAGCCTGCACCTTCTCCAATCTGGGACCCCTCGAGGGATGTCAGACATCCCTCTCACAATCCAGGACTGCTGGATCCCAACTGCTTGCCTGCCTGCCTTCCTGATTGCCCCTAACCCAGCCGTGGGCAAACTACGGCCCGCGGGCCGGATTCGGCCTGTTCGGCTGTTCTATCCGGCCCGCGGAGCTGAAAGAGCAGAGGGTTCTCTTGCTCTCCCCTCCGCTCCTTTACTTTGAATTTATATTAGTTCACACAAACACTCCATCCACGCTTTTGTTCTGGCCCTCTGGTCCAGTTTAAGAACCCATTGTGGCCCTCGAGTCAAAAAGTTTGCCCACCCCTGCCCTAACCGCTTCTGCCTGCCAGCCTGATCACCCCCTAGCCACTTCCCTGCCAGCCTGATTGATGTCTAACTGCTCCCCTGCCAGCCTGATTGCCCTAACTGCTCTCCCCTGCAGGCCTGGTCACCCCTAACTGCCCTCCCCTGCAGGCCTGGTCACCCCCCAACTGCTCTCCCCTGCAGGCCTGGGTCCCCCCCAACTGCCCTTCCCTGCAGGTCTGGTCACCCTCAACTTCCCTTCTCTGATGGCCTGGTCACCCCCATCTGCCCTCCCCTGCTGGCCATCTTGTGGTGGACATCTTGTGTCCACATGGGGGCAGCCATCTTGTGTGTTGGAGTGATGGTCAATTTGCATATTATTCTTATTAGATAGGATAGAGGCCTGGTGCATGGGTGGGGGCCAGCTGGTTTGCCCTGAAGGGTGTCCTGGATCAGGGTGGGGGTTCCCTTGGGGCGTGGGGCAGCCTGCAGGGAAGGGCAGTTGTGGTGGTTTGCAGGCTGGTCACTCACCCTGGTGACCCAAGCAGAGGCCCTTGTACCTGGGATTTATTTATCTTCTATAATTGGAACATTGTAGCCTTCAGCAGAGGCCAGGGCAGGCCAGGAACTTGGCTTCCTCCATCACTGGGGAAACCCAAGCCTCCTGCTCGCTCCCTGGCCGCAGCCATTTTTGTTGGGATTTATTTATCTTCTGTAACTGACACTTTGTAGCGTTCAGCAGAGGCCTGGGCTGGCCAGGGTGTGCAGGAAGCTTGGCTTCCTCCATTGCCGGGGAAACCCAAGCCTCCTGTTCGCTCTGTGGCCACAGCCATCTTGGTTGGGTTAATTTGCATACTTGCTCCTGATTGGCTGGTGGATGTGGCTTGTGGGTGTAGCGGAGGTATGGTTAATTTGCATATTGGTCTTTTATTAGATAGGAAAGATATGCTCTGAGTGCATACCTCCTGCACTGAGAGGTTATAACAATCACTGTTCTTGGCTAAATTAGCTGACAGTGCGTGGGGAACAAAACAGTCTGCTCAGCTAGCGTGGCTCAGTGGTTGAGCACTGAACTATGAACCAGGAGGTCATGGTTTGATTGCTGGTGGGCACATACAAGGGTTGCGGGCTCTATCCCCAGAATGATATGCAGGAGGCAGCCGATTGGTGATTCTCATCACTGATGTTTATATCTCTCCCTCTCCCTTCCTCTCTGAAATTAATAACAATATATTTAAAAACAAAACAAAACACTTGGGAGTCTGTTCTGAGAGTAGTACCCTATAGAGCTAGCTCTAAAAGAGAACTATGCCCAGCAACCAATTTATTTTCTTTTGCTTCAGGTTAAAGATGGGATCCACTGGAGAAGAAAGACCTGGGTCTTCAGCACCCTTTGTGCTAGCCCAGAAGTGTTATGTGAAAGTCTCTGTTACATCTGCTGCAGACCCCCTAAACAAGTGGACTTAGATTTGGACATTCTCAGCAGGAATGATTATAGGCTGACAGGACCATAAAGGTAGGTACTTCAACTCTCAGTGTTCTCTGTCACACATATATGTGTCTTTTCTATCAAAAAAAAGATAGGAGGGCCCTGGCTGGTGTGGCTCAGTTGGTTGAGCATCATCCTGTGCACCAAAAGGTTTCTAGTTGGATTCCCAGTCAGGGCACATGCCCAGGTTTTCTAACTCATCTCGAGTTGGGGTGAGAGACAGTCAATCAATGTTACTTGCTCTCTCTCTCTCTCTCATTAATAATACAAAAACAAAAATTATTTAAAGAAAACAACCCCTCAAAAGACAGGAGGTTTTGTGAGTTTTAGTATTCCAAATTGCTAGACACACAGTAGGCACTGAATAAAATTGAGTGGCAGTATAATTACATTGAAGCATCAGTTGATTATTAACAATTTTTTATTTGTTTCAGGCCTTCATGAAGTGTCTGTTCACATACATAAAATGAACCCTTTGGCCATGAGCTCCAGTACTTTGAAGCACTTTTTACAGGGAACAAAATGAGTGGGTCATAGATTGTTTATGGGGTATTTACAAAATATTTACTTTATTGTGCCTTCATGTGGTAGAATGACACTTGCTGAAGCATGACTGGAATTTGGGAAAGGCATCACATTTAACATCAGGGTTTATGTGCTAGGTTTTGTGCTATGTGGTAAGAACAAAGACCAGGCCCTTTGCAATCTGGGTTTTGTGAGATGAGACAAATAGAGAAGTTGTACCTTTAAATCTATAATTCTCCTGTAAGATGTATTTGGATCATGGAGTTTTTAGGCAGACATTAAAACTATGGAAACCTCTGACTTTATGTCTTGCTTTCTGTCTACATTCCCCTAGCTAATCTCAAATGCTGCTGTTCTGAAAACATTTTACATAAAGTCTTTAACTATAGGACAACAAAGGAGTAAAGTAACACTTTGATTATGTCTCATTACATTCTAAAGCAAACCATCTTCTGTAGTTCTGCTTATTTCATGTTGAAGTGAAAATAGGGAGTTTTGACAGAATTGGATTTAAATCCTAGCTCTTAATAGCTGGGTGATGTTAGGAAATTTATTAAACTTCTCTGAGCGTAAAATTTTCTTATAAATATGGGGTTGTTGTAAAGTTTGGGTAAAATGGTTTCTATGGTTTTATCAGCTTATTTTAGTCATACCTATCCTTCAAGGCACTACTGTTCAGAACTTTCTGTGGTAGAAATGTTCTATATTTGTAATGTCCAATATGGGAACCATTAGCCAAATGTGGATATTAAGCAATTAAAAAGTGACTGACTAAAAAACAAACAAACAAGTGACTGACTGAAGAATTTTGTCTTTTAACTTAATTTTAATTTGCATGGCTGTGTGGAATAACATACTGGACAGTGCAGTTTTTAAAAATTGAGATATAAGTGACATTAGTTTCAGGTGTACAACATGATTTGATATTTGTATGTATTGCAAAATAAAATGATCATCACGATAAATCTGGTTAGGATCCATCACTACACCCAGTTATAATATTTTTCTTGTGATGGAGAACTACTCTCAGCAACTCTCAAACATATAATACAGTATTATTTTAAGTGCAATTTTAAAGCTCATTCAAGACCTACCTTTTTCTTCATGAAGTGTTCCTTGCCCAATAATTCTTAACATTACTTATTGTCTCTACCACTTATTTGGTACTTACCATAGACATTAATTTTCATGAATCTTGTCTCTCCAATTAGATTGTCTTTGAGGTTATGAAGTTTTAAATCTTTACATTGCTACATAAAAAGGAACATGGTAAAAATATACTTGTAATATTTTTAGTTAATAAGTTTTAAATAAAGTAAATGTAAGAGAAAAAATTTTCTAGTTAGTAAATGATGTGAAGAATAGGGAATAGTCTGAAAGTTGCCTGCAGCCATGAACTTATTGTCTAGTATACTTCACCTGAAAATTCAGATTACACTCAAGCTCTGGAAGAGGAAATGAAAGTTTCTTATATTGCCATCTTGTGGCCAACTTGGGCTCCAAGTGATGGGAATTCAATTTTGCTTTGGCAAGGGAAGGTGTATTGTGATAAAAAGTTTACTAAAAGTAAAGGCTAAATATAATCTATATTGGCTCAAATGAAAGTGAAACATGATTTGGAAAGCTATTTTGGATTACCTTCTCATTTACCTGAATCTTAGCTTTCCTTCCCTTAAAAATTTTTTTTAAAAGGGAGTTTTGTAAATTTAATGACTGGTTACATATGTTCTGCAGTCACACACCCACAGAGTGGAGAAGCTGGCAGTAACCCATGTCATTTTTACTGCATCTCCCTGCATTTGTTCCCATGACTGCCAAGCTCTCCGCCAGCACACGGCTCTTGTTTTGCATACCTGTTCTCTTATTGAGAGACTGTTGACTATTATAAACTTTCAGGGGATGGTTAGACTTATTGTATAGTTTTGCCCAAACTTTTAAATTTATATAAAAAGCGGAGCTGGTATAGAAGTTTGCCCTAATCTGATACTGAGTTTGAGCATTTGATGACGTCCTGCAAATAGATGGGTCAATTTATAATAGTGAATGGAGATTTAAGTAAAAGAATGAACAGTTTTCCTTGATGTAATTTTCCTTGATGCGGTATGGGTGTGATTTGGTGTGGAGTAGGCTGGTGTAAATTCAAATCTTGTAATTGTAACCTTTGTATATTTTTTAATTTTCCAGAGATGATGCCTGATAGTTGATAGATCCTGTAGTTCAACTTTATCCTAGATAGAAGCTGGATTCATCTGACATCAGAGGTAAGTGTGAAAGAAAAATCTTCATTTTTACCTCATTTGGATTTCCAATCATCCAGCAAGTTTTGGGGCTCAGTGTTATTAGTGGCTGAAATTTGGTAGTTGAAAAAGCCTTAGTTCTAACCTCAACAGGGTTTTCCTGGTTTAGGGACAAGGAGCTGGTGTTCGTTTGCCCTTCACCACTCATTTACAGTTTGCCATGATGAAATGCATGTTAAGTCCGTGTTTCAGCTGATTATCCTGATTAAATACATGCTCTGAGCAGACTAAAGCTAGGGCAAACACCTGGAATTGAATTCTGCTTCTTAGAATACTTACTGGAATCTATCCCATGATCCCAAGTAATTCCTAAATCTTTATGAATTTGATTCTACAATACTTTGTTGTGCTATGATCTTTTGACCAAAAAATCTCTCTGAGATAGACAGAAATAAGGTCAAGAATTTTTCATTAGTTGGTTGGATGTCATCCCCTGCACTGAAAGGTTGTCAGTTCAATTCTGGTCAGGGCACATGCCCAGGTCTCTGGCTAGATTCCAGGTGTGGGGTGTGCAGGAGCAGCCGATCAATGTTTCCCTCTCACACTGATGTTTCTCCCTCTTCCTCTTCTTCCCTCTCTCTGTAAAATATCAATTTAAAAAAAATCTTAAAGGAATTTTTAATCTAAAAATTCAAACAGTAGAGAAAAAGCACTGATATAATTCCATCAACAACTTAGCAGTTTTTAACTAATCACTATTTTACTAGTCTATAAGATTAAGAGAATCCATGTGTTGGTTAAATCAATTTTGTCAAGATCATATAATGCAAGATTTACAGTCACTTAAAAGTTATGGTACAGGTTTACCTTTCTTGAAATGGAAGGGTATTTATAATACATTAAGTTAAAAACAAGTTACAGAGCAATACATATAATCCTTTTCTGCTTAAAACATTTGTATGTACTTACTGAGGAAACACCTGAAAGGATATACTCAAATACTAGGGATTATTGTCTCTAAAATTGGGTTCTATGGGTGATCTTGTTAACCTGTATTTTCTGACTTTATTATATTTATGTGCTATATAATTTTAAAAGTTACTTTTAAGCAACCTACATAAGACAGGCTTGTATTTTTTTTTACCTGTGCCTGCATGTTTCAGCAAGGAAAGGGGGGTTCACATAAGGGTGAAAAATAGGAACTATAAATAATTCAAACTAACATCAGCTCCTACAGTACTGTTTTGGCTTTTGGCTATGTCTTTTGCAGAAATGAAATTTTAGGAGACCAAAACTAGATCTGAGTTTCTTTATAGAAACTTCTTTCCCAGCCTTGAAACTCTTGGATGCTATGAATCCTGGATATACAATAGATGACGACAACATTTTTCTTTTATGGTAAGGATTATGCTGAAATTGAGAAGCTTTGACATACATATGAATCTTTGAAAATTCAGCATTGTGACAAGGCTAGTTCTGATAAGGTGCTACAAGTTTAATTTTTTAAAAAAGTCAATTAAAGATGTTGAGAGGTAGCATAGTATAGTAGTTATATATGGGTTCTGGAGTCAGACTAGGTTCAGACCCTTCCTCTATCACTTAAGCAGCTATGTAACCTTGGCAAGTTTCTTAATATCTCAGTGTCTGTCTTATATCTTAGAAGAAGATAATCCTAGTATCTGACTCAAAGGAATAGTGCTAGACTTTGAAGATTAAATTAGATAATAGGTGTGGGGCTTAGACCATTGTTAAGCATATGGTAAATGCTCAGTAGATGCTAGATATTTTATCAGTGCACATGTGTACATTTATCTTAGACTTTGCATTACCTGGCAATTTCTTATCGATATATATAAAACCCTAATATGCAAATA
The DNA here is from genome assembly GCF_963455305.1 of Plecotus auritus. Taxonomy (NCBI): domain Eukaryota; kingdom Metazoa; phylum Chordata; class Mammalia; order Chiroptera; family Vespertilionidae; genus Plecotus; species Plecotus auritus. Next base: position 81,171,285 of record NC_137770.1, on the reverse strand, counting down.
CCAGTGGACTGAATGGCTGAACAGCCAGTTGCTATGACGTGCGCTGACCATAAGCGGGTGCAAGTGGGGCCGGCGCCGTCAGCACCGCATGGGAGCATGGGAGTGGTGGTGGCAGGAGCCAGGCTGCTGGGAGACAGGGGACTGGGGCTGCAGTGAGAGGTGCTGGGCGGGAGTGCAGAGGATGGGCCAAGACCCACTCCTGTGCCCATTGCAGCCTCATGGCCCACAATTCCTTTCAAGGTGCACGAATTCGTGCACTGGGTCCCTAGTATCTGCATAATAGGTTGTTGGAGATTCTTTGTTCACTGCTTATCTGTATCTTCCAATTAGCCTATCCCTCATTATCTTTTACCCTAAAGCCTAATTTAATTCTAGAATTAGAGGCAAAATCTGTGTATTCCTATATAATTGGTCCAGTAACATTTTCTTTAGTTAATTGTTTTTGCCACTAATTTATTTTATCATCAAGTTCCTCATTTTACTTATCTAGCTGGACTAAGTGATATTTAATGGTTCTTTGAGTTCTTGGCTGGCTATAAAAATTTAGAGGTAGTGATTCCTATAAGAGTCACTTGATGTTTTTAATAAATACTTCTTAGACCAGTGGTCGGCAAACTGCGGCTCGCAAGCCACATGCGGCTCGCGAGCCGCGGTTTGCCGCTCTGTTGACTAATGAGTTTGCTGACCGTGACCTAGACTCTCGATGCCAATAATCACAGGCTGTTGTTGTTCCTTGTGATTAAGCCCCTATCCCAGTGGTCAGCAAACTCATTAGTCAACAGAGCTGCAGTTTGCCGACCACTGTCTTAGACCATTTATTAAAATGTTTGTTAAAATGATTGGAGAGCCCTAACTGGTTTGGCTCAGTGGATAGAGCATTGGCTTGCAGACTGAAGGGTCCCAGTTTCGATTCCGGTCAAGGGCATGTACCTTGGTTGCAGGCACATCCCTAGTGGGAGGTGTTCAGGAGGCAGCTGATTGATGTTTCTCTCACATTGATTTTTCTGATTCTCTATCCCTCTCCCTTCCTCTCTGTAAAAAATCAATAAAATATATTTTTAAAAAAATGGTTGGAGATAAACTCTGATGGCTGTTCCTCTCACTGCTTGCAGCCTTAAGTAGTGGGATTTTAGCCCATCATATATCTAAGCTGACTTGTCTTCACTCAGAGCACCATGGGATGGGTTGCTGTCCATTAGTGCCTTCTGATTTTTGCGGAGTCAAACAATTACAAACCAGGCGGTAATGTTGGATTAAAAAAATTTACCTGTGATTAAAAAAACACTAAATTAATTTTAAAACATGAGGATATAATCTATAGAGAAATCTTTAATTGTAATAGTATTTGAATGACACTGATCTGGGGCTATATAAGAGCTCTAGTAAATTGCTGAAATATACTATTCTAAAGTCATGCATTTTTAAATGGTTTACTCAGTTTTCTACTGAGTGATTGTTCATATTCAAGGAAATAATAAAAAAAATTTTTTTTTTGCAGTTTGAAGGTGTAGATGGAAGCTGACTTTTCACCAAAAGTGGTTTATAGAATCAACGTAAAAACATGAGGCAGCAAACAAAGGAAAGAGTAAAACATTTATTTTATCACCCTTAGGTTCTTTGCTAGATTGCAAACTCCATGAAGCAGGATAACTTCCCTATCCTTAACACCTGGCCTAGAATAAATACTCAAAAAAATTTTTTTGAAGTGAATCAATTTCCATTAATTTTATTATTTTTTAATCCCTGGAAAATGGCAACCATTTTAATGGGATTTCAGCAAGATATTTAAATAGAATAACTGGGACTTAATTTTTGACTCTGATGTAAACTGTATATATAGGTGCATTAAACTCTCTGGGTACCAGTGAGTCTACTTAAAAATCTTTCTTTTTTTGAAATAAAAATTACTTATTGATTTTTAGAGAGGGAGGAAGGGGAGAGAGAAACATCGATTTGCTGTTCCACTTATATATGCATTCATTGGTTGATTCTTGTATGTGCCCTGACTGGGTAACAAACCCATAACCTTGGCATATCAGAATGACCCTTTAACCCAGCCAGGACCTAAAACTTAATATCTGATTATGATGTTTGATCCTTTAAGGGGCAATAAAGAATGGCTGTGAAAACTATATATGTGAGGAATAGATATACAAAAGCTTACTGATATTTAATAGGCAATCTTTTATTATTAACATTTTATAGTCTTATTGTATCTTTATCATTGGTTTAAATTGCACATACCAGTCAAGAATGGTTAAAAAGTAATTAATTGTGGGGGGAGGAGGTGGAAGAGGGCATAGAGAGGATAAATGATGATGAGAAAAAAATAAAGTTTTTTAAGTCATTATTTCTGCTTTATATTTAACTAGAGGCCTGGTGCACGAAATTTGTGCATGGGTAGGGTCCCTAGGTGATTAGGGCCGATCGGGGCCTTCCTTCCCTGGCTGCCATCCGGGGCCTTCCTTCGTTCCACACTGCTCCCTGGTGGTCAGCACATGTCATAGCAAGTGAATGAACTCCCGAGGGGACACTTTGCATATTAGCCTTTTATATATATAGATGTTGAAATATTCTCAGTTGTTCTGGCTAAATTATAGTACAGGGAATTTTTTGCTCCATATACTGTACTTATATCCATGAGAATGTAAAGTACATGCAAACTGTGTAAAATACACATCCAAATATTGGAATTTGACTATACTTCACTGTGGTTTGGAATATAATTTAATACTCATGCTTATATTAGAACCATACAAATGGTATGCAACTATAATAACCTGTTGGAATATGAAGCCTGTTCTTTATAGAGTAGATGATGCTAACAGTCTAATATTCAATGATAATGAGGGAAAAGTACTATCATAATATAGCTGATAGGTACTTAGAATATCTATTCAAAATCAAATTTCATGGTAACTAGCATTTTTGAAAGGTGAAAGTAATCTGTAGTTAAATGGTATAGGTGATATGTAAGCACAAATTGTGCTGTCAGTTTATCCAGACTCCTCTATATTAGGAAAAATGGAATAAAGTTCAAACTTTAAAATTCTAGAAAAGCAAAGAATATAACACTGGGATAGATATAAGCACAAAAGGAATGATTGATTTGTGTATAGTAAAATTCAAACTTATCTTTGCGTGCCATGTAACTGACAAAGGATTCCATATACCATAAATCAAGGAAATGATCAAAGAATATGAGTGGGCAAGTCACAGATGAGGACCCTTGAAAAGATGTTTGATCTCACTAGTAATCAAAGAGTTACAAATTAAAACAGTGAGATACCATTTCACTGCCATCAGATGGGCAAACATTGAAACAAAAAGCCTGACACTTTCACATGTTGAAGAGTCTGGAACAAGAGGATCTCACCTTTGCTGGTGGCAAAGAAATTTAACTTATATTTTGGAGAATGGTTTGGCAACAACTAGATTTCTTGAAAATGCTTATACACTAACCCAGTCTCTGCGTATTACATTCTATAGGAATTCTTGGCCTGTGTATTCAAGAAGACATGTACTGAATGTTCATTTCAGTATTGTTTTTTTATTGTAAAACTTGGGAACCTATGTTCATTAGGAAATGGATAAATGGTGGTGTATGTGTAATATTTAACTGTGAAATTAATACAAACTGTGTATTGACTACATTTCAAAAACGAGTTAAAATGGCCTAGTGAAAATGTGCTATAAGATAGTCATTTTAGATCATGAAAACAAAGACTGATGTGTACACATACTAAAAACATGTATGAGAATGATAAACACCAAAATTGAGTTTTACCTCTGGAGAGGTAGGAAGAAAATGGGGTTGGGATGCACATAGGGATGCCGAAAATTGTATATAATGTGTTCATTTAAATATCAAATGTGAGAAAAGATTGGGTTTATTAAAGCTGAGTGATGGTCATTCATATATTTTATATGCTTGATATTTAATAATAAAAATTATTTAAAAAACTTTGGTGAATGGGTCTCTGTATCTCAGCCTTGATTTCAGTGGTCTCAACTCTAGAGCATCCTAGAAATAATCCAGGGAAGGGTTTATCTATGCTGTGAGAACAGGACACATAATACCAAGAACCAGTTTAGTTCTTGGTGTTCTAGACTTCTGCGATATTAAGACTTTGTAGCTCCCACACTATATATACACTGAGTGGCCAGATTATTATGATTTCTGAATGCATAATAATCTGGCCACTCAGTATATATCCTATATAATAAAAGGCTAATATGCAAATTGTCCCCTCGACCAGGAGTTTGACCAGCAGGCAGGCCGGCCAACCACCCATATGCCCTCCCCCTGGCCAGGCTGGCCGGATCCCACCCATGCATGAATTCATGCACCGGCCTCATATATATATATATATATATATATATCCTATATATATAGGATATATATATATCTCCTATATAATAAAAGCTTAATATGCTAATTGACCGAACGGCAGAACGACCAGGGGACAGGGCTGGCAAGCGGGCAGCGCCAGGCCAGCAAAGGTGGGTACCAGTGAGCAGAAGGAGTGGACGGCGATCAGGGGGCGGCGGTGACTGGGGGGGCGGGGCTGGCCACTTGTTGGCCTGCGCCCTCCGGTCACCTCCTGGGGAGGGAGGCCACCAGCAGCGGTGGTGATTGGCCCTCCAGTCGCCCCCTACAGAGGGAGGCCACCAGTGGCAGTGGCGGGGCAATGGGAGGCGGGGTTGGCCCCTCACCAGCTTGCGCCACCCCCTGATTGGTCAGCTGGTCACCTCCTGCAGAGGGAGGCCATCAGTTGGACATCCCCCAAGGGCTCTCGGACTGTGAGAGGGCACATGCCTGGCTGAGGGACCCTCTGAGTGCACGAATTTTTGTGCACTGGGCCTCTAGTGTGTGTGTGTGTGTGTGTGTATATATATATATATATATATATATATATACACACACACACACACACACACACACACACACACACATACACTGATTGGCCATATTATGCGTTCAGAGATTATAATAATCTGGCATATATATATATATATACACATACACACACACACACACAGAGAAATAATAGATATAGTAGCTCATACAGGCTTTTAGCCAAATGGGTTGGAAGTTGGAAACAAAATGGTGTAGGGGACACTAGGTTTGGGAAATCTGTGGGATGATCTTAATGAAGTAGGAAGGGATATTGCAGAACAAAGGTAATGGCTAGGATCACAATGTTAGGTACTTGTGCTGGTGGAATTTGATTGCTTTGTGTTTTAGAACTTTATTTTTTTAAAAAATATATTTTATTGATTTTTTACAGAGAGGAAGGGAGAGGGATAGAGAGTTAGAAACATTGATGAGAGAGAAACATCGATCAGCTGTCTCCTGCACACCCCCCACTGGGGATGTGCTCCCAACCAAGGTACATGCCCTTGACTGGAATCGAACCTGGGACCCCTTAGTCCGCAGGCCGACGCTCTATCCACTGAGCCAAACCAGCCAGGGCATGTGTTTTAGAACTTTAAATGACATTGTATCCTTTTGTACTTATCTCTACATTTGGCATAGTCAAATCCAGAAAATGCACAAAAGGCTCAGATTGCCACAATAGAAGTTAAGGGCTACATTTTTTTTTCATCCAATTTGTGCCACTAGTATTAAGTTACCTCTGTAAATTCTCAGAAGATAGACATTTTGGGAAATGTATACAAAGGCCAAGATGAGCCTTTCTAGTTACTGTGAACAAGTTTCAAAAAAACAAAACAAAACAAAAAACTAGTAGGAAGTTGTTTAATTAGGATAGGTTTTTGTTTGAAGGAGAAAGCCACTACCCATAGTGGCTTTAGTAGCATTCACTACCCATAAAGGGTTTGGAGGACTTTGTATCCATTTTGTTGCTGATTCATTGGATTGTGTGTTACAGATTCATACTGGAGTCACATCATCTGGAAAGGTGGCTACAAAAGACAGTGTTAAGGCTTATATAAGGAGGACCCCTCAAGCCCTCCCCAGCTTAATTTCTAATATGAATTCTAATACACGCATTGAGCAAAAAAAAAATCATACAGTTAGCAGAAAAAAGAAAGTAACAGGTAAAAACATTAGGGTCAAACGGGTATACACTTTTTAAAAATCATAAGCAGATCCAGGAGAGTACACAGGCAGATCACCTCAAAAAAAAAACCAACCAAACAAAAAACAAACAAACAAAAAACAACAAAAACTGTGGTGCCTGATCCTATTGCTTCATAAAGTGTTGTAATGAATGTGCATAATGTGGACTCTCAATCAAGGAAAATTCTATTTAAATCTACCGTATATAGAGGATGTGTAAAAGCTGGAAATACGTCTATTTCAAGATGGACAAAAAATAAAATGGCAGAATCTACCTCAATATGTAGGTGATAGCTGTCCAGTTTTAGGTATCACGATTTTGGGGAATTTTTTTCTGAAACTAAGAAAGCCTGTGCTGCCCAGTAGGCACTCCCCATATTTTTCCTGGATAAACACCTGTGTGCACTCAGAGGCGGCCCCGTGCTTCTCAACTGGGCCCCTCTGCTCTTACCCTCCGGAGACTGGCATCAAATGTTACCCCTTTTAAGCTAGGCTGGGACTCCTGGCTGGTCGAGGGCCGTCAAGGACACTGATGACAGTGGGGCTCCCAAGTCGGAAACCTAGACCAGGCTCAGTGGGATTCGCGTCCTCACAGCGCCTGAGACAGGCATGCCTGGTGGGTGCGTGGCCCAAGTCGGTGTCACAGCGGGCAGGTCCCAGCATCCTGAGCGGCTGGAACTCCCGGCAGGCTCCGGGCGACTCTGCGCATGCGCCCTCAGATGTAGTGGCGACGCGCGCAACGAATGCTTTCTTGTGCTGGTGTGGTGGAGAGAACTGCGTTTTCCCGCGCTTTTTTCTTTTCTTGTGTCGCCTCAGGTGAGGTATGTAATTAGAATTATTTTCGGTGTCCAGTGCGGAAAGCAGGCAGAGAATTTCAGAGTGATGTTTCTGTGAATCCAAATCTCAAAATCTTGGCCCTTGATAACTGTACAGCTCAGTAAATTGGCTCTTTCCCCATCTCGTGGAAAAGTTGGTATTATCTGTACCTCTCGTTCTTCGAGAACGGTCTCAGCTTCAAAACTGTTTCCAGCTCTTCTGCTTCCCCTCTGCCCATTACCCTGTGGAGGTAAAATAGGCCTCATAACTCCGGCAGCCTGGCCGTATACCTGTGGAGACTCACTCTGAGGGCAAAGGTGTCAGAGTGTCCTTGTCGACCCTGTGACCAATGCAACATTTTTTGTTGTTGTTAATATTTTCCCATTGATTACTAGAGAGACTGGAAGGGAGGGGAGAGACATCGGTGTGAGAGAGATTGGTTGCCGCCCCCACGCCCAGGACTGGGGCCGGATGGAGCCTGCAACGGAGGCACGTGCCCTTGACCAGAATCCAACCCGGGACCCTTCGGGGTGTGTGGGGGGTGGCCACGCCCTAACCACTGAGCCAAACCGGCAAGGGCCCAATGCAACATTCTTGACAGAATTTGTCACTGGAGAAATGTGAACGTTTTTTCTTGGTGTATCATCATCGTTATTTTTACAATATATGACTTATTTTAGTATATCCAGAAGATTGCTGCCCTATGCGGGTTAGAAAAATTCCAATAAGAGTGAACACTATTTTGAAAAGTAACTTAAGAGTATATTTAGTTTCACAGATGTTTTAACTAGAAGCAAAGCATTGAATAGTATTTATAATAACCGGTGAATGTTAATCTCATGATAAAAATATTTGTTTTTACACGGTTTTTCGTGCTTCATAATGGTCAATTATTTAGATGAATTAGGTTAGTTTCCATTTAATATTATCAGGTTACTACTACTCTGTAGGTAAAGAATCTGAGAAATCAGCATATATGAAAAACCTTAAAGTACTTTGCACTAAAGAATGGCTGAAATCAGTTCCTGGACCTTTATATCCACCAAGTGTGAGAAGTAATACTAAAATATCCTAGCAAACTAAGAATGGGTAATAAATTGGAATTTTTTGTTTATGTGTTAAGGAATGACAAAAAGCATTAATTTAATTTTTTATTTGTACTTTGTAAACTTTCCTAAACTTCCCCCCCATGTACATATTATTTTTTATTTTACTAAAATTTGGAACCACCTGTGTCTTAACTTTCATTAAATGTTTTTTCAAGGCCTTTGTAGTGGCTTGCACAAAGGAGCACAGTTAATATGGTTAAGTGATTAAAATCAACACAATTTATTAAATGTAATAAATGCAAAAACATAAATGTACATTATTATAAAATTAAAACATGGTTTCTTTATTTGTTATTTATTTCATTTTCACTGCAATTTGATTTATTTGGCCTTTTTATTTACTGCTTATTAGGACTCATTTCAGAATCTGGGACCTCACTATATATTATGTCTTTGTGTGACGACATGCTGCTTTGTAATTATCGAAAGTGTCGCATCAAACTCTCTGGTTATGCATGGGTCACTGCCTGCTCTCACATTTTCTGTGATCAGCATGGCAGCGGTGAGTTTAGTCGTTCACCAGCTATCTGCCCTGCTTGCAACAGTACCCTTTCTGGAAAACTAGATATTGTCCGTACAGAACTCAGCCCATCAGAGGAATATAAAGCCATGGTACTGGCAGGACTTCGACCAGAGATTGTGTTGGACATTAGCTCCCGAGCACTGGCCTTCTGGACATACCAGGTTAGTGCTTAGGCTAGTTTCTTTGGAGAGTATGATTTGAGGTATATGTAGAAGTTTCTAAAGTTTTTCCTTCACTTGTGTTTGTACTTACTTTTTATGAATGTATGGAAAACTTTTTAATAAATTTTTTTTCTTTAAAAGTAATATGTTTATTTTTGAAAATCCAAAAGAAAGAAACATTTAAAAAACCATAATTCCATCACTCAAAGATAATTATTGTTGATATTTTATGTATTACTATTTTATGTATATAAATATGTATTTTATATATAAGTATATATTTTTGTCTTTACAAAAAAAGGATAATGCCACACATACTGTTTTTGTGGCCAGTTAAAGTTGACGATATATTATGCCTATTACGAATATTTTATTAAATATTTTTAAAGTAAGCATTATGTAATTATAATTTTAATGGTTACATTGTATCATAATTTATTTCCAAGCTATTAAAAATGCTTTGATGAGCATTATTAACATCAAATTCATGTCTTTAATTATTTGCTAACATTGAATTCCTAAAGATAGATAAATCAATTTCAATGTTTTTAAATTGCAGTATTTAAAAAAATATATATATATTGTTTTTTGTTAATTCTCACCCAATGATATTTTTCTCTTTAAAAAAATATTTTTATTGATTTCAGAGAGGTACGGGGAGAGATAGCTAGAAACATCAATGATGAGAAAGAATCATTGATTGGCTGCCCCCTGTACATTCCCCATTGGGGATCATGGTTCAACTACTGAGCCACACCAGCTGGGCACCCAAGGATATTTTTCCATTGATTTTTAGAGAGCGTGGAAGGGAAGGGAAACAGAAACATCGATGTCAGAGACATATCGATTGGTTGCCTCCTACACGCACCCCAACCAGGACCAGGGATAGAGCCTGCAACCGAAGTACATGCCCCTGACCAAAATCTAACCTGGGA